>NC_047587.1:19185000-20385000 GCF_011004845.1 Esox lucius
AAGCCCACAATACTGAAGACATAATGCTGCTAACTGTTAAACATAGTAGAGAATCTGGACAGCCATCTAACTGGAGTCATTGGGTCTGATGATTACTCTGAATGGTTGTATAATGGCCAAGGAATATGAGGTAATCTGGGCCACCCTTCAGTCTTTTTTGGAATGCTGTCATACATCTCCTGAACTGTGTGTAGTTGGATATTGCACTATTTTTCAAGACGAAAAGTCTCCAGTTCTTTACACACTGCACTCCAGAACTTCCTAAAGGTTCAGTGATTTTCAAATCTGATGATTAGGGAGGCTTGGAGGGCATTTGATGTCATCCTTGTATTCATAAAAACCCTCTTGAATTTTGTAGCAGCGGGTGTGGCGGTATTATCATAGAATATGGGAACATCATGAGGAAAGTGTTTGCACCATAGGGAGCACCTAGTTCCTTGACATTCAGGTATTGTTAAGTGTTTCCGTTTGGCTTATCACTGGCCACTCCGGGATAATTCAATGTTAGTTCCACAGAAACTTTTTCCAGGATTAAAGCTTTTTTACGCAAAGGGGCTTTCTTGTGTCTCTTAAAACAGTAGGATTTTCCCCATATGTTTACAAAAACCTAATGAAGCATTTAAAGTAATAGCCTTTTTCGATACTCAAACATGGGTGAGGTTCAATGTGTGATGTTTGCTGCCTCTATTACAAGTGTACAATATTATATAACAATAAAATAGTTTGAGAAGAAATAGGAAATTATATAAGAATATGAATGGGTGCCCCTGTATACAATATAATCACACTACCATTTGACAACTACATCAGAATTATTTTTATGTCACACTAGTTTTTAGTTATATTTCTGGATATTTGCAGTGATAACTCACTAAAAGAGGAACAATATTTTCCCTTCAGTATGTTTAGATGACTTATTGGTGATTACAACAAAAGGAATGTAATTTGAACCTTTTTCTATTTGAATATTAATATTAGTGTTTTCATAAAAGTTTCATCTTGTATGTAGTCTAGTGAAGATATTTGGGAGAATGAATTTGTCAATTTAAAGGATATAGTTAAATCAGGAACCTGTTAGAGAAAATCAAAATGACGGCTGACTGCCTGATGTACAGATCACATAGCAATTTAAATAACTAATTCTTATCCTAATTATAGATCAATCAGTGACCATTTTCCATTGATTACGTTTTGTTACTGTCAAACATTTGTTATACTCTTCCCTCGACTCCTCAAATGCGATTAGATTAGGTAGCCTATTTCTTTGTGTGCTCGAAAAGGATTCTGAAGAGGACACGAGAAGTATCACTGAGAAAAAGGCAATATCTACTACACGACCAATGTACAGCCACTGCAGAAGTAACTACACTTCCCACAAATCCAAGTTCCCAGTTGAACTTCCGCGCCGTCGTACTGGTACGCCTTGCTCTCTGACGACATGGATTAGCAAACAGCGCGTGATGGAAACGAATGGAACCCATGCTAATAATCTACACTGAGATGTCTCTCTCGACTTCACATATGTCGACCGACACAGAGAATCGACGACGGAGAACGAACGTAGACGGACAAGGTGAAGTGGCGTAAAATATGGATGGTGTATTACTTCATCAGCATATACATTTAGTCTAGTCAGTGTGCTTGAAAGAACAGTGTTATAATAAAAAAAACATCTTACTGCGAAGGGATTAATCTTAACGTGAGACTAACGTACATCTATATTTAGGCTAACTCTAATATCAGTGACATTTTAAGAAATAAAATATAGCCCTACCTACCAAACATTGGGCGCGTTTCAGCTGTTCACTTTTTGTCAAGGGCTCAGTTCCTTATCAATTACATAAGTTATCACCTTTATTTTATAGAGCCTTTATTACCTTAAAAGTTGTTGTACATATCCTTTTGACAATGCAATATATTTTCCTGAAAGTTATGGAAAAATACTCAGCAGATTATTTAATTTTTTAAACTTCCAGAAAGTGCGGTGAATGCTTTTTAATTGCTTGTGTGTTGTGCCTGTGAATATAACATCAAATATGTCAGTAAAAATAACTGCCTTGTGAAAACATAGCTCTTAGATAAGAATTGCTAAGTAGGATTCAAACTAAATGAAAGAGGAAATTACAAGTTCACTTTCGCATCTAAAAATGCACCACATCACCTGCTCACATCAGCAGGCTGGTGGCATTCTTGTCTGGAGTGAGTTGCTTAAATAGTAATGATGTTACAATACGTCTTCAATTATCATATTATGTCAGAAGATATTATACATTGGTCAGCCAATCTTTACTTATCGGTGTGCCCTGTTATTACCAGGACATGATAAAATATATAGACAAATAGAACAAAAAGCTCCATAACGGTCAATTTATTGGAGGAGGAAAAGTGAATGACATGGAGTAGTTTGTAAAAAGCATATCACATCCAAACCATTCACAGGTTTAATTGACATTCTAGACACTGGAGTACCGGAGAGCGTCGCAGCCCCTACAAGGCAAATAGGTCCACTAGGTCGGGGGGCCCATGCACCCTTCAACTGAAAACAAGCAAGGAGTGTTTTTCAGGCCAGCACTAACACATCTGGAATGGTGTGAATAAGACACATGCAATGAGACAAGATGGGCACTTTGTTTCAACAGGTTCTGCATAATTTCAACTGTGCAGGAATAAATGAACTAAACCCCATTGAAAACCTCTAAACCAATAATCGTGTCAAGCAATTATAATATTTATTTATTGATTAAGATTTTCTTCTTTTAAAATGTTTACCTTAGATCTCTATTCTGAGTGTAAGGTCAAGCTGATAAAGAACAGTGACATATTTCATGCCATACATTGTCCCCCTTTCGCTCATCCTTACCAAGGCAACTAATAATTTTGCACTTGCAAATTTATTTCAACAAGCCTTCCTGTTGCATTCAGTCCATTCAATTTTTTACCTGTATTCTTAAGTCTTACATTTCACACCGTTCTCCTCTTTACTGTTTTTCAAAATATTCACCCATATTTCCTCGTGTTTTACTAACTGATGATAAAAGCTTTTTCATCCTGAAAATAGTATTTTTAGACAAATCCATGTTTAACTCTTCTTTAAACATCTATTACAACACTCTGCTTACTTTAGCCAATGTTAGATACAAACTCAATACAAAAAACTATAATCAAGTGTGTTAAATTGACCCACTTATTTTATACTTAGTCATAATTACAATATGATTGGAAATAGCATTTTAGCACATTTGAAGCATATTCATTAAGTGCGCTAAAATCCAATCATGTATTACAAGTATGAAATAAACCTCCCTAAAGGCGCACCCAGGGAATACACAGGTTTCAGGAAGTAAAATGTAAGCCTTTTTTTAATGCAACTATGAATTACATTTTAGACCAATTTCACAACAAAACCCCACACAAAAAAATACATAAGAACACCATTTCGACTGAAGTACCAATTTATGTTAGAGCTATAAGCCTACTGTTAACAATAACATTCCTGGCAATACTTTGCGGGACTGTCGTCGGTGACATAGACATCATATATAAAGGCTAGATACCTTGTCCACGCTGTTGGCCAATGGAGGTCAACGTCTGCACATGGCGGCCATCTTGCTACAGGCCGCTCGCTCACTCGTAACATGTGTTTTATGGTGCATGTACTTTTTAAATAACCATAACTTGCAATTTTTTTTACGATTTTCAAACGGTTTAGTTTGTTATAAACGTCAGAGATGAAGTTATGACACTGCATACATATGAACCATTAAAACCATGGACTTCCATATGAAAATATCCTTGAACAGAACCAGATAGGTGTAATGAATATACAAACACAAGGTATTTATGTTAAATCAATAAATAGCCTACTAAAACTCAGTGTACAGAATGGCAACATGACATATACACTTTTGTACTATTATAATAAAATAACTATTATAATAAAATTATTATTACATGTTTTTTCTTTCTGCCGGATAACAAGTTTCTCTGAACTGACCACATTTCAGCCCTTTAGGTCACTTGATATGACTTTAGAAACACAACTGAGCCCTAGCACCACGTCTTGTGAAGCTGTGTGCAAAAGCATCAATATAGAATGGAATTGAGTACTTTAGACCATTATTTGCCAAGGTATGGTCATGCGTGTTGTAAAATGCCCTATGGAAACTCCCCATAGGACTTTTGGTTAGACAAAATGCTGACAATAAAAGGTTTACTGTGTGGCAACCTCTTCGTGTGGAAGCATAATGAAATGAAATCAAATGAAAGGTAACACTGATGTTACTTGTAGCCTATTTGGATTGTATGTCAGGGGTTCTGATATAGAATGACTACAACAAATATGGAATAATTACACAAAAGTCTCTAGTTTTAAACTATTATGAAAGTGACATTTATTTGCACACAAAAATAAAATAGGTACATGATTCCCCTTTACAAATATCCCAAAAATAAATGCTGTAGAGAGAACTACACTACTGTTGAAGTAAAAGAGGACAGTACCTTGAAAACACATACCTTGGGCTAATGCCCTTTGAAAAGGACAGTTTTATTAAGTTTCTGTCGCATGTTGTTGCTCTGTAAGCTGAGGATTGTAATTCTGGCAATGTGGTGCAGCCTTAACTTAAAAAACAGGGACACAATTAATTTTAACAGCATATGGTGGTGGCTGTCTATCCCATACTGCGTCTTGCCGATGTGCTCCCCTAACACAAACACATCCTCAAAACCGATCCTTTTTCAGACAATGTAAACAACCTCAAGCAGTTTGATAGGCTGTGATCGTCTGGTACAGCCTGATGACTGCCGAATGACCCACTTTGCTGCCCTGACAACCCTCACGGTTCCCTCTGCTGGAATCACCAGACCTCCATTGTTTTTTAAAGTCAGCAGGTGGTAGCTCTGGTCCTTGATGACAGATGCAGCATCTGTCACCAGGCTGGCACGGCAGACATCACACGACAGCTTCTTCAGAGCCTGTTGCACAACAAATGCTGAAATTTGAGTTAGTAATATCATAACTTATAACAATAATCATTAATAAGCATGGGGAAATTAAGTGAACACTTCTCTTTTTGGACAATCGTGTGATTGTTTTTCCCCAGATTTTGACTATTGGCACTTTTGGTTATAGGGAAAATCGACTTTCAGTTAGCCTTTACCTGAAATGTACATGAGAGCGTTGTCCACAAGACCATCGAAGTGGACGGGAAGGTAGCTGTGATCATGTACTAGGGCAGGAATGTCAGCAAACGGGGATGGAAGATCTTCTCCTCCTGCTGCAGAGGACATATCTACAGCTGACAGGCTTGTAGAGGTGTCGATGACAGCTGGTAGGGATTCTGTGTCATCCTGTGCCGTCACATTGCCTCTGCATGGTTTAACAACCCCACACCGGGTTGCGGCTGGTAAATATAAATTATGAACCCTACCAGATGCTCTGATGGAGTTGAAGAGAAGCTCCAAGTGGTCCTGGCTGAACCTGTAGGTCAGAACATATGGCTGTCCTTCAAGCAGCACAGGAACCAATCTGATTGAATATCATGTGCAAGTTTGCTGGTTAGCAGCTAAACTGTAACGTTAGCTGCCATAGGTCTCACTCAAAGCTTATTGTTATTAGCCAGCAAATAACTACAACCACATCCACAAATATTGTAATTTAGACAAAAGATTAGTTGTCATAAAATCGTTATTGGTGTCAGTAAAACCTATAAAATCAAACAGCTCGATTGTGATATCTGCCTTGATAACTTGCGCATGTAGTTGTGATACAACTATGCTGCACGATTAAGTGGTTTTTACAAAAGAAAAGCTGCAATTTCAAAATTGTCAAGCATTCAGAATTATAGACACGTTAATAACATTTATAAGAAACCAAACCGTTTGTAAATCCGTCAAGGTTTCAGCGAGATAAGAGTATTTGTGTTCGTGCTGATCACTCACCTTACATCAGGTACCACAGAGCCCACCAGGAAGCTGGCCTGTGACAAGATGGCCGCCGGTGATGCCGGAATGAGACGTCTAGCCTTTATATATTATGTCTATGGTCAGTGATACGTCCAAATAAAATAGAAATGCCGGATGTTTGTTGGAGGCTTTTCGCAGAGTTCTTTTTTTTGTGTGTTTCTCAGACTTCACATGAGATTCCATAGATTTAATTCCCATAAATGTGCCAAGTCTTAAAGACTTCCTGCAAAATCACAGTGGTCTTCATGTTCTGTCCCTTCAACAGATGTCAACCACAAAGCAAAGTTCCTATTGTCCAACAGCTTCTAATTGAATTTGCACTTTCCCATGGTACCTGTGGGAAGTTTAACATCTAATGTCCGCTGTGTAGCTAGCTAAATTACCTAGCTTGGTACTAGCTAGCTATTTACCTCATGAACAACTGTGTTAGGAGAAAAGCAGACAATCGTCTCAAGTGTTTTGCTGACATCTAACCTGACTGAAATCGTGGTTTCTCACTGCGTGCGACCAGAGCTAAAATGCGTTCTGGGAGAAGCAAATTTGAAGAGGCACTGCTGTCTTTAAAATCCGCCGTGTAGGAACACTTTGGATTCAGCTTTCAATACAATAACGAGGTTAAGTTTAGTCTGCAAGCATTGCTTTGCCACTGTTGGCTGTTTGAGTAGAAACACTTCTAACATGATGACGTACCGTTACTGTGACCCACAAACCACAATACATATCGAACCGTGGGCCCACTGTAACAATGAATCCTTAAAATGCACAAAGTTCAATGTCTTAATGTACTCTGAAATTAATTAAAACAATTGGAGACAGTAAATAAATCATGGAATTGTTCTGTGTAACAAAGTGTAATATACATATTTGACTTATCAAAGTAACCACCTTTGCATTTCTGCAATGGAAATCAAATTTTGTTCACAAAGTTCTTCCCAACACTGTTGCAGAAGTTCCCACAAATATGTTACACTGTCCAGTTCATCCCAAACCAGTTAGATGGGGTTTAAGTCTGGAGACTGTTCTGGCCATTCTATGATTTGAAGCTTACTGTCTGCTTCTTTTCTTATGAGGTAGTGCTGACATTGCCTGCAGGTATGTTTTGGGCCATTATCTTGCAGTAGGATGAACCCCTGACCAACTAGGTGTACCCTAGAGGGTATTGCATTGTGCTGCAAAATGCTTTGGTAGACATTTTGGTTCAGGGTGCCACTAACTCAGTGCAAGTTGCTGAATCTGGATCCAGCAAAAAAGCCCCAGACCATCACGCTTCCTTCTCCATGTTTAACAATTGGTGTCACACACTGAGGAGCCATCCTTTTGCCTATTCGACGGTGTACAAAAACCCTGTGTGATGAACCAAAGGTGCTTCATGGACCAGGCAAGCCTCTTTTTGTTATTTTGCCATCTTAACAATGGCTTTCATACTGCCATTTCGAATTGTCAAACCTGCAACTCAAAATCTTCTCAGTTGAATCTGAGACTTGCTTACTTCGACTAGTGTTGTCCTGAACCAGTTGTCCTGTGAGCAGGCTATCACGCATGTTGTTGACTTTTAGAAACATGTCTTATGATCCTGTTGTGGTTTTGGCTCTGCCAGACCTCTTTTTGTCAGAGTTTCCTCCAGATTCCAAGTGCTTTTTGATGGTGTAGGAAACTCTACTCACTGACACCTTGGCTTTTTTTGCAATTTCCTTTTGGAAAGACCTACTCTTTTAATGGTCTGTCTCTCTTCCTTTGTTAATGGCATTTTTCTCACCATTATGATTGCAAAATGCTAATTCATGCAATACAATAATTCTGTATTTCTTTCTAGCTAAAAGGTAAGTAGTAGGGGACGATGGATATGTTTTTTTCACAGCCGATTCCAATACTGATTATTAGTGAACATGGAGACCGATGACCGATATTTGGGTCTGATATATACTTCCAGTAAAAGTGAATTTTTTACTGTCAACATTTTCAGTACTACAAAACAGAACAGTTTATTCATTCATTATATTATTTTGAAGAATGAAGTGCAGGGAGTTCTGAGCAGCATATCTTGTGAACTTAAATATCATATAGATAAAAACTATTAACTAAGTAGCTTCTCAAATTAGATACATTTTACTCTTTACAATCTTTTTCAGGTTTCTTTCCTGTAAAAATGAAATAATAAAGTAAAATGTTTCAGTAACTTTAACTTTGAAGTGGTGTAGCCATCTGCAATGAAAGAGGGTTTCAAAAGAGAAAGTTAAGAGGACTAAAATATGCTTCACTTATTACAGCACAAAAGCATTGGAAATCCTGTGTTGGTTCCAATTCTACGAACGTAACGAATTAACATGGTAACAGGGAACCAAACAAAATTATTACAGGCAGAGTATTTCTGCTATTGCGTCATGCTTAGAGTATGACCAGCCTTGGTATAATTGACGTGCAAGAATTAACATTATGTCAAGTTTGTTGCTAGTCCAAATTAACAGTAAACAAATAAACTTGTTAAAGTTACACTAGCTATCACATTCAAATAACGTTAGCTAATAATTTCAAGACTTAGCTACTCGTGTAACACTCACGTTCCTGTAGTTTGCTAGGTTGCTAAGTGCAAATGATACGCAACAGAATTTGCTAAATCTAACTACCATCCTGTAAATACTTAAAAAACAAATACGGGCGAGTATTCTGTTATATTAATATACATATATATACAAATTTGGAATTTTCAACCCATTTTTTAAATGTTCTATTTACGGATATTAATTTGATTAATAAACTGATAAGCGTTACATGGACCGTCAATCTGAGAAGAGCTCTAATCAGATAATTAAATAAAAACACCTCAAAGGTTTCCTAAATATGTTAATTTATGCACTCAATACTTGGTCTGGGGTCCTTTTGCACAAATTACTGCATCAATGCAGCGTTGCATAGAGGCAGTCCGCACTTTACTGTGGGCAGGTGCGAAGTCCTGCTGGAAAAAGAAATCAGCATCTCCATAATGCTAGTCAGCAGATGGAAGCATGAAGTGCTCTAAAATCTCCTGGTAGATGGCTGCATTGGAACCTTCACACTGGCCTTTGAGCAACTTGGATTCTGTGACTCTCCACTCTTCCTCCAGACTCTGGGATCTTGATTTCCAAATTAAATGCAACATTTATTTTCATCTGAAGAGAGGACTTTGGACCACTGAGCAACGGTCGAGTTCTTTTTCTCCTTCGCCCAGGTCAGACACTTCTGACGTTGTCTCTGGTTCAGGAGTGGCTTGACACTAGGAATGCACCACTTGTAGTCCATTTCCTGGACACGTCTGTGTGTGGTGGCTCTTGATGCACTGACTCAAGTCTCCATCCACTCCTTGTGAAGTTCTTGAATCGGCTTTGCTTGACAATCCTGTCAAGGCTGCGGTCATCTCTGTTGCTTGTACACCTTTTCCTACCACACTTTTCACTTCCAGTCAATTTTCCATGAATATGCTTTGATACATTACTTTGCGAACAGCCAGCCATTTTCATTGACCTTCTGTGGCACACTCTCTTCATGGAGGGTGTCAATGAGTGTCTTCTGGACAACTATCAAGTCAGCAGTCTTCCCCATGATTGTGGTTCTGTGTACTGAACCATACTGAGAGATTGAAGGAGTTAATTAGCTGGTTAGAGGTTTTCGAAAATTCTGGATTTTTGATTTCCATGAGCTGTAAGCCGTAATCATTGAAACAAAAAAGGCTTTAAATGTTTCAGTTTGTGTAATGAATCTAGAATATATGAAGGTGTCACTTTTTGATTTGAACTATGGGAAAAAAGGAACCTTTCCACGATATTCACATTTTCTGAGATGCACCTGGATATCCACATGTAATACCATGAATCTCATATAATTAAGAGAATAATTGTATTACGTGACCCTTTTGTTTTCTAAAGAAACGAACCAGACATGGAGTGATTGGAGTCATTATCTTTGTTATAGGTACTGTATAGCTATTAGCTAGTAATCTACAGTAATCTTCGTACAGGAGTACACTTTTAGTTAATAAACTTTCTGTTGTCCATGTTATTTCATCAAAAATGCAATGGCTGTGGTAATAGTTTAATTCCCGCTGTTTAAATATCATAATTGTTAAAGACACGGTCTGCCACATAGAAAACTGCAGATCGAAACCAGCCAGGGACGACAATCATCCCTTCAGGCTGAACTAGGCTTGTCTGGTTCCTCTTAAGTTTCTATTTATAACTTTTTTTTTTACCTCTGACAATTTACTGCTTATCTTTGTACCATTTTTGTTTATTTGCTGTATTTGAACTGGAAAAATGGGATGTACTAAAACTTTTGATCAGTAGGGTACTTACTACTTTTAATTGTCAGGTAAAATGCAATTTTAATACTATTTAATGGACTAAAGTACAATTGTATGTAAGCTTTGTTCCAAAATAATACACAAAATATGCTTGGGAATCTACACTCACTTAAAGGATTATTAGGGACACCATACTAATACTGTGTTTGAACCCCTTTCGCCTTCAGAACTGCCTTAATTCTACATGGCATTGATTCAACAAGGTGCTGAAAGCATTCTTTAGAAATGTTGGCCCATATTGATAGGATGAACGTCTTGCAGTTGATGGAGATTTGTGGGATGCACATCCAGGGCACGAAGCTCCCGTTCCACCACAGATGCTCTATGCTCTATTGGGTTAAGATCTGGTGAATGTGGGGGCCATTTCAGGACAGTGAACTCATTGTCATGTTCAATCATTTGAAATGATTCAAGCTTTGTGACATGGTGCATTATCCTGCTGGAAGTAGCCATCAGAGGGATGGGTACATGGTGGTCATAAAGGGATGGACATGGTCAGAAACAATGCTCAGGTAGGCCGTGGCATTTAAACGATGCCCAATTGGTACTAAGGGGCCTAAAGTGTGCCAAGAAAACATCCCCCACACCATTACACCACCACCACCAGCCTGCACAGTGGTAACAAGGCATGATGGATCCATGTTCTCATTCTGTTTACGCCAAATTCTGACTCTACCATCTGAATGTCTCAACAGAAATCGAGACTCATCAGACCAGGCAACATTCTTCCAGTCTTCAACTGTCCAATTTTGGTGGGCTCGTGCAAATTGTAGCCTCTTTTTCTTATTTGTAGTGGAGATGAGTGGTACCCGGTGGGGTCTTCTGCTGTTGTAGCCCATCCGCCTCAAGGTTGTGCGTGTTGTGGCTTCACAAATGCTTTGCTGCATACCTCGGTTGTAACGAGTGGTTATTTCAGTCAAAGTTGCTCTTCTATCAGCTTGAATCAGTCGGCCCATTCTCCTCTGACCTCTAGCATCAACAAGGCATTTTCGCCCACAGTACTGCCGCATACTGGATGTTTTTCCCTTTTCACACCATTATTTGTAAACCCTAGAAATGGTTGTGCGTGAAAATCCCTGTAACTGAGCAGATTGTGAAATACTCAGACCGGCCCGTCTGGCACCAACAACCATGCCACGCTCAAAATTGCTTAAATCACCTTTCTTTCCCATTCTGACATTCAGTTTGGAGTTCAGGAGATTGTCTTGACCAGGACCACACCCCTAAATGCATTGAAGCAACTGCCATGAGATTGGTTGATTAGATAATTGCATTAATGAGAAATTGAACAGATGTTCCTAATAATCCTTTAGGTGAGTGTATGTAAGTAATGGGTTTGTATTAACTTATTTAATATTTGTAATGGCTGTTTATAGCCCAACACCAGTAGATTTTAATTGTTTTGATCTGAAAGACGACAGTCAGAGCTTTTTTTTTTGTGTCAAAGTATTTGCCCTCCATCAGATTTTCCGAATGTTTGCGAAGTTTAGACTTGAATATATAAGGATCTTCATGTGAGTTGCATGTACTAGTATATAGAGGGATACTGAGTGAAAGAATAGCATCCACTTTTGGAGCTTCTTTCATGATTTTGTTGTGCTAGATAATCAACTATGCAATCATCAGGTATAAAAAAAAGTTATTGTGTCTGAGTGCTTTGGTTGACTCCCAGGCCATATTTATGCCAGGTCTGCCCAATATAAATGAGAGTAACTTTGGCCCTTAGCATCAGTGACAGTGTCAGCACACAAGTTTTAGAGGCACATCATGCCACAATCAAAAGACATTCCTAAAGAAACCTTCAGAAAAAAGTTATTGATCAATTGATGAACCAGATTTGAATCCATTGTTCACAAGAGGGACACACCAATGGACCTGCCTAGGACACACAAAACCTCTGAATCACTTACAGTTTCTCTGGCAGAAGTTCTTGAAAATGAAAATTTGGTCTTCACAATTTTTTTTTTGTGAAGACCAAATTCTTTAGGTCATTTCACAATTGAGCAGTAGGTTCTGAGTCAATTTAAGAATTATAAATTTCTGCCAGATAATGTGAACCTGAAATCTTCATAACTAAGATGCCAGTGACCAGTTGAAAACAATCTAATGCTTAGAACATTTAGAGATTTTGCTAAAATGAATAGTCACTGATCTATTGTTAGTTGCATTCACCAAACGTGGTATGGTATCATATGATGCGGTCAGAACCTATTGTTCAGAGGCAAAAAAAATGCTTGTAACAGACTTACTGCAAGATATTCTGTTCTTAGCAACCGATAGATGATAGACATTCCAATGCTAGGACTCACAGGCTGGGAAGTTGGATATTAAACACTAACAGGACTTGAAACACACATCCACCGTCCTGCTCAGTGTACAATTCCTTGCTCCAGTACATGTCCATCTACCTATTAATTCAACCAGTTTGAATAAAATCTCTGAAAGCATTTACATTGATATCTTAAGTTGTTAACTGGAAGCTCTTTTATGAGTTGCTTGAATACATTGTTGATTGCATACATTTTAGTACCTAGGGTAATAGTTATTTATTTTAGTTACGGGGGACTCATATTAAGTCAGGACTGAGTTAGTGGCCATGATCTTAAGATCAGAGTGCCCCCAGCAGGCTTTCCAACAACAGTTCCAGCAGGATCTGTTCTCCCATCCAGAGACTGACCACAACTGACCCTACCTTGCTTCAGAGTCAAGTCATCAGTGGGCTGCAGGTTGATAACTCCAGTGGAGTGCTAAAACAAGGCAGTGCAGACAGTTTAATTTACCTATTTTTTAGCAATGCTTGAGGTCTGCATCTAAGTAAAATGTTTGTTTATACTGGAACTATAAGTGTGGATATGTGTTTTCTTTCCTTATGTGACAACACCATTACACCAACACTGAGTCTGTTTAAATGTACTTGGAAAAATTAGTTTATTATAATCCGTAGATAAGGGGGAACCCTAAGAGGGTTTTATAAACAAGGCCCCCACAACTGATGCACCACACCAATCAGTGTCATTTTATAAATGATCCCTGACATGACTGATCATTCACTCAAGTTAGAAACCTGGGTCAGAATCATGTTAGTGGTGACTGAGATATTTTCTGGGTTAGTCAGATTCACGTTCCTGAGTATAATCTTACCGTTTATAGTGCCATTATGTGGTCAATATCAATGTTTATATGTTGAGTCTTGACGCTGCTTATGTGTACCATTTTCCTAAAATATGATGACCCTTGACTGATCAGTATGTCAGACCATGCTCAAGTGAATGTTTATTGGTCCAGGACTACTTTCATTTAGTTGAGTCATTGTCCATCTATGTGGCATAGCAACTGTTGTCCAGACTATCTTTTGGTGCAAGAAGAGTAGCGTTCTGGATTTCACAAAAATCTATTTTTTGGAAAATGTGTCTTACAAGACATTAGGTTCTTCAGGAAAATGCTTTCCTGGTGAGGAGAGGTTCCTATGTACTGAACTTCATGAGGCTAAACGGGTAAAGGCTGGGACCTTTTCAGACTCTTGTTAATACACCACCTTTTTGTCAATCAGTATAAATCTGAAAATGACTCATCTATGGCAAGACATCATTCATCCAAGTTGAGTAAGGTCCGGGAAGTGTTTTCTGATTGGCTGCACAGATGCAGCAAATGGACAGTCATCCATAGTCCCCTTCCCAATTACGCTGTGGGAAACGATCAGTATCAGTGGATATTGTGCTAGTATAAAAGGAAGGCAAGTTAAAAAGAATGCTCTTGACCACTCGGCAATCTGCCGCCTCACAGAGATGCGTCCTATAAGGAGCATTTGTGGCACATCGGATGGCCAAATTATTGTCGGGAGCACATCTGTAAAGAATTTCTCCTCTTATATCTGTGTTTCCATGTCCTCCCTTCAGATCTGTCATGGCACAGAGATCACCGGGGAGAGTGGCTCCATGAGCCGTGTGTGGCCAGCATGGACCTGGAGCAGGGGGGCGCCTCTTCACCCTGCTCCTCTCTCCTCCCTGGACCAGGTGTCTACAAGCCAAAATCCCTGACGGCACTCGGAGGTGAGTCCAAGGTCCTGTTCCACGTGGCCCAAGCAGGAGGAGGTGTCATGGGTTCAATTGGAACTGGCTAGGTATTCACATTTGGTCATCGTGAACCAAAATTTCGTTGTAATATAATACGGTTGAATGTCCCCCTCCAGGACTCTGCTCCCATGCTTCTGAATGTGTGTTGGAGGATGTCACCGACAAGACCACTATCAGAGCAGAGAACGAAGTGGAGGCCCACAAACTAGCCAACAACTACAGGGTATTGTACAGTATACTACAGGCTCTTACAACGACAGGGAAGTGTACAGTGTAGGACAGGTTCTAACAACTACAGAGTATAGTACAGTAACAGTATAGTATAGGTTCTAACAATTACATTGGGTAGTACACTATACTACAGGTTCTAACAACTACAGGTTGTAGTACCTTGTATAGTTTGGGATGTTACAACTGGGATTAGGGTTTAGGTTAGGTTTTTAGGGTAAATGTTAGTTATGGGATCGGTTGTTTTATTACATTTAGCTAATTGTGTGTTTAGGATAGGATCTCTCAAAAAAATATCCAGCTAAGGATGGTTTTTAGGGCAATATTGGG
This sequence comes from Esox lucius, assembly GCF_011004845.1. Classification (NCBI taxonomy): domain Eukaryota; kingdom Metazoa; phylum Chordata; class Actinopteri; order Esociformes; family Esocidae; genus Esox; species Esox lucius. The sequence goes on from NC_047587.1 coordinate 19,199,929, forward strand.
GTTAGTGTTAGAATTGGGCTTACTTTTAGGTTTCACATTATGGGATAGGCATTTGGGCAAGGTTAAGTCTAGGCATACATGTTTGGTTATTGAGGTTTAGGTTAGGATTAGAGGACATGGATCTTTGGTTTTCTGGTCCTGACAATGATGGAATTACATGGCCGTGTGTGTACATGTATATCTGTATGTTTCAGTTTGGATTCAGGAAGTGGAAGAGTCATGTGACGGAGCGCCCATTCGAGGTCAGGTCTGACGTGGTCAAGGAGCTCTATTCCGATCTCAGTATCATCAAACCACACACAGGTGTTTCTTTCTATTTGTGTGTGTGTGTATGTGTGTGAACACTTGATTGATAAGGAAGAAAACTAGACAAATCTACTGTATAGATGTTTCTTTATTAATGGCTTGCTGTTTATAAGAAGTGGAAATCACTAATGGCTCTCTGTCTGTTTGGGGTCAGATCATCTGATCACTTGTGGGAATGTGGTGTATGTGTTGTTGTTCGGCTGGTGGGTGTCTCTGGTCTACCTCCTGGTCAGCATACTGATGGTCATCACCATCATTGGGGCACCATACGGTATGGATATCCATTAGTCTTTCTGACGGTGGAAACACTAGATATGTTTGGTGAATGATTCTCAAATTTCTATCTCCCCTCTCTCCCCTTCTGCTTTTAGGGAAACTGTGCTGGAAACTGTCATTGTATTTCTTATGGCCATTTGGGAAATCCATACAGGAGGTATAGTAGTAGTGGTAGGATCACATTGCTGTTTAGAGGAAGTAAAGCTAAAACTACTGTACACAGACTCTCAGTTTTAGCTCCTGTCTTTACTTCCTCACTGTCCATCTGTGGCGGCTAGGTAGCAGAAGTCCCATTTTCCTGTCACCACCACAAGTTTTAAGCCTCACAGTTTACTGAATAATTAAACCAGGATGAAGTTTCATAATGGAAATATACAGTGAGCCACGCAGGTTGGTTGGAGCCATCTGCTGCCCAAGAGGTTAGGAAACTGAATGTCAATGTCACCGATTCAAACCCATGAGGCTACAGAGTAAAGGGAAACGAATCATGTTTTGCCCGTGAAAAAGGCACTTAAACCTTGTTGCCCTGGATAAGACGATCTGTTAAATGGCAGTGTGTGCACTTTTAACTATAAAGACAGACAGGCAAGAACCACAGAGAGACAAACAGAAACCAATGACAGACAGGCACCACAGACCGATAGACAGGTGCTACAAAAAGAAAGACAGGCACCACAGACCGGTACGCACACAGAAGAATTGTGGTATCTGCACCAGGCTAACCTGGCTGGCATTCCCTTTCCAGGTGGGAGTGTGTGCATGTGGGTGCTGTGGGAGGTTGCCCCATTTTGAGGTCATCCCAGAGGGGGTGGAGGACGACAAAGACCTGTCACCCATTCTCCTACCTTCACCCACTGAGGAGCATATCCCGGACCTTCTACAGGCCCCCCCACAGAACAAGCGCTACTGGGTAAAGGTTTCTAGCTGAATCTAAAAGGCTTTCTAGTGTGTGATGGGTTTTAATACAGTACATCATGTCTTATTATAGTGTCTGTCTCTATCCTGCCGTGTGTAGCGTTGTGTGAGCACGTACGTGTGGCTGCTATTGGGTTATCCTTGGCTGGCTGTGGTTCATTCCCTGGCCTGCCTGCTCTCCTGGCTATTGGTGTTCACCATACCCGTGGCCAAGATGAATGCACGGACCCTGGCTTCCATCCTCCTCATGCCCCCCAAGAGCCTCGCTATCTCCTCCTGCTCAACGAGGAAGGTACATAGTGAATGGCCAGAGATGGCACTGGTCATTAAAGCATTCAAGATCGACAGCTGGCACTTTGTCTTGAGAAATACAGACAATGGAGATTTCTGTTTCTGTAACGCACCTGAATTAGCTAATTTAACATCCCAATGAGCAGCTGAAGCAATGCATTTGGTGTTGTAGATTAGAGTTCCACAAAGAAGCTATGTATTACTAATTGTAATGTACTGTACTGTGACCTCCAGCCTCAGGTTTGTGAGACTCAAGCACTGCTTTGCTGCTACCATGCGGTAAACTGGAACTACTACAAATACACTGTGGATGGGATCAATGTGTTTGCAGTCAGTATCCTTTATCACAAGGTCTGTTGTATTTGTCTGCACGATTTTAGGACCAATCGTTTCATTTAAATTGAGTTTACTAGTTGCCATCCTTAAGCCCTTGAACAGACCTCCTTCCCCTGGTCATCATTTCCCTTGTGATCGGCTACGTAGACAAGGGTAACCAGTTTGCAAGCTCCGAGGTGAAGTTTGCCACAGCGATCGTCTCCATCATTCCGCTGTCCTACTACATTGGCATGGGCATCGCCAGGTCAACACAAACACAGAAACTATCATTACAATTATTCTCCCAACAAATATGCATAGACCTACAGTACTTGCAAGTTGCAAACATGAGTACTCCCGTTTTATATTTAATGCTGCATGAAGAGCGGTAGTCAGAACTGTGCCATCTATGCCCTCTCTGCAGTATCTCTGCCCAGAGTAACTTTGCGGTTGGGGCGGTGGTGAATGCTACCTTTGGCTCCATCACAGAGATGACCTTCTACATCACGGCCCTGCTGAGGGGTCACCGTGCCGGGAAGGCCTGTCTTCAGGAGGTGGTTAAATCCGCCCTCACCGGGACCCTGCTGGGCTGCATCCTCTTCATCCCTGTGAGTCAGACACACACACACACACACACACACACAAACACACACCTATATCTGATATAAATGTGCTGTTCAATGTTTATTTGCTGACTTCAACATTGTAATGAAGTTATCAATGAATCATAAATAATATGGAATTTCTCACAAACACAAACACACACATCTATTTTCTACCTTTCTGTTTTTTTGTAATTCCCCCCAGCAACCAGGCCGCTGTCTTTGCCTTTCATTTAGGGGATCTGCATGATCATAGGAGGGCTGAGACACAGGGAGCAGAGGTTTAACAGTCGTTCAGCTGGGGTCAGCTCTGCTCTGCTTTTCATCTCTGTGGGAGGTGAGAGACAAGAACCTGCTCACCCCTCACCCATTAACCTAATCCCCATTCATCCTAAAAAAGGGTTTATTGTCTTGGCTCACGCTCTCGTCCTGTGTCTGCAGGTGTGTTTGCCCCCACACTGTTCTCCAAGGCTTATGGGAACCTGGTGTGTGACAACTGTACCGACTCCATGGGTGGCAAAACCAGCGGGCCGTTCGTCTGCCACAACTGTCATTACGACCTGGTCATTCACGTTTATTCACACTGTTACATTGTTAAAACAGAAAACTCTAAAAGGCTATTTTGAGAAATGAATATGTAATTGTAATAATTGTAATAACCGTGTACAATAATAATATTTCAAGTACACTGTTAGGGAGCATAAGAATACATTGTGAATGTGTGTCTATTTCCTGTAGCTACGGTTCACAGGTTGGGTTTTACCAGGGCCATGGACTGGAGGTCTAAAAAGGGCCTAAAATGTGCACTTTAATCATGATATAAAAATGGTTTGTGTGAGAAATGCTAAAGGCAATATCAAACGTCTTTCCTCCCAATAAAATGTCTATGTGTGAATTGGTCGAAGGTACCATTTTTATGGTATTTTGTTTCCCTGTTTTCCCCACAGAGTGAGAATAACTACACCCTGTTCCACAACCACATAGAGTGAGTTTCAAATGATTCCAACTTTTATGGAACTCTGAAAGTCGGAGTGTTTATGCTTAAAAAAGATGGAAAAGCCGTGTGAGCTCTGTCATTTTCCCCGTGTGTGTCTTAGGCCACTGGTGTACACAGTCTCCGTTCTCCTGCCCTTTGCATACATCATTGGTCTAATCTTCACACTGAAGACACACTCACACATCTATGACATTCATGTTGGTGAAGGACAGGGTAAGTTGAAAATACACACTCACGTTCACACTAACAGACACACATTCTATATAAACAGGGAGTGTGTGTTTGTGCGCCCGTTTGTGTCTGCAGTGGCTGGTCACCAGAATGCTGTTGTCCTTTGGTCTCGCTGGAGAGCTCTGGTCATCCTCATCATGGCCACTCTTCTAATGTCAGCCTGTGCTGATGTCACTACTGAACACATTCAGCCCATACTGAGCCAGCCCAACATCTCCCAGGTACACACACACTGTGGTTTGGTCCCCATGACCATCTAGCTCCTCTATTGCTCACGTTCTCCTGGACCCTGATCCTCCCTCCCTGTTGCCTGTCAGTACTTCATAGGAGTGACGGTGTTGGCCATGGTACCTGAGATCCCAGAGATAGTCAACGGGATCCAGTTTGCCCTTCAGAACAACATCAGTCTGAGGTGGGTGCTCCCTAACAAGGGACTGATGTCAGCAGTCACTGGCTGGTTGGCTGGGATTCCCTGCTAACCAGTGTTTTGTGATGGAGCGTGACTGACGATTGCTCTGTGTTCTGTCTCTCTGTTGTCTCTTTGTTCTCTCTGTCAGCCTGGAGGTGGGCAGCTGCATCGCAGTACAGGTCTGCATGCTCCAGATTCCTCTGCTTGTCTTATTCAACAGCTTCTATGTAAGTCACTCCCCTTTATTGTACTAATGAGTAATGTAAGTTACTCCCTCTTTATTGCACTAATGAGTAATGTAAGTCACTCCCCTTTATTGTACTAATGAGTAATGTAAGTCACTCCCCCTTTATTGTACTAATGAGTAATGTAAGTCACTCCCCTTTATTGTACTAATGAGTAATGTAAGTCACACCCACTTTATTGTACTAATGAGTAATGTAAGTCACTCCCCCTTTATTGTACTAATGAATAATGTAAGTCACTCCCCCTTTATTGTACTAATGAGTAATGTAAGTCACTCCCCTTTATTGTACTAATGAGTAATATAAGTCACTCCCCCTTTATTGTACTAATGAGTAATATAAGTCACTCCCCCTTTATTGTACTAATGAATAATGTAAGTCACTCCCCTTTATTGTACTAATGAGTAATGTAAGTCACTCCCCCTTTATTGTACTAATGAGTAATATAAGTCACACCCCCTTTATTGTACTAATGAGTAATGTAAGTCACACCCCCTTTATTGTACTAATGAGTAATGTAAGTCACTCCCCCTTTATTGTACTAATGAATAATGTAAGTCACACCCCCTTTATTGTACTAATGAGTAATGTAAGTCACTCCCCCTTTATTGTACTAATGAGTAATATAAGTCACTCCCCCTTTATTGTACTAATGAGTAATATAAGTCACTCCCCCTTTATTGTACTAATGAGTAATGTAAGTCACTACCCGTCACTGTGCCGGTCACTAACTAATAATTGTAATTATTAATATGTTATTGGGTAATAAACAACAGTAATTTCCTTTGTCTGTTGTGATAGGATGTGGGCTTTGTGCTCATATTCTGTGACTTGCACCTTTGGGCCAGCATATTCAGTGTGATTCTTGTCAACTACATCTTCATGGATGGCAAATCGGACTATTTCCAGGGTAAGAGGTGCCTGGAGGATTTGACGTAGAGCACTCTATCCCAACCTGTGTGAATGTTTCATATCTTGCCACCGTAGCATTGATATTACAATGAGGAAACAGCCAGGTATACTGGTTACATTACCATGACCAAACAATACAAGTCAAACAATATAGCAATTGGACTATGATAGGTTATGGATGATTTAAGCACAATAGGGCATTTCTTGAGTAGAGAATTTAAACATGTCTTCCTCTATGAATGTGACCGCATCATGGGCCAATTGAGATTTACTATATTATGCCCGTTGGGCCAATCAGTGGGATTCTGTAAATACAGGTTATCTTTGGTAACACACGACATTGGACAGCATTTCCTCAAAATCATCATGATGTTGCTGCTAATGAATTTAACCCAAAAGAGGGTTACTATAGCAACCCTCTTTTGCTGATCACTATAATTGTTGTAAATGCTGAATCAATACCAAGATCATTCAGAAAGATCTATCCGGTACTTTCCGATACAGCCAGGACAGGGGTTTCTAAAGTTCTTGTTCATATTAAAAAAATAACCAACTCTTCAAAACTCTAGACGTCCCCTTCAAGCCAGCTAGCATTGTGCATGTCCTGCCAGAATAAATCATCTACACTGATAAGACATAAATGTCACCTTCTGGAGTTTGCAAAACATCATGAAGTGTTATTAGAAGAGATCTTGATGAAAGTAGATGTTTTCTTTTGGTGAGACGTCTAAATAGTGTTTGCATTCAGGTGTTGTGTAAATGTAGTATTGATGTGTTGGCAACCCTAGGTGTCCTCGCATACAGTATATAAGACGGTAAAACAGAAAGGCATGATTGATCATTTAAAGGGTATATTAAGTTTAGTAGGTAACTGCCCTCTAGTGGAGGATGTAGTTTACTCAGAATCAAGTGTGTTTGTGTGATCCAGGTTTTTCCACTGCCCAGAGAAAATGGGATTTCTGGCTCATGGGTTAGGTTTAGGGAAAAAGATAATTAGGGATTATGTTACAATTGGAGTTACTTATAGGTTTAAGCATTATGGGTTAGGGTTAGTTCTAGTTTAGGCTTAAAGGTTAAGGTTCAGTTTACATTAGGGTTAGGAAACATAGATTTCTGAAATTCCAGTTCCCACAATAATTGAAAAACAAACGTGTGCGCGTGTTCCAACCTTAGGCATTATAGGATTTTGAATGAATTTTTTTTTTTTGGTGTATCGGTTTTTAACTTGACTGATTTTGTCCTCTCAGGCGCTGCTCTGGTTGTGGTTTATCTGATCCTCCTGGCATCATACTTCTTTGCTCCGTCACCAGCTGGATGCTGAGTATCTGCCTCATACATTTAACATCGGATTGAGAAGAGTTATGGGATTGATTATGGTGTGCTGACTACTGAACTTTTGACAACATTTCAAAACTATTCCTTGTTTGCCATTCCAAAAACATGTTTCAGCCTTTGAAGAATTTCGGTCTTGAATGCTCAGGTGTTGTTGAAATGTCTGGAACTGCTCACCTTTCAACTGTTTTAATAACAGCTAACTAATCCTCAATCGCACACATTTTACCTCACATCTGTTTCTGTCAAAATCCATGCATACACATGCATGCACCTCCTTTTCTTAAAACTATTACAATGAAACATGATTAATGTAAGCTATGCAAACTGGAGGACAATACCTGTCACAAGACATTGTATGGTTTGGAAAACTTTACACTGGACTCCCCTCTCAGAAGATAGTTTTTTATCTTTGTACTTGTTTGTGAAAACCACTTAGTACTTTTGTACTTTAACATTATGTCTTGACAATGGCGTTGTAAATATTAAAAGTAGATATTTAATAGCCAAAGTGAGTGTTTAACTGATCAATCAGTGGTTTCCAAATAAACTATTCTTTAAGCAGAACATTTCCTTCAATGACCATACCTTCTTTTAAGGATTTGATGTGTCAACAAATTGCCTATCCAGATTTCTAGAGCCAGAAACCTTTTACAAAGCCACTATTGTTTAACCTGCCAAGTACCCAACGCAAGCTATTGTGGTCTAATGAGACCAAAATATAACTATTAATACTAAATGCCGAACACTAGATCGGACACTAAATCAACTCTCATCGCCTGGCTAATACCAGCCCTAGGGTAAAGCATGGTGCTGTGAGTTTCATGATATGGGAATGATTCTCAGTGGCTTCTCCAAAGTTATTGTGCAAATCATACCCAAAGTGAAAGTGTCTAAATAATCATCAAATCTGGTAGAGTCATACCCAAGGTGAAAGTGTCTAAATAATCATGTACCGGAGATATTTTTGTTCATGATGCCAAAAGTATTTTTTTCTCAATTATGAATTAAACTTATAAATGTGTAGAAAGAGACAGGGACTGAATACTTTCCTGAAGGCACTGCACATAGTATCTGGATTTCCAGGACAAATAATAATCTAGTTAAACTTAATTTTTACTGCATACAGTACATTTATTAACCCAAACCACCATGACATTATAATTGAATGCAGAATTATGACCTACTGTGATTTCCTTTATTGGTGCAGTCTGGTTCAGCCGCTCTATCCACATTCAGTACAGCATGTCTAAAGTGACTTCATGCAAATAGTTAGAAAATCCATCACTTCATTACATTTCCAAAGACAACAAATTCTGGATGCAGCATCTCGAGTTTCTAAAGAAAAAAATACAGTTATAGCAAAGACACCATTTTCAGTTAAAAAAAAAGAATCTACCTCACGCCACTACATCTTGACACCTCTCGTAACCATAAGAGTTGGGTGGGTGGAACCAACAGTTCAGAACGTAAACCTAGGCCTGGATTGGATCTGAAAGAAGGTTAAAGGCGTTGTCATTTCTAAAGGCCATGTCCGAGGATCGCAGTGCGTGAATAAAAGCGACAACGTGTTACATTCAATCCGACAAGACGAGGGTGGAAGATAAAAACAGTGAACTCAACATAGTTGAAAAGTGAAAGGCAGTTGTGTTTCATTGTTTTTTTGTACCAAATATCTCCAGTTTGGTTTAATTTGAAAATGACCTGAAGACACTGGTTAACATAATTAAAGAACATAATTGCACTCAAATGAGAAAAAAATAAATCCAACCAAATCCAAAAGGCTCCACTGTGTGGTAGACTTGGTCCTGTGTAGTTCGCTTGGTAAATGCAGGGTGCATGATACCTCAGAATTGTGGTTTTGATTTCCACAAGGGGCCAGTATGAAAATCTATATCCTCACTGTGGATAAGAGCGTCTACTAAATTACTTAAATATAAATTCTCAGCCCCTGAAACAAAGAGACCATAATAGAATAGATGGACCACGAGTCTGTGGACAGAAGAAGAATAACCTCAAATAAGCTAGTCAGTGGATATGATTGGAAAGGCATTGGGAACAATGAAACAGGTAGAGGGCTATAACAACATGTCCATATTTGCTGTAACTAGGAGAAAGGTTAAAATGCTACTTCAGTTCATGGGCACATTAAAAGCTTGGTTAAAGGACATAAATAATTATCTGTTTGACAGGACTTGTTTTTAGGCATTAATCTGGTTTGTTTTTATTATTTTTATGTATGATATTGGTTATGGTGTTGACTGTGATTAAACAACATTTTTAAATCCGGATTCAAGTCCAAAAACATTTCAAACAGTAAAGAACGTCTTTGAACGCTAGTGTTCCTTTGCTGTGAGTAGGAGTGAAGTTAAAAATTCTACTTCAGTTCAGGGGCAGAATTTAAAAGCTTGGTAAAAAGCAGATAAGTCAACATAATGCAATTTGTGACATTTGATCAATAAAAAAGGCACTGAATTAAAGAAATGGCCTGTTCTTGGTTTATCTTTTGAGCTACAGTAGTTCCAAACAGCTGTGTGTGTGTGTGTGTGAGGCACTAGAGAATCACAGTGAGGTCATTGAAGGCTCACTTGTCAAACTGGCTGAAGAGGTTACCATTGCAGAACAAAATGTTTCCTGTCTGGCCTAAATGAGTGCCTTGCCCCACCAGCCTGCTAAATGAGCCTTATTAAGGCAGTCCTACTGGCAGCCTAGTGAGTCACAGTAGACAGAGATACAACCACAAGACATCATGTCAGTCGGTCTCCAGCAACTGTGTGTGTGTGTGTGTGTGACAGAGAGAGAACTGGGCAAAGTGAAGGAAACAAGTGGTGTTTGAGGGCTCTGAAACACTACTGAAGTGAATGGTTTGAGTGTTGTCAGCTGCAAACATATAAATATATAAACAGCAGTGCGCTCCAAATCTCATCACCACTGTTGCCTGGTCAAGCCATGGCTCCTGAAAGTTGAACGCAAACCCATCTTGAAGTACACCAGAACGTAGCACTAACACACACCAATTTAAAAGTAAAATTCCGTCTGGCATTTCAAACTGTTGCACTTTGGAAAGAACTCCTGAAAAAAGGCATCCAGTGTTTCTGTCGTTGAGGGTGCACTGCGTTGACACTGTACAAACATCTCTGTTGGCTACTCAGTCTCTCTGCTCACTGGTGACAGCAAAGGGACTCAACTGGGTTCCATCCACCATTTGTGGCTATTCACCTCTGTCCTGCAGGGGGCACTGAGTCCCTGGCATCTACTTGAGGCGTTGGATTAGGGTGTGTGTGAGGCCCAGGCTGAGTAGCTGTAGTGGGGAGAGCTGGGACAGTTGAGGGAAGGCCTTCAGCAGCCTCTCCCAGGTCAGCTCCAGCAGGCTGGGCACCACCAGCCACACCTTGTATAGAGACCCCGTCCTCCTGTTATCGGACATATTCACCACCCCGCCATGCACATACATACAGCCGGCCTGGCAGGAGAGAGGCACGCAGATATGAGACCAACATTCTGTCTCGGAGAAAGAGGGTGTGTGTGTGTGTGTGTGTGTATGCATTAGGGAGGTGATACTGACCGGTGTGACTGCAGCACAGTGGAAATAAACCGGTTCTGGCATGACAGCAGGTAACTTGGTCCACTGGAAGGTCTGCAGGTTGATCTTCCACAGGTCAGCTAAGATCAGCTCCCCGTTGTAACCCCCACATAAAAACACCTCTGGGAGGGGACAGAGATGAACACTGACTCCCAGTCTATTGACTGAACACATGTACAGTATCTCACAAAAGTGAGTACACCCCTCACATTTTTGTAAATATTTGATTGTGACAACACTGAAGAAATTACACTTTACACTTGCTACAATGTAAAGTAGTGAGTGTACAGCATGTACAACAGTTTAAATTTGCGGTCTCCTCAAAATAACACGACACACAGCCATTAATGTCTAAACTGCTGGCAACAAAAGTGAGTATACCCTAAGGGAAAATGTCCAAAATGGGCCCAATTAGCCATTGTCCCTCCCCGTTGTCATGTGACTCGTTAGTGTTACAAGGTCTCAGGTGTGAATGGGGGGCAGGTGTGTTATATTTGGTGTCATTGCTCTCACACTCTCTCATAATGGTCACGGGAAGTTCAACAAGGCACCTCATGGGAAAGAACTCTCTGAGGATAAAGATGGCCTAGGCTATAAGAAGATTGCCAAGACCCTGAAACTGAGCTGCAGCACGGTGGCCAAGACCGTACAGCGGTTTAACAGGACAGGTTCCACTCAGAACAGGCCTCGCCATGGTCGACCAAAGAAGTTGAGTGCACGTGCTCAGCGTCATATCCAGAGGTTGTCTTTGGGAAATGGATGTATGAGTGCTGCCAGGTCTCTAACATCCACCAGCTCTGTGATATTGTCTCCAGTGGCAACCTGTGAAGCTCTGGTGAACTCCATGCCCAAGAGGTTTAAGGCAGTGCTGGAAAATAATGTTGGCCACACAAACTATTGACACTTTGGGCCCAGTTTGGACATTTTCACTTAGGGGTGTACTCACTTTTGTTGCCAGCGGTAATGGCTGTGTGTTGTGTTATTTTGAGGGGACAGCAAATTTACACTGTAATACAAGCTGTACACTCACTATTTTACATTGTAGCAAAGTGTCATTTCTTCAGTGTTGTCACATGAACACATATAATAAAATATTTACAAAAATGTGAGGGGTGTACTCACTTTTGTGAGATACTGTATGATCCATATTAAAATGGCTTGTGTTCTTACCCTGCCTGACCTGGACACAGCTGTGACATCGCCGTGCTGCAGGATACCCTGACAATGAGAACAAGATGCAACTGTTAACTGACTTGTGTACATTTACAGTGTGGACATATAGCAGGCACTCTTTCCAGAGCCACTTACAGGAACAGTTAGTGTTAAGTGATTTGCACATTGACACCTTGTCAGCACAGGGATTCACTACTAGACTATCTGCCATTCGCGCGCGCGCACACACACACACACACACACACACACACACACACACACACACACACACACACACACACACACACACACACACACACACACACACACACACACACACACACACACACACACACACACACACACACACACACAATACTGTGTATATGAACAACATAGACAACCAACCTATTTTCGGATGAGGTTTTGTAAGAATCTCCTCCCAAGAGTTAGTCTCTAGGTTGTAGGCATGTATCTGAGTGGGGACAGAATGTAAAGCCCATTTTAAAGTGCGTCAGTAACACCATCACATACACATTCAGTGTACACGCCTCCTAGACCACACCTTGTCTAGAGGATATGATGTCCAGGAGGTTCCACCTCCTAGGATGTAGATTCTCTGTCCATCATGGGCCAGCTCATGTCTGTACCTGGCCGAGGGAGAAGGACAGATGAACAACATTCACTTGTGCACAAGGTGCCCTTTTTAAATGGAGATTAGGAGGAACAGCGTGGTATGTGACTGACCGCTCCTCTGGGAGGTCTGTGGGGGGATTGTTTGGCTTGAGGTGGGTCCACTCCCTGGTAGTCAGGTCCAGCCTGTGCAGGTCTGTGCTGTAAACGTAGCCAGTAGTCCCTCCAAACACATACAAATATCCATTAATGATGACCATCGCCTGGAGGAGAGGGACAACAAGGGAGATATTAAGCAGGAGACCTTGTAAAAGAAAAAGCAGTTTAAATACATAATTAAACAGCTTTTGTTTTTTTTTGAGAATTACAGACACCAAGATTCAACCAACTTCTGCTATTAGTCAGTTATGAAAATGTAACTTTTCACTGTGTGGAGGCAAAATACACATGTCCTCTTCCAGGCACGTTCATCACAGCTCTGGTTTCGCTTCACTAACAGCGCATTTATTCCTGCCATCTAAAGCTATGGGCCAGAGCAGCTGTTTACTGTGGACTAGAAGAAAAACTATTTAAAGCTTAATCAGGGGGTTTGGCAGTTTTTGAGTTTTACATACAGTACAGGCCAAAAGTTTGGACACACCTTCTTATTCAATGTGTTTCCTTTATTTTCATGACTATTTACATTGTAGATTCTCACTGAAGGCATCAAAACTATGAATGAACACATGTGGAATTATGTACTTAACAAAAAAGTGTGAAATAACTGAAAACATCTTATATTCTAGTTTCTTCAAAGTAGCCACACTTCGCTCTGATTACTGCCTTGCACACTCTTGGCATTCTCTTGATGAGCTTCAAGAGGTAGTCACCTGAAATGGTTTTCCAACAGTCTTGAAGGAGTTCCCAGAGATGCTTAGCACTTGTTGGCCCTTTTGCCTTCACTCTGCGGTCCAGCTCACCCCAAACCATCTCGATTGGGTTCAGGTCCGGTGACTTTGGAGGCCAGGTCATCTGGCGCAGCACTCCATCACACTCCTTCTTGGTCATATAGCCCTTACACAGCTTGGAGGTGTGTTTGGGGTCATTGTCCTGTGGAAAAATAAATGATGGTCCAACTAAACGCATACCGGATGGGATGGCATGTTGCTACAGGATGCTGTGGTAGCCATGCTGGTTCAGTATGCCTTCAATTTTGAATAAATCCCCAACAGTGTCACCAGCAAAGCACCCCCACACCATCACACCTCCTCCTCCATGCTTCACGGTGGAAACCAGGCATGCAGAATCCATCCGTTCACCTTTTCTGCGTCGCACAAAGACACAGCGGTTGGAACCAAAGATCTAAAATTTGGACTCATCAGACCAAAGCACAGATTTCCACTGGTAATGTCCATTCCTTGTGTTTCTTGGCCCAAACAAATCTCTTCTGCTTGTTGCCTCTCCTTAGCAGTGGTTTCCTAGCAGCTACTTGACCATGAAGGCCTGATTCGCGCAGTCTCCTCTTAACAGTTGTTCTAGAGATGTGTCTGCTGCTAGAACTCTGTGGCATTCAGCTGGGCTCTAATCTGAGCTGCTGTTAACCTGCGATTTCTGAGGCTGGTGACTTGGATGAACTTATCCTCAGCAGTAGAGGTGACTCTTGGTCCTCCTTTCCTTGGGTGGTCCTCATGTGAGCCAGTTTTGTTGTAGCGCTTGATGGTTTTTGCGACTGCACCTGGGGACACATTCAAAGTTTTCGCAATTTTCCGGACTGACTGACCTTCATTTGTTAAAGTAATGATGGCCACTCGTTTCTCTTTACTTAGCTGATTGGTTCTTGCCATAATATGATTTCTAACAGTTGTCCAATAGGGCTGTTGGCTGTGTATCAACCTGACTTCTGCACAACACAACTGATGGTCCCAACCCCATTAATAAGGGAAAAAATTCCGCTAATTATCCCTGACAAGGCACACCTGTGAAGTGAAAACCATTTCAGGTGACTACCTAATGAAGCTCATTGAGAGAACACCAAGGGTTTACAGCAAAGGATGGCTGCTTTGAGGAATCTAAAATATAAGACAGGTTTTCAGTTATTTCACACTTTTTTGTTAAGTACATAATTCCATGTGTTCATTCATAGTTTTGATGCCTTCAGTGAGAATCTACAATGTAAATAGTCATGAAAATAATGAAAACACATTGAATGAGAAGGTTTTGGCCTGTACTGTATATGTAAATCCTGGGCTTTTGCGGTTACAATCATTGACAACATTCTGTGAGCATGCTGCGTAACAGGTGTAATTTATAGAATCTTTGTCAAGTATTCCAAAGAATAATAAGAGAAAAATACTACTGAAGTCACTATGAAAAGGTATACATTTGTTATTTACAAATATAATATTTTTTTTTGGGGGGGGGGGGGGGGGGGGGGGGGGGCAAACCATGGTTTATTTGCAGTGTAATATTAGAATAATATTTTGCCCCTTGGACAATTTGCTCTGCAAATAATTGCGCAGCCGGCTGAACCTAGTTGCCTATCACTGCTTAACCGGTTTAAAGTTGATTCTCCACAGACTACAGAGTGTACATGGAAAAGCTCAGGTAGTGAGAGAAGAAAACTCTACCTGCCCATAGATACGGTTTGGCTTCTTCCCCCTGCAGTTGAGCAGATTCCAACGTTTGTAGTGAACATTGCAGACATGGACGTCATTCCCGTTGCTTTCTCCGAAAGGAATCCCCGTGCCCCCGAACACCAACAGATTGTTGCCGTGTAACACAGCTGGGACACAGAAAAAAACCACACAGCTTATCTGACAATTCTAAGTCTGACTAGCAGAGACTAGGAACTGAAATGAATTGACAGACATGGACAGACTGAAGTCCTCCCCCTACCTGACATGGAGGCCAGCTCGGTGGGCATGTAGCCCTCTGTGGGGACCTGTTGCCAGGTAGCCGTGGCAAAGTGGAACCTCCACAGCTCCCTGAACAGAGGGTAGTCCTCATTCTCAGAGCCCCCGGCCTCCTCAAAGTCTGGATTATACCCCCCAAATACATAAAGGTTGGCACTGTCTGCCACACACCGGTGTCCACTGCGGGCTGGGGGGGCACAGTCACCTGAGGGAGGGGGGATACACCATGGGAGTGTGACTGAGGTATGGTTTGTGTTGTGAGAATGATATGGTGTGTATAGACACCAGAGTAGAGCCATAGGACATGCTGAGCAGCCATCCCTATTAGATTAGAAAGGATTAGGAGCTATTTTCTCTGCAGCAAGATACCCAGGCTACAGTACAGTTTCTGAAATGAACCACTGTTTTGACAAGAGTTGAATGCTGAAGGTTCAGCTCAGATTAGGGATAGACTCATTAGCACAAGCCGCTGTGGTCCATGGACAATATTATCTGACTCTGAGACTGGCATGATCGGTTCAACAGGATACTGAAGGAGAGAAGGCATTCATTCAAGAAAAATATCAAATGTCATTTCAGAACCAGCAGTTTGTAATGTTTCACTCAATTTCTGACCTCAACAAAATGTGACTAGACTAAGAGTAAACACGTGGAGTCTCTATCATTAGCCATGTGTCCCGGATACCTAGAAATGTGTTAGTATAACAAACAGTGAAGTAATCCAGCAGCTTTCTACCGTGATGTATTATCCCTCTTGTAGTACCTCTATAATCTGATGCAAAGATTCTTTGTACGGTGTATGCAAGCATACAAAAGCAGACATCTTTCAACATTTAGGATTAATAAGAAAATCTATAGAAATGGTAACACACTTTCTATAAAACAAGTTGTGTACATGTTAAATTAATAATTAACCATATCGCATTGACATGTGGTTGTGGCAGTGGTTAAGTTCACTGTGGGTAATTATTAACTGCCCATTGGTCATGTAAGTATGATGTACTGTGCAAACTTGAGGCCAGCTCAGCAATGGACCAAACAATAGACTATGGAATCACTGATCAACTGAAAACTTTAGAAGACCAGAAAAATGCTGTTTATGGAATAATACGTCAAATAGTAAAATCTATCTACTGTCAGACAGTAAAGAAGAAAAGCCTTGTATGGTCTAATGATGACAACTACATTATGACACTCACAGAAGGATGAAAAGAAAAATCCACTCAAAACTGTAAACCAAAGCCCAGAGACAAAATTCCCTGGCCCAATAGAGAAGTGAGTGAGGAATTAGAACCATTCAGATGAAGAGAATAGGAAACTGCAGTTGTTTGGATAGGAAAAAGCAGAAGGTAAAAGCTGGATATCCTTGAGGCTTTTCCAAACTCATTAATCTTCTCCTCCTATTGAAAAAGTTCAAACGTAATCAGAATGAATGTGCAGAAAAATTGCACTGGTATGAAATGAGACAATACACCAGTCTTCATCATCAAGCAACTGACATTTACAGGGGTGGATGCCAAAAGAAATGTGCAATGTAAGGAAAAAAATCAACTAGATACTCAATACATTTTATTGAAAACAATAGTTAGCATATTATATAATCATACGTACATAATTTGGTCTTTTGACAAACTCTGATTTAAAAGGGCTGTTGTAGATTTTCAAAAAATGTCTACAGTAGGATTCACACCATTATAAAAAAAATGAACACCTTTATACTAGCACTCTAACATCACGCTGATTACTTCTTGGGTCAGGGATAACAGGGGATTCAGGATGAACTTTTCCAGAACTAGAAAATGCCCTTGAGTAAAGGGAAGGAGGAAGAAGAAATGGAGGAACACTGCAACCTAGAATAGTAAGTGAGCAGGGAGGTGGAAGAGCAGAGGAGGGCAGTGCTTAACCGAGTGAAGAAGAGATAGTTGCTGTTCTTTAGCTGGTGGCAGCAGAGTTGCGTTAGTATTGGTCAGTGAAGGAGGCGGCTCGGCTGCAGTCTCTGGGTGTAACGGTTACCCACCTTCTCTCAGAAACCTATTGGGGATGCGGAGGTTGGGGCACGAAGGGGAGAAGATCCGCCGAGCCTGAAGCCATCTAATTCTCTTCTTAGAGCCTGCCAGTCATTACCAACCACAGTCACCAGCCATGGAAACAGACACGGACACAAACACACAATTGGCAGAAAGGACAAAATCACATGAACATGACAGAAGCAGACAGACAGACTACCCCAAACATAAGCTTTTGGTGGCATTATGTGCCTAACCACGTAGGCTAGGCAATCATGGCTGGGGACAGCATGATGTGATCTCATCATAATTGTAAGGTGCAGATACAATATGTATGGCAATTCGATAATGGCTTTATTGTGTTTCAATGCTCCAAACATTTTGCTTCTCATGTGTCTGCTTTAATGACCTGACAGCCATAATAAAATATACTTAGATATGTAACGGAAATAAATTGGACAAAAAAACAACTACTTCCTCTCTAAAATGGTAATGGAGAACCGTGTAGAGAAAAAAATAAAAGCGTTTTGGTGGAGGCACAGCAAACTAGTGCAGAGATAATACTGCAGTAGCCAAAACGTCAATATGTAACTGTACGGATTCGATCTCTCTAGAGAAGTGGTTTGTCCACTGAGTATTTTTATATAACAAAACACACAATCCGCATGAGCACTTTACCTCACGACTGTCTTTCACCCTATTCAGAACCTATAGGTAAAACCTGTTCGTGACTCTTCAGTAAAATATACATTTCATTTGTGACCGAGTTGTTTTAAAACTGTAAGTGCCTCTGGTTGGAGTATAGAATATAAATCCTATCATTAGTTCAGTAGTTGTAAAAATACAAATGGTTAGCAATGCATGGCGCAAAGGAAAACGAATGTTGTCCACCAAAAAAGCTTTCTAGTTTGGTTCGCATGACAAGTGACACACTCCGCAACATAACAAACCATATTTGCTGCATCGATATGCAATGTATTGTGTACATGGATATTGTAATTTGCAGACTGTACTCTTAGATACTGTACCTAGTTAGTTTCTGGAGCAAAAACTGTCTACTTAACTAAATAGATTGCTTGCGAATAATGACTGTAAGTGGCTAGCAAGTTAACTACAGTAGCTACCTAGCAAATTCTAACGTTTGCTAATTTACTTATGCATCGCTAGATCAAGTTAGCAGCTAGCATAATAGTCTTGTTTAGCAACCTGAGTCTCTGGTGGGAGGCCTCCCCGACAGTTTCTCGAATTTGTTGAGCTGATTATAGCTGCGACTACAATCAGCAGAAGACATTTCGAAAAGCTAATAACAAAAATTTAAAACAAAGTGAATCAAGTGACCATAGATCGCGACGCAAGGGACCAAAACATCGGAACTTGCCAGCTACACATTAATCCAACCACGTCACCTTGAAGCGTCGGTTACGCAAAAGCTAGTCGGAATGATCTAGCCAATCAGGGAATCGGGGTGCATTCAAGAGAGCGTTGTAAAACGTTGGTAAATAGGTTAAACCTGTTTGTAAACAAAGGTAAAAACAGATGTATAGTCATACATTCTAAACATGCAGTTTGAGACGTGCGATTAACTAACACTTTTTAAACGTCACATTTTGGGATGTGTGTGCAATTAGTTATTTATATGTGCAGATTATATCTTTAGAATCACTTTCATAACCTCGTCATGAATTCCAAATTTAAAAGCAAGTTGTTTTGATGACATGGATAATTTTTTTCACCCAAAAAATGATCTGTCTTCTGAAAACCTAAGCTTTGGATTGAGTTTTATTTTCCTTAAGATACTAAATGTAATGTTTTATGCCAAAACCACCATATTGGAATTCCAAGTGGTCCTGTTTATTTAAAGTTTATGATTCCAATAACATAATTTACCGAGTTTAGGACATTTTGACAAAAACACTGGCCATTTGTTGCCGTAGGAGTTATGCAAACATTTTAAAATTATTATTCACAGCTGTAATGGACGCCAAAATTAGCTTTCAACTGATAGTATTCAACATGTGTGAAGACATACACAGTCAAGACATCTTTGTTTAGTTTTATTATTTTTGAGATATTCTGTAACATTGTTTTACTTTTGGAATAGGCTGGGAGAAAATGTACAATGGTGAAACTTTCACTAACCACTTAAACTTTGTTTCTCCTTAGCATCTGGTAACCTGTCTATCAAGTCACTTGTATGGAAAACTCTCAGTACCCTTGCATCCTCTATCTATATCTCACTCTCAAAAACCTTGGAGATGGTCAGCGTGGAGTGACTTCCTTTAAACGTTCTTTAATGGGTTTTGAAAGTGACGCGGAGAGAGGATACAAGGATTGCCCAATTGAGATCCTATTTGGCATGTGAAACATTTGGTTTAAAGCAAGTGAAAAAAAGAAAGATAAAAGAAAGATAAAAGGAATAATAAATAACAAAACTTATTAGAAAGTAAATGTTACACATACAACAGTTTCAAAATGATAAAGGCATTTGAAATAGTATATTGTAATGCGTATGTATGAAATAAAAATAAAAAAGGTATGTTTGTGTTTGTAGAGGAGGGTTTTATAATGACATTTTGAGAAACACTTTCCTTTAGGTGGGTGTGAAATTCGGACGCTATTTTCAGCATTTTGATAATACTTCTAATTCTGCTTTGCTGAAGTTATTTGGAGAATGATTGCAAGTAAATTCAGCATGTAATGTCTCAAATTAGTTATTTAGCCCATTTAGTGAATTTTTGCTTGGTAAGTGTACTAAGACCTCGCAACCCTAGACCACAGTGGATATGTTACTGATTGAGCATGCCACTGGTGAATGCAGCTTTTAGGACCGGACAGACGGCGAAAAGGGAGATTTGATTATCTGCCCCAGATTGTCCCGGTGTTTTCATTCAAAGTGACTGCATTCCTTTAGGAACCAAGCTGCTTCCCAGTTTTGAGCCAGGTTCTGTACTGGTCCACACCAACGTTGGTTCAAAATAGAGTTATGTAGGTTAAACATGTGGAATAATGAGTTAGACTCAGAGTATATACTGTACGAAAGAACATAGATTCCTCCCGTTTCTCAGACAAAACTAAATAGGAGGAGAGACAGAGGACATATCCGCGAAAATGTTCCAGCATGTAGATAACCATTAAAGACTTCCATCTTTTCATTTTAGTCGAAAGGGTCGGAGATACCATATTATTACTCCCCAATCAGACAATTAACTATACTATAATTTATTACTTTAACACAAGAGGTAAACATAAACAATCTCAATTTTCCCTTGTCATTACTTTATATTCATAACATATTTTGCACAGTTACACAGTGTATCCAGCGAATAATATTGTACCATTATTCTTTTGAAACATTTGTGTGCGCAACATTTACAATTTCGGTTTTTTTCCTTCCAGTTTTGCTGGAACATATTCTATAATGGCAATAACAATTTGTCCAGTAGAAACTTGTTTGTCCAGTAGAAACATATTTTGATAGGCGGAAAGAATACACTTCTTCTTTCCTAATGAATCTATATTGAAAAATTGTCACATATATTATATGGAAAATATATGAAGTACTTTCTGAACGAGGCATACTGCATAGTTGAGAGCACGGCGATGCAACACAGATTGCTGTTCGATTTAATCAAGACGTCCCTAGACAGAAAGCTGCGCGCTCCTCCCTCGCCAATTTCGCCCGTTTACGTCACGGCCTATAGACTGGTTCACCTTTCGTGTTAATCGAACTCCCGCAAAGAAAGAGGTGGTAGGGCTGGCTGATAGCATACTGAGACAGACATTCACTCTGTACAATTGAGTGAAAGTGGTTGTTGTAAAAATATTTTGTTCGATGGACATACTGAAAGAGCAGGTGATATATTTCGAGTAGCTTGCATCATCGAAGCCAAGTAACGTTACTGAGCCAACATCAGATTAAGAGGTAGCTAACGTTATTAGCTAGCAAGTTACGTTGAAAAATGTCGTCGCCAAGTCCAGGCAAGAGGCGAATGGATACGGACGTGGTGAAACTGTATCCTTCAATGAACATAAACAACAGACAGGCTTGTCGTATTTTTAGTTGTCTAACTAATCATATTGCAATGACAACTCATTAGACGCTACAGTGTTGTATTGATTAGCTGATTGTAATGGATAGGTGTGTTGTGTAAGCAAACAATAACGGCAATTTCTGTTGGATTTTCTGATAACAAAAGTGAAAATTTTTTTTTGATCAGGCTTCACAGTCACTATTCATTTCAGTTGTCTAACGTTAACGTTAGCAATGAATAGACTGTCAGCTTTTGCGAGGTATATCATTACTTTTATTTGCAAGATAGGTGATTTTTTTTGTTCGCTCAGATCAGAAAACTACTGGTAGCTATATCGCTTGATGACATGATATGGGCAGTTTATCCATAACGTTAACAGGTAGCTGCTAGTTACTGTCATTAGCTTGCTTAATGTCAGTGCTGCTCTCATCAAAACAACCCTTGTTTCTTATCCACAATACCCGATTTATTTGATACACCATTAACTACTCAGTACCTTTAAACGACCGTGACTAGAAAAGCTACCTAAACAATGACGATGGCCTTGTTGTTGGGCACCATTTTCTGCGAGCAATCCGCCTCCCTTCCTTTTAGTACTGCTGTCCTTTCTTTAGAATCTAAGCTAACGTTAGCTTACTAGCTAGCTGTTTCCTTATTGTCCGAATATTTATCAAAAATGTCTGGATCTTATAAGTTAGTTATTTATGTTGACAGTCCTATCAATGTAAAGTTAGCTGCTGATCAGTACTGGGTTCTGTCTGCACCTTTGTCTTGTTTACATGTCAATGTCCTCTGTGAAGTTTGTCAGTTTGTTCTTGTTTTTAACCAGTTTGATTTGCTACAGATTACAGAACGGGCCTAATTATGTTTTCCACCCATAAGTCTAGGAGAAATTCATATGTATGATAAATGTTTGTGGCACAAAGTGAATTCCTATACTAACGCAGCATACATAGTGTAAAATTATTGATATTGTTATTTTTCTCCTCACAAAGCTGTATGATGTAATGGTAATTTAATCCCTAATTTTATCGAAGTCCTCGTTGAGACTAACTCTTAGCAAAACGTTATTGTAATTTATTTTTACAAAGGTATAAGATTGTTTATTGACGTTCTTTCTTCTCACGTCTGGATAATGAAGTTTTCCTGAAGGTTTCTGACGGCGTGAGTTGAATTGTTTTGTTTTTGTGCTCCTGCAGCGATACCTATGGCCCTGATTGGTCGGCCTGTTACCATCCGGAAAGTGGTAGGGGGTGGGACTTAATAAACAGCTGATCGAGTGACAACAAACCCTGCTTGCACAGGGAGCGGATAGGGGGCTGGGAATATACTAACTACTGGGCAGGGCATTCGATTATCTGGCCTGGGTTACCCGGATGAGAGGAGTTTTTCACCCTATGGATCAGATTGCTTTCGATCTGGGGATTCTTGCTGGCTTCAGCCTTGTGCCCTGTTGAAATCCCACCGTGAAGTCGTGTATTTGTAGACGAAATCTGAAATACATTTTGGGGTGTATTTTAAATTACTCATTCTTAAAAAAGAATGGATTTTAATGGTTGTTTGCAAATAAATAGTCTACTAAGTTGCGTTTTTAAAGGGCCTTATGTAAGATTGTTAATGTACTACTAGCATAAATACACGCATAAATGACCAGAAGACTTCTGCAGTTAATGTTTTAAGTTAATGTTCATTTGTTTGCATTGACTTGCAGCCTTCTAATACTTTCGACACTTGGATTTATAATCCCCTCCCCACCCTAAACCCTGGACTAGCTAATGCTATTCTGTTCTAGTCTGGGAGGGGAGGAGGAGACTTGTAAATGTTAGAGCCAGGATTCCACACAGTGAACCTTTTAAAGGATTTTCAAATACCTTTTTTGAAAGCTGGGTTAAAATGTATGGGATTGTGTGTGAATTCTGTTTTCCATTTCTATTTTCAATTCGTTTCTAGTTTTAATGGTCGTATAAATAGGATAGTAGGAAAACTACACAACTGAATGTGTCCCAATTATAATTTCAACAAACAATCTCGATACATAACTTTGAAACCTATGGAGAGTAATAATTCAACCCAGGTCTCACTCACTGTGTTAATTTTGTGTTGTATGCTCACTATATTTGTCAGGATATGCTCTGTTAAATATGCCTATATGTGATACAAAATGTACCAGCCAGGCCTGTTGAATATACCATGGGTCATAGCCAGGGGCGTGGTTAGGCCTGGGTGTCTGGGCCTATAGCCCAGATCTTTTATGAATAGCCCCAGATCTCAAAATATTTATGTATATTGTTTTTATTAAAATGTATTGAGATCCCAGCCACGCTTCTGGTCATAGCCCAATTATTTCATATCAAATTTGCTTTTAAAGCATCAGTCACGCTCAGTGCCTAAAGTTTTGTTTGAGTCTAGTTGATGGAAAAATAAACATTTACAGTCAGAGATAGCCCTAAACAATGTACTAGTCCAGGAACATTTTATGCTATCCTTTTGTGTATTTCTGGCATGAAGACGTAGAAGTAGTAGAAGTAGTAGTAGTAGTGGTATTATAGTAAAAGATGGACAGGTGCTGTCATGTATCTATTGGAAATGGAGAAATACTCATTGTTGTGTCTTCTGATATCAATTTGTTTTGTCCTTGTATATAATGTAGTGTGTGTGTGTGTGTGTGTTTGTGTGTTCATGTGGGTGCCCTCATGCATCTGGGTGATCCTGAGGCTTAGTGGGAGGCTGGTTATTGGTGTAAATCTATCCTTTCTCTGGGTTAAAACCAACATTGCCTCAGGTTTCTATCCCTGGAACTGGGATCTTGGTCTCTGAGGCCTCAGTCCTCTTACCTAGTGAGAGGGTGTTGTAACGCCTGTTAGAGAAGCCTGTACACACTTCGTGCAGTATTTCTAGTCTAGCAACAGGTATGACATTTGACATGTGCATGTCAGCCACATAATGTGAGGGTTAGCCTACGTTTGCTCGGGGTAGCAAAGGAAAAGTTGAATAAAATGTAGGACACATGACCCTGTCAGGCTAACCTTTGGAAAACTGGGACTGTTTGTCTTTCAGGTGAATGCACCGTCCCTTTGCACCTTCTGGCTCTTTCAGTGTTTTCAATCCTGTATGCATGCCAAAGACCCAGCACCCCCCCACCCCCTAGGAAAATACATGACAGAGATGGACCGTTCCACGCTGCATCATTGTAACCTGGCTTATTTATAGGTTCTGCTGGCTGGGGTCATGGTCACTGCTTTCTGCCCTGCACACATCCTTTAGTATAGGCCTCTGCTCCTGCTGACCCACAGTGAGTGTAGGCCTGTGTCAAACACTCCACCTGATCTGCCCTGTCCTCTTGGTCTGCTAAACCCAGTTGAATCTGCATTTCCTATAGACCACCACCCAAGCTTTAGCCTAGTTCCAACCCAACATGGACTAGCAACAACCCAGCAGTTTGTTCGAACTAACTCAATTTGCGAAATAGCTTCCCCTATCAGGCCCTGTCCTCTGGGTGTTGGGCCTAATGGTGGGGGTCCTCTAGGCAATGTGGCTAGGTGAAATTTCGTGTGTTGGGCAGTGTGGGATACAGAGCAGCATGAAGCTAGCTTTGGAGACGCTGAAAAATAAAGCCAGGGGCTATTTTACGCAAATTACGAGTAACCGCCAATCAGAAAAGGCATGTCCAGTACACAACAAATAGTATACACGCCTACTCGCGGCTAGCGATGAGCGAATCAAGCGAAAAGCCAAAAAGCAGATGGACACCCACTGTAAGGGTGGCTCAGCCTCAGGGTATATGTTGGTAACTACCTTAACATAGGTCAGTAGCTCTGTGAAAGTTCACATGCAGGTTCAAAATAAAATACAGGTGTGAGTCCATGTTTAAAATGAAATACATGTGTGAGTGCATGTTTAAAATAAAATACAGGTGTGACTAGCATGTTTAAAATAAAATGCAGGTGTGACTAGCATGTTTAAAATAAAATGCAGGTGTGAGTGGCAAGTTAAAATCTTAAATGCAAGCTGCCAGCCAAGTGAATGTTGGGTGAATCATTTCCTGCATGAACTTGCTTTTAGGCCTGTTTGTCAAAACAAACTTTGTGAATCTTGAGAGGTCACCTTAATAAATGTGTGATGCACCAGCTAAAACACATTTAAAAAAAGATTAACCATCAACATTTTGTTGTTTTATAGACTTTATTTATAATTGATTAAATTATTTAAATCACATCATTCTGCACACAGTACCCCACAATGACAAAGTTAGAAGAAACAGTTTTGTTCTTATTTGTGCCAATTTATTAAAAGTATCATACAGAAATATCTCATTCAAACTGCCTTTGGCAGTGATAACTGCTTGGGTGTTTGTTTGTTGTTTTGTTAGCGAAAGGTAGTAGTATGTTTGTTTTGTTTAAATTATTCTTGTGTGTAAGCCGAGCTGTTGTGTGCTGGCTGTCTGATGTAGACTGTCCGTGATCACTACATTATTGATCAGACTCCACAGCATCAGTTATTGATCCTGTGATAGACTTCAGCTCAGAGGTACCAATAAGACATTTTCTTATCTCTTCTTCAGTTCATTTTTAGTCCTGTCCTTTCCTTAATGAGTGCTCAGCATTGAGAGCAAGCATGAGGTCACCATCCTCAGCGGGCTCAATGAGTTTGTGGTCAAGTTCTACGGCCCACAAGGAAGTAAGTGTTATCATAAACATCCGCCCCGACTTCCTCTGGTTTCTCTTTGGGTGTGTTTGTGTCTATGAAAAGATGTGTATGGCCTTGTCTGTTATGCAGAGGCCTCCTTCATCCCACTGTGTGCAGGGTTTTCCAGTCAAGTGTTGTTGTTTTTTAGCGCCGTATGAGGGGGGTGTCTGGAAGGTGCGCGTTGACCTACCGGACAAATACCCCTTCAAGTCTCCATCTATAGGTAAAGAGCCTTTCACAACTCTTTTTGGAAGAGACACCTTTGAAATAAAATGTAACTGTCAAAGCCATGTGGAAATTGCTGACCCATCTCCAGCCACTTTCTACATTAACGTTGTGTTTTTCTTTTCTCCTCTCAGGCTTCATGAATAAAATATTTCACCCCAACATTGATGAAGCGTGAGTTCATTATGAGGATTAATGGTTTGGGTAGTTTAGCGTCTAATGTATGTTGACCTACAAGGCCAGGACACCTCATTACTTATCCAAACTGAGATATCACCGGTGGTGCAAGTTACAATAGGTTTATGTTCTGCTGTCTCCCTTTCCTCTTGTCAGGTCAGGGACAGTGTGTCTAGACGTCATCAACCAAACGTGGACAGCCCTGTACGGTGTGTAACTCTTCTAACATGGACAAATGACAGCCCTGAGGGGTCCTTTCTATGACAGTGGTTCTTACCTTTTTCTTTTTGATCCCGTCCGGGCTGTTAGGATGTGGGTTTTTATTAGGAGCCCCATTAGCTGATGCATATTACATCATACTTGGGCACTGGGAAGATCCCTATTGGATAATATTTAGTATTGTGGCGACAAGTCTCCCAGCTGTGTTAACTGCCTGATCAGAGGCTTCAACACAAGCTCCTCTTATGAAGACCAATAGTAGGACAGTTAATATCTGCGCTGTGCTTAAGGCTTAACTGTACAACTCCCACACTCTTATTATCAGTGTCTATCAGCCGTGTATGTCAGTGCCAGACAAGCTCAGTGTCCTTCCCTGTAAGCATGCTGAAAGATGGTTGTTCATTAGTTTTCTGCGAAATAGGAAACTAAATTGTGTTTAGTAAATGTGTTTGTAAGGCTTTCCATAAGTTAACTGAGGACTGGTTGCGGGCTGATTGGCTGGCTGTTCATACCTTTAAAGAGTACTTTGCTGTTCAGGACTTTATGTTCTTGCAGCAGAAAGGCAGTTGTATTGATGGTGACAGCAGAAAAACGAGACCTCTAGTGGTCTTCTGTTGTCATGACAGGCTGGAATTTAAATGCAATATTTCAATTGAATTTACATTGTAGTCATTTAGCAGATGCTCTTATCCAGAGCAATTTACAGTAAATACTTGTGCTGTGGCATTTCTGTTTTTATTGCACTTCAATTGTTTGATTATATTAATTGTGTAATTTCTACTCAGTTTTTGCCTTGAGTCGTTGGTTGCACATTAGCGTCTACCTGCCCTCCTCCCCTTGCAGACCTGACCAACATCTTTGAGTCGTTCCTGCCCCAGTTACTGGCTTACCCCAACCCCATCGACCCCCTCAACGGAGACGCCGCCGCCATGTACCTGCATCGGCCAGAGGACTACAAACATAAGATCAAAGGTGAGACGCACGCACGCACGCACACACACACACACACACACACCATTTTGCCTGGCTGACATCTCTCATCTTTCTCTCTGTTTCAGAGTACCTCCAAAAGTATGCGACAGAGGAGGCTCTAAAGGAGCAGGAGGAGGGAGGCGACTCCTCATCCGAGAGTTCCATGTCAGACTTCTCTGAGGATGAGGCTCAGGACATGGAGTTGTAGTAAAGAGGAGGCCCCTCCCCTCAGCCACACAGACTATCATTTCCTAAAGAGCAGAAACAGACTATTATATTCATATTTAAACAAGGCAATTGTTTTTATTATGAAACAGTGATTTTTATGGATAATATGAACGAGAAGCGGTGGTGCAAAATGTCAAAGTCTCTCCCTCATTTAGGATGTCTTTGTTCCTCACTCAGCCCCCCTTCACTAGCACCACCCACACTATAACCACATCCTAACCCGAACGGAGTGCAGCATTCCCATGGTCCTAAATGCCGTCTCTTGTATCTGGGTTGTATTAACCTTTGACCCAACCTTAATAGAGCCAATAGGGTGTGACCAGAGAGCAGTGCGTCATGGGAAGACAAGACTGTCAGACTGTCGTTGACATAATGGAGACAGAGATGGAATGTTTGCACTCAGACCCTACCCCCCCCACACCGTGTTCCACCGCTACTTTACTTTGACAACCCTCTTTCAACATTTAGTTTGGATTTTTATTCATTGAAAGAAGTTTCCTGTATTCCGTTTGGCATATGTGAAACGCTGTTTTGACAAGCACCGCTCTTTTCCCCTGCTCCTGTGGACAGCCACTGTCTCTGCAGTCATTACCACAATACGGAATATTACTTTGAGATCCAATTTCAGCTGTTGACTTCCTTTGGATGGGTTTGGAAGCTGCCCCAAGGACCGTCACAGGATCACTCCTTCCCAAAGATCATTTATTGGGTTTCATCCAGACCTATCTGATATGGCTGCTGTTCACCATGTGTCAGGCCACACCCTAGAGGCCAGTATGCAAATGTGTTATCGACTTACCACGCCCTGTTTGTCAATGAACCTGTTAGACATGACTTTTGCCCTGTAGACGGGAGTACAGTGCACCAGACAACATACCACACCACTTAACACCTGATGTGTGAGAGAGAACTACCCTCATGTCAGACTTGACTGACCCCAACGGATGCTAACCAGAATCATAGAGCCACTGTAGTTCAACCCTAACTTACATACATACACACACACCACAACATGTGTGTTGTTCTGGAGGAGCAAATCACAAAGGTTCATGTCAATGAAACACATTGTCATGCATCATAGTGACCCAAACACTCCTTCTCCTCCCTGTTTTAGGAAAGTGCTTGTATCCTAGGTGAAGTGGTGTAGGGCTTTGTTGAGCTTCTGTAGAATAACAGAGAAGACACTTCCTTTGTGATGCTGGGTTTTTATTTAGGTGTCATCAGTGTTCAGTCTTATCCACACTGGGGGCCAGGCTCTGTTCCATCCTAGCAGTAACACACCTGTTTGGACTTTTCTCAGCCCTGTTGGAAGATGGTCCTACTCCAATCGCAAAGTAGACATTTAATCATCAAGACTACATTTTTGTAATCATCAAGACTCCAACCTCATTTTTCAGACTCTGTTAGGTGGGCAACTAGTTAGGGAAGTCCATAGTGAGTTAGCTAATTCCAGTCATCACTCTCCCTTGGTTGGTTTGGAACGGAGGCCTGTAGCCACACCACTGACCCTCTGTAGATGAAACCGGACAGTTCTAGGTCTTGCTAGGTGGGTGGGGTTGGGTGGTGCCTGGGGAATGGCGGCTGGGCTGGGGTGGGAACTAACCTGAATTTTGCCTATTGCTTGTGTTATATTAACTTATAATAGGTGTTTGACTTGTGTAGGGCTAGTTAGTTTGCCGGGTGGTGAATCCGATTATAATCTATGATTTAATTTCTTCTAATCTATAGCAAGCTAGTTTCAAAGCTTATGGTCCTGTAAAGGAAAAAGGAATTCCTACGTTTTGTTTTAATTTAGGTTGTTTGAATCTGATTCTCCAAAGATGTGTTGCATCCCTGTTTCCTCTGGGTGTCCTGTGGGCCTGGCTCTTTGTGCTCCAGACAACCTTTTGGTCGTTGTTGTCATGTTGGGATTAAGCAGAAACACACTCTGGCACCCAGGCTGGGGGAGTCTACCTTCACACTCAAGCCTGGCTGGCAGACAGTGTTTTTGGTGTTTTCAGCCTTTATCACCACATGGACTGTTCCAGGATTATCCTTTTCCTTCTATAGAACAGTACCTAGGCCAAATTTTATCCTCAGATCTGAGTGGGGAAATCTATATCATAAAATGTGTGGTTGTTTCAAATTGTGTGAAAGTTGTGGTATGTCAGACCATATGCCGCAGGTGGGACAAATGAAACAGTACTGTTTTATTTACGTTGGTAACTGGTTTATAACAGCACTAACTGCCCATATTTGTGGTATATTGGGAATATTACCACACCCCCTCATGCTCAGTTGCTTTAAAATACAGTATTTAGGGGGACAGATGTTCTTGACAGACATTGGTAATCAGTTCAACGTGGTCCCAGAGACGTGGTCTAAACTAAAGAGGTCCAAGACTCAAAGAGGTGGATGCATATCACCAGTATGAACATGGTGACTCTTTGCTGACAGATGCTCCAAAACACTGTAAAAATGCTCATAGAGACAGACATAAACGTCTTTACTGGCTGTTTGTCGGAGATTACAAGTGATGTGTCACTCATCTCTCTGATATATTTATCATCTCTGTCCTAATTTTAGAATGAAATCACAATATTTTCTTTGAAGGCAAGCACTGTATAATGTGTGTGTTAACAGTGACATTTGACATAGTAGGCTTAAAGGTTGCCCCACACCTCTCCACTCCCCACAACCCAACATGATGATGATGATGATGATGCTACTGTTGATTTGTCTGTATCTTGTGTTTTTCCTCCATTAAACAAAGAGCAGGTGGGTCATTGAGATGGGACATTTCTTTGTAAAATGTTCTAAAAACATACACTGTCTTTACTAACAGATTAACCACCTCAGCATTGAGAAGGTTGGAGTTAAAATGAACGTCCATATGCATTATAATCAATAGTTGTAGCTAAATAACACGGGCACCAGACAATGTAATTGTTACCACAAGTTAAGAGAACATTGGTGGTGTGTAACTATGTTGGCTATTGGCATCATTTGAAAAGGTTCTTTACAGGTGTTACTTGGCATAAAAGCAGAACACATTTTTAAAAATTAGAGAAAAAGTGCATGTCTGCATTCACTATTACCCCTAGCTGCGAATTGGGTTGAAGCGGGATATATGGATATTTAGCATCAGGATGCATCAGTCATTACACAATTTTTCTTATCCACCTAATTCAATATTGAGAAGTATATTTAAAATGTATATTATTTCTTTGATTGTTTTAACCCCTTATTTCAAGGATGTATTATACCTGAAATCCCCACATTTTTTATGGCAAACAAGTTGATAAATAAATGTCCTTCCCTTGTAACTTTAATAAAGAAAAACAAAACCACAAAAACAAACTCCTTCAAAACATTCTTTATTACCATGGACCGCTGTCAGATCATTCTTCCTGAAGTCTGCTCACTCCCACTTGCATTTTGTTTGGTGTAGATGAGGGTTAGCTAGTTTGATAATTGACCAAAAAAACTGCACATTCATTTTTAAAAAGTGATAAAGAAATCACAATTTTCATTGTACTCATTAATGTAAGTTGCTAACGGAAATGTTGACCATATTTCATAAAACAAGACTGACCAGCACCAGAGATAACTCAGGTGTCATATCAGGCCTGGCCTGCAGAAAAGATTAATTGCATGCTATTATCTGGTTAGACACCTCATCAGAGTACTCTACAGCAGTTTTCCTTCCTTCTGTCCTCTATCTGCACTGATCTGGAAATTAAATAATTTCAGTGCAGGAAATGAAACAGTCTGAAAAGTAAAATATTGTCAAAGATGACTCGTACTTCAACATGATTCATTTTATTGATAACAATCCATCTTAAAATTATCCAGATATACGCTACATTTTTCAAACCTTTTATTTTTCATCCGGAAATGACAGAATTTCCATAAATAGTTAATTGTCACTAAATAATCTATTACATGATAGGCCTAATGTAAGCAAAATATTTGAAATTACAGCAATTAAAACTATATCACAGCATGTGATTTTATCTGTTTTCTTTTTTTCGGTGGGAGAAAGTTTGTCAACTACAAGCTGTAGATAAGTGAGTTTTGAGTCAACATGATGTAGAGAAATGTGTTTTGAGTCAACAGGATGTAGAGAAATTAGTTTTGTGTCAACAGGATGTGAAGAGGTGAGTTTTGAATCAAAAGGATGTAGAGAAATTAGTTTTGAGTCAACAGGATGTAAAGAAATGAGTTTTGAGTCAACAGGATGTAAAGAGGTGAGTTTTGAGTCAATGGGATGTAGAGAGGTGAGTTTTGAATCAACGGGATGTAAAGGGGTGAGTTTTGAGTCAACAGGATGTAAAGGGTTGCTTTTTGAGTCAACAGGATGTAGAGAGGTGAGTTTTGAGTCAACAGAATGTAAAGAGGTAAGTTTTTTAGTCAACAGGATGTAGAGAGGTGAGTTTTGAGTCAACAGGCTGTATAGAGTTGACCTGACACAGGAAAACCTGTGTCACCATGGGGACTTAGTCTATGATGGGCGGGGTGACTTTGGCACTTTTGTCATGTGGCAGAAGACTGCTTGAATGATATATAGGTTATACTCACTTGGTGCTTAGTAAGGTTGCTATCATTATCAAATTATTTGATTTTCTGTCTCCCACCAAAGTATTTCTTCCTTGCATCTCCAAAATGCCTTCCTCAAAGACAGTCCACATACGGCCCTTTTAATATTTCATACTGACCAGCAGCAGTACAAATATCCCAAGCATATTGTTTTTATTACCAAATTGCTATTCTAAAGCAGGCTTTTAACTATAAAATAATAAAAACATAAATAATTCAGGGCTACTTAGTATATACATTATCAATGGCAACATTCTTTGAAACCTATCCAGACATAATAGTATAGAACCTTTTTTAAAAGATAAACCTTTTTTAAATGTTCAATACCTTTAGTTATTACATTAAAGGAACACTGTCTTACATACTCTAAAATTGTGTTTTTGCAAGTTCATGATAAACCTTAAGCTCCAGAACAGTAATACCTGTTTACAGCACTACATACTCTAGTTCTAACAGTAATATCACCAGTATGATCACTAGTAGAATTTCTAGGTCTTTAAGTGCATCTTGGCTGATTCAAGTCCCTCCAGCCCATTGGTTTACTTGCTACTGGTTGTGCATTCCCTTTAGGGCAGGCTATTGGTTGCTTCCAAACCCCTCCAAATTACAGATTAAAATAAGGAGGACCTAGAACTGCCTGGTCAATTCATTTCCAAGATTGGTTAACGTAGGTTCTAATATTAATCTCTTTACAGAATAACCTATTCTATACCTGGGGACTAGTCTTTAACTGCATAGCCTATTCTAAACCTGGACTAGTCTTTAAAAGCAGAGCCTATTCTAAACCTGGAGTAGTCTTTAAAAGCAGAGCCTATTCTAAACCTGGAGTAGTCTTTAACAGCAGTCAGTCTGAACACACTATAGAGTCTGAAGTCTGTCATGTCCTCTTTTTCTCCCTTCCATTCTACCATCTTTCGTTACTTGGCTCCCTGCTTCAAGTTTCTTTGTTCTTTCCTTCCACTGTTCCGTCTTTGCATGTGACTGAATCCATTGGGTGTCCTGTCTTTCAGTCAGGAGCAGGGCATGCGGTCACCTGGGGGGTCGACCTTGGACCTGTCCCCTGCCCCAGTGCACGCTGGGAAGGGTTAGGCACTTCCTGAAGTGCTCCAGCTGAGCCTGCAGCCTCTCTCTCTCCTCTCTCACCCTCTGTCTCTGACTTGACAGCTCCTAGAAAAAGGGGGATAAAGGGAGAGAGTTCCTAAAAGAGCCGGGGAGGCGATCGGTGCATGCCAGGGTAGACTGACGGAACCTCAGGAGGTTCTTACCGCCATGCTGTGGGACAGCTGCTCAGCAGTCAGACTGAGAGTGTAGTTCTGGGACTCCAGCCTCCTGGACTGACTGTGAAGAACCTGTCTCTCCACACCGCGCTCTGAGGAGGACAAGGTGAAGAGACCATAAGCAACAGGAGATTGACGCAGAAGCATGGGGCCACAGAAGGAGTGGAGGAAGACAGGAAAAGGAGAGAGGGAATAGAAGTCTAGATGTATGTTTAGAGGTACCACGTTTTATTTGACTCCCAAAGGAAAACTCACCGTCCACGTACTCCTGATACGCCTCAAAGACTGACTCTATGCCCCTCCACTTCCTAGGGGCTTCCTCCTCCTCCTCCCCCTCCTGCTCCTCCTCGTCCTCTGACAGCTCATCCCATGCGCCCTCGGGGTCATGGCGCGGTGGGGAGGTGCCGAGGTAATGCCCATTGGTGAGTGGGTGTGGGGGGGTGCGGAAAAGGGCCGGTGCCTTCGGTGGGGGGATGTTATAGGTTGCTGAAGGCTCAGACTTTATGCTGGACTCTGGAATGACGGTGGAACCACCCAGCGTCTTGTGGGTAGACTGCAACACAGCCTGGTGAAAGTGTTGGGCGAAGACCTCTGGGGTGAACGTCTCCCACGGCATTTTCTTCCCAGCCAGGGCGGCCTTTGTTTGGGGAGGTTGGCCACGTTGCCCTTCTCCGTTCTGGAGGTCCTGGAGCCTCTTAGCTGGGTAACCTTTGTCTATTCCTGGCTTGTTGAGGTGTGGGACAAGGGGAGGGGGGTGGCGGGGTGGAGGGCTATGGATATGCCGTTTTGGGGCGTCTGTGTGGAGGTTATCAAGATAATGGGGGTATGGGGGGGAGGGGCTTGGGGAGTCTGGGTAATGGAGTCCACTGGACTCACTGACAGGGAGAACAGGTGAGGAGTCCCCTGAAAACACAAAGACAGTATGGATCTGGTGTGTGTAGATATGTATTTATGTGGATATGTGTGTGTGGATATGTATGCGTGCGTATGTTTTAATGCAGGTGTGTGTGTATGTGTGTATGCACGTGTGTGTGTGTGCCTTACCAGTTGAGGGAACAGGGGGGCTGCAACAGAGGGGTGAAGGGTTGTATCGGATGGTGTCCAATGTCACAGTCTTCAGCTTTACAGCATTCAGCAACCCCTCCACCTTCTCCTTATCTACAGAGGGAGTTGGGGGGGAGATGGGGGGGAAGGGGTGGGCATGGGATAATTGGACTTCATAATAGTACTACAAGGCTGTTAACATTTTAAAGCACTGCTATATTTTCTTTTCACTCTGGTAGTTAATTGCACTCATCTCAGGTTCAAGTCAGGTCACTCATTAGGGGAGGATGAAAAGCAGTGAGTGGTGTTGAGTAACCCTGGTGTTGAGTAACTTTGGTGCTGAGGCACCACGGTGTTGCGTAATTTTGGTGTTGAGTTACCCTGGTGTTGAATAACCCTGGTGTTGAATACCTTTGGTGTTGAGTCACCCTGGTGTTGAGTCAGTAAGTGGACAATAAGGGTGTAGTGCTAGTAGGCTGTGTTACCTGCTCTCTGCTGGCTGGACACATGGGCCAGGCTGAGCACATTAAGGAACTGTTTCTTGTCCTCCAGTTTGGGGGTGCAGTTCATCTCCTCCGAGGTGAGAGCCGTGCTGAGGGGGGAAGTGGCCACTTCTGCCTTCCTCTTGCCTTTTACAGGGGGAGGGGAGATGCTGCGCTCCCTCAGCATTCTCCTCCTCTTCCTCCTTTTCTGATGAAGTAGCTGGTCACGGTGACCCAGCGTGGTCAGGCCAAACACACGCAGAAAACACACTTTCTACAGATACACAGATGAGGGAGAATGACTTACCATACAAATATCAATGCTAGTGACAGTGATCATTTTTAAGTGTGTGTGTGTGTGTGTTACCTCTGACGATGTGTCCAGTTTTAGGGGGGGCTGCTGTGCTACCCTCCGGAGGTGGGCCCTCACCTCCTCTTCATCACTCTCATCATATGAGTCATCTAGATCATAGTAATACCCTGGGGGAACAAAAGAGGGTAGCGAGGAAGAGGGAAAGAACATACCAACGTCAGTAAGCAGAAGCTCTTATCCAGAACAACTTCCAATAGTGAGTCCATGGATTTTAATAGTCGCTGGTGCAGGCAGTCCATGTTGCTAATGTCAGGCTCTTATGTTGTAATATGTCCTCCCTGTTACAGTACATCCCCTATCCTCCTACCTTCCTCTCTGGCCTCTCTCCTTCTGTTACATCCCCTATCCTCCTACCTTCATCTCTGGCCTCTCTCCTCCTGTTACATCCCCTATCCTCCTACCTTCCTCTCTGGCCTCTCTCCTCCTGTTACATCCCCTATCCTCCTACCTTCCTCTCTGGCCTCTCTCCTCCTGTTACATCCCCTATCCTCCTACCTTCCTCTCAGGGCTCTCTCCTCCTGTTACATCCCCTATCCTCCTACCTTCCTCTCTGGCCTCTCCCCTCCTGTTACATCCCCTCTCCTCCTACCTTCCTCTCTGGCCTCTCTCCTCCTGTTACATCCCCTCTCCTCCTACCTTCCTCTCTGGCCTCTCTCCTCCTGTTACATCCCCTCTCCTCCTACCTTCCTCTCTGGCCTCTCTCCTCCTGTTACATCCCCTCTCCTCCTACCTTCCTCTCTGGCCTCTCTCCTCCTGTTACATCCCCTATCCTCCTACCTTCCTCTCTGGACTCTCTCCTCCTGTTACATCCCCTCTCCTCCTACCTTCCTCTCTGGCCTCTCTCCTCCTGTTACATCCCCTATCCTCCTACCTTCCTCTCTGGCCTCTCTCCTCCTGCTCTCCTCCAGGTCCAGCTTGCTGACAAGTCTGTGGTGCTGCTGGGGGATCTCATCGTAGGCCACTGGGTTCTGGCCTCGCCCCTTACACCTCTGGGGCTCCCTGTAAAGAAAGGGGGGGCTGGCTGGACACTGGACCCGGAGGTCAAGGCTGGGGCTCGGTGATGAGTGGGGCAGCGAGGCCTTCTGGTGGAGGTGGTGGAGATCGTGGGTTGATTTCTCTGGCTCAGCCCTGTTCCGGAGGACTGGCTCCTGCAGAACTGCTCCCCTAAAAGAGGGGAACCTTTCTGGGCCCTCACCCCTCTCCCAGCTGGGCTGCCGCTCTGCTCTGGTTAAGCCAGGAGGGGGGCGGGAGGGAGGAACAGGCCTGTTGAACCTGCGGCGGGGGTCTGGGTGGGTCACTGTGAGGGAGGCTGGGTTCCAGAGAGTGGTGGGAGTTACAGAAGGGTGAGGTTTGGGGGAGATGAGTGGAGGTGGGGTTCCTAGGTGGGGTTGAGTTTCTCTGTTGAGTGGCTCACGTAGACTGGTGTTGGACCTATTAAGACATTAAACACAGTCACATTTACAAACCTAAAGATATACTATCATTCAGGACACCCCCACACAAACAAATAATACATATATTTTAACCTAAACTTTACTATCCCTAAACCTAACCCCTATGCCAAAAAGAGCCTTTATTCCTCATGGGGTAGAATGTCTCCAGAAGGTCAAATGTTTTGTCCCCTCTAGAAAGATTTAGGAATCTCTATCCATAAAGTTATTCCCATTCAAACTCCTATCTTTCCGAAACACTAATGTTAACCCTAACCACACTTTACTGTTACACCTAAACCTAACCCATAACATAAACCCTTAAATGGAATTTCAACACTAAACCTAACCTTTTTCATTCTGGTGCTGGTGAAAAAGGTCACATATTCCTTGTTTAACTATCCTTGTGGGGATTCTTGGTTCCCACCGGCTTAGTAAAACATGAACAGATGCAAACGTTTTTATGGTGCACTGGTTCTGATCCCAGTTAACTTGGATGGTGCAGTAACAAACAGGCATCAGCAGAGTAGACAGTCTGTTTCAGAGGACACTGAAACACACACTACTGAGGAAATTACATTTGCATTTCTCAATTGGTTGTTGTTTGTCTGATTGTCTGACTCACCTGTAGCAATCTCTCCTAGATTCTACCCC
Organism: Esox lucius; assembly: GCF_011004845.1. Taxonomy (NCBI): domain Eukaryota; kingdom Metazoa; phylum Chordata; class Actinopteri; order Esociformes; family Esocidae; genus Esox; species Esox lucius. Next base: position 19,237,401 of record NC_047587.1, read on the forward strand.
TTCTCCAACTCTCTGCCGCGACAACCAACGCTCATCCCCTTTGGCCTGTTGCAACATCATGGCAGAGGCCAGTGCCCCATGGAGCCCACTGGCAGAGGCCGAGGAAGTGTGTGTGCTCCCTGTCTGAGAGGGCACTAGGCTGGGCACGGAGTGAGAGGCTGACCCCTTGGAAGAGTGGAGGCCTGTCTGCAGAGGTTTGGGAACTGGGAGGGGAGGGAGTGTGGACTTATCTAGGGGAAAGAGATAATGAATGAAAAACACAACCCAATGAAATGATTTGTATGGAGGAAGGGCTTTACTTTGAAATGAATATCTGGAGCTTAATTAATGAGAAACCAAGCGGTCCGTGTGTGTGTGTACCGTACCCAGTCTGTTAGGTGTCAGCCTCTCCCCAGGACTGACCCTGTCCTCCGGCAGAACCGTGAGAGCTTTCAGCCCAGCGAGGTACTGGCTCTCCACCGCTTTCACCATCTGTCTCTCCCTCTCTCTCTCCCTCTGCTTCTCCTTCTGCCTGTCCATGTCTCTCTCCCTCTGCTTCTCCTTCTGCCTGTCCATGTCTCTCTCCCGCTCTCTCTCCCGTTCTGCCTCATGCTTCCTCTGTTTCTCTCGTTCGCGCTCCCTCTCCCGTTGGCGAAGCTCTTCCTCCATCTGTAGTCTGTGGGGGAGTTAAAAAAATACCCATCCACACACACCGCAGACACACACACACACACACACACCAATGACACAGACACACACACACACACACACACACACACACACACCAGTGACACAGACACACACACACACACACACACACACACCAGTGACACAGACACACCACACACACACCAGTGACACAGACACACCACAGACACACACACACACACCAGTGACACAGACACACCACACACACACCAGTGACACAGACACACCACAGACACACACACACACACACACACCAGTGACACAGACACACACACACACACACACACCAGTGACACAGACACACCACACACACACCAGTGACACAGACACACCACAGACACACACACACACACCAGAGACACAGGGGAGAAAGGTTGAGAGATGCAACACCCATCATGGGGCAGATTAATCACACACTGTTAAACACACGCACACACACACACACACACACCTACATACACACACACCTACATATGCACACATACACCTACATATGCACACATTCACCTACATACGCGCATGCACACACACACATACCATGAGTGACCAAGAGCAAATAAACAAAGTATAGGAAACTAAACAATAACCCCCGCACAATATGGTTATTGGTGAGTGTGTGAGTCGGTGTGTATGACAACACACTGCGGTGTGTTCTAAATATATCACACAGTCAGCAGCCTATGCCTTTCCTGCAGGGAGATTACAAACTGTGTGTGTGTGTGTGTGTGTGTGTGTCAGCCAATGTGATGTGTATGTTTAAGCTTCCAAAAGGTATCAGCTTTCAGGGCAAGTGCAGGTGTGTGTGTGTGTGTGTGTGTGTGTGAAGTTTTACGCATGTGCTTTACCTCTCGGCCAGTGCACTGTGTGTGTGGCTAAGCTCCCCAGGGTAGCGTGCCCCAGGCAGGTGCATGTGGAGGGCAGAGGCGTGGAGGGGGGGAAAGGCCCCCCCTGCTGGTACAGAGTAGAACTGAGACCTCAGTGCAGACAGACACAAAGACTCCTCCATTCTGGGCAAACAGAGACAAGAAGCGAAGGGAAGGTAGGAAGATGCAAACCAATACAACCTTCACACTTTTTCTGTGAGGTACATTCAATAAGGTACATATCAAACAACATAAAATAATTTCACATCATAATCTGATGTTTTAAAAGGGGGTTCAGGACTATATATAAAGTGGAAGTAAACATTTAACTTTTGAGTGTTTGAAGTGTTAGGTTAGGTGGAATAGGGTTAACAGAAAACAACTTGTTGGTTAAGTTAAGACATTAATTAAGAGTAGGTAAATTAAAGGTTAAGGTTAGAAAACTTATGGGCTACCGCCATCTGCCCTCTGCCCTCTCCATCCACAACACCCTAGCAAGCCATCAGCACCACTGACTGTAATATCTCACTGTTGCCACTAGAGGGCGATTTTGAAGCCATATATCAATTTCCTACAGATCTTGTAACAAAAAAAAGGGTGGTCAATAAACTGACCTCTGTAGGTGCTGCAGGTAGGCAGGGTGGTCTATAGACTGACCCGTGTAGAGTGGTGCTGGTAAGCAGGGTGGTCTATAGACTGACCTGTGTACGTGGTGCAGGTAGGCAGGGTGGTCTATAGACTGACCCGTGTAGGGCGGTGCTGGTAAGCAGGGTGGTTTATAGACTGACCTGTGTAGGTGGTGCAGGTAGGCAGGCTGGTCTATAGACTGACCCGTGTAGCGTGGTGCTGGTAAGCAGGGTGGTCTATTGACTGACCTGTGTAGGTGGTGCTGGTAGGCAGGGTGGTCTATAGACTGACCTGTGTAGGTGGTGCAGGTAGGCAGGGTGGTCTATAGACTGAACAGTGTAGGTGGTGCTGGTAGGCAGGGTGGTCTATAGACTGACCTGTGTAGGTGGTGCAGGTAGGCAGGGTGGTAGAAGGCAGCTGCAGCAGTAACATGGGCAGCGGTGGCAGGGTCAAGCCCCAGGGGTAATGAAGGCAGACGGAGGTCATCTGAGGTTGTGAAGGGACGGAGTCCTCTCAAGTACTCTTCTGGGACTGATCCTGAGGGAGCCGTTGGGTGGACCTGGCCAGGTAGACTACGGGAGAGGGAGGAGTGGGCGAACAGATTGCAAATTTAACAGAGGATAGTGCATATACAGTTAAAGCAAGTAATTTAGAAAACTACCAAAGTGAGTACAAGCATTTTTCTAACGGCCCACCGTGGGAAGTGAACCGACGCACCCTGGCATTACACCGACACACCCTGGCATTACACCGACACACCCTGGCATTACACCGACGCACCCTGGCATTACACCGACGCACCCTGGCATTACACCGACGCACCCTGGCATTACACGGACGCACCCTGGCATTACACGACGCACCCTGGCATTACACCGACACACCCTGGCATTACACCGACGCACCCTGGCATTACACCGACACACCCTGGCATTACACAGACACACCCTGGCATTACACCGACGCACCCTGGCATTACACAGACACACCCTGGCATTACACCGTGCTCTGGCAGCTGAACTGCCCTGGACTGTGACAGTGTCCAAGTAAAGCAACTCACCTGAGGCCCTGTAGTCGTCGGTCCTGCATGACAGAGCTGGGGTTGAGGCCGAAGGGGTAGGAGGGGTGAGCGAGAAGGTGTTGAGATGGTAAAGGATGAGCCCCTTTCTCCTGGGAAGGCCTGGTCTCCGCCCCGGCACTCTCCCTGCCCAGCCTGCAAGCCCCTGACGTAGGCTGAGAGAGACACAGAGAAAACAAGAAACCTACGTCTGTTTGTGTATTCATGCGTTTGTTTTGATAATTTCAGTCACACAGCTTTTTTTTATTATTATAACAAAAGGATTTCCAATTCGGAAGCCTGAACCCAGCCCTATATTGGCAAGGAAAGCACTAAAGCACTAAACGCATGAGTGCCAATAATTGTGACACGTTTTTGATACAAATTTAACTTGTGTTAACTAATTCAAATGTTTGATGGCATGTTCATTTTTATTCGTTGTGACCCAAATCTTGTGTGTATGATTGACATTTCAGAAGCACTTGAATGTGGAGAAAAAGTTCAGCAAATTTTAACATTTGGTGTTTTAAGGCTTCTTGAATAGGAACCTAGTACACTGTAAATATCAATACAAATGTACAAGCCTGTTTAGTGATGAAAAATACTGAAGACTGACCTCCCAGCTAGCTATTATTGGCTAAAACAAGGAATGACTTGGATATGGTGAAACATGGGTTGTGACTGGTTTGCCAAAACGCTGGTCTCTGCTCCCTGGTCACAGTGTAAAGCCTTGATGCTACCACAGGGGTTTAGAAACATCATTGGCAAATGTGTTATTACTGTTATCAACAAAACTGCTGTCCTACATTTAGCTCCTGTGTGGTAATAGTGCTGCTTCTGGAGGATCATTGTGTCATTGTGAGTCTTCACCGTCATTTGAGGGAGCCGTCTGATATGAGAGTAAAACCTGGTCTTACTTGGAGAACAACATTCCATAGTCTTCTAATGACAGTGTAAGTAGTTGAACCCCAGACACAGATGAGACAACAGGCAGGTGAAGAGGCAAACCGTTCATTCAGATGTACGCATGTCTTCACAGAAGTAAAAGCCTTCTCCCTTTCATCTGCCTATCTGCTCTTGCATGTGCTTGTCTTTTATCCCTTATGTGTGTGTCCCAACATACGTAGTTACACATCAGTTTCCTATTGTTCTAAAAAGAATAGGGATGTCTGACAGGACAAGAGACAATGGCTGACATGATATACAGTACCCTAAAAAGTTTGGGGTCTTCTTGTTTTAGAAAGAAAAACAATTATTTTGTCCATTAAAATACCATCGATTTGATCAGAAATACTGTGTAGACTTTGTTAATGCTGCGTATGACTTTTTTAGCTGGAAATGGCTGATTTTTTATGGAATATCTACATAGGTGTACAGAGGCCCATTATCAGCAACCATCACTCCTGTGTTCCAATTGCACGTTGTTTTTGCTAATCCAAGTTAATCATTTTAGAAGGCAAACTGATTATTAGTAAACCCTTTTCCGATTATGTTAGCACAGCTGCAAACTGTTGTGCTGATTAAAGAAGCAATAAAACTGGCCTTCCTCAGAATAGTTTAGTATTTTCAGCATCAGCATTTCTGGTTTCAATTACAGGCTCAAAATGGCCATAAATAAATAACTTTCTTCTGAAACTTGTCAGTCTTTACTTGTTCTGAGAAATGAAGGCTATTCCATGCGAGAACTTGCAAAGAAACTGAAGATCTCACACAATGTAGTACACCCTTCACAGAACAGCACAAACTGACTCAAACCAGAATAGAAAGTCGGGTGGGAAGCCCCTGTGCACAAGTGAGCAAGAGGACAAATGCATTAGTGTCTAGTTTGAGAAATAGAAACTCAACTGGCATCTTCATCAAATAGAACCCACAAAACACCAGCCTCAACGTCAACAGTGACGAGGCGACTCTGGGATGCTGACCTTCTGGGCAGAGTTGCAGAGAAAAAGCCATACCTCAGACTGGCCAATAAAGAAAAGATAAATGTGGGCAAAAGAACACAGACACTGGACAGAGGAAGGACTCTGCCTAGAAGGCCAGCATCCTGGAGTCGCTTCTTTATCGTTCCTTGTTGACATATTTTCAACCATCAGAAAATGTGATGTTTTTTATAGGACTTACTGGGTCTGGAATAATATGATATAATATATACAGTATCTCACAAAAGTGAGTACACCCCTCACATTTTTATAAATATTTGATTATATCTTTTCATGTGACAACACTGAAGAAATGACACTTTGCTACAATGTAAAGTAGTGAGTGTACAGCTTGTATAACAGTGTACACTCACCTAAAGGATTATTAGGAACACCATACTAATACTGTGTTTGACCCCCTTTCGCCTTCAGAACTGCCTTAATTCTACGTGGCATTGATTCAACAAGGTGCTGAAAGCATTCTTTAGAAATTTTGGCCCATATTGATAGGATAGCATCTTGCAGTTGATGGAGATTTGTGAGATGCACATCCAGGGCACGAAGCTCCCGTTCCACCACATCCCAAAGATGCTCTATTGGGTTGAGATCTGGTGACTGTGGGGGGCATTTCAGTACAGTGAACTCATTGTCATGTTCAAGAAACCAATTTGAAATGATTCGAGCTTTGTGACATGGTGCATTATCCTGCTGGAAGTAGCCATCAGAGGATGGGTACATGGTGGTCATAAAGAGATGGACATGGTCAGAAACAATGCTCAGGTAGGCCGTGGCATTTAGACAATGCCCAATTGGCACTAAGGGGCCTAAAGTGTGCCAAGAAAACATCCCCCACACCATTAAACCACCACCACCAGCCTGCACAGTGGTAACAAGGCATGATGGATCCATGTTCTCATTCTGTTTACGCCAAATTCTGACTCTACCATCTGAATGTCTCAACAGAAATCGAGACTCATCAGACCAGGCAACATTCTTCCAGTCTTCAACTGTCCAATTTTGGTGAGCTCGTGCAAATTGTAGCCTCTTTTTCCTATTTGTAGTGGAGATGAGTGGTACCCGGTGGGGTCTTCTGTTGTTATAGCCCATCCGCCTCAAGGTTGTGCGTGTTGTGGCTTCACAAATGCTTTGCTGCATACCTCGGTTGTAACGAGTGGTTATTTCAGTCAAAGTTGCTCTTCTATCAGCTTGAATCAGTTGGCCCATTCTCCTCTGACCTCTAGCATCAACAAGGCATTTTCGCCCACAGGACTGCCGCATACTGGATGTTTTTCCCTTTTCACACCATTCTTTGTAAACCCTAGAAATGGTTGTGTGTGAAAATCCCAGTAACTGAGCAGATTGTGAAATACTCAGACCGGCCCGTCTGGCACCAACAACCATGCCACGCTCAAAATTGCTTAAATCACCTTTCTTTCCCATTCTGACATTCAGTTTGGAGTTCAGGAGATTGTCTTGACCAGGACCACACCCCTAAATGCATTGAAGCAACTGCCATGTGATTGGTTGATTAGATAATTGCATTAATGAGAAATTGAACAGGTGTTCCTAATAATCCTTTAGGTGAGTGTATATTTGCTGTCCCCTCAACATGACTCAAAACACAGCCATTAATGTTCAAACCGCTGGCAACAAAAATGAGTACATTTCCAAATTGGGGCCCAATTAGCCATTTTCCCTCCACAGTGTCATGTGACTCGTTAGTGTTACAAGGTCTCAGATGTGAATGGGGAGCAGGTGTGTTAAATTTGGTGTCATCGCTCTCATACTCATACTGGTCACTGGAAGTTAAACATGGCACCTCATGACAAAGAACTCTCTGAGGATCTGAAAAAAATAATTGTTGCTCTACATAAAGATGGCCTAGGCTATTACTGAGCTGCAGCACGGTGGCCAAGACCATACAGCGGTTTAACAGGACAGCTTCAACTCAGAACAGGCCTCGCCATGGTCAACCAAAGAAGATGAGTGCACATGCTCAGCATCATATCCAGAGGTTGTCTTTGGGAAATAGACGTATGAGTGCTGCCAGCATTGCTGCAGAGGTTGAATGGGGAGGGGGGTCAACCTGTCAGTCCTCAGACCATACACCGCACAGTGCTTCAAATTGGTCTGCATGGCTGTCGTCCCAGAAGGAACACTCTTCTAAAGATGATGCACAAGAAAGCCCGCAAACAGTTTGCTGAAGACAAGCAGACTAAAGACATGAATTACTGGAACCATGTCCTGTGGTCTGATGAGACCAAGATAAACTTATAGTGTCAGATGGTGTCAAGCGTGTGTGGCGGCAACCAGGTGAGGATTATAAAGACAAGTGTGTCTTGCCTACAGTCAAGCATGGTGGTGGGAGTGTCATGGTGTGGGGCTGCATGAATGCTGCCGGGACTGGGGAGCTACAGTTCATTGAGGGAACCATGAATGCCAACATGTACTGTGACATACTGAAGCAGAGCATGATCCCCTCCCTTCGGAGACTGGGCCGCAGGGCAGTATTCCAACATGATAACGACCCCAAACACACCTCCAAGATGACCAGTGATTTGCTGAAGAAGCTGAGGGTAAAGGTGATGGACTGGCCAAGCATGTCTCCAGACCTAAACCCTATTGAGCATCTGTGGGGGATCCTCAAATGGAAGGTGGAGGAGCGCAAGGTCTCTAACATCCACCAGCTCCGTGATATTGTCATGGAGGAGTGGAAGAGGACTCCAGTGGCAACCTGTGAAGCTCTGGTGAACTCCATGCCCAAGAGGGTTAAGGCATTGCTGGAAAATAATGGTGGCCACACAAACTATTGACACTTTGGGCCCAATTTGGACATTTTCACTTAGGGGTGTGTTGTGTTATTACACTGTGTGTTGTGTTATTTTGAGGGGATGGCAAATGTACACTGTTATACAGGCTGTACACTCACTACTTTACATTGTAGCAAAGTATCATTTCTTCAGTGTTGTCACATGAAAAGATATAATCAAATATTTACAAAAATGTGAGGGGTGTACTCACTTTTGTGAGATACTGTATATATATTAATATAATATTAGTATGATATTACAATATATTAAATGCAAGCCTGTGGCCTAGTAGTCACGCTACTGGCTTAGACATACAAACCCTCTCCTCAATGGAGATTATGGTGTAATTTCCTGCTCCAACCTTTGTCTCTCACCTATCTATATTCCAACTTTTATAACTGTCTAAATAGTGTGAATATTACCCCAAAATATATAAAAAAGGATATGAAAAATGCATAGATATACAAGGAACTCAATGTAATTTGCAGTGTACAAACATGACAAACAGGAAGGCTATTTACACTAATGAAAAGCCAAAATTAAGTATCAAAAAGCCTTAGCTCAATATTTCTCATATGCCACCTCTATAAAATATAAAAGGTTAAATACTCCACCCATCTCATCACAGCATGGATGTCATGCAGTAACAATGTACCAGGAAACCATTTGGGTTCTACCTACAACCATAAAAGCTGTACCGTACAAAACAAGGTTCTCATAAAGACAAGCACCCTTCTAGGATCTATTTATTTTGGATTAAATAAATCTTAGATAAGCTAATGCGCAAACACACACACACACACCCTCTTGCGTATTCAACACGCATCACTGACTCCCCTGCCAGCAATACTCTCATCACCACCCCAACACCTCTGTCATGTCTGACATACAAATACACACACACACCATCACTTTTAAGGTCACAACAGGAAACTCCCAGGTTAATAGCTCTAAGAGCCTTGAGGCAGGAATGGAGGGGGGGGGGGGGGGGGGGGGGGGGGGGGTGGGAATGGATGGCGGGTGACCTCTCTACTGTGAGCTAAAAGCTCACCCATGTGGAAAAGCGTTTCTGATACGTCAGAGGATGTCAAGATCAGGGCAGGAGGGGACATCCTAAAACACCTCCTCCTCTCTACTACCCCAATTCATTTATCTTTGAAATCTACCGATCTGTCTATCAAGCTGACAGTCTTTTTCAATCATACTCTGTCTCGCTGCGTTCGTTCTGGTCTCTAGCGTCAGTGTGAGTTCACTGTAGCCTCTGGTATCTAGTGTCAGTGTGACTCACTGTGGCCTCTGGTATCTAGTGTCAGTGTGACTCACTGTGGCCTCTGGTATCTAGTGTCAGTGTGACTCACTGTGGCCTCTCTGGTATCTAGTGTCAGTGTGACTCACTGTGGCCTCTCTGGTATCTAGTGTCAGTGTGACTCACTGTGGCCTCTGGTATCTAGTGTCAGTGTGACTCACTGTGGCCTCTGGTATCTAGTGTCAGTGTGACTCACTGTGGCCTCTGGTATCTAGTGTCAGTGTGACTCACTGTGGCCTCTGGTATCTAGTGTCAGTGTGACTCACTGTGGCCTCTGGTATCTAGTGTCAGTGTGATCTCACTGTGGCCTCTGGTATCTAGTGTCAGTGTGATCTCACTGTGGCCTCTGGTATCTAGTGTCAGTGTGATCTCACTGTGGCCTCTCTGGTCTCTAGTGACAGTGTGACTCACTGTGGCCTCTGGTATCTAGTGTCAGTGTGACTCACTGTGGCCTCTGGTATCTAGTGTCAGTGTGACTCACTGTGGCCTCTGGTATCTAGTGTCAGTGTGACTCACTGTGGCCTCTGGTATCTAGTGTCAGTGTGATCTCACTGTGGCCTCTCTGGTCTCTAGCGTCAGTGTGATCTCACTGTGGCCTCTCTGGTCTCTAGTGTCAGTGTGATCTCACTGTGGCCTCTCTGGTCTCTAGCGTCAGTGTGATCTCACTGTGGCTTCTCTGGTCTCTAGCGTCAGTGTGATCTCACTGTGGCCTCTCTGGTCTCTAGCGTCAGTGTGACCTCACTGTGGCCTCACTGGTCTCTAGTGTCAGTGTGATCTCACTGTGGCCTCTGGTCTCTAGTGTCAGTGTGATCTCACTGTGGCCTCTCAGGACTCTCTTGGACCATTCTTGGACATTCCCAGACTTGTCTCGAATCTACTACAGTATTGTCTTGGCTGTGTGCTTTGGGATTTTTTCTTTCTCAAAGATAAATCTTTGCCGCAGTGTCAGGTCCTATCCAGGTTGGATTCTTCAAAGACTTCTGTTTTTTGGTCTGTTTATACTTGCTTCAACCCTCACCTGTCTCCCATTCTCTTCTGCTGCAAAGCATGGTCATGGCACGACGCTCCTACACCCATTCTTCACCGTATTAGCCAGGTGATGGGCAGTACCTTGTTTTCACCAGACCTAGCGCTTGGCATTAAGGCCTAACATTTCGATTTTGGGCTCATCAGAGAATCCTTTTCGACATGCTCTCAGAGTTCTTCAGCATGTCATATCCCTTAATGTCATATAACCTTCCCCAGATCTACGCCTTTACACAATTCAATCTGTCTACAGAGGGTTCCTTGGACCTATTGGCTTGGTTTTTGTTCTGACATGCACTATGGTCAGGTGTTGACCTTTCAAAATCATGTCCAATCAATTCAATTTGCCATAGGTGGACCCCAATCGAGTTCTAGAAACAAGGATGATCAGAGAAGGCATCTGAGCTCAATATGGAATGTCCTGGCAAAGGGTCAGAATAGTTATGTACATGAGATATTATATTTATATATTTTAAATTGGCACACATGTCTAGAAAGTTGTTCTTGCTTTGTCATTATGGGGTACTGTGTGTAGATTGATGGCAAAAAATGAATTTAATCAATTAAAAATGTTGTCTATAACACAACAAACTATGAAGAAAGCTAAGTAGTCTGAATACTATCAGAAGGCACTGTCTATCCAGTACCTATGTGATTTTACTGCTCACTTGAGAAGACAATTCCATGTTGTCATGGCTATAGATAGTACTGCACATTACCCATGCTTTTATTTTAGGCTTGGGGACTGTGAAGAGACCCCTGGTTGCATGACTTGCTATGTAATTATGGCTGATCTGATCTCTATGTTAAATGAGTGTAAATGTATACTCTGAATCATAACAATATTTTTTCATAAAATCAAGAAGTGATACATCTAGTCTCTTCTCTACTTTTAAACAAGATAGACTGGCACAGCAGTTGTAGAAATATGGAAAAGTATGATCTATAACATCAAAGTCTGCAAAGAAATTTGTGTTATAAAAAAACTAAGATAGTGGTGCATGACAGACAGAGCTTATGTTTAGCCTAAACTAAGATTATACAACGCATGGTTTAGAATTCCTATTTTTATGACCTATGCTGTCCATTGTATAAATATAACTGAGTGAACTAACACTTTTTGTATACTTGTCCCAGGACAGATTGTACACTGATCAGCCATAACATTATCACCACCTGCCATAACATTATCACCTAGACCTCTGAAGGTGTGCTGTTGTATCTGGCACCAAGATGTTAGCAGCACATCCTTTAAGTCCTGTAAGCTGAGAGGTGGGGCCTCCATGGATCGGACCTGTTTGTCCAGCACATTCCACAGATGATCGACTGGACTGTGATCTGGGGAATTTGGAGGCCAAGTCAACACATTGATCTTTTGTTCAATGTTGTTGTGTTCCTCAAACCATTCCTGAACCATTTTTGCTTTGTGGCAGGGCGCATTATCCTGCTGAAAGAGGCCAATGCCATCAGGGAATACCGTTGCCATGAAAGGGCATCAATGAGCCTTGGCCGCCCATGACCCTGTCGCCGGTTCACTGCTTTTCCTTCCTTGGACCACTTTTGATAGGTACTGACCATTGCGGACCAGGAACACCCCACAAGGGCTGCAGTTTTGGAGATCTCTGACCCAGTCGTCCAGCCATCACAATTTGCCTCTTGTCAAAGTCGCTCAGATCCTTACTCTTGCCCATTTTTCCTGCTTCTTACACATCAACTTTGAGGACAGAATGTTCACTTGCTGCTTAGTATATCCCACCCACTGACAGGTACCCTAATAATGAGAATATCAGTGTTATTCACATAGCCTGTCAGTGGTCATAACTTTATATGACCACTGTATATATGATATAATCTGTACACATTTTAGCGAAACAGGCAATATAAGACATTACAGTAAATGCCTTGCCAGAATGCGTTATTTGCTGTCTTTTTGCCGAAGTGGGACGCCCTAACGATACAAACGTCACTAAGACGTCTGTAAATATCAAACCGCTTGTGACACAAACGTGTGTTGCACATCATCCAGAAGGGGAGAGCCAGGTGAACCAGCTCATCTGCATTTTCTGCTCAGGCACACAGAGACTGTGACATAGCTGAATCTGTCCTGAGTTGTGTCCTGAATCTGTCCTGTGTGTCTATTCACAGACAATCACCATGACCAAATGGTTGTAGCTACAAACTCCTACGTAACTCAATCAAATCAAGAGTCTCTTGAATTCAACAAAACTAACTGTTTAGTTTCCCTGGAAAATGCCCACAAGCTGAGCAAAGATGTCATTGGAAAATCTGCGCTATCAGGTGCACTTACAACCTTGAAAATGACCAGTCGGAGCTACACAATAATACAACATATGTTAGATATTCAGTAGAGTCTCTGGAACATGAAGGTGGTGTTCTACTATCAGAACCCTCAGTTCCCCCCTCAGCCCTTCCCTTCCTCCCTATGTCTAACCCTCTCTCTCTTTGGTCTCTTTCTCTTCCATTGACAGTCCGTCTCTAGGAGCCCCAGGGTAGGACATCGATCCAGACAGAGTGCTCTTTGTGAGGGGAGACACACTGCTAAGGGGGTCTGTTCCTCACTCCAGCTTCAATACAAACACACATACACATAGTGCACTTGGGACACTGGAACAAGCACACAAAGCACCTTGTTCTTGTTGTCCTACAACACATACAGGTAGGAGATAGCTACCGGTTTTATATCTTAAATGGGTCCACTGGGTGAGGCTGAGGCAACGCTGATCCACTGAGAAACAGAAACCCCACTAAAACTGATAAATTTCAATCTGGGCTCATGTGGCAAGTCAAGTGTGCTAATTGGCTTGATTGAGTTTCCGTTAGCCTGTGAAAACAGAAAACTCATCTGAACTTTGTGTCTGTAAAAACTGTAAAGAGACGTGTCATCTCTGCTGTCCTCCAATGTAAAACCCCTTTGAGAAAGCTTTGGAAATCAAGTATTAAATCAATGTGCCAGTGTGGCAGTGCTTCGCGTCTCCACCCCCCCCCCCCCCCCCTCAGCCCTTTTCACCCTCTCTTTCTCTCTCTCCTCACAGAACACATCATGACTGACTAAAGGAAATAGGGGAGATGGAGCAAAAAGAGAGCCGAGCGAGATGAAACATAGAAAAAAGCCAGATGAAGGACGGGTGATTATGACATTTTGACTTTGATGAGTGTTGGGACTATTTGTTTAATGGTGAAAGTGGTAGCAGGAGGAAGACAAAGAGAGAGAGAAAAAAGAGGTAGAAACCTTCACTGCTCATTGACCCCTGTGTCGTCTAATGTAGAGAGAAAGACAGGGGGAGATGAAGAAAGAGGAGAGTACTGAGCTTCTGTGTTGGTTTGTTCTTACCTGGAGTCCTTGTCTCCTCCAGAGGATGTTGCTAGTGATGCAGGAGGTGGGGGCGATAGTGACAACAGGAGGACTGGAGGGAAGGCTGGATCCCCCACCTGGGGTCAGGAGCAACCCGGAGGAACCCCTGCTAGGAGTGATGACTGGAGAACTAAGACTGGTGGCAGGAGAAGAGACTGGAGACTGACTAGTGGGAGAACAACCTAGGCATGAGTGGAGAGGGAAAAGGAGAGGGAGGGGTGGAGAGGGAAGAGGAGAGGGAGGAGCAGAGGGAGAGAGGGAAGGGGAGAAAGAGGGAGAGAGGGAGAACAGCAAGACAGAGAAGCCACCAGAAAGCCATTACTGTAAAAACAAGACATCTTACAAATCAACAGACACACTCTCAAAAAAGCAGCTAATGGTGCTCCTCCGAGAGGCACAGAGACAGAAAGGTAAATGAGAGAGTGTGCAGGGGGATAAAGGAAGTGATGCCAGAAAAACTAATGGAAGAGTGGAGTGGAAGAAAGAAGTGGAAGAAAGAAGTGGAAGAGAGAAGTGGAAGAGAGATGGAGAGTGTAATTGCAGGTAATTACCTCCATTAGGAACTAGCCCAACACACACCTACGCATGTGCGTGCACACACATATAAACACGCACACGTGTGCATTCATACAGGAATGTCACGTCAGGTCAATGTAAAAGAAAGGGAAGAGCATGCTGACGGCTGTTTATGATGGATTTTGTATTCAGCAGATGTTATTGCTCCCCTTAGTTATAAGGTGGGGTCATTAGTCTCACCTTTGGGGTCCTCAGCCTGTTTGGCCAGTTGACGAAGGGCAGCAGCAAATCCAGAGTGAGCAGACTGAGCAGCCGCACTCCCATTGGCTAGTGGGGTGAGAGGGCAGACCGTCGCCGTGGTTCGAGTTGCTGTGGAGATCATTCCTAATGACAGAGACCTTGACTCATGGCTCATACCTGAAGAGATACAGAGGGAGGAATGGAAGAACAAAACAGAATGAAATGATATGCATAATAAAACATTATCTGTGTTTTAAAGACGGAGTGAGGTAAAAAATACAAGTTTGTGTGTGTGTGTGTGTGTGTGTGTGAGACGGCTCGGAGACAGCAAGAGGGAACTGACACTGAGGTCAGGTATAAGGTCAGCGGTCTGGTTAGTCTGTCATAGCCGTGACACACACACACACACACACACAAACACACTCCTATCATTATTAGTGTTCCCTCACTGCCCTCCCAGTGACCCACATACAGCTATTAGAACTGGAGTTAACCACTCCCTCATACACTGTACCTCCCCACACCCATCCCCAACACACAACCCCCATCCCCAACACACGACCCCCATCCCCAACACACAACCCCCATCCCCAACACACAACCCCCATCCCCAACACACAACCCCATCCCCAACACACAACACCCATCCCCAACACACAACCCCCATCCCCAACACACAACCCCCATCCCCAACACACAACACACACCAAAGCCTGTGAAGTGAGGCGTCACACCCCCTCTCCCTCTCTGTCTTCCTCACTCCTATCCTTCTTATCTGTCACCTATCTAGATCTTTTTCACTGATTTACAAATACTAGTATTTGTAAATACAGACTTTGACTGATTCCTCATGAAACCCCACCATAAAATGGTCCTTCAGAGAATGTTTTTTAATTTTTTAACGTGCATGATGATTTGTCTGCATGCTGTGTATTATGAGTAGTATCATATTTTGGTAGGAAAAAAAACAGTTTCAATATATTGTTTAACATAATATTCAACAGCATGTCAACCAGGCCTGTAGAGGTAAAAAAAAGTGGTAAACTATAAAAACACATCTGGACGATTGTGTTAAGTTGAACAATCATTAATACAACCCAAAATATATTACATTTTTAAACAATATAATTTTGTTCCTTTTTGTCCAGGTCTATAATTAGGAAAGGCCTAGTGTAATTTTCTATAAATTACACCACATCAACATCAGGTCATTCCTCCAAAACAGTTCATTTGGACTGGACGCCAATTTCACAACAAATATTATTTGAAAATGTTCATACTGATATCTGTTATCTTTTTAATCACAATCATGTTTATTATCTCATATGAGTTGCACTGCAAATATGTATTTTAAACTGCGAAATTGCACCACTGTGGATATACAGTGTGTGACAATAAACAATTTATATATGTACATAATTGTCATTTATTAACCAGTAACAACCAATATTTATTCAATATATCACTACTCTCTGAAAATAAGCAACATTTAAATGTACAAGTATTTGACTACAGTTCCTTTTTTAACCTACTTCAAAAAATCTGGCAAGCGTATTTAGGCCTTTATTATGCACAAAATATATTGATTGCACTGCCAAACAACAAACTAACCTCTCTTCTTTCTTTCCCTTCCTGCATTACAGCCTGCCTCAACACCACAGTGTTCCTCATCCCTGTCTGTTTCACTACTCTCTGTAAAGCAAATCTGACATCATAATTCACGTACATGTAAACGTCTCAAAACTAGTCCATTATGTTTCTTTGTCTTTTTGCATAGCTGACTAACTATTAACATGCATTGTTTTCTAGTTTAGCGCTGATCTGGGAAAAGGGCTACTTAATGTTTTGCCACATTTTGCTGTTGGTAATGTGTGTGGTGATGTTTTTTGACAACTGCCACGTTTGAAAGTGTGTGTCATGAAATTATTATTATTGAGAATAACGTGCACATCGGAAACATTGGCTAAACTGTCTGGGGAGGCAATTAGGACGAAAAAGAATCTGTACTTTCCAAAATTGTGTGAACACGACTAAATCTAAAACACTACAAATCTGATCCAATTTGCACTGATTGTCACCGTCTTTGGTGATTTACAGGATTTTTAATGCTGAGTAAGAGGAAGGCTGCGATTCTTTATTTTACCTTCTATGCCAATTTCTGCTTGTGAGAAATTGGCATTTATTACAAACCGAAATTTCATGGATAGTTACTTTATTATTATTCATTCAGAGCAAGCAATAACACTCCATGAAACACATTTTTGCTTGGTAACACCTATGGATTAAATATTATGACTTGAGTAGAGGCAAACTCTCATGAATGCAGTAAGACAATATTTTAAGTTTGCCCACTCATGTATTTAGATAGAAATGTACAATTGATGTCAACAATCCTTTATACAAATGCTTATTCTTTAGGTTAAACAAACAAATCCTTTTTTCATCTGGGTTTCAAGAGGAATAACTTGGGATTATGATTTCAATCTCGGTTCTCTGAGTGCGCTCCCCTGTGTGTTACATCAGTTAACAAAACGAAAAGGAACTGATATTCCGTTTGCAGGCTCTCTTTGGCTCATTTATCTTTTCTCTCTCACATAGTAGGTTGCTTTCTCTCACACACAAATACACATACACATTGACACATCACCCACCAGACAAACATACACAAAGACACACATTATTGTCACAATCCCACACAGCACCCACATAACACACACATGCGGACAAATATATAGACACCCTTGCACTCATAATTATCTAATTCTTCAAACCTTTATTAACCTTTATTTTTTTATTTATTTTTTGGTCTCCATACTGCATAACAGATTTTTTTTAGATTGCTTAATTAAATTAATTGCTTAATGTTTATTATGTGTAGAATAGTAATTTAGAAAATTCCATGGACAAATATCTAAGACACTCCATTGCTATTACTTGGTTTCACAGCTTCTGGCCAAGATAACTGCCAACAAATGCTTCTTGTTGCCATCAATGAGCTTACTGCACCTTTTTACTGGCAATTTGGTCCACTCTTCAGCAACAAACTGCACTAATTCTTGAATGTTTAAAGTGCTGTTTTCAGCTCTTGCTGAGCGTTTACTCTTGAACTACCCCAGGGTGCTTTTTATGTGTGTATGGGGTTGTTGTTCTGCTGGAAAGCCAACATTCTTCAACGGAAAAACTGTTTTTGGACTTTGCAATAAACATCACACTCCGAAACACCCTGATAATCTACTGATGTCAAGATGTCTTGCACACATTCAAGGCCCCCAGTAACAGAGGCTGCAAAGAAACCTATGATTGATTGTTGGAAGTTTTACTTTGTTTGAACAATTCCTTTGGTGATAGGTAAATATAGGAAATTTGGTGCGAAATTCAACCCAGTGTCCAAAAACTGGACCAGTGAAATGACCCAGGAATGGTTAATAAGAGATAATGGACTGTTCTAGAGGAATGGTTAATAAGAGATAATGGACTGTTCTAGAGGAATGGTTAATAAGAGATGCTGGACTGTTCTAGAGGAATGGTTAATAAGAGATGCTGGACTGGTCAAGCTGACAGTAGAAAGGTGCAGCAAGCTCACTGATGGCTACATGAAGCATTTGTCTGCAGTTACCATTGGCCAAAGACTTTGCAGCAAAGTACTGCAATTGTCCTCAGTGAGTTTTCAATTATTGCCATGACATGTTTGTCTCTCTTCTAAATGTGGTGGGCAAACACTTGTTTAGATGTTTAGAATAACAACATCTGTCTATATATATATTTGTCTCCAACTGCACATTGATAGAAGTTCATCACACACACACTCACAGAAAAAAAAAAACAATCACACTCACCAGCTCCCTGTTATTCTTGTTTGCATTATCTTTTTCCTCAAGGGTTCTTTCCCTTTCATACTTGCTCTTTCTTCTACACGTTTCCTGTCTCTTTCATTCTCTCTCTCTCTCTTATTCTCTATTCTATTCTCTGTCTTCTATTCTCCCCTCTTTCTCTCACATTTTGTCTCTCTTTCTCTCTGTCTCATTTCTCTCCTCCAATATCAGCCGTTTCAGTCATGCAGCTGCTACACTGTCACGTGATTTCTTCCTTCTATCCCCCTCCTTTCTCCCTCTCCCTCTCTCCCTCCTTACCCCTGCTTTTCTCCCTTCAACTCCCCCTTCCTGCCTACTCCGGCCCTAGCACACCTCCGCTCTTCTCCCTCTTTCATCCCCAGTCATTCTTATCCACTTCTAAGAATACGGAGTCCCTACCCATCAGCCCTGTCTGCTGCAGGGGCCATGACAGTGACCTCTCACCTCTGACTCCTAAGTATGTGTGGGGACAGGAGCTGATTAGTGACGGTGGAGAGTGGAAAACATCACAGCCTAGACAGATCAAGCACAAAAACGAACACTGCTCTCTGTATTTGTCTCTCACACACACACACACACACACACACAGTGTGGGAGGGGAATAGCTCTGCCCTCTCAGCTGATAAAAGCCAGTGTGTGTCTGTGTACACGTACGTGTGTGTGTGTGTGCGTGTGTGTATAATTAGGATCAGAGAACAAGCAATTACCCTACCCATGCTCATTAACCCTGCATGTATGTGTGTCATTTATTTCTCTGTGATTACACCATGGAAGAGAAGGGAACACACACACACACACACATACATTTGAGTCATTTAGCTGACTCTCTTTATCCAGAGCCATATTCATGCATTATTGATTGCATACATTCAGCACCTATAGCACTTTACCGTATTGTTTTTGTTAGAGTGGGATGAGACAGAATGTATTAGTCAATCAGAAGCTGGGAATTATTAGGCAACCATGATGATATGAGGGCCAAATTAGAAATGTATCCAGGACACTGGGGTTAACACTGCTACTTTTATGAGAAGTCCCTTGGGATATTTAGAGACCACCAAGTCAAAAGGATGGTCAGGGTACACCTCAGTAGCATGGCGCATTGAACCGTTTGTCCCACGCAATCCAATGTGTTGTTCTTGCATACTTCTAATCATTGGTTTCACCAAAAAAGGTGGAACAGGGGGGAGAGACCTGCAATGTAATCCCCGGACAAAGGTAAATATTACCCAGGGACTGATTTATGTAAACTAAATCATAACTAAAGTTAGAAGATAAATGATGTGCACAAACTGCCGAACCCCCCCCCCCCCGCTCTGTTGAAGCACAAACATCCCATCTTCAAATGAGAGGAGAAATCCTCCATAAGCAGGGCAATGTCCCCTTCACTGCCCTGGGGACATCTGATCTTTAGACTTGGGAGTTCCACCTCCAGGCCCACCAATATAATCTTTAGTAGCATCTGGTCTCCAAGATGCTCCAGAGCCCCACTAGCTTTCAGAGGCATGCCGATGGCGGAATGCAGGGTGTCACACTGCTGCCAGGCACACACACACACACACACACACACACACACACACTATAAACAGTACTTCATCTTCCACCAACATAGACAGTAGTCTGAGCCAAACACATACAACCCTTGTCTGTCATTTCATTCTCAATACAGTGTGTGAGTGTGTGTGTGTGTGTGTTGTGAGGAGAATATTTGAATCAAACAAAGAACCTTAATCACGCAAAATAATGACATCAGTTCAAAATCCAAGCACAGACATTCACAATACATACAAACAAACACACACACACACACACAGTATCTGCTGACTCAGTATATGTGGATCATATATCACACAATGTATGGCCCTCACCACCTAATTTCCAGGGAAACGACTGCCTGCTAGAATCTTCAGTGCTGAGCCACTAGGGAAATGTAGGATAGCAATTAATACACTGTTCTGTCTGTAGTGTTTTACCAGATAACTAATGTACTGCCTGTAGTGTTTTACCAAATAACTAGTATACTGTCTGTAGCTACTTACCAGATAATTAATGTACTGTCTGTAACTTCTTACCAGATAATTAATGTACTGTCTGTAGCTTCTAACCAGACAACTAATATACTGTCTGTAGCTTCTTACCAGAAAACGAATGTACTGTCTGTAACTTCTTACCAGATAACTAATGTACCATTGGTAGGGTATTATCAGAAAACAAATGTTCTGTCTATAGCATCTTACCAGATAACTAACATTCTGTCTGTAGCATTTTACCAGATAACTAACATTCTGTCTGTAGCATTTTACCAGATAACTAATGTAGTGGCTGTAGCTTCTTACCAGATAACTAATGTAGCGGCTGTAGCTTCTTACCAGATAACTAATGTAGTGGCTGTAGCTTCTTACCAGATAACTAATGTAGTGGCTGTAGCTTCTTACCAGATAACTAATGTAGTGGCTGTAGCTTCTTACCAGATAACTAATGTAGTGGCTGTAGCTTCTTACCAGATAACTAATATAGTGGCTGTAGCTTCTTACCAGATAACTAATGTAGTGGCTGTAGCTTCTTACCAGATAACTAATGTAGTGGCTGTAGCTTCTTACCAGATAACTAATGTAGTGGCTGTAGCTTCTTACCAGATAACTAATGTAGTGGCTGTAGCTTCTTACCAGATAACTAATTCATACAACAGAACATAGGAGTGTAACACTGAAACATAAAAACTGTTCAGAGATATAAATACTTAAAGTAAAAGCAAAACATACCACAAATCATAATGCACAAAAACAAAACAATACAGACATTGATAAATTTGGGGTGACAGGACAGGGAGAGAGAGCAAGAGAAAGGAAAAATACAGAAAGAGGAGGAAAGTGAGAAAGTAGATAAGAAAAATGGAAGATAGAGAGTACAGGACGAGGGAAGGGAGGAAAGACTGGCTGAGGGAGAGAGAAAAAAACAGAGTGGTAGGGAGTGAGTGGAGGGGAGGCTAGTGAATGAGGGACCTATTTGGCCAGTCATCAGAATAGACAGCCGTGTCTTAATAGTCTTTAATTGCCTTTTCTCAACATCTCTCCCTTAAAATCATCTGTTCTGAACACTGATCTGCCTAGACTATCTGGATCATCCTACTGTGTATTGCTGAACACTGATCTGCCAAGACTAGATAGAATAACACTACACTACTGAACACTGATCGGCCAAGACTATATAGGTTAATACTACACTACTGAACACTGATCTGAGAAGACCATATAGGTTAATACTACACTACTGAACACTGATCTGATAAGACCATATAGGTAAATTCTATACTGCTGAACACTGATCTGCCAAGACTAGATAGAATAAAACTATACTGTTGAACACTTATCCAGTCCTTTCACCTATCTGGGACAGAGTTATTGAAAGGAAGCCAGGAAACCAGGAAAGAAGACAAAGATAAAGGGAATGAGAGGAGGGAGAGGGATGTTGTGGAATTGGGACTAAGCCTAAAGCTCTGGTTCAGTTCCTGTAGTCTCCCTGAGGAATAACAATAGAAGAGGGATAAATAACCTTTCTATGGGCAGTTAATCAGAAATCACACTGTTTTCGCTGCATGCTTCTGTTCTGTCTCTCTCAATTCAATAGGCTTCTTGGCATGTGAAACATGTTTACATTGCCAAAGCAAGAGAAATAAACAATAAACAAGTGAAATAAGAATCTATCTTTCTTTCAACCTCTCTAATTGTCTCTAGGATTAGGAGTGCTCCATTATGCAATGTTAAATTGTTTGTGTGTACCAAATATATATATATGTATATACATATAAATATATACACATACATACACACACACACACACACACACACACACATGTGTGTGTGTGTGTGTGTGTGTGTGTGTGCTGTGATTGCTCAGGAGGTTCTGGTCTATGTTGCTCAGGAGGTTCTGGTCTATGTTGCTCAGGAGGTTTCTGGTCTATGTTGCTCAGGAGGTTCTGGTATGTTGACACCTAGTAACCCAGTCCTTGGGGCCTAGGACAATCATGCAAGCAGACCATCAACACACAAATGCACTGTGGAGCAACTTCTGGATGGTTTTAATAAAAACTAGAAAGCAGGAATAACTGGAACAATGTAATGTGTATAACCTTTTATAAATATCTGAAACAATGTATATCAATTTATAAATAACGCGCCAACTATTCAGGCTTATAATCCATTGATTAATAACTTGAACAATGTATGTTTATAATGTCATCCTAACCCATTATTAGCTACTTTGTTTACATTTGTAAATGATTATATTTAAGTTATTATAAAGCAAACCCAAGAAAAACGCTAATGTATATGGTATGAAGTAGGTCTAGAACCTATCAGCTTTGTAGAGCCTGTATAGTTTTGTAAGGTGAACTGCAAGGTTACAAGACAGAAGAGAATGGTTGTTGGTTTAGTAAGATACTGCTGAACAGCTGCTCTATAGCAGGTCAGCAGCACATGGCACACGGGACAGTGTGTCCGTCCGTGTGTATGTAAGCGTGCTCGTGTGTGTGTGTGTGTGTGTGTGTGTGTGTGTGTGTGTGTGTGTGTGTGTGTGTGTGTGTGTGTGTGTGTGTGTGTGTGTGAACTCCACCTGCGGGCTGTGTACACACAAAGCAACGTGATCCGCTTGACTGCAGCGTAATGAGGCCGGCGGCATTAGCTCAGATAAATAATGTGGTTCTGTTAAAGGTCCCGTCTATCTACAGAGGAACTCATGTATAGCCTACAACCTAATAGCTCTTCATGGTGTAATGACTTTCCAACCACGGCTAAATAAAACGACTTGTTAAGGTCTCTGTTTGACTAACGACTAGTTTGGCAGCTACGAACTTCTACAACCAACACCGAGATATAAGCTAGGCAATAGGCTAACAGCTCTCATATTCATAAATGAATCATAAAAACATATGAATCATAAAAACATACAATCAGACTGAAAATAAAGCACACAGCCGTAGTCTCTATGGAGAGAGCAGAGCCGAAGACTGTCGGTGAATCAGCAGTGTATCTGATTCAATTAACTTCTGGAGCTAAAATACTAATTTCACATGCAGGAAAACAACGGAAACATACAGCCTACACGAGCACCAATCGCCTACTTCCCACTTTAACTAGTTTAGACTACTTACCACGTAAATACAAACGTTAAAATCCTTGTTTTTGTCTTAATTCCAGAAGGCCTATAGAATGAAATCCATCAGCTACCGCTGTTCTTTTAAACAGTGATGTGTGCAACATCAACGGCACACGCATAGACTCGCTCAGTCTCTTTCTCCCTCTCCCTGACTGCGCGATCTAAAAGGCGGGTCTTCATCTGAGAGGGGGTTGGGTGGGAGGGCAAGCACCTGCTCAGACCTACACGCCCCTAGAGACGTCTGCAGACTGCCATCGAAGACTGAGATTTATCAAATCTGAGTATAAATTATGTCCACTTTCAGGAATAAATCATTTGTAGCCCATCTCACCATTGCCATTTTCAACAGTGGGGTGCAAAATTATGATTTGTTTTGCCACTTTGAATCAGAAATAAAACAATTACTATAATTAAAGTACTGGTGAACAAGGATACCGGATGTAGCCTATGCATCTGAAACAATGGGGAGAGGAAGCCCAGTGTTCGGACAGCGGAAGCCTATTAGAGGGAGATTACAGACGCTAACACTTTTGTACATGGTCTCACCACTTTTGTTTACCAATTAAGGACAGAAGTGTATAAATTAGTTAACAAAATGGATTCTGTAAAATACTGTAGTCTTAATACACAGTGCATGTTGAATGCATTTAATGGTTTTTATAGTTGTGTCTGAGATTATTTTTTGAAATGATGTTATTTATTGTGTAATTTTTGATTCCCTTTTATTGTTTAAAATACTTTCTAAACACATCCATGTTTCAGTGGATGCTATCATTACAGATAATCCTAACTGTATTGTAATAAATGATTAATTACAAAATTACAGATGCACAAACACGCTAACTTCTCACCATTAATAAACAATAACGGGAGGTTAGGATTGGGGTTGGTAGCCATTGTTTCCGGTCAGATGGCGTCATTAGGGTCACAGAAGCATTTCTAGGAGCCATCTGTCTACTCAAATCAGAGATACTTCTGGGGAGATACTTTGAGGGAGACTGGAAACTTCTCTTGATTTATATTACCTATATGTTATCACTGGTTAATTCTGATCAGGCTTTTAGTACATTTGACTGAATTGGACACTAGCTCAAGAACCTCAAGTAGCTTGAATAATATGAAATTAATCTTGTAAATATTTTCGGAAAAAACGTGTTCTTTGAAATGTTGTACTTTTAAATGAAATGTGAATTTGAACGTCATTATGTTAATAGTGGCAGAACATTCAGTAAACAGCCTAATCAATATTTTTTTTTTGGTAGAATTTGAATACACTTGAAAGGGGCCAGATCAGCTTTTGTTGTCAAATTGAAAAGTGTCTCCCTCTTTTTCCATTGCGGTCACTAAAGAATTATCCCTCCTTAAGCTCATAGATGAACAATGGGGGTGCAAGCAAAATCCCTCATGGGGTCTATTTTCGTTTCTTGTATAGAAAATATATTGTTTTTACTGCTTTAGTAAGCCGGGTCAACCAAAAGTAAAACACAAGTGCAACATTGAATGCAAATATTGTTGCTAAAATTCAGCTAACTACAATGAGGTGTGATAAAATCTGGGATATCTCCTTTAATAGTCATAGCTATGTGAATTAACATGTGTGTGTCAATGGACACTGTTAGCAACCCACATGGAGATTTGGAGATTTACTGCTGAGCTGGCAAGCAAATTAGTTGGTTGAAATGATGATAGTTTGCACATTGTTATTAGTTCAATGAAGAATTGGTTAGCTTATACTTTTATATTTGCATAACAAGAAAACATCTGATTTTTCTTAAGATTTTTTTGTTTCTTTGAGCATGCTCAGGATTTGTTAAATGTCACTGTAGAAACTTTTCTAATATTTTAATAGCATACTGTAACCAAACTACTTTTTGAGTGCTTGGGAATTATCAGACAGAACAGTGCAATTATATGAATGGCTGCATTAGACTGTTAAACTGGAAGTATCAGACCGTAGACAGATGACAGCGACTGGTTAGGGGTTCTTACAGGCTCAGATCAACATGGCAGTGTTCAATCCCATGCTGATCTCCTATCTCCAATCCCACTAAAACACAAAAATTTGATCATTTGGTGAGAGAGAGATCGAAAATCACATTAAGTTGTGCAGTGTATACATTAATCATTGCAAAGTTTGTTCGTGTTTCATATATATCATTGATGATATTTGCACCAATCAAATAGAAACACCTTAACAATTGGTTGATATACAGTATAGTGCCTCCCACTTAATAGATGGGTGGCTGCGTTGGTGGTGTTTGTGAAAAGCAGGTGCAGTGACTGCGTTCAAATCTTCATGATCTTTGATCACATGGTGTTTGTATATTTCATCCAGTCAACACATAGGTGCAAATTGATCCCCATAATGCAGGTTGGACTCTAGGAGGAAGCAAAAGAAGGAGCTGGACTCTGAGGACTGGGCAGTTCTTTTGGGCTATGTGCTATGCCGGGTGAAGATTATAAAAGTATGTGACCTTTTTGGGCCACACCAACATTGTGGTGTCTTTTCCTTCCTCATTCTGTCCATTCTCCCTCTGTCTCCTGAGCAGCTGCTCCACTTCACAGCTATTTAACAGCTGTTTTGCATATATTTTCCCTCATCATTGCAATTTTCTCTCCTTCCCTTCATCTCTCTCCTTCGCTCTCTCCTTCTTACCCCCAGCTCTGTTTCCTTCCTGTTGAAACATATAATAAGATATTTCACATATATATATATTGAAAGTCTTTGCGAAATATTTTCTGTCATAACATAAATACAACATTGTGGAATCCCCGATAGTGATACATTGCATAAACACTTTCCGTGATAAATTTCAGTCCCAGGTTCTCAATATTTTCGGACTTCCCAGCCAAGACAAGGAAATGGCACCCTTTGTGTGATTGTCATCGTCAGGATCCACACTTGTAACCTGTTCTAAGATGTAAACCTCTGGATGCATATATATATATATATATGTAGTTAGGTCCGGAAATAATTGGACACTGACACATGTTTTGTTATTTTCACTGTTTACCAAAATATATTCAAGTTACAGTTAATAATGAATACGAGCTAAAAGTGTAGGCTCTCAGCTTTAATTTGAGGGTATTAGGAATTCAAGCTCTTTAATATGTAGCAGCCTCTTTTTCAAGGGACCAAAAGTTATTGGACAACTGATTCAAAAGCTGTTTAATGGACAGGTGTGGGCTATCCCATCATCATTTCTTCATCAGTTAAGCTGGTAAAAGTTCTGGAGTTGATTCCAGGTGTGGCATTCACATTTGGAAGCTATTTCTGTAAGCCCACAACATGCAGGCAAAGGAGCTCTTAATCCAAGTGAAACAGGCCATCCTCTGGCTGCAAAAAAAAATCAAATAATCAGTGAGATTGCAGGAACATTAGGAGTGGCCAAATCAACAGTTTGGTACATTCTGAGAAAAAAAGAAAACACTGGTGAGCTCTGTAACACAAAAAGGCCTGGACATCCACTGAAGACAATGGTGGTGGATGATTGTAGGATCCAAGTCTAATATAAAGAGAATACTTCATGAGAGCAAATACAGAGGGTTCACCACAAGGTGCAAACCAATCATAAACCTCAAGAATAGAAAGGCCAGATTAGTCAAAAAACATTTAAAAAAAAAAGCCAGCCCAGTTCTGGAACAGCATTCTTTGGACAGATGAAAATAAGATTAACCTGTACCAGAATGATGGGAAGAAAAAAGTATGGAGAAGGATTGGAACGGCTCATCATCCAAAGCATACCACATCTTCTGTAAAACATGTTGGAGGCAGTGTGAAGGCATGGGCATGCATGGCTTGCAACAGCACTGGGTCACTCATGTTTATTGATGATGTGACAGAAGACAGAAGCAGCCGTATGAATTCGGAAGTGTATAGGGATATATTGTCTGTTCAGATTCAGCCAAATTCAGCGAAGTTGATTGGATGGCGATTCACTTTACTAATGGACAATGACCCAAAACATACTGCAAAAGCAACCCGCAAGTTTTTTAAGGCAAATAATTGGAATATTCTGCAATGGCCAAGTCAATCCCCTGATCTCAACCTGATTGAAAAGGCATTTAATTTGCTGAAGACAAAAAGTAAGGCAGAAAGACCCACAAACAAATATCAACTGAAGACAGCTGCAGTAAAGGCCTGGCAAAGCATCACAAAGGAGGAATCCCAGCGTTTGGTGATGTCCATGTGTTCTAGACTTCAGGCAGTCATTTCCTGCAAAGAATTCTCAACAATGTATTAAAAATGAAAATGTTATTTATGATTGTGCAAATTTGTCCAACTGCATTTGAGCCACTGAAATAAGGAGACTGTGTATGAAAATAGTTGCAATTCCTAAATGTTTCATACAATAATTGTGTTCAACCCCTAGAATTAAAGCTGAAAGTCTGCACTTCAATTGCATCTCGGTTGTTTCATTTCAAATCCACTGTGGTGGCATTCAGAGCCCAAATTATGAAAATTTGTGTCAGTGTCCTGGAAATATTTGGACACTGGCACAATTTTTTTTCAGAATCAGGCCTTTTATTGGCGGCAAATTGCCAACAAAAGGCCTGATTCTGAAGTGAATTAAAATATCTAATAGTGGAGTACATTCCTGATATCTGGTTGCAAATTTTTTATACACACCGCTCAGACACTAACATCCCCCTCAACCTCCCCACACCCCTCCCCACACACACAGACAGACACACACTCCCTTTGTAAAAACAACAAGTAGCAAGCCTGAGAGTGAAGGGAAAAGGGGGGATGTTCAGCCCACCATACTGTCCCTTTCATCCACAAAATCCCCCTCTCTTGCATGGAGACACACACACACACACACACACACACACACACACACAATCTCTTAAACATGCAAACACATTTCAGGGAGTAATGTGAGGCAGAGAGGGTAATACATAAAGAACAGCATCTGTGTAGTAGGACCTGATATAGAATACTGAAGAAAGTGTGTGTGTGTTTGTTAGCGTGTGTCCCTGCCTGCAGAGAGTAGCCATAGAGATGATTTATGGTGTTGCTGTGCAGCCAGACACTCTCTCTTCCCCTCAGAGAGGTGGGGGTCTAACCTTCTATACGCCGCTTTGACCTTCTACACAGGGATCACTGTCTGTCTGTGTGTTCCTGTGTCCTCCTTTAAGAGGTGTGTAACTGAGGTCATTATACTGTGTAGATCTATAGTGGGAATAATAACAGTCACAGCTGCTGGAGAGCCAGTCATTAGCCTACTACATCCTTAAACACCCCTATAAACACACAATTGCTTTCTGATCCTTACCTCCACTTTAACCTAACTCTAACCTTAACTTCAATAACCTAACATGTATGCCTAAACTTAACTTAGAACCAATGCCTAACCCTAAAATTAACCGATAAAATACCTAACCCTAGCTTAAAGTTCAACTTTTTTTACTTGATGTGGTATGATTTCTTAGCCTGGCCAACTGTAATCCATGGTTCAGTTTTCTTAAAACAGGAATTTCAATCATAGTGTATTGCTTTAACCAACACTAATTAAAAATATTAACAAGTATGGAGAATAAAAATATCTAAAGGTGATCAACTCAATATTTTGTTTTATAATGCCTAAAGGAGATTAATAACAAAAATATGCTCACAAGTCATTGATTTGTTTTATGGTTACATTTATTTTCCCAGTTTCACAATGTCCAATAGCATATAATATTTTTCAAATATTTTTATTACACACACACATATAGGGGACCAAAAATAAGACAGATGATTATGATAAATACATCCTAGCCAACAATCCCAACTGAACTCGGAGGTGCCTGAGCTATCATAAGTTGCTAGATCACAATGAGACAAGGCAGTCATGTTTTACTTCCACTAGTTCACATCTTCATATCTCTGTTGCCTTTGATGTTTTGTCCAGTGTTTGAATCCTCTCACCTCCTCTCAGACACACTCTTATCAAAAAACAACAAAGCCGTAGTTACATATCAATATGTTGAAATAAAATCTGACTGGCTAATAAAACAGCAATAGAGTAGAAGTAGGTGGCAGCAACTCATTGTGGGTTCCTTCTGTGTTAATATGTAAGAAGGCATATAGACACCTCCTCAGTTCTTCCCTTTTAGTCTGCAGAAGGAACTTGCGGGCTCCCCTCTTTACTGGGATATCCTTGCTCCGATGCCATGTGGGGGCGGAGTTATTGCCTTATCCATGTTCCCCAATGTTGTCCCTCATGCTCATGTGATGGGAGTAAACTCTGTGGGCTATATTCTGGTGCTTTGCCAAGTGAGTTATTCTCTTCCTTGGGGGGCCCTGTCTGGGGGTTATCTTCAGACAGGGTCACAGTGTCTCTGGACCCCCCCGTCTCAGTCTGTTTTATGCTGCTATAGTTCTGTGCTGGTGGACAAGTGTCCATCTGTCCTGTCTCAGTCCCAGTTAGTTATGTTCATGTGACCTGGAACTGGGGTCAGTCTGAATTATATGCTTAGGAATCCTTTTGGATTCCTAAGCTCTATAATTTTTCTGGTGTCTTGTTTAACCTTAGGAGGACCTAAGCCCTTGGATGACATCTTAGGGGTACCTGGTCTGATGACTCCTAGATGTTCCAGTCCAAAGATCTCCTTGTCTTGCTGATCTATTTGTACTCCAATGGTGCCTGCTGTCACTGCCAGCAGCCCACCTGGTCCTCCCTGTCCTTGTCCACCTGGTTGTCCCTGTCCTTGTCCACCTGGTCCTCCCTGTCCTTGTCCACCTGGTTGTCCCTGTCCTTGTCCACTTGGTTGTCTCTGTCCTTATCCACCTGGTCATCTCTGTCCTTGTTCACCTGATTATGCAGCTAATCTGGATTCTGCATGAAGATTGGAAACAGCCCACCTGTATTTACTGACCTTATGGTCATCTGAACTTGGAAAAACATTGGCCCTAAAAGGTGATGTTCTCTGATATGCTTCACCCAGCACAGCCAGAATAGGACTGGCCACCCACCAGAGTCTGTCTCTTTTCAATGTTCTTCCTAGTTAATTAGGGAGTTTTTCCTATCCACTGTGCATCAATTTCTTGTTGTTGATTGCTCTTTGAGGTTTCAGGCAAGACCTTTTGACAGGTGCGGATGTAAAAAGGAGTTCATAAATACATTTGATTGATTGAACTACACATTGTTAATGGTTGCTCTGCCTTTTCCAGGCCGCATGCATCTCGTTAGCGAGCATACACATCCTCCATTCATGAAGGAGGACACACTCATTTTATGACAATAAATGACACTATAACCTTCCTCTTTGCACCATCAGCTCCATTGGCGTTGACTATATGGGGCCCTAGTGGCTAAAGTTAGCAAAGTCTGTTTATAGAAAATTGATCCAGAGATTACATTTTTTATTGGTCTATAGACTACTATGAGGGCGAGAAACCACTTATTTGAAATTTTATCCGTAATATCCTCAGCATTGCTCCTAGTAGGTGGCTTATAAGTCATTTCTATACGTTTTACTGACCTGGACAAACATCTGATGTAGATATTAATCTGGTGTGAATTTCCTGCACACAGACAGACAGACCGACAGACACACACACACACACACACACACACACACACACACAGACAGACAGTATAACCTAGCCTACATCAGGGTAGGAGGATACACATCATTGATTTGGCAAATAACATTAAGCTCTGTCACAGCAGCTCTCTCTCCATGCAACTCCTATCCTCTATTTCTCTCTATCTGCACCTCATATCTCTCTCTCCTATAGAGTCACTCTCCCTGCGCTGCATATCCTCTCTCTATCGCTCTCTGCACCTCCTATCTCTCTCTCCCACTATCCACTCCCTTCTCTCTCCCTGCACCTTTTATCCTCTGTCTCTCTCCACCTTATATCTTTTCACTCTCTCTCCCTGCACCTCATATCCTCTCTTTCTCCATTTCTCTCTATCTTCCTTCTATCTGACTTCCCCTGGGTCCCCTCCGTCTTCCTTTCCTTTTCTCAGAGGCAACAAGAGATGGAGAAAAGAAACAGAGAGAAACCGTGCATCCTTTAGAGAGAGCGTGAAAACAAAACAAGAACGGGGTGTCAGAAGAAAGTGACGAAAGAGAAATGCCTGAACCACTGTAGCCATTCCTTACTGTTCTTTTCTTTCAGACAGGGTTCGTGGTATACTCCTTGTATAAACAATTGGGTATTGTTTGTATGAAACCCTTATACCACATATTTGCAGGTATACTTTAACACATGGCCAACCCTTCTTCTACAGACCACGGAAACGTGAATGCACAGCATCCTCCATGTGTATTGTTATCATGTGGTGCAAGATGTCTGGGTTCAGAGGTCAAGGCGACGAGGCAAAGCAACCATATCTGATTACTAAACCCCCAATCAATGAGCACCACCCTCCATGTGACCTCTAGGCTAATCCAACGAGCAGAATTAAATGGTCTCATTATGACAGAGCTACCTGTGAGACTGCTGTGCCATAAAGGGGTCTCTCTTCACCATTTATACAAATTAATTGGTAAGTTCCCTGGAACGTTTTCAGCGCCAGGCCTTACTCTTGTGGACACTTTCCAAAGAGAGGTGTGGAGAATCACAAACATCTCTAGACACCATTGCCCTAGAGCAAAAAAAGGATGTCATCTGTCTCTGCTTAAAGATAAAATCTAAAGTTATCTTCAACAAGTCTCTGTTTGATGTGAGAAACTAAGCCTATGTCATTCAAAAGAACATTAAACTTCACATCCCATTCATGATCTGGCCGCAGGACAGTGACACAATCATAATAAGCAACCAATTCCGAGAAAACAAAAAGCCACAGTATTTGTCACACTGGAAGAAATC
The DNA here is from genome assembly GCF_011004845.1 of Esox lucius. Taxonomy (NCBI): domain Eukaryota; kingdom Metazoa; phylum Chordata; class Actinopteri; order Esociformes; family Esocidae; genus Esox; species Esox lucius. Next base: position 19,269,639 of record NC_047587.1, read on the forward strand.
TACATAAAATCCAAACAAACTGGAATGCTACCTTGACCTTAATGCAGAATACACAGCAGCACTGAACACTGTGACTGACCCAACACGAAGAACACCTTGACTATGTACAGACTCAGGGAGCCTAGCCTTGATATTGAGGATGGCCCCATGGGCAGACCTGGCTCTTGAAGAAAGACAGACTATGTGTACACGGCCTAAGAAAATACCTGGAAACGAAGGTGCACTTCAGAATCTCCTGCCAAATCTAAGACCACATTTGAGACATATTCCTGTCAGATTATACAGCCAGTCAAAGATTTTGAAAATAAAAACATTGATAAACTCCAACTACAATCAATATTTGCCTGTTTATTTTCCCTTGCCATTCACGTTTGTGATTGTTACAATGCTGTTCATAGCGACAATTATGTTTTAAGCTTCATGAAACTTTTGTTGTTTGTACTGTATACTCTTTTGAGTGTTCACTAGGTTTTTGTAAATTATTAGTTTTTATTTTTACTTGCCTGTTACAATAGAATACAATTGAGACAGAGTGAGATGCTGGTGCTGTTCATCTTAAAGGTGTCACACATATTGCCACACACACAAACACAAAACTACTGTTTGATGAGGTATAGTAGTGTGTGTGTGTGTGTGTGTGTGTGTGTTTGCTCGGCTATTTTGAAGTATACTATTCATGTCCTGGAGAGTGAGTTACCTTCCTTTGTCTGTGTGAAAGGGTTACTTACCTCGGCCATCTGTGAAGCAGAGACACTGGCAGTGTCAGACTGACACACTCACACAGACACACACACAGTTGACACACACTAACACACACACAGACACACAAACACACACAGAGACACACACATTAACACACACACACAGACACACAAACACACACACACAGTTGACACACACTAACACACACACACCAACACACAAACAGACACACAAACAGATGACACACACTAACACACACACACCAACACAGACACACAAACAGATGACACACACTAACACACACACAGACGCACCAACACACACACAGGTGACACACACTAACACACACACACTAACACACACACAGACACACAAACACACACACACACCAACACAGACACGCACAAACACACACACCAATGACACACACTAACACACACACACCAACACACACACAGACACACAAACACACACACAGATGACACACACTAATACAGACACACACAAACACATGCAGAGACAAGCTACAATGACACACACACATGCACAAACAAACACCCAGATACGCACAAACAGATAAGTATGTATGCATAAACATACACACATAGATTGACAGATAGATAGATAGAAATCAGGAGAATTAAATTATGCCAGATGAAGAAGAGAGAAATTAAGTTAGAGAAACATGAACATGGTCTTCATACAAAGTTGGAAGTGTCTGCATGACAACAGTACAACATTAGAGAGATTCATACACCTACCCCCTTCTCTCATCTTGTCTCCTTTCTCTATCCATCTCCCTCCCCCTCTCCCTCCCCTCCCCTCCCCTCCATGTTCCACCCCACCCCCTCCTCTTTTCCAGATGGAAGATAGAGTGAAGCAGCTTGCTATGGTCAGGCCAATTAGCGATATCATTATCATCTCCTACAAAACCACATGATCTCCTATACCTGGCCATGACCAATTACAACCAGGCTTGTTATGCAGATTATGTAAATGAAGTCAGAAGCATTAAGAGGTGGTGAGAGATCACACATGCACTATGACGCTGCACTGAGACTGTGCGTGAATGTCTACTCCAATGTGTGGTTGTGAGTGTGTGTTCAGTGAGAACAGAAACATCCCGCTGGCCGCCACCAGACAGACTCCTGTCTGAGGCATGTGTTCGTCCACGGTACAATGTGTGTTTGTTTTAATGTTTATTGTTTTATATTGTTTAGCAGTCACTGCACTAGTAATGACAATAAAGCGCCTAGGTTAATTCATTGACAACTTCAGCTAATTGGCTCTAGTAAATTCATGATATCCATGACTATAAACCAATTTACCTATTTATTGTTTGTTAGTGTCTTGGGCCCAGTCTGAATCAGACAAGTAGGGCTGCTTGAATTCAAATGAGAGATGAAAAAATGTTTTGTATAGTACAGACTTTATGTTGATCTTCTGTATAGCCTAGTAACCCTATCTTGCCACAAAACTACTGATAGGCTCAAACACATTAAGGAATGTAATTCCACAAATGAACCTTTAACAAGGCACACTGGTCAATTGAAATTAATTCCAGGTGACTACCTCATGAAGCTGGTTAACAGAATACAAAGGGTGTGCAAAGCTGTCATCAAGGTAGATGATGGCTAATTTAAAGAACTGAAAATATATTTTAAAAAAATATTTTGGTTACTACTTGATTCCATATGTATTATTACCTAGTTTTGATGTCTTTGATATTATTCAGACCTTTTATTCTGGGTTAGGACTGTTTCTCCTATTCTTCCATACAAATCCTATCACACTGTCAGATTGGATGGGCAGCATCTGTGAACTGCAATCTTTAGGTCTCCCCACAGGTTTTCAATGGGATTCACATTCAGCCTTTTGTTAGACAACTCAAGGAAATTCACAGACTTTTCCCAAAGCCACTCCAGCGTTGTCATGGCTGTGTGCTTTGGTCGTGCTGAAAGATATATCTTTGCCTCAATATGGTTCTTCAAGGAACTCTTTTAAAGGATCTCTTCAAGGAACTCTCTGTATTCTGCCAGTCCCTGCCCCTAAGAAGCATCCCCATAACATGATGCTCCCACCAGCATGGGGCATCAATGGGATGGTATTAGCCAGATGATGAATGGTACCTTGTTTATACTAGACATAATGTTTGGCATTCGTCCTAAAATTCTTCTAACCAAATAATTATTTTCTCATGTTCTCAGGGTCTTGAAGTGTCTTTTGACAAACGCCAGGCAGCATGTCATAAGATAGTTTGTTGAATGTTTGTTAATTGTATTGCTATGTATGGAAGATCTACAGATGGAAATTGGGACTCTTAAAATAAAGTGCAATCGATGTATCTGTTTTTCATTCTCAATAAATTGGCACAAATATTCTGTAACTTGTTTCTGCTTGGTTATTATAGCTTAATGTGTGCACATGTGAAAGCACTGTACATATATCTTAGGTTTACAGTGCAGACTGAACCGTGTCAATTCCACAGGAGTCCTCATACATCTGGAAACTCCCAGTCCAGATCAACAACCAAGTTCAGCATTGCTGTTGTTAACTAACCTGTTATTATGTGTGTGTCATTAGAGTCCCTTTGACCAGTATGGGATGTTTCTTTTACCATATTTCTTGAATGTTGTTTGATTTTATATTTTCTAGAGATATTTTGTTTTGTCTTTCTACCATTTTAATATGTTTATGTTTTTTTTAGTGTGTGTGGAAGACAGAGACATCAACCATTAATCACAGCTCTTGGTGTCCTTGTAGTTCTCACACACATCATGGAAATCAATGCAAAGGTCAAGTCATACCCAGCATCCAGCCCTTAGAAATGCCACAACAGCTAATAAATATGGCTGACTAATACTCACGTCAACCACCTTGCTTTTTAACCTTATTGATGTGTGTGCGTGCTACTGAGTTTAAAGGGCACACAGAGCTCCTGGATGATTGACTGAGGGAGAGTTCCTCTGAACACACACATACCTTCTCTTCTATGTATCCCTCCTCCTCTCTGTTGTAATAATCATGTAGAACTACTGACACTCCGTCTCCACGGCAACCACACTTAGACCAGGAGGGGGGTTGGGAGCCCATTCACTCAGTGGAGGAGGGAAACACACACAATTACACGCACACATAAACGCATACACACTTACACACACACATGTACACACACCTACACTCACACGTTCACAAACAAACGTACACACACATGCATGCAGGCACTAACCAGAAACACACACACATATACATAAAAATACACAAACACACAGATTCTGAACAGAGACATTCACATAGACAAACATACACAAACATGCAGACACTCAACAGAGACGCATACACACACAAGCACACCCACTGACACTAACCAGACACACACAAGCACACCCACTGACACTAACCAGACACACACACACATAGCGGAAAACCAGGGTTGAAAGAAAGAGGACAGGGAGGAGTATCATCCTGAGAAGAAGGAGAAGACGTCTCAGCTCTCTCAACGTAGACCCTTCCATCTCTCTGGGTAACCCCCCATATCTCTCTCACACACGCGCACACACACGCACACACACACACACGCATGCACACACACACGCACGCACGCACACACTCGCACAACACACGCACACGCACGCACACACACAATGACAAAGCTCACAATCACTTTGGTTCAATCATTTATGAAGCATATTTATAATTTAATAACCAGCATTAAGATTCAGGAGGTAACGAGCATTGTTTAATCTACTCCTCCCACCCTCCCTCTCCCTCCCTCCCTCCCTCCCCCTCCCTCCCCCTTCCTCTCTCTGTCTCACTCATTCTACTCCATCCTTCCCTCTGCCTCCTTCCCTTTTTCTCTATGCTCTGATAACATATTGCTACAGTCACATTTCCTGGGTGTGTACATCCGCCCTCACCTCTCATCTCCTGAATAAACTCTCCATTAAACAATGCAATTTGTGGAGAATGAAACAGACTTCAACTGCTGAGGCAGTAACAGACAGGCCAGCATGCAGCACAGTTACCATGCTTCTACTGTATCTCCACACAACACTCTAGTTATCAGTGTTGGGGAAAGTTACATTTAAATGTAACTAATTACAGTTACGAGTTACATTTAAGGGTTAAGTGACCGGATTACGTGACTTACTTTAAGATCAGTAAGGTGTTAAGTTATTTAGCCATTACTTTAAGATCAGTCCTTTGATTCTAAATTCACGTGTTGGTCACTTATGCTCAGAAGGCACACATTTAATGGGTTATTTCTTAATTACCTAGTCAGGTATTGCATAATTAGTGTCACTCACTAGCATATCATCATAAATCATTAAATATCAAGAGTGACCAATTCTATTATCTCTGGTAATCATTTAATGAGAAACAATATTTGGTTTAGTTTTTTAATGAAGAATCTCGTAAATCAAGAAAATATTTTGTGTTGTTAGTACCTCAACATTTTCAAGACAGGCTTATTCAACAGCCTATATGTACAAAGGGATAAACAGATCCATTGCAGTGTACAACAATTGCAGTGTACAATATAAACAAAAATAACAGATGTAGCCTTGTACACTGATAAACAGACCTTCTCAAAAAGAAAACATTAGGCAGATTGCAATTTGAAATCTCTTTGCAGTCAAACAGTCCATTACAGTTTCATGACTTTATTCAGGGGTGAATGATTACTAAATCTGTTTTGGAATGACCACGCTTTTACCATGATTTACTCTTCCCATACAATACAAATACAATGCGGGCAGCATAACGTTTACTAAAGGAATTAAATTGTACTCTGGTGAATCCCAAACAAGCCCCGCTGTCCTATGCACTTTGAGTACACTCCATAGTAATTTTGTTATTAACATATAGTGGATATAATAAATCTACACACCCCTGTTAAAATGCCAGGTTCTTGAGATGCAACCAGGTTACTGTAAGGTTTTTATTTTAAATTTTTCCCCCTTGAAGATTTCAGTTGAATTGTTCACATTATAGGTCACATTAAAAGTGGAAAAAGGTCCGACATGATTTATCTTTGTCTCATTCTTTTACATCACAAAAACCTGGCATTTTAACAAGGGGCGTGTAGACTTTTTATATCCACTGCTCTGAAGGGGCAGCTACGTGTTCATTCAGATTACGAGTTGGCCTGGAAATGGAGGAAGATTAACTTGGGTTGTCCAACAGGCAAGAGATTCCAGCAAAACAAAACAGCATTCCCGGCGAGGTGAGGGTCATAAGGAGGACAAAATAGCAAACTGCTTCACAAGCCTGAATGGCGCAGCTCAGTCTGCACAAGTCAACGGTCGACACTACACACGACTTTACCTGGGAGTGCTGGTGAGCTGGTGCCATCTTTGCGTCCTTTGTTGCCACTTGCTCCTAGAGTAATGAACGCTACGTTAAGCTACGTAGGTTGCACTGAGAGAAATTGAGTAACGCGTTATTTATTTAAAAATGAGTTTCATGGGATTAGTTCAATTAAATAACGTTAGTCTGACCACTGTTATGCGTTACTTTGTAACGTGTTGCCCCAACACTGCAGTTACACAGTTAAACAACGCACAGGTAAACAATTAATCACAGCTGAACACACAGTCCCCCAAGATAAAAGTGTGTGTGTGTGTGTGTGTGTGTGTGTGTGTGTGTGTGTGGACGTGTGTGAGTTAGTGTGAGAAAGATTGAGAGAGGGAGTGAGAGAGACCCTTCCCATGATAGCTGGGCAGGAGGGGGGACTCCGCTTGTGTCCAATTTAGGTTGGCTCTGTTGGGGGTTGAGTTATTAAAAAGCCCCCTCCTCCCAGCTGTTCTCATAGTCACGCAGAGGGAGATCAGATGAGCAGAAGGAGGGATGAGGGAAACTGATGAAAAGAGAGAGAGGGATACTCCACCAGCTGAGAATGAGGGTGTCAGCCTGTCATCTTTCGATCATGGGAGAGAAAGAGACAGACAGACAAAAGGAAAGACAAGCTGACTTGTCTCCTCTTTCACTCTGAGCTTTTATTTCTCCATTAAACATGTCCCCTGTTTTCTATTTCAATATTTTGTCTGTTCTCTGTCCTTCAACTTTCTCACTGCCTTGTCATTACTGATAAATCTGTGCATTATTACAACACTAATACTTGGCAAGCCTACCTTTTGCTGCTATTACAGTTTAGGTATTTTGGTATCTACAAGCTTTGCATTGTGTCAGATTGATTTTAGCCCATTCTTGTTCAGGTTGGTTGAATGATGCTTGAGGACCACCATTTTCAAATAGTGCAACACATTTTCAGGGGGAATAAAAGAAAGACTGGGCCACCATGTTGTTCTTCTTCAAATAATGTTTTGGCTTTGTGATCATTGTTGTGCTGAAAAGTTGTTCAGCTGACTGAAGCAGACTCTCTTTGGTGGTCTTTTCCAGTATTTTGCTCCATCCTTTAATTTTAACAAGATGCCCGGTTTCTGCTGCTGATAACAATCATCCCTATAGCATTATGCTTCCACTAACATGCTTCACATTAGGGATGGTGTGTTGTGAGGTATGGGAAACACAGAATGCTTTGAGTTTTGGCCAAAAAGCTTTATCTTGGTCTCATTTGACTACAAAACATTTTCCCACATTGCAGCTGGATTACTTTTAATATGTGAACTGTTACTCCACTCCAGCCATTACACTCTGTATTTCCTTCAAATTCATTGTTGGCCTCTATGTCTTTTCTCACAGGCCCCCTCCTTGTTTTCAGGGAAAACCTTTTTTTGTCAGTGTCTGGATTCAGATTCTACTTCCTGATTATTGATCCAACTGTGCTCACTGGGATATTGAAACACTTATAATTCTTTGGATATCATTTAGATTTTATTTTTTGAACCTTTTTTCCTAAACTATGCATTTGTATTACTTTATTTCTAGTTTCTGTAGAATGCCTATTTTGTCTTTCCTTTCCTTCAGATTGACAGCCTGACCAATGGTCTTTCAACAATGGGGTTTGTTATTTGTAATTTTTCTTACAAATATTTCCCAACTTAAATCTAGTGACCATACAATAATTGTTTGAAGTGTCAGTGTTCTTAAAATAAAATGGAATTACAGAAAAACAGAACGAAATGTCAATGATCCATTTGTAATTCAGTAAAATGACAGAATTGGCCAGGGGTTTAAACACATTTGCAAGGTACTTCAAATAGAATATATATTAAAAAAAAAATACAAATAAAAATCCCATGCCCAAAAAGTATACTGATTTGAGATGGAGAGAAAGAGGGGGACAGATAACAGAAATAGAAGGAGAGAGATAGGAGACAGAAGAAGTTGAATGGGCTTGAAGACAGAGGGGGAAGGGAGAGATGGGCCAGAGAATTAGCCAATGATAGACATATAGAAGGAGAACTGACCTGAAGTGAGAGTGGGATGATGGACAGTGAAGGTTGATGCAGGACATTATCAGTAGATTGGACTGGTGCCTAACTGACAGCTGATTCATCATCACCCTGAGGGAGAGAGAGAAAATGGAGGTGAGAGGGGTATGGAGGGACAAAAGATAGGCACAATACACAGGCGTACCATCAACCCCAGCTGGGCTTGTCCAACAAGAGATGACGTTCTTACAGCCCAGAGGTCACTACCTCTGTATAAGGCAGGGTCACGGGAGGTCAAGAGGTCGGCCATAGGCCAATAAACACGCTGCATGATCTGTGATGATTACAGGCATCAACCATTAACAACTGATGACCTCTGACCTCATCACAAAGGATACGTGACCAAATGCCTTGTCACTCAAGACACACAAACAAACACCTATGCGCGCGCACACAAAAAGTGTGTTTGTGTGTGTGTGTGAGAGAGAGAGAGAGAATTTCTTTGTTATTTTAATTTCAACTTTGTCATTTCTTTGGCAATGCAAACAAATGTTTCCCATGCAAGAGCTTTCACAAGTCTCTATGCTTCCCTCTCTCTCTCTGTCTATCCCTCTCCCTCCCCCTTCTCTCTATCTATCCCTCTCTCTCCCCCTTCCCTCTGTCTATCCCTCTCCCTCCCCCTTCTCTCTATCTATCCCTGTCTCTCCCCCTTCCCTCTGTCTATCCCTCTCTCTCCCCCTTCTCTCTGTCTATCCCTCTCTCTCCCCCTTCTCTCTGTTTATTCCTCTCTCCCCCTTCCCTCTGTCTATCCCTCTCTCTCCCCCTTCCCTCTGTCTATCCCTCTCTCTCCCCCTTCCCTCTGTCTATCCCTCTCTCTCCCCCTTCCCTCTGTCTATCCCTCTCTCTCCCTCCCTTCTCTCTGTCTATCCCTCTCTCTCCCCCTTCCCTCTGTCTATCCCTCTCTCTCCCCCTTCCCTCTGTCTATCCCTCTCTCTCCCCCTTCCCTCTGTCTATCCCTCTCTCTCCCTCCCTTCTCTCTGTCTATCCCTCTCTCTCCCTCCCCCTTCTCTCTGTCTATCCCTCTCTCTCCCCCTTCCCTCTGTCTATCCTTCTCTCTCCCCCTTCCCTCTGTCTATCCCTCTCTCTCCCTCCCCCTTCTCTCTGTCTATCCTTCTCTCTGTCTATCCTTCCCTCTGTCTATCCCTCTCTCTCCCTCCCCCTTCTCTCTGTCTATCCTTCTCTCACTCCCTTCCCTCGGTCTATCCCTCTCTCTCCACCTTCTCTCTATCTATCCCTCTCTCTCTTCCCCCTTCTCTCTGTCTATCCATCTCTCTCCCTCCCTTCTCTCTGTCTATCCCTCTCTCTCCCTCCCTTCTCTCTGTCTATCCCTCTCTCTCCCTCCCTTCTCTCTGTCTATCCCTCTCTCTCCCTCCCTTCTCTCTGTCTATCCCTCTCTCTCCCTCCCTTCTCTCTGTCTATCCCTCTCTCCCTCTCTTCACAGTGTCTCTCCCGTTCTCTATCTATCATCTTTCTCGGTCTATCCTTGTCATTTCACCCTTTCTATATTCAAGTTAAAGGTTTAATTGGCATGTAAAACGTTCCCAAAGCAGGTGGAAAATAAGAAATATACTAATAATAATAATAACAATAACAAATGACAAAAGTGCAGTAAAGGCAATAGTAACACATATAAATCCCAATGGAAAACAGAGATCAATATTGGTTTTAGGGACACACCAATGTATCGTCCACCTATAGTAATTACAGGCAAAAACAAGAATACTCGCAATTGCTTTAAAATGGACAGTATTTTCAGGCCAATTGTGTTTTAATCTGAATAGATTTTAGGGAAGTATGTGTCTGTAATGTGATCATACATTTACCAGCATATTCTGATGTGCAGCACCATTTCTACCTTCATTTCTGGGCCGTGTCTCTCAAGGGCCAGGTCTGTAAAGACTCAATGAGTCTGCACATAGCTACGGTTTTTCTCAACAGTGGGTCTCTCCTGGGACTCTGTGGGGTCTCTTTGTTTTTGTAAAAACAGAGCCCTAAAACCAGCTGGCTTGGTAGGCTCCTCTCTAGGTTAATCTGTCTGTAGATAAGGTCTTTGTTAGAAAGGTAGATAATTACTTTAAGTGGGTGTGAAACTTAACAGCTCATTTCTGGATTTTTTGAATTAGTTGGAAATAATTCCGATTCCTATTTCAGGTTAAACCTTGTACTCTGTAGATCTTTTGGCAGAATTCTGCGTGCTAAGTCTATGTCTCCCCCCTTTCTGCCTCCTTCTCTCTTTCCCCACTCTCTGTGTATGTGTGTGGGTGTGTGTCTGGTCTTGCACTTTCTCCCGTCTCTCTGTATTTTCCTCTCTGACCGCCAGTCAGCTGGGTCAAGTCCCTTCCTGTCCTGGCCGATATTCTCTGTGCCACAGGGCAAACATACGTCACTATCAGAAAAACACGGCATGTCCGCTGCACTCCCCAAGGGACCTCTGAACTTAACTCAGCCCTCAGCAGCCTGCCTACTGACCCCTAACCTCTGACCCCAGCCTGTGACCTCTGAACTGGGCTTGGTTACTGTTCTCACTGTCCCTGGAGAGGCATTAAACATGTCACTTTGAGAAAGAGACGGAGAGCGTCAGAGGGAGGGGAGAGATTGATGACAATGCCAGACCTTCAATCCCAGACAGGGTGGGTAGAATAACACTGCACAAATGGACTGATACAGAATCTCCTCCGCTGGACATTTTAGCTTGCTCATGGCCACATATATCTACTAGCTCTACATTTTCCTGAAGTCAATTAACGTCTATTTGTGTCCAGCTAACAATATTCTGACAGAAACCACTCTAATAATAACATTAATCATCAGCTAGTTTAGTTACCTAAGCGAACAAGAATGTCTTTCTTGTTGAAAAAAGGTTCAAAAGATATCAATAACAATAATAATAAATGTGCTTAATGAGTACACTGTCTGTCAGCAAGCCAGTCGGTCAAAAAAACTCTCAGCCAGCCAGGCAATCAGTCAACCGGTCCATCGTTCAGTTAACCAGTCAATCAGTCGGTCAGTCTGTCAGCAAACCAGTTAGCCAGTCAGTCATTCAGTTAACCAGTCAATCAACCAGTTAGTCGGGAAAGCCAGACACTCACTCAAACATACATTGGCACTGATCCAGAATTGACAGTAAACGTATGCTTCGCTTGTTCTGACTTAATTCTCTGTCTTCCTTAATTACCTGGGGGTCTACTCTTAATTTATGACAGGACAACAGATCTGGAAGACTTGGTGTTGGCTAGTTGAGAACAAACTAGAGGGAGGAGGAAAGATAGGACAGTGAACGCAGGGTAAGTGTGGGTAGGAGTGGAGGAGGAGTATTCTTACATAGTCATACCTTTTCTTCAGGTCTGGGGAATAATTCATCACTGAAAAAAAGTTTGAATGGTCCAATGAATTGGGATGCAGTGATTCGGGGGAAGAGTCAGGATCTGTTGTGTGTGTGCAGCTCTTGGGCACAGGGGGAGGGTGGTCTGTCTGTTTGGAGTGTTTGGGGAGGGGGTGGGGGCCTGTAGTGTTAGGGGCTGTATATGAAGACAGTCATGTTCACACAGACAAATGTGTGGGGATGCACATACACACCATTTTGGCTGGAGGTGCCGGACTGACCTCTTTAACTCCTTTTCAGCATCTGTCATTAGACATGCAGCTAATGGCGGAGGGAGGAACGGAGGAGTGAAATCAAGCCTCCAGTAAGTCACATCACCACCATGGTCCAAACACTTGCTCTGGGTCCAGTACAGCAGCATGTCTTCACCCATCAGCCCTATGGACATACCCTCTCAAGCCATATTTATAATCAAATGACTTGTTTTCTGTTGCTCCACTTGTGTGTTGCTGTATGACATTTCACATTTTGACCATATTTCCCTGCATTTTAAGAGGTTTTGCTACAAAGCAGCGGTCTACCCTGGGCCACTGTGTGACAAGTGGACCGCCATGCTGACCTGGTAGCTACAGTGGTCTTAACACTCTGTTGTCAGAGGAGTCTGGTTTACCAAATAGCTGAGACAGGGTTGTTTCCGGGAAGGCCAGAAGGATGTGCTCATCTTAAATGTTGGCTTCCCACAAAGCAGACCTTTAGTGACAAAAAGTATTGAAATACCATCCCAGTGTCAGGTCTCAACCGCCTCAGATATTTGTGTAGATCAGTAATTCTGGTGTTTGAGAGTCTTGGCCATGCTCACAGAAGTGAAGGTCTAGCCTGATCCAAAGCAACAAGTGAGATACTGCTCTGTGTCCAGGATCATGGGCCACCTGCAATAGATATCTATGACCTCTATATTGTTTGAATCCTTTCAGCTGTGATTTATAGATTCATGTAGTATTTAAAAAGTGTTTGAGTGTGAAGTTGCCACAGTAAATCGCAGAGGCTTGTGTGTGTGTGTCTATTCTACCTGTCATGTGTTCATGTGTGTCAGAGAGAGACAAACAAAGACTGAAAATGCTCCTTTGCCACACTGAAAAGAAAGTGAGAACAAAGACAAATATACAAACAGCTTTTTAACTGTCAGTCAACTGTGATAGTGTCAGGCTGATAAATAGCATTCTTGACAGCTTTCTGCTATAAGAGAGAATCATGTCTTATTCAGTAGAGCAGAAAGAGAGGAGATTCACTCGTGAAAAGGGGAGTGGAGGGACAAAGAGAGCTGTAGAGAAGAGAGGAGAGAGGAAGACAGTTGTAGAGAAGGGGGAGAGAGAGGGCTGTAGAGAAGAGAGGAGGGAGGAAGACAGTTGTAGAGAAGGGGGAGAGAGAGGGCTGTAGAGAAGAGAGGAGGGAGGAAGACAGTTGTAGAGAAGGGGGAGAGAGAGGGCTGTAGAGAAGAGAGGAGGGAGGAAGACAGTTGTAGAGAAGGGGGAGAGAGAGGGCTGTAGAGAAGAGAGGAGGGAGGAAGACAGTTGTAGAGAAGGGGGAGAGAGAGGGCTATAGGGAAGAGAAGATGGAGTACATATGGAAGATAGGAAATACTGTGCATGGAAATAGAATACAGTATGCTCATCAGTCCAATTATCTGTGTCTCCAAAGAGACCTGTTTATGCACAGCAAGAGACATGTTCAAAGACACACTCATGTACTGCAGGATGTGCACTGATCGTGCGTTCCCGCTATGGTGTCCTTGTATGGCTTTACCAAGAATACAACCACAGTGGCAAAATCATAGCTGATCCATGCTGTTTCAATGTGTAGTATCTGTGCAGCCATCTAGACCAAAGAAGTGACATACGGTCCCCTTGAAGCACATAGCTCATGTGTGACTGTGGGTGTGTACACGTGTTGAGCTGTCATAAGAGATCAGGTGATCGTAGGGGAATTGGTGTCTGACAGCCAGCAGACCTGGGTGGTCAGTGAAGAGCCATACAGCCACAAGGGAAGCACTCTCTGCCTCTGTCTCTTTCTCTATTCTCATTTTTTTTGTCCAAACTGTTCTCCCCCCTACTCTCCCATCCTAAAAAAAAAAATCGCACTGATGAACTTGAATGGACCTCAGATTGAATGTACCTTATACCTGCAGACAGGGTCAGACATCAAGGTTTCTCTGGTTGTGACAGGCCCTCTGCTGGCCAGACACTGTCCAACATTTGAGTTCACACAGAACCCAGCAGAAAAATTGGTTTCAGGTTCAGAGGAAGCCACAGTACTGCTCTGAACCAACCGTTACTGGGAAACAAACGTACACCTATAATCATTTCTCAGTCTTTCTTTGCAAGTTCTTTGTAATTTTTTGTTTTATATGTACATTTGAAATTAATTTAGAACAATTAGCTGATTTTATTTTTCACTTTGACATGGACTTTTTGTGTGGATAAGTTGCAAAACACCTTAATGAAATCAATTTAAATTCATACTGTAACAATAAAATGTGGAAATGTGGTGAACATTTTTGAGAGTCACTGTCTGTTTTTGTTATGTCTCTGATCAATGTTTTCTGATTAATCTTCATTATGATGGCCAATTTTACTTACATGGACACTTCTTTGGTCTTTTTGCTGCCAGACAACAGCAACCAACTCCAAATGCAGATGCAAAGTTTAGAATTAAGAAAACACATTTCCTGTATAAGCACTAATAATGCCATCAAACACGCACCTAATAAGAGAAAGCTGTGAATCCAACTGTCCAAAAACCTTTGGCGCCGTTAAATGAGGGGGACTATGTACTTAAAATACTTATGGACTGAACTGTATATATAGTATATACATCAATCTATCTATCTATACATATGTATATACATTTCATTTTCTTTAATTGCATTTAAGAAAGTCACGCTCCCATAACACCAACTTACTTAGTATGTAGGTAGCCCAGCCATACTATATAAAAATAAACATAAACCATGAGAAATGATTGCGGGACAGAACAAATACCCTTAAAGAGATGGAAAGAGTCTGGACTAATATCCTAATTTCTTAGCATAATGTTAATAATAAAATGCAAAACAAAGGAATAGACAGATTCTAAGTGTTTGAAATGCAGTCAATTTGAACATAATCACACTCCAAATAGTTTGTAGTATTCTCATATGAATATTATAAAAATGGCCATAATGTGGGACTGTTCTGTTGCGAGACCTTGTTTCCATCTAGGCTGCCAGGTATGTTTCCATATTGTTGCCCTATTCTATCTTCCCTGTATGTTACTGCTGACCAATGATTCTTCACTGACTCAACAGTATCGCAGAAACGCTTGTGTTGTCCGGACTGACTGCGGGAAAAAGTATGTCTTATCAAGTATATTTAACTTGTTTTCAGGTTAATCCTTAAAATAAGGTCATTCTTTCTTAATAAGCTAGAATACACCGCTTGTTTTTAGAAAATATGCCTTTAATATCCTGTAATTTGTCTTGTTCCATCAGCAGATTATTTCACTTATTTTAAGCAAATATCTCCTCAAAAATAGTAAATTGTCTTGTTCCATTGGCAATTTTTTTTGCAGTGTTGGTGACCAGATGAAAGCCTCCACATAAGCTCTCCTTTCCACAGTGGCAAAAAATGTCCATGCCATTTTCTCTAGAGACATCCATAGCTTTAATGTTTGGCACCAAATATGCTTTACTAGAAAACAGTTCAAAAGGTCAAAAGATTACTCTCAATGACTTTGAATTAATATTTTAATGCTTTAATGTATCAGCTGAATTATTAATACCTATACCGTGTATCAGTATGTAAATCGGCTTAATTAATGAGTGCATGGGTGTAATGTTTCCAAAAACAAACAAATGTCTAACTTAAGATGAGATTTTTCATGTGAGATATGTCCACAACATGGGCTCCCACGTGGCACAGCCCTCTAATGCCCTATTTCATACTGTCAGTAGATGTGTGGGAAAGGCTACATTGTCATGGTAGACTTGCCCAGGACTTGATTTTCCTCATTGCACGTGTATAGAATTACTTGTAGTATAACTTCCTGCATTACTAAAATGACCCAATGATAATACTGATTAAATGGGGAAATTATCATTCAACCAAAACATGGTTGTTTGCAATAAAGACTAAAACATAACATCAACAGTTTTTAGGAAGTAGTTGATAGGCTATGTAGTTAAACTGATAGGTAGTATGGGACCAAATGTAATGGGGGAATATTATTTTGTTCTACTCAAATAAAAGTGAATCTGTGTTGAGGTTGTTGCATTGTCATTCATAGACAGGTAACCTGAGAAGGGTGGTACCCCATCACGAACCCCCCCTCCAGCAGGAGTGGATATGTACCATTTATGATCAGAACTAACATTTCCTTCATTGTGCTTTACATTACCTACAGGCACAATCCTGAACAATTGTTTTAAATGTCAAAATCAAAGCAATGTGAAAACACAGACAGCCTATGTTTGCCCTCTGCTGGCCTGACCTGGTATCTGATTTCTGAGTTCACACAATGTACCATATTATATCAGTTTTAGTGTAATGAATGAAAGGATATGGTATTTGCTTTTTCGTGGGAAAAAGTTACAGCGTGCAGTGTTGAAGTCAACAGAAACAGAGTTGAAAGACTTAATTATGGGGCCCTAATGAACCCCACTGGCAAAATGTGGGTTTAGACCATGCATTCAGGTAGCAGAACCATGAGCTCAAAATGTGCACAGTATGCTGTAACATGCAGTGTGGACAGTTGTAGACAAGATAGCATCTACAACAGCATGCAGGACCCTGTCTGCAAATATCTAGGGAGCCAAGCATATAGGACCCAGTCTGCAAATAACTACAGCCCCAGCATGTAGGATCCTGACTTCAAATAACTAGGGGGCCCAGCATGAGTCATGTGCACTCATCCCAGGACAACGCATCTCCTGACCCTACGTGTCTGTAACTGAACACACATCAAAACCCATACACAGAACATGCACCAATTGTTATGACTGTGTCCTTTATTTTTCTATTTGATGATCATGGCTAGAAGGAGAATGTATAAAGTAAGGCAACATATTGCAGAGTATAAAAAGGAAAAATACAAAGAAAACAAAAAGTCTGGTCAAGTTGGGAATGAGCCAATGAGCATTGTGCGATGATCTACAGTCTGTCTGTAGCAGGTCAATCCTGGGGCTATTCACTGGGATTCTGGATCACTATCAACATATACTCCTTGTCTGGAAGAGAAAGGGAAACTCAGAAAAACATTTTACTCATTGTGTTTCATTACAAAACTGTCTCATTACATTTATGACAGCACTTCAAACTAACAAGTGCCTAACTGGAACCTAACTGGGTGTACCATAACATTTTAAACATGATTTAAAGTGTCAACATGATTTATTGTAAACATGATGTCAGAACTCAGGCTCTTCACCGCACAGAGCCATATAGATTTTGACTGACGCTTGGAACTTGAGCACCGAAACAACAAGAAAATTCTCCATTCCTCTACAGCAAATTAAGCAACATTTTCAAATCTGTAGTTGTCTGAGTGAAATCTTGTAAATACATAGGACCTAATTTATTTTGAAATATGACACTTGATTTTCTTATAGCCTAATTCCCACATGTAAAGGGTTGAACAATGAATACATTTTTAAAGTGAAAAGGTGACACACACATTGATAATCTTCATGCATCTAGGCCTCCCTTGAGAACTTGAAACACCTCTGCTTACCAGGTGCCACCATGATCTCATGCTTCTTGGAGCGGATTCTGAGGAATGTCAGGTCGTTCTGAGGGTCAATGTCTCGGACTGTGCTCCTGGCTTTCATAGTGAGCTGGTGCAGCAAACCAGCATACTGAACCGTGGTGGAGTTGTCTAAGGTAGTTCTGATTGGGATACCTGACCAACACCAACACATAGCATCAACATTATATTTGAGATGGAATTGGAAGTATTACTGTTAAGTTAGCTTGCTACATACATTCACATTTTTGGAAATACAATATTTAGCAAAAGTCTATTTCAGCTATTTATCGCTCATAAAGCACTATATAAAAGTATATAGTAGAACCATCTTGCACCAAAGTACATGATTTAACCGTGAGGCTAAAAGGAAATTGCATATTTGACTGATTGGCAGAAACCTTTTCTTTTAGAATGTTAATGATCCAAAACACACTGGAAAGATAGAACATATCACACATTATTAGACTGACCACAGTTGAGCCTGGACCTGAACATAGTTAAAACTGTATTGGAATAGGTGGAAAAAGCAGCAAAAGTCAAGAGTTATGTAGAAAAATCTATTACAGTAAAAACAAACAAAAAAACCTGGAGGGGGGGGGGGGGTACTTGAGAAAAAAATTCATTCTACCAAAGCAAAGTGCTTCAGTTTTGCTTATGTTTTTTCTGTGTTTACTTGAATGGTGTTGTTTCTTTCCCCCAACAAATAAACACTTCCTGCCAAGATCAATAGCTTAGACATGGGACTATAGAAGCACGGGGACAGATACTCCTAATTGATTGTTGTCTTCCTCACCCTCAGCATTAACAACTATAGTCCCAATTACACCTTTATGAGTTTGAATCCTCTTCAGTGTCTCCTCGACTTCTGCCTGTTAAAGGTGAGTAGATTAGATAAAGCAATGTAAAGGTATAGCAGGTTTAACACACACATTTCCCAAAAACATTCAAACCAACATAAGAGCACTGATTAGTTTAAATTAGCTTTGCTAGCTAGTCATTCCAAAAACAGATATGTAAACCTATCTTGCAAGTATTCTGTAATCCTAACATGATCTGTTCATATTGTTATTTTATACACTCAGTGGACAAGTTATTATTAATAACTAATTAGGTGCACCCCCCCCCCCCCCCCACCCGCCCCATTCATGAAACATTACTACAACAGACCGTGACATGTATTAGAGCAAAAAAAAATGCTATGTTTAATTCAGTTTGAATTGGCACTGTTCGACTATGGCGTCACATTAGTCTCAAAACTCAAGCGCACACTAGATAGAGTCGAGAGAGCTGAAACACAAGATGCGCGTGCAGAGGACCAAACATGCGCGCACGCTGGTGGCACTTCGAAAAGAAAAATGTCAGTCGACAGAGCAGAATGTGACGTTGAGAGAGCAGAAACACAAGCCGCGTGAGAGAAGAACCAGTCGCGCGAGAGTATAAACATTATGAGGGCACAGATATCGTGGCTTGGAATTTCTCCGCGACTTCTCAAAATTCACCTGCTCCTTCTCGTAACCCTGTGCACTCCAGTGATGGGTCGTTCGCGAACGAATGTCTCTTTTTAATGAACGGAAAATAACCGTTAATTTGGCTCTTAAATATGTTTGAGACGAGTTGTGTTAAAAGAATACATTTACAAAAGGCAGTTCCCGTGAACCACAAATCTTAAAATAAAGACAAAATGACAAAATGTTGACCACTGTTAATTAATAACGTTGAACAAAAATATAATTCCAAAGGAATAGCCTGAACAGTGAACCCATTAAGTCGTAACCCTTGACTGATGTTGTAATTGGTCAATGACGGAAGTGATTAGTGTATATTACAAGATGTTTTTTTATTTACCCTATATAAAAAAATTCGTGGCACCCGTGAAAAGACTCAGTAGCTAGGATACAACAACAAAAAAAACGTAACTACAGCAGTATGCAATATTTGCAAAGCAACACTTTAACTTCGTTCTGGCTCCTCCAACAATCTCCACAGGCACGTAAAATAAAGTTGCTGCTAGTGTGTTACCTGACGCTAGCAAATGCCTCTAACAAAACTGCCACCCAGACCTCCATAGGCCAGTACATGCCAAAGGCCATTACCTCATCAAAGAAGATGATAGATGAAGAAATATTTTAAATGGTTGCCAGAGATTTCCAACCACATCATTGTTGACGACAGGGGATTCAGAAACTTCTGGCATATTAAATCCAGTTTATGTTCTTCCAAACAGGACAACCCTATCTCACAATATAGTTCCTCATCTGTTGAACCTTGAAACATGTCTATATTGTGGCCAACGATTAACAAATGCCACGTTGAACTGGTAATAATAATATTACTTAGTAATATTTTCCTTTAACCATTTTACACTATAAGTTACTGTGTGTTGCAATGTTTTGTTATTGTGTTCTATTGTGATCTGTTCTACTGTTCTTTCACTATTAAAAATGTTTCAACACAATGAAGAGTTATAGCACTTTTAAGAAGATTTAGCATTCGTTTTTTTAATGCATGGAACATTAAAAAAACAAATACATAATTTCAGTGAAAGATAAATTAACAAATAAAAGTGTTACTTTCCACAGCTTTACTAAGGCCAGCACATGTTATTGTTATTGTTGATTAGAAACATTTGCATAATCATGTTTGTAATAAAGGGTGATTTTAAACTATATATACTGAGCCGTTTTGAGAGCCAAAATGAACCATCTCTTTTAAATGAACTAGTACAAGTGAGCCGGATCACTAAAAAGACTCGAAATTCCCATCATATTGCTTTAATGGCCAATGATAGCTCAGTCACGTTGTATAGATCCCGGGCTTTTAAATTAGCCAATCAATGGCATTGTAAAAAAAAGAAGATGTGATTAAGCATTAAGTCTACCAATCATATTTGAGGTACCATGTACTATTTCGTGAACCTGCAAACACGTGTCAAGTGAGAGCAGAGGAAATGGTTTTCTATATAAAATCACCTTAGTTGGTCAATTAATTAACAGTTCAGGGCTTTTTTATATGAGGAATTCAGTAGCCAACTTACTTCTGCCTCACCAGGAATTTGAAAAGATAATTAAAGCTATCCCAAATGGGTTATTAACCTTGTTAAAAGAGCATTCAACATTTAATTAACACACAGCCATACATTTGGGCACTGTCAGGATTAATGGAATATATTTTTTGGATAAAAAATTCAACAACCTGATGATTAGAGAACTTTTGAACAGAAAGTATATCCCAGCATCTATTTAAAAATGGTCCTCCTCTTATAACAATATAAACTGGCAACGTATTTGGAATGATCCACATAAGTATGCACTCACAAATAAGGTAAAAGAAGTCTCTAACAAAATCCTCCACAGATGTTTAAAAAAGATGAAAAATTTAAAGAATACCTAATTTCTACAAATATATTACAATTGTTAACAAACCCTCAATGCATTGTGGTGTTTAGATAATTGGTCTTATTTTTTTCTTATTATTTTTATTTTCCAATGTATGTTAATCAAGTAAGGTTTTAACAGTAAAATAAAAAAAAAAGAGCAGAGGGGATTCGAGATGGTGCAGATTCATTTTAAAAATTTGCAGAGAAATTCCACGCAACGATATCTGTGCCCTCACAATGTTTATACTCTCGCACGAATGGTCCTTCTCTCACACGGCTTGTTTCTGCTCTCTCAACTTCACATTCTGCTCTCTCGGCACCGGCGTGCACGCAAGTTGGATCCTCTGCACGTGCAGCTTGTGTTTCTGCTCTCTCGATTTATTCTTCTCAAATTGGCAAGTGCGTGCGCGTGAGTTTTGAGACCGATGTGACAGCGTATTCGACTGAATGTTGGAATGGGCAAAACAAGAGACCTAAGCAACTTTGTTCAGGCCAGGTGTCCGGGTTCCAGTATATCAGAAATGACAGTTCTCCTGGGCTTTTATGCAATAGACTTTCTATGGTTCACCCAATGACATTTAATATTTACAGACAACGGTGTGACCAAAAAAAACTCCAGTCAGCATCAACAGATCAAGTCTAGTTCAGCCGGGCCCATGATTAGGAAGGATGAATGGTGCTGCCCTCGCTGGATTTGAACCGGAGTCTCCTATGTGACAGGCTATGTCTTTAAACACTAAGCTATGTGTGCTATATGAGTGTCAGTATACCAATTAGTGTCAGTTAAACCAATTAGTCGAAATTTGACGGGTTTGTTTCTTTAGAATCACTCCATGGCTTGTTGAATAGCCAACCACTATGCTATGTGAACTACTATGTAAATCAAAAAGCAATTTCTGAATCTCAAATCACATATTACATACTACAAAAACTGTATGGCTTTTGCCACTGGCCATTTTAACAGCTTATTAGCCAGTAATAAGCCTACTAGTATCTACTTGGAATAGTCATCAGAATTGAGCAATTGCTAGCAAGACTGAAGATGAACTTTACACTGCCAAAGCTATTTCATTTGATGGCACAATTTTGTTTTTATTTCATTCCTGAATGACATTGATACAATAACTATCAATACAGGTGGTGATAACTGACTTTCTCATCAAGTGAAAAGCCGAGAATCATGGAAACCACTCTTTTTTTACTGCGCAAGGGATTGTGGTCTATATTACCCCAAATCCATGCACGAATGGATTACTATAATATAGCTACTGAAGCTTGTAGACAGCAAAGTGTTTGTCTTTCCTGAACAAATACTACTGCATAGTCTTTTTGTTTGTGGCGAGGATCGGACACCGGTCACCCACACTGCAGTCCGCGTCTCTAACCACTACGCTGTTTAAGAACGAGTAGTCATTCACTCAGTAAGAGACGTAAGCTCCGCTTACGCCATTCGGCAAAAAGGAAGCAAAATAGCTAAAAAAGTCTGGGTCTTTTGTGATTATTTATTTATTTTTAAACCATGTAATATGTATGTGCATATTTTATAAGTACAGTCACTATCCTACCTCAGTTAGCTATGATATTCCGCGTTAGAAATGAGTACTTTCTATGACATTTAGCACAGATCTGCACATAATGACATATAACATTTTCGGGGACTCTTTTTGGCTTTTACAATCATAGTGGCCACAAGGCCTCTTAAATTGAATGGTTAAATGATCATGTCAGTAAGTAGAGAACAGTATTCTTTGATATGATCATTAAAAAACATAACATTGTTTGTGCGACCAAGATGTGCTACTCTGGAGAACGTGAACATGAAACGTTGTGACATACGACGTAGGGGTGAAATGCCATGGTTTTAGGTAGAACAGTTTACGGTTTAGTCAATCAATGCTAACATGTTAGCTAGCTAAGTAATGTTACAACATCGATATTTAGAGATTTCTATCGATTACCCATACTGTTTATTTGATTAAATAACGTTACATACATACATTAGCCAAAACTAATTTAATGTAACTGAAAAAATGTATACCATATTTGCCAGTGCTGGCTGAAGCTGTCAATGTTGTTGTCGTCGGCGGGTCTAGGTTCCCTTCTTCGTTCGGGTTGCGTTCTGTTGCTACGCAGAAACGGAAGTAGCTAGCATTTTGATAGGAAGTAGCCAACTAGCTAGACAGCTAACATTAAGCCAGCATCGTTACATCCATCAAACACCTCAGTACAAAACAATGCCGGAGTTAGCGGTAGAGAATGTGGTTGTCCATCCACTGGTGTTGCTCAGCGTGGTGGATCATTTTAATAGGTATGTCACGGTCGTTATAAAAATACCGTTATTTTTTTGTTACAATATCTTGCTACTTTTTGTATGATGGTTTTACAGCCAGGCCTAAATTGCTAGGTAGGTGGGTAGCTAGCTAGCTAGCTAACTTGCTGAGTCAGATACCCATCATTGAAGATGTGTACATTATTAGTCCATTTTTTGTAACATTACATATAGTTAGCTTTTATTGTTTGTACGCATCATTCAGAGAATTAAAGATGATTGTGGAGGAATTGAAAAAACTATCAAGGTCTAGCTATCGCATTACCTACAGGAAATAAGACGTAAGTGTATACCTCAATAAACTTTGAGGTTACATACAAGCCGACTTAGCTAGCGAAATGTCTTTTTTTGCGTTTATGGAAAGCCATTCCTGGGTGAAACTGTGTAAAATAGTTACCATGAGTAGTTCGGTTAATGACTGGGTATTGAATGGTCTGGTTATTTTTTGACAGAATAGGGAAAGTAGGCAACCAGAAGCGAGTAGTCGGTGTGCTCCTTGGGTCTTGGCATAAGAAAGTCCTTGATGTTTCCAACAGCTTTGCAGGTGAGTTATCCTCTTTATGTACTACAATAGGTTCTGTGGCAAGTTTATAAGAGTCAGGGCAATAACACTGGAAGTACAATGACAAAATGTTCAGCTACATAACTAGCTTGTAACTAGTTGGATTCATATTGGGTTTTTTTCTCAAGTGCCTTTTGATGAGGATGACAAGGATGATTCAGTATGGTTCCTGGATCATGACTACTTGGAGAATATGTACGGCATGTTCAAGAAAGTCAATGGTGAGTCTATGCAAGCCTCACAATGTTTACCATATGAATAGTGTCATCGACGACATCATTGCCTACACTGTTTTGCTGAATGTTACTTTGATTTCTCTCCTCTCTCCAGCCAGAGAAAGGATAGTGGGATGGTATCACACAGGACCTAAACTACATAAGAATGACATTGCCATCAATGAACTCATCAAGCAATATTGCACCAATTCAGTGAGTACATTTCACCCAGTGCATTTTCCACATTTACATTTCATTTTTGTCTATGACAGAGGTTTCCAGAGAAGTTCGGTTGTTAAAAAAGGTCTGAGGACCTTAGTTTTTCCTGTTTTGGTAACCTATGATGGGGCAGCAGAGGGCCTATGAACCAAAAGATTGATGGTTAAAATGTCCTGGGTTTTGGGCTTTTGGGGGAGGCACATAACCCTATTTGCTGCTGCTTGATTAGTCAAATGTAATGTAACATTAAAAAAATATTGTAGAGATGTTTAATAATGGGCCCAGAGTTTTTCAAATTAGATCGCATGGTTTAAAAATAAGTCATGGCCATGGGGAGTATGAAAACCATCTAAAACTGCAGCAACCATGAACGGGTTTGGCATTTTTTATATCTTAAAGATTGACTTACAGTGGGGTTTTCTATATACAGAGAAAGTAATGTGAAACTGTGGGGTAAGCTTGCTTTGTTCTTTTCATTGTGTGGTCCTGCCCTATCCAACTCTAGACCTAATAAAAAAAATAAAGAAACATGATTCAGCTAATCTGGTATTATTATATTCTAGCTTGTCATTTTGGATATTAAGCAAATTTGATCACATTATTTATTCTCATTAAATAATCATTAATAAATAGGCATTACTAATATGTTTAACCTGGCCAGAGGGACAGGGCGTAAAGAAGGCTAGAGACTGCATACAGCTGATTAGTAAGAAATGTAGCGTTCCTCTGTGAAACAGATCAGTCTAACATCAGTTTTAATGCTTTGCAGCTATATATTTTATTTAAACTAAATCAAATGGTGTGGCAAATGCTGATGAGCCACATGCTTTCCAGAGGCTTTGGTTGTTGCTTCTATTATAAATACTTTATAACTAGTATTGAAAATGCAATGGAACCTTGGTTGACTCTGTTTTCTATGGACCCCCCCCCCCCCAAAGGTATTAGTGATCATTGATGTGAAGCCGAAGGACCTGGGCCTGCCTACAGAGGCCTACTTCTCTGTTGAGGAAATACATGACGTAAGTGGAGCAATGACTTGTAGGAGCCTAAAATTATAAAGTTGGTAAAATGCTGGACAAACGATAGGGGCTCAGGGCTGATTAGACTAAGTATATAAGTGATCAGCCTGTGAAAGGAACAAAGACTCCAACACTAACTGGGTTCTTTTTGCCTTACTTCACCAGGATGGCACTCCAACGTCGAAGACCTTTGAACATGTGACGAGTGAGATCGGAGCAGAGGAGGCAGAGGAGGTGGGCGTGGAGCACCTGCTCAGGTATCCATCATCTTTGAACTGAACCACACATCTCACACTCACATTCAAGCATTTCTAGTGTTAGTGCCGTACTGAACTCTAAATCCTTGTTTCTCTGATATATTTGTTCAAATTCTCACGGGTCCACAGAGACATCAAGGACACTACAGTGGGTACACTGTCTCAGCGGATCACCAACCAAGTACATGGTCTGAAAGGGCTCAACTCCAAGCTGCTGGACATCAGGGCTTACCTGGAAAGAGTGGCTGCTGGCAAACTGCCTATCAACCACCAAATCATCTACCATTTGCAGGATGTCTTCAACCTTCTTCCAGACGTCAACTTACTGGTACATTGGGATGAGGGGTGGGGCCAGGGAGGATAAGGAGGATAGGGACATTGGATGATCAGTATTAAGTGGCATAGTCATACAGTTTTAATCAGAACACTGCTTTTGTAGGATTTAGTACATCATGATGATTGGGTTGTCTATCCACTATATTTACATTGAGATGCTGATCACATTTCCCTGGTTAGTCTGTCATAACTCACAGTGCCCTAATCCTGCAGGAGTTCACTAAGGCCTTCTACTTGAAAACCAATGACCAGATGCTAGTGGTCTACCTGGCATCCCTCATCCGCTCAGTAGTGGCTCTACACAACCTGATCAACAACAAGATTTCCAACCGTGATGCTGAGAGGAAGGAGGGGCAGGAGAAGGAAGAGGGGAAGAAAGAGAAGAAAGAGGACAAGGAGAAGAAGGATGACAAAGAGAAGGAGAAAGGTGACTCCTCGTCCAAGAAAGATGAAAAGAAGAAGAAATGAGTGTGCACTCTGTATTGCTGTGTGTCTTAAATCACACCCTGTGATCACCTAGGGTAGGGCACATTTTGGCCTGAGCCACATGCATTTATGTATGTGGCTCTAGCTACAATTAGTGCGCTATACGGTGTCATTTGAGACTTGCCCTTTGTCATAACTGGTATTGAATAACTGAAGTACTGAGAGGGAAAGGATGTTGGATGGTGATGTGTTGGATGTTCTCTATAATGAGAACATCTTCATTCTGAACTGTCTGGGCTATGTTCAGTAAGCAAAATTTACAAAGTGCGCACATGCATATTCTAGAACAGATGCCCTTAATGTCAGCTCTAAACCGGTATTTCTATCTACAATGTTCAGTAAATTGCCCCTGCCTGAATGTGTTTGTATACATGGTTGTTTGTGAGCTGTTTATCTTTTATATGGTGGAAAGGAATCTTCAGTATCTTTATCACTCATAAAATTGGGGTCCTATTAAAGAGTTCTGTTTTGTTTCTGTTTGGAAACTTGTTTTCTTTAGTCCCATACATTTGTTTGGGTGGTTAGGGTATGATCTAATGTAATAAAAATACAGGATTGAGAAGTGAGATTGGAAAAGCTGGGCTTCAAAGACTTTTATGGGGAAAAAACGGTTGGTGGACCGCTTGCATGGCAGGTCCCTATACCAAGTACACGATTCGAGAATACAGCCAATTAACTAAATGGACCTTTAAAAACAGTGGTTTAAACCTTGAGTTTGCTTAAAGCAGTTGTATATGAGACTACACCACTGTTCATTGTGCCCACAAAAAGACAGTAGACGAAATGCGCCTGCGTATATTTTGACTACCATTCAATCTAGGTTGGTCAACGAGGGGAATACGTGGGTATTAAAAATATGCAGTAGCTCGGTGCCTGCAACGCAGGTTGTGTCCGGTAAATCAGATTATTGGTCGGCAAAATGGATTGTGACGTCAGGGTTTAAAAATCGGGGGGGGGGCGCATCGCATGCGCTCGCCCACAGTAAAGTAGGCAGTCGGCAATGAGAGCACGAGAAACGCACCACCCATTGAGGGAAATAACATTATATTCTTTATGGACTCGGGCATGACTCTAGTATCACCCTAGTAAAGATCAAGAGCGGTAACACACATGGCATCCTATCTTCAGGTAAGGCGTACCTTTACCGGTATATTATTGCAATGTCCGTTAGAATGATTTCTCCTACCGTTCAGCAGAACGAGTATGAATCAGTAGAATATATGTTTTGTTTGTGTAGGTTTTATAGTCATGATTGTGGGAAGCTGTGAATAAAACAATGGCGTACATGGCTATCTAGTCAACCTGGACGCATGCACTACACAATTTCCCAATTTACTCATCCAGACAGGCCTAACACGGAGCCAAAAGCGACGCACCCGCTATATCCGTCTATTGAGAAACAGGTGGCTGATAGCGTGCTTAAACGTCGACCGTAGTGTGCTTTGGGTTCTGGTCACCTTAAGTGCATGTTTCTGTGCCATACCCTTCTGTCCCCAACTTGCCTAATTAATGTATTTTCATATACCCATCAGATACCTGATGATGAGAAGGGATATGAGTTGGATGTCTTCTGTGTCCCCAAACACTATGAGGAAGATTTGGATCGGGTCATCATCCCTCATGGCCTGATTATGGATAGGCAAGTCAAACTGTCACTACAGGACTGTCTATCTTGGGACCTTTCTGGGCTGCTGTATTGTAGCATAATCAAAAACTGTCTGTGCTGCTGTTTGTAGTGAATAGAAAGCAGAATATAATATTATTCAATGATTTTGTTGGAACAGGCTGTGGGTTGACACTTATTGATAACCAACAATTTCCTATTTCCTTGTAGAGTAAATCACATATAGATGCTTGTACCAACTCCTCTGTCCCTCCATTGTTTTCTTAATTTAAATGGTTGCTAAGGAATTTTGTGGGCCGGCCTAAAGCTACCAACATATTTGTTAGACAAATCAATGTTTCATGGAGACCAACAGTAATGTATTGTAGTAGTGTACAGTCACTATCAGTGTGAATTGCAGATAGGGAGTTGGCAAACCGTCTTAGGAATGAGACAAGCAGTCAAACTACCCAGTTTTCGAATCAAGTTTATTTGATGAGACCGTTGACACAGACTGTTTTTAGACAGTGTCTTAAAGAAATTAGAGGCTAGGAACCTGGAGAGGAGCCAGGCTTTCTCTGGGGGTGGCCAGTCCTGGCCTGGCTATGCTGGATGGGAATAGGAGTACATTACCTTTTATGGTCACGTTGTTCATCAGTATAATCAAAAGTTGAAATGACCAGCAGGTCCAAAAATATGTATAAGGGATGTGACAAGTGACAGCAGGAGTCTTCAGGACCTAGGACAGGAAAATGTAGGAATCATCAGGCTAGTTAGTCCTCGGCATGGCCCTAGAGCTAAGGTCCTTTTATGATGAAACGGGACACACGAAATTAGTGGAAGCATACCTAAGATGCAGCATGACTTGAGATAAGGCAGAATTTATTTCACCAGACAGGACAGACTAAACTTAACATGACTATTGCAGCATAGATACCGGGGACTTAGACTCTTGTTAAATCCTGTTCTGAATAAGATATTGGGACTCCAACCAGATCAATTTGAAACTTTATCAGGTGTCCACAACTAGCCAAACTAGCCTCCAATTGTTATCTATGATGCTCTGATTAAAATCCATCCAATAAACCAACTCCAGACTGCATGATGAGCCTGTACAGTAATTAGTGGTCACATGATCCCATTGTATCTCTCTTCCTTATCCCTTTCTCTATCCTGTAGGACTGAGCGCCTGGCTCGTGATATAGTCCGTGACATGGGGACACACCATATAGTAGCTTTGTGTGTTCTCAAAGGAGGATATAAATTCTTTGCGGACCTGCTGGACTACATCAAGGCCCTAAACCAGAACAGTGACAAGTCTGTCCCATTGACAGTGGATTTCATTAGGCTAAAGAGCTATTGTGTGAGTGGACTGGTCTACATCTACATTTAAGCAATTTTTGCAGACTCTCATCCATGGTGAATTACAGGTGCAATCATTATCAGTGTGTTTGTGTTCTAGCTTGATCTCAGATCAGTGTGTTAAGCGCAATCCTTTTGATGCATACAACACTGCCACTAGCCCTAATTTACTTCAGTGGTTGGGGGGGGGGGGGGTATTTTCCTCCATAGCGGATGAACCATTTAAACATTACAGCATGTTTTAAACACCCCCCCGCTTTTCAGTGTTCCAAAATGATTGGACAGATTAACATTATTTACAATAAAGTCTTTGTGTTTAGTAATTGGTTGCATATCCTTTGCTTGCCATGACTGCCTTAAGTATGTGACCCATAGAAATGACAGGACACTGTCTTCCCTGGTGATTCTCTGCCAGGCCTGCACTGTAGCCATTTTCAGCTCCTGCTGGTTTCGGGGGCCTTTTTACCTTCAGTATTCAGCGTGTGAAAGACCAGCTCAATTGGATTCAGGGCGGCTGATTTACTTGGCCAGCCAAGTACCTTCCACTTTTTGCCCCTGAAAAACATTTTAAAGCTGTGTGTTTGCGGTAATTTCCATGCTGCAAGTATGGCTGTCCAATGAGTGTAGAGGAATTTGGTTGTCGTAGCAGATGTTTCGGTACACTCCAGAATTCATCCTGCTGCTGCTGTGATTCACTGGTCAAAATACTTAGTTCCAGAAATCTTCTAGTTAGTTTTTAGCCTAACACCAAATCCAAATACAAAACCTATAATCAAGACTAGACATCGACAGTTCCCTGTTTGCATTAATGATGCAATCAATGACATCTTCCTAAAAAGATGTTAAGCCAATTCTTAAATTGGATGGTAACCCTCAGTCATTTCATGGATGCTAAAATTCTACACAGTTCACCCGAGTTCTGTTTAAGCAAGAAAACGAGCACTAAGTAGTACCATCTACATCGCTTTTACATTTTTTTTTAAATATCCAGATTCTTTCAAATATGGATGCAGTTGATGGCACTGTTGCTGTAATTCAGGTGGGAGACAATTCTGGATATCAACTATATCCAATATGTATAGTATGATCACTGATGTGGTTTAGACCATGACTCTTTCTACTTAGGTGAGATCTGTAGTTTTCTCTGTATGTATTGTCTTACAGAATGACCAGTCTACAAACAGTGTGAAAGTAATTGGAGGAGACGAGCTCTCTACGCTAACAGGAAAGGTGAGATTTAATTGCTAACCATAACCACTAATATTGTAAAAATGTATGACATCTTGAATCTTTACCTTAATCTTTATTTTTAATTGCTCTGTTTGGTGAACTGTTTCTTATTTCCTTTGTAGAATGTCTTGATAGTTGAGGTAAGACAATGTCTTTGTTGTTTCCATTGTATATTCCAACCTTCACGTTAAACTGGTTGTACATAAACTATATTAGGAGGGCACCAGTCACATTCAATTATATATTTGGAGTATTTCTTTAGTTTTACTGTTTTTCACATTGTAGATTAATGGTGAAGACATCAAAATTATAATCGAAATAATACTTGGAATTGTGTAGCAACCAAAAAAAGTGTTAAACAAATCATAATACATTTCAAATTGTATATTATTCGAAGTTGCCAACATTTGCCTTGATGCCTTTTGTATACTCTTTGCAGTCTCTTAACCAGCTTCATGATGTAGTCACCTGGAATTTCAATTTACAGTTGTGCCTTGTTTAGTTCATTTATTGATTTTATTTTCTTAATGCGACTGTTTGAGCCAATCCGTTGTGAACTTTGAACGTTTCTTTAAGTACAGTCTCAAAACACATCAAGTGCTATGATGAAACTGGTTCTCATAAGGGGAAAAAAAGACACAGGGAAAATAAGACCCATAGTTACCTCTGCTGGAGAGGATAAGTTTCATTAAGTTACCAGCCTCAGAAATTGGCAATTAACTGCACCTCAGATTGCAGCCCAAATAAATGCTTCACAGAATTCAAGTAACAGATATATCAACTGTTCAGAGGATATTGCTTGAAATCAGCCTTCACAGTCAAATTGCTGCAAAAAAAAAACACTACTGAAGGACACCAATATGAAGACGCTTGGGCCAAGACACACTATAAATATTACATTATTCTAGTAGAAATTTGTCCTTTGGTCTGATGAGTTCAAATTTGAGATTTCTGGTTCCCACTGCCATGTTTTTGTGAGATGCAAAGTGAGTGAACGGATGATCTTTGCGTGTGTGGTTTCCTCTGTGAGGCAAGGAGAAGGAGGTGTGATGTGTAGGGTGCTTTGCTGGTGACACTGTCAGTGATTTAATTTAGAATTCAAGGCTCACTCGACTACAGCAATCTGCACGATACACCATCCCATCTGGTTTGCGTTTAGTGGGTCTATCATTTGTTCTTCAACAGGAAAATAACCCAAAACACACTTTCTGGTTGTGTATAGTCTATGTGACCAAGAAGGAGAGGGCTGCATCAGATGACCTGGCTTCCACAATTACCCGACAACAACCCAGTGGGGAGATGGTTTGGGATCAGTTGGACCGCAGAGTGAAGGAAAAGCAGCCAACAAGTGCTAAGCATATGTGGAAACGCCTTCAAGACTGTTGGAAAAGCATTCCAGGTGACTAACTGAGGGAGCTGGTTGAGAGAACACTAAGTGTGCAAAGCTGTCATCAAGGCAAAGAGTGGCTACTTTGAATAATCTAAAATATAAATGTATTTTGATAAACACTTTTTTTGGGTTACTACATGTGTTTTGGTGTCTTCGCTGTTATTGTACAATGTGGAAAATGGTAAAATGAAGAAATACCCTTGAATGAGTAGGTGTCCATACTTTTGACTGTGTGTACGTGTGTGTATTTGCATATCGATTATTATTGCTGGCCCCGAATTATTGTCCCATTTGAAATTAAACCCCTAATACATACTTTTGTCACGCTGACGTCTTTAGGATATTGTAGAGACTGGAAAGACTATGGAGACACTACTATCACTGCTGAGTGAATATAAACCAAAGATGGTCAAGGTTGTCAGGTAAGAATCCTTGTATGAAGCACACAGTGTTATAGAAACAATTGTTTTCTAAATGTCTCTTTGTCCATCCAGACAGCAATGTGAATGACAACACTCCATCTACCCTAATGCACTCCCTCCCTTTAAGCACTGATTTAGAGATGTTATGTGACTGGACCAGCTTAAGAGTTAATCTATGTACCATACTGTTAGAGGGGAACAACTGTCACATGATCACATTCAAATGGCCAAGCTTGTCAATGTGGAAGTGGCCTGCACTCCTTTTTCTTTCAATTAACTTGGTTGTTACTCTTGTCACCTTCACAACACTAAGGGCTATTTTAATCTAGATTAGGCTTTAGCTGCCTGGGAATTGCCAGGAACCTCCCCTAGTACAATACAATATGTATTGCGTATACATACATACTGTGATTCGATAATGATTTTCTTTTAATTATTATAATTTATTGCGGTTTAATGGTTAAGGTTAGATGACGCTTCCAGTGTGGTTAAGGTTAGGGGTAAGGTTGAACATCAAACATTTAAATATTTGATCATGCTCCCTTTTGGTTAAGGTTAGAAAACCAAAATACTGTGATTTCAACTCTGAAGCATTGGTGTCAGTGTGGCGTTTATGCCTGGCCACCATCCCTGACCACGACTCCCTGACAAAACGTTCCTTCATTTAAAGTGGTATGGTAATGAAGGAAACTTGCGTATCCCTTACTCGCAAAAGGTGATTTTAGTGTTTCTATTGCACGCGGTTCGACATAGTGTATGTATACCCCGCAGAAATATGAGCGACTGGGGTTAAGAGAGCCATGAGAAAAAATAGTTTTGGTCAGTAATGAAAGTGCTAAAAGACATTAGCAGTATATACTTTTTCAAAGCTATATTTTGGCTAGATATCTTCTGCCATCACTGTTTTTGAGTGCATTGTAGTAATGCTAGGTTATTGAGAAAAATGTATATTGTAATGGCCTTATAAATTTTAGCTATGTAGCAGAACAACTTATCCATAAGTAGGGGTGCACCAACACCGCTTTTTTGCAGACCGAGTACATTTACGAGTACTTATATTTGGGTACTTGCTGATACCGAGTACCGATACCAAGCTAAAAGCTGCACTAGGTAGGATTTTTTTCAGTAAAAAAAACAAACGTTTTGTCCCCTATAAACATGTTGTGGTTCTCTACGTTAACTTTAAGCTCTAATCATTTCTTAATGTGCTCCACCTTATAATATTATTTACCTTATACAGTGTATTATTTGAATAGTAATTTGTTTAATTTATATTTTACCCGAACTATTTTTTTCTTTGAAAATTATAAACAATACAAACAACCCATCACAGACCTTTATTTTGAAGGCAAAATACGAAAACCGAAGCCCTTTTGCCACTGCCGCATTAATAGAGTATTGTTGCCTCCATTGTAGCTATCGATTTGTGGCAGTTAGCGTCTTACCTTTGGTTGTCGCTCAGAGGATTGCTACCTTTATATCAATGTGACAGCCATTTACTCACTGTTCAGTGCAAACGTGTATGCAACACAAACAGTTACTTTTCTCTGAACTCACTAGCTAGTTTGATACCCTGAATGTGCAGGACTTGACGTTGTTGCTCTGCTCTGGAACTCGTGCGATAGTAAACTGCGCGATTCATTGAATGTTTTCATGCTATGCTCTTTCATTTATTTCTGCCCAAGGGCTGTCTCAACAACTCTGCGCTGTGTTGTGTCCAACGATATTTTATCAAATTGCTTGTGTTAAATTAGGGTTTTTATTTTCCTGCTG
Source organism: Esox lucius (assembly GCF_011004845.1). Taxonomy (NCBI): domain Eukaryota; kingdom Metazoa; phylum Chordata; class Actinopteri; order Esociformes; family Esocidae; genus Esox; species Esox lucius. The sequence goes on from NC_047587.1 coordinate 19,303,417, forward strand.
GACAATTTAGCAGAGAAAAGCTTGTACTCTCCTTGTGTAATTGCTTTCTGTAAAAGATCTCCGTCTTCCCGATCTACCAATATGAGTTATATTTGCTTAGAGGCGAAACAACCATGGAGTTTCACTTAATGTTTCCATGACGTCGTATCGGTCCGTGGTATCGGCATATTTCTGTGAGTACAAGTACACGAGCCCAGTATCGGTGCATCCCTATCCATAAGGACTTAACATAATGAGTGAATATTATCATTACTTTTTGGTTCTCTGGGAATCTAACCCACAACCCTGAATTTACAAGCATACCATGCTGTTAAAACCTTGGTTTGCATAGATCATATTCATTCCTGTGTGCTATGTCATTTCAGCCTTCTAGTTAAGAGGACACCAAGGAGCTCAGGATACAGACCAGACTGTGAGTTCTACCAGTTGGTGGTACACTACTGAACTATAAAGAAACACAATCTTTGGAAGATGAAAAACAATATTGTTTTCCTAATAAAATGTATATCTAAAAATCTGTGTAGCTGAAAATTATACTCTACTAGTGAACACATGGTTAGTGATATATAATGCTTTTAAAGTCAGAGTTGGATAAGCTTTTTAAGGTTGTTCACTAGTACTACTAGTATTTTTTTTAAACCACTGATCTGCTCTCTGGCCCTATAAGCTAAAGGGTCATTTGCAGGCATGGAAAACGAGTCAACCAGAATATTGACTTTATATTGACATCCATGCCTGGAAGTGGACATTGCTGTATTTGTGCAGTATGTTAAGTCTCAGTCTGTCCGTCTCTCTCTTCCAGACATCGGGTTTGAGGTGCCTGATTCATTCCTGGTAGGATATGCCCTGGACTACAATGAGTACTTCAGAGATCTTAGTGTAAGTTGTCTGGGTTGGAGATTATGCTAATTCTCAGATGTTTCATGAATGTCAAACCTCAGGAAAGACATACCCATGACTGGTTTATTTAATAAAGTCTTAAGTATTTTTTGTACACACACTCACTTAACTATTTGCTTATGTTGGTACAGCACATCTGTATACTAACCGAGGGTGCAAAGGAGAAGTACAAAGTTTGAGCTGAACAGAAAATGGAAAGGAATAAACAGGAGTAGGACCACTGTGGTGGTCCTGAGCTTTTTGGGGGTCGGAACCTGATTTATTTTTTCTACTTATGGGACCTATAATGTGAACATTGTGAAATTACTTTGCTACTTTAAGATGCTTTTTGAAAACTTTCAGTATATTGAATTCTTATTTTTGTTCACCTGGAAGGAATAGGATGAGTTTTGTTTAAATAGAGTACTCAAGTAAACACAGTTACAAGCTATAGGTGTTTTATTTAGATGTATTTTATTATATTGGTGCCTCAGAGTCTCATCGTAATGTTTAGTAATGCTGACAAATTATTTCATCATGTAACTTTGCTTGAACAATCCACAGGGGTCACAATCAACTCTGCACTTACAGTGAACACTGTATGAGCCATATATTAATACTGAATACTGCATGTATCGGACACATTCACTGCATGTATCGGACACATTCACTAATGGAAAACGCTGCAAGAGATCTGTCAATGAAAAAAAAATTGTCCAGAAGGTAATCTTTCTCGAAAACATTATCTTCTAAAATGTCCAGTTTAAAGTGTATCTAAAAAAACTGAACACACAGTGAATCTTTATTTGAAGGGTACTGCTTGAAATTTGATGTGGCAAACCGAACATTTACCAGCATATTTTCAGGAACTAGTTTAGACTTGCAGACCAAAGTGTTTCGCAGCTCCCAAAACAAATACATACATGCACATTTTTATTATTTTTACTCAGTACAAAAGAGATGTGTAGATTATTTTACCACCTCTGAAATGAGAAATTTCTAATACAAATACACAAATCTGTAGTAATGTTAGTAAATAAATCTTTGGTTGCGTTTTCCATGACATACTGTTACGGCTGTAATGGACAAATTAACTTATGCCATATCCATAAATTCAGACCTGGAATGTACTGTAAGCTTTTATTTATTATGGAAATGTACCATTTTCTTTTTTTGACCAAGGACCCCTGACTGCAATATTAAATATAAAATGTTGCTCATCTTAAGCGTTTTGTCTTTTATTAACTGACCTAAAATGCGCTTCCAGTTGACACTGTAGATTATTCATTTTGTGGCAGTGCGAAATCGTGTCAACATTGTCAAATTTGCGTTGGTGAGAGGATTGCAAAACATGAGAGCAGCGGGAGTCATCTGGACAATGCTGTGAAATTGGGCTTGCTTGGAAGGGTAAATGTCTCAGCCCAAGTTGACAGTGCATACAGGCGCTCCATTGAGCAGCATAACAAACAGGTGGAGGAAAACAGGTACGTTCTCAGTCGGATCATAACATGTATTTAACTGTGAGGAAATGGAAGTCGGTGGACTCCCTGAATCCTGGAATACTCAGATGCATTTTCGAGACTGTGAGGGCGATTCGAAACTTCAGAGGTACAATGACACTCAGCACATCTTCAAAGGGACATCTAGCACGGTACAAAACGAACTGTTAGACTATGTATGAAGTGTACAGGGAGGACATAGCCAAGCAAGTGGAGACATCAGGCAGATGAGACAACTGATGTCTCCTGTAAATCACAAATGGTGGTTGTGTTGCGATACATGTTGCCTAACAATACAGTGACAGAGAGGTTTGTGGAAGTCTAAGATAAAACTGGACTTGGCCTCTCTAATAGCAACAAGGGTGTGCTGGAAATCTCTGAAGCTGGGAGAAAAGCTGATCACTCAGACTTATGATGGTGCGGCTGTAATGAGTTCAAACGTCCTAGGGGTACAGACGCTAATGAAAGAGACATACCCACGTGCCCAGTTTGTTCACTGCTATGCTCACCAGCTGAACCTGTCCTTGCAGCAACTTTGTTCAACAGGGATGAGCATCCTGAAGATGTTTTTTGCAGTTTTAACTGTTTTGGACACCTTTTTCTCTAGCGCTCCAAAACGTGTTGCGGCACTTGCTGAGGCAACTCGAAGACGCATTCCAAGGCCACACACTGTACCATGGAACTTTAAAAGTAGAACTGTCAATGCAGTTGGGGAAAATCGCGCTGCTCCTGTGTATGGAGGACATACGCACACAACCAGGATGGGATGAGGCCACCTTAAGGGAGGCATATGGCCGGTCAAAAAAACTCCGGGACCCAGCCTTTCTGCAGCTGCTGGAATTTTTTCAAGGTGAATGTTTCAAGGAAAATGTCCAGAATATGCGGAAGCAAACTGATGAATGGGCTGCCACCGTTCGCGATGGAACAGACGAGACAGGCCGATGATGAAAGAGACATGTGACAGTCACCTCCAAGGTGGAGCAAAAGTGACCACCTGCTCGCTGCCAAGCTGGTTGACAGCTCGTTCTTCCCACAATTTGTCCTGTCATTCCCTACATCTGAGCTTGACTGTGCGATGAAACTATGGCCACTAGGAAACGAGGAAAAGTTGAAGTCTGAGCTGACCACTCTGTACCGCCACACTAAGCTTCACACTGGTAAGACAGCCCTGTCTCTGTTAAGATCCATCCATGAGAACAACCTAGAGGAGGCTTTTGCTGAGACCTTCACTCTGCTGAAAATTGTCATAACACCTGTGACGACATCTTTTCCACCTTGAAGAGGGTAAAACCTTCACTCGCAATAACATGGGACAGCCGCGACTCAACACATTGGCCATGTTGTCCATCGAAAGCCAGCTGATTCAGCAGCTACATTACTTAATTCCCAAAGTCATCGAAAAGTTTGCCCAGAGGAAGAACCGCCTTGCCACCTTTCTCTTCAAGTGAGCCCTCAGCCTTGGTGAGTGAAGGCATACCTTATCATCCTGCCTTTGTGGTGCTGGTCCGTGCATTGGTCATATTTTTGTGCTGGATATAGATGGTGACGATGTGTCAGTGTGTCCATGCTTATCTATTAAGGTTGTTGTCATAGAATGGATCTGAAGTTGTATTTTCGCTTCATTGTGGCATTCAGTGGTGTTGAACTCATTGCTGTCCGCGTATGGCCCTGTAGACACATTGGTTCTGAGCTTGGTTGCATTCCTAATTTAGGTTTGTAAATGTGACAGTGGTAATTTTACATGTGTGTGAGAGAGAAGAGCAAATAAACAAGGTCTCTCTGTCCAGTATGTGTACTACAACACCTGGTAGAAGCAAGCAGCTCTGTCCTTAAAAGTGTCTTGTGGAGCCACGCTGTTTGTTGATGTGTTAAATAAACACATCAGTAGCAAGAGGGAGTTTTGTAGCTTTACTGGTATGTATTATATATTTTGAAATGGTTTGTGCCCCACACATTTTTTACATATAAAAACGCCACTGCTAACAATTATTAAGGTTTGGTAACTGGAATGTCTAAAGCGAGTATGAGGAGACCACGTCAACGCAAACAGATCGAAGCGAGACAGTTTCAAATATTTTTTTTAAATATTTGAAACATGAACTTGAAACATTAATTGCAGATGTCTTGTGGTTATTTATACTTTTAGTAGTACAGCACACATCTTACATGTGTGTAGGAAGAATATTGCTCTCATGATCTCTCGTGATTGAAACTCGGGATAGCTGTCTTAGCGTTTATAAATATCCGCCATATGAGAGACTGGGCAGTGTTTCCGGAAGTACCTTACCCGAACGTCAAGTGGGAACTGGCGACGACAGCAGCAAACTGCTCACAAGTGGTACTTATCCGACGAAAACATTGATCGACAGTCTAGGGGAGTGTTTCATCTAAATCTAATGTAGAACTATAGAAAAAAGCAAGGTAGGTAGAATACTGGTTGGTTAAATACCAGGAGGATAGGACTGTTGTGTCATCTCAACCGCACAGAAAGGAGAAATTCGGAATACCATTTTAGCCAAATTGCAAATGCTATTAAAGGGCGTTTGTCACGTACCAAAATATGGTGTTTTGCTGAGCAATTGTTAGATGTAAGTTTCTGCCCTTACGTTCATAAATAAAAATGTCAATGTGAAAATATAAAGTCAACAGAAACAATTGGGAAGATTGTGAAGACTTCGGTTGCTTCCCCGCTCATCAAACGTCATAGAAGGATAATGTTCCGCCCCTTTTACCTGCTCCTGAGAAATAGCCAACCGAGAATCTTTCCAGACGATCTTTACATTTTTATTTACCATTAGTCAGACAGTTGCTCAGCGAAACTCAAGTGACCAATTTATTTTTGCATACTTAGCAAAGCTGGCTAATGGACATCATAAAGGAATGATATTGAGCAGTAGAGATGAAACAACCATCCTGTCCTCTACTGCTCAGGTACTGAATGTTTTCTCTCAGGTCTTCATCTCCGTTTAGATAATTGTTGTCATTCAAGATGGACCTAAAAGAAAAGACCGTTGCCATATTGAAGCAGTATGATGTTGGCACCAGATTCTCCTACCTGCCCAACCTGCCAAAGGCCTCAGTGTTGATCCCACTGTTTGTGAGGGATGGTGATGTACACATGTTGATGACTCTACGCTCCTTAGAGGTCAGTAATGTAGTGCAATTCTCCAGTAAACTATTGAACATGTTAAATCTATAACTATTTAATGCATAACTAAAAAGCATGACAGGTGGAACATCAGATTAACCAATTAGCCATTTAGTCAGCCTGTGATTGACATTTGATCAGTGTGTTTATGGAATGCTCCGTCCTGCAGCTGAGGACCAATGCAGGTGAGGTGTGTTTCCCAGGTGGGAAGAGGGATCCAAGTGACAGGAATGATGTGGACACAGCTCTTAGAGAAGCAGAAGAGGAGTTAGGCCTTCCTGCTGACCAGGTGGATGTGGTCTGTACACTCTTTCCCATTATGAACAAGGTATATGCAAGGAGTGGCCCCCACCCTCCCCTTTCCATTTTAAATGTTCTCCAATTTACCAACTCTGGTAGTAGATAGAGAACAGCCAACATTCCATTCTAGATTTGAACCATAATAGGCTAAAAAAAGTTGTAACTGCTGTGCTTGAAAAGCCTGCACACAGTTATAGTCCATGTGCAGAATTGAAGAACCCTGCCTGATACAGTGTATGATGTATGTAGTTGGGATATTGTTTATACTGTAGATCGTGCTTTCAGTCAGTTAAACTGATATTCCTTTTTCATTTTCCTGCAACACACTTTTACCCCTTTTATTCCCCTCCATTGTCTTCTCTCCTGTTACCCCATCTCTCTGTAGAGTGGCCTTCTCGTGACACCAGTGGTGGGGTTCATTGATGCCTCGTTCTCTCCTTGTCCAAACCCAGCTGAAGTCAGTGCTGTGTTTACTGCCCCACTGGAGTTCTTTCTTAAAGAGACAGATCACTCCTCCTACAGCTCTGCTGGGATGTCTGGCCTGCTCCACAGTTTTCTGTTTCTGGACCCTGAATCAGGAAGCTACTATCAGATATGGGGCCTGACTGCCATTTTGGCTATACTGGTCTCTGTCCTTGCACTAAGAAAAAAGCCAGAGTTTGAGATTAGTTTTAACTCTGATAACCCAGAATCTTACTTCCAACACAATTTGAACAAAATTATTAGTAAATTATGAAAGATTAGATTTAAAAATATATATATTTACCAGGTAACAATACAATCATTATTTAATGTAATTCTGTTATGAAGCATTTCTCTATATATTTTCCACAAAATACTATCTTTAAATATGTAAATCAAATATCTACCTAAATGTTTGTGAATGTAGAATAGGTTAATTCACCTATTCGAATAGGTTCATTCACATTGAATAAAAATAAGGGAATGCATTTTTGATTGCCACAGTATGAACAAAGTAAAAGGCAATGTAGAGGAGTAAAGAAAGGTACTCTGATTCAGAAGAAATGGTCAGAAGCCTCTTTAGAAAGGCCTGAACCCACTGTGATTCTTTGGTCAGGGTCTGTATTCTCAAGGCTTCTCAGAGAATATCAACAGTTTTTCCTTTTAATTATCATGATGAATAATATTGTATGTAAGATATGTAATCTATGGTGTAATTATTGTTTCTATAATTAAGGAATGTACTATTAAAGTAATACACTACTCTATATGCAATGTCAGTTCTACTGATATAGTTTTTAGTGGCCGGAGATCATCACACTGCCAACCACACTGTCTAAAAGCATAAAGGGACCACACTGCTGTTGCACACTTTTTCAGGGATTAAGGGATACTCTTTTATTTATGGGCATTTCATTATAATAAAGCAGTTTTCATTACTGCTAAGCACTCAATTTATATGTTGATATTGTAATTTTATGTTGTTTGTTTTACCAAAGTACTAGGTTGTATAACCGTTAGTACATAACCGCTTATCTGGGTCAAATGGTGTCCCCTAGTGTGCCCCTGAGCAGGTGGGCACTGCCTCTATAAACCTGCTGTTCAAGCAAATGCTGTGAGGTAAGAGAGGGGATACAAAATTATCTTGATCTCTGCTTGCATTTGAGCCCCTGTACTTGTTTACAGGGGAATTGTTTATAAAGAATTCTCACTGTATCTGCAATGCAGTCAAAACAAAATACACTAATGATTCATTCAGTATGTCAGTTTTGAAGTATATGTTGTCTCAATGCCGAATTGATCCCTTAACCGTGCATCCTAAACGTGGAGCTCTAAATAGTTACAATTGGAAAAAGTAATATGGTGAATCTAACACCTAACCTATTTGATGGCAAAGTGGAGCAATAGTGGCACTCAGAAGTATGTACCCCCTCTGACTTCAAAAGTTGACATGAAATCAAAAGAGATTTAGTCAGGGGGTTTAGCCAGTGATCAACACAAAAATAGTCAGTTATGTCAGTAAAGTGGAAAATAAAATTCTTCCACAACAATTAAAAAGAAAATAAATGATTGCAGAAGTGGATCCACTCTTTAGTGGATATTTTGATATTTAGCTTAATTAGAGACAACTTTGGGAGCAATTACAGCTATGAGCCTATTTGGATACATCTCTACCAGTTAAGCCTGGAATCAGCTATATTTGCCTGTTCTTCCTTGCAAAATTGTCCAAGCTCCATCAAGCTTGATTTGGATATTAGGTGAATGGCAAATGTCAACTCTTTCCACATAATCTCAATTGAGGTCTGGGCTTTGACTGGGCCACTCCAGGAGATTTTCCTTTTTTAAAGTCACTCTAGTGTGGCTTTGGCTGTTTGGGGTTATTATCCTGCTGAAAGATTAAACATCACCCAGGTCCCAGGTCTCTTGCGGACTTCAACAGGTTTTCTGCAAAGATTGCTCTGTACTTTGCGTCATCTACCTCTATCCTATGCTTTCCATGCCCTGATGTGGAAAAGCATCCCAATAGCATGATGTTGCCACCACCAAGCTTCACGGAAGGAATGGTGTTGTCAGGATGATGAGCGGTGTTGGACTTGAGCCAAACATAGCGATTAGTGTTGAGGCCAAAATCACCTTCAATGATCTGAGTTTCCCACATGCCTTCTTGCAACGTCCAGCCAAGAATTGAGATTTTCTTTTTCAACAATGGCTTTCTCAATGCACTTTCATGACCAAGGTGAGTACTGTTATGCGGTAGTCACTTTTCTCAGTCACGTTGGCATATTGGGGTACTGTAACAAATGTTTCTTATGGTTAAGATCATCGTTAGAGCCACAGAATTTTTAAAGGCCTCAACTTAATTTCCAGAATTAAAAAGCTAATTTGCAGGAATTACTTCACAAATGTGACTAATTTGGAAAGCATACTTTAACTGCAATGTTAACTCATTTCTACATGCCACTGTAGATTTTAATGATAGACTATGTATTTTGGATGCGGTCTGTATATTAATTATGCTTTTAGACACCATTCGTCACAAAACATGAGGTTAACCCTGACAAACCTGGATTAAACATGAAAAAACATCAATCATGATACAGAAAACACAATAGTAAACAAAATAAAGAGATCATCTTTATTTATTCATATAACATAGCAGCAGAATTACAGAAATAATCACAAGAATGTCCAGAGGAAAGGCAAATGTCAACATTTCAAAATGTTAAATGTTCTCACTGAAGCAGTGATGAGATAAAACTCAACACTTAAACAGGAAAAGTAAAACTCAGAGTGAAAATTGTTAGCAAACTGACTGATAACAAAGCTCAGCTCACTGTTGGCGTTAGGAGTCATTATTATTATTATGTTTTTGTTTGATCTCATGTCAAGCTCTTCACAGCAACAACAGTAATGCTGATAAGCACATACCAATATAAGAGCTTTTCACAATACCTGGTTAGAACCATCTCCACCTCTTTTCCCTTTAACCTCACAATTATGAATCTCAACAGGCCTGAAACAAGGACAGGATAACGATACAAACAGGAATACAACATGTTTACAGTGGACAAGTTAAGCTGCACAGCAGTTCTAGTGTGAAGGTGATCACAGCTGAATCCAGATAACTGCACCCATTCATGGATGACATTAAAACAAGGTCAAAACACAGCATTTGCTATGACGTTACATAACTAAATGCAGATCACTGCCACTGACTAGACTGAAGTATTAGGATTGAGAGTCAGTCCGGCCAATAAGAACATCAGACCAGGATGATGGACAGTCATGAAACAGGGAATTTGATCAATGTATGACACTGAAGCTGTCAAACACACACTGCTGAGAACTTCACAAAAACTAATTTAGCCACTTTAGCTAACTATTATTCAAATGAATATGTAGTTATTCAAAAATGTTAAGTAAACAATAGGTCTAAAGAGTGCTTAAATGAAACCAGACACAACAAGAAAAAACAATACAAAATGTTTCCACACATGTACAATGAACTAAAGGCTCAAAATGATGCTAAAACAGTATATACTGTAGTTAGTTGGTCGGGGGCAGATGTGGTACTAAAAGATATTTCCCAAACTGTGAGGTAAAGTTACATTCATCACACTAACAGACATACACAGAGCTTGGATTTCTCTGTTTGTATGGCTTTGAGGCATTACTGTTCCACAATACCATGTGCTCTTGAAAATCTCCAATAGAAATGGAATGAAAGGCTCAAATTTGTGAATGATTGTGTGCCCACTAACATTTTGGATGGGTAAAACTGAATGTAGTGTTCAGAATAGTATCAATTTTCAATAGGTGCCACGATCTAAAACGTAGTACCGTGTCACATATGGAATCATCATTTTAATTCCATGCTTGGAACTGTACACACTTAGAAATGTAATGTATTATGGGTTGCCCATAGTCTACTTTAGACAGCTTGTGTTCTAGATGAACACCTTTTATTTTACCCACCTCGAAACAACTGGATTTCATGATACTGTAAACCAAATGTTTCAATTAAGAAAATATGTAATATGACTCTTGGGTAAGAAGCCTTCTAAATACAAATTTTCAAATGGAGAACCTTTTAAAAGATGATAAAATGTCAACAAATGGATACTTGAGCATAGGGAGCTGAGTAACTGAATAGGTCTCATTGCATCGGTTTTAATATGTCTGACTGTGGTTTGAAGATACAGTTACAGTAGTATCACCTTATGTCTAAAGCCAAGTAGAGCAACATGGTTTAAAATCCATCTTGATTTGGATGGAAAGGACATGAAGCAAAACTGTTGGGAATTGAGTAACTTACAAATGTAGGTGAGACTGGGGGAAACTATAACACCTACTGTATTGCTCAGAGACTAATTAAACTAGGCCAGTATTTCTTTAATACAACAAGCATACATGGGCCTCGAAAACATTAATATAATTTCTAGGTCTACAATATACAGAACACACTACCGATTCTGTCCTGACAAGTCCGGGTGTTCCTTTTCTTCCATTCCAGGGGCAGTCATACCTTTAGCTGGATTCAGATGTAACTCCTAAAATAAATCCAAAACTCACTAAACCGGAATTAAAATACTATTTAAGGACTTTTTATGCAAGTGACCAACATTACAGTCCTGTTTATGCCAGGCCAATTAGTACATTGTTTGTCTGATGGCACCCAGATTATATATTTACATCTATGGTACTCTACACCAAATCACCTTCAGTTTCAAGTAAAAAAAACATGTGTTTTCATAATCTGGCTACTTGTCTCCATTTAATTTGCACATTGTGTAACAACTACCCACAACCCTAACAGACAAACTTTGTGCCTTGCAAGAGAAAAGTCAAGTGACAAGTCGATCATGTCAATGTTTAGACAACATTTAGTAATTCAGTTGTTCGATTTTTATACATTAATGTTCAGGAATGTATGAGAACATTTCAGCTGGTGAAAGAACATTTCAACCCCCTCTCAAAAAAAAAAAAAAAAAAACTCTAGCATTCCTAATTTCTGTGACATATTCAAGGTGTTCCAATTTCCCCCACACTCCCCTACTTATAAATACCTCATATACTCAGGTTTGTAATTTGTACAAAAACTAGTTCATATTACCAATGAAAACTGCATCATTTAAAATTACAAGTAAAAAAAAAAAATGCATTAGAATAGTTTGAATGAAACAAATATGACAAGAGAATTAGAAAACAGGAGTCTGCCCAGATAGCATGTTGATACACTACCATCACTCAGCCTGCTCACCAGCTACTACTGGAGAAACACACGATCATCACCAGTAGTTATGAGTAGAAAATGTTAGTATAAACGTCACATTAGAAGTGTAAATACTCCTGCACATAGCACCATAGATAACGTGAGAATGGCTATCTAGGCTGCGTTTAGACAGCCCACTTCTGATACAGGCCTGGATCCATAGGGGGCAAAGCTGGGCATTGCCCCCCACCCAGATAGAATCTGTGCCCCTAGTTTTGTTTCCCCTTAAACACTGCAAATGGTATAGGAATTAGATATGCCCTCCCATTGATAAAAAATGCCACTAATTTTATCCTGGAGCCAGTCCTGTCCTGATCAGTTTTTATTAAATCAAAAACAAAAAGATGTGATGAGAAGGTCTGATATGAGGTCCAAATACCATAAATTGGGAAAAAAATAAAATAGGGCTGCCTGTGTAAATGCACCCTATGTAACAGATTTCAGGCCACATTCCAATATCCGTACTAGCATAACACCAGGGTTGGTGGCAATTCCAAATATATTTTTTTCCTCATTGAAAAGCATTGAAGAAAATTGGATTGTTAATTTCAGTGCGCTTCCAAAATGTACCCCAACCCAGCATAGCATACCTCATAGACTAGAGTAGCAGTTCCCAAACCTTTTTGGGCCGAGGACCACCAAATTACTGTCAAATGCTTAAGTATTACAGTTGTGAAGTCTAATTTTACCTTAATTACCTGCTTTACTTGTTGAAATGTAGTCCTAATCACTTAAAGTAAAAGATACATGACTATTATAATTAGTACATTGTATATTATAATAAGTAAAATGTACATTATGAAAATGCTAAATCCTTTATAATAACATTAAAACTCCTAACAGTTTTTGTAATTGAAGGAATCAACTCTTTCCTCACATAACATAATGAATGGATCACCTGCAGTAACACTGGACTACCAGGGGACAAACCACAGGCTGAAAACAACTGCTCTAGAGTACCTATGCATTGCTTTATAATAAATGTTATGCAAGTGTGGCTATTGGAGCAGAGCCTTTGTGTTGCAGTGAGTCCCTGTTGACAATGCATCGGACGGTAACTGCATGCCTACTTCACAGCTCTGCACTAAACACTGACAGTACTGCTTCAATATCTGTCAGACCAATAACCAGAAACCAAACAAAACCTACAACCACACCACACACACACGGTAAAACACAGTTTGTTAACTTACACAAGTTGTTACAGTACAGTAAGGTAAATAGTAGGCTACAGATAGCAATATGTTGTAAATCCTTCATTTAAAAAAAAAAAAATAACAAAAAAACGTCTATGTACATATGCACAAGCACGCACAAGCACACACAACAGAAAAATGTATGCTTTGTGGGGGTGTTGGCAGGGATATGAAAGCCTAACAGAACCTAGTTACAGACACCAAAACAAAGGCTGTGTCTTCACCATGGGAAGATCTGAATAGACAGACAGACACTGACTGGACCACTCAGTATAAATAGGCTTTAGATTAATTCCAAACTTCACACAGACATCTTTAGAAAAATCTCAAATATTACTCCAAAAATATAGTGACATGAAAAATTTACAAATGCATGGTCAATGTGTTGAAATGTATACCTTGACAAAAAACATTTGAATTTCATATTTTCTTTTTCCAACAAGTACAAACTGTCTCTAACCACACAGTCTATAGATTGATATAAGGATTAGCTGGTCACACAAAACAGTTTATAAAGTGCTTAATGTTTATAAAATCACAACGCTTCACTTCCCTTAGTAGAAAGCATCCTTCCATTTACAATATACTGGAAATGCTTCCATGTCCAAATCTAAAATCTACACCCCAAAACACAAAGTTGCACAAATGCACCAAAAACAACAATGGTGACAGCCTTATTAACTGTTAAGTGATATCTTGGAATAATAAGAGATCAGAGACTGGTAAATGTCAAAGCGATACGATGAGTCATGTTGGACTGATGCATCAACTGAAGCTGTGCTATCCCTAACAAGAACAGGGACAGACACCTATCTGTGTTTGATCTTCTTTCACTATACATATCACTTCTTAAAATTCTCTTCTTTCTCCGCTTCCAACCTTCTTTTTTCCTTAGCGGCTCTCCCCTTACATTAACACTCCACTTTACCAATTTATCAAAAAGCCTGTGTTTGTCTGCCTAACTGCCGGCCAGCTTGTCTGTCTATCTAACTGCCGGCCCGTCTGTCTGAATGTATGCATGTATGTACAACAGTCAGTCAAATTATTAATTAAAAGTATGAGTACTTCTAATAAAATCTGTAATGTCTTCATGACATGTCAGAGGATGTACTTTAAGCAGAAGACAAATCCTGTCCCCGACCAGTATGTGGTTCTAAGTGTAGTCAAACATCACCAGAACAATGTGTACTGTATCTGTGGTCACAGTAAAGATCACTGTTCCTGTAAACTCCCCAACAGGTCCTCAATCTTTTCCATGTCCTGGGAGGATCTCATTGATGTCTGCATGGGGGTCTGTAAACTGGTCTGCATGGGGGTTGGCAGACTTGTTTCTACAGCAGTCTGTAAATTGGTCTGCATTGCAGTCTGTGTGTTGGTCTGCATTGCGTTTTCTAAGCTACTCATGGGGTTTTGTAGACCAGTCTGCATGGGCGTCTGGAGGTTAGTCTGCATGGGCGTCTGGAGGTTAGTCTGCATGGGCGTCTGGAGGTTAGTCTGCATGGGCGTCTGGAGGTTAGTCTGCATGGGCGTCTGGAGGTTAGTCTGCATGGGCGTCTGGAGGTTAGTCTGCATGGGCGTCTGGAGGTTAGTCTGCATGGGCGTCTGGAGGTTAGTCTGCATGGGCGTCTGGAGGTTAGTCTGCATGGGTGTGACTGTCTGAGCCATGTTTGGGTCCAGTAGAGACTGAAGGTGGCTGGCTTGCAGAGGATTGGGGTTTTGAGTCCGGCTCTGGACTGACAATGTAGGACCAGAGGACGTCATCAGCTGAGAAGAATCTAGGGAGAAATATCAGCATTAAAAAAAAAAAAGATTTTGATATTTAAAGACTAAAGTACATTTTGGCTCTGTACACCACCACAATGGATTTGAAATGAAACAACCGAGATGCAATTGAAGTGCAGACTTTCTGCTTTAATTCAAGATGTTGAACAAAAATATTGTATGAAATGTTTAGGAATTGAAACCATTTTCATACACGTTCCCCTTATTTCAGGGGATCAAATGTAATTGGACAAATTAACACAATTATGAATCTAATGTGCATTTTTAATACTTTGTCAAGAGTCCTTTGCAGGCAATGATTGCTTGAAGTCTGGAATGCATGGACATCACTAAATGCTGTGTGTCCTCCTTTGTGATGCTTTGCCAGGCTTTTACTGCAGCCGTCTTCCGTTGTTGCTTGTTTGTGGGTTTTTCTGCCTTAAGTTTTGTCTTCAGCAAGTGAATGTATGCTCTATCCGGTGGAGATCAGGAGATTGACTCAGCCATTGCAGAATATCCCAAATTCTTTGCCTCTGGGTTGCTTTCGCAGTATGTTTTGGGTCATTGTCCATCTGTAAATGAAGCGCCATCCAATCAACTTAGCTGAATTTGGCTGAATCTGAGCAGACAATATATCCCTATACACTTGGAAGCCATACATGCCCATGCCATCACACTGCTTCCATGTTTTACAGATGATGTGGTATGATTCAGATCCTGAGCTGTTCCAAGCCCTCTCGATACTTTTTTCTTCCCATCATTCAGGTACAAGTTGATCTTAGTTTCGTCTGTCCAAAGAATTCTGTTCCAGAACTGGGCTGGCTTTTTTAGATGTTTCTTGGGAAAGTCTAATCTGGCCTTTTTATTCCTGAGGCTTATGAATGGTTTGCACCTTGTGATAGTGATGGCCAAACGAGGCTTCATGAGCGTTATTTTGGCAGCAGAATATTATGCTGGCAGCACTCAATAAAAGCAATCATTGAACTTTTATAAGGCAATATAGTTAATCTAGAAACCAGGCAAGCCTAGTTCAGCCGTCCTGCAATAAAAAAAAAAAAAGAAAACATTTGCTCTTCTAGGCCGGCTCTACGCGGTCCGACAAAAAGAACAGTATTGGAAAGGACACTAAACATAAAATGTACAGACCACATTTTCAACTATATTGCCTTATATATTTCAATGTTGGCTTTTATTTTGAAAAAGAAAATCGGAGTTAGCGCTGCTAGCATAATATCCTGCTGCTAGAACGGTAATGAAGCCTTGTAAGGCCATCACTACCTTGTGGTGAGCTTTCTGTATTTGTTCTTGTGAAGTCTTCTCTTTATGGTAGACTTGATAATGATATGCCTACCTCCTGGTGAGTTCTTCACTTGGCTTGGTGTTGTGAAGGGGTTTTTCTATACCATGGAAAGGATCCTATGGTCATCCAACCACTGTTGTCTTCCGTGGACATCCAGGGCTTTTTGTGTTGCAGGACTCACCAGTGCATTATGTTTTTCTCAGGATGTACCAAACTGTTGATTTGTCCACTCCTAATGTTCCTGCTCTCTCTCTGATGGATTTTCTTTTTTTGCAGCCTGAGGTTGGTCTGTTTCACTTGCATTGAGAGCTCCAAATTCTGATTCCGTGCGGTAAATAGTTTTCGATAAACCATAATTTTTTATATATAATTAAGTTTTGTTGGATTGACTACATGGTGTTAATCAAAGGGACTTAATCCAAATCAAATACATTTTTATTCTACATTGTAACAACCAAATGTGAAAAAGTGCTAATTATGCAATCCATTGTGAATAAGACAATATTCACCATGAAACAAGCATACTCACCATTTTGAAGGCCAAAAACAAACAGGTTGGGTTGTCCTCCTGGCTGGCCAACATTCCCGCTTACCCCCGTCTGGAACAGCTGCTCGGGGGGTCTATGACCGGGGGACGATGTAGTATTCTGCAGACCCACAACCCCTAGCCCACTCTGCATTACAAAGAGGGTTGCCGCTGCCGCAACTTGGTTTCCTAGTTCTTGTGTGGCTATGCTGCTCTGCAGACCAGACAGGGAACCCTGTGACAAGAACAGCTCCACCTGCTGGCTGGGAGGGCCACTGCTTGCGCTAGAACCCACCTGCATGGGCTGCTGCCCCTGGAACAGACCCTGTTGAGAGGGACTGTTGGAGCTAGTGGTCCCTCCTACTGTTGAGCTCTGATCCTGGAAAGACATGGGCTCTGCTGGGTCGGTCTTCACACCCACCATGGTGGGCTGGGAGAACAGGAGGGAAGAAGGGCCTTCCTGGGTGCGAGCATTGCTGTTGCTACCCATAGTAGAACACTGGGCTGGGGTACTGAAGAGGAGGGCTGGGGGAAGTGCCTGTGGGTTGAGGGAGGCAGTGCAAAGGAGGAGGCCTGTAGACTGGGGCTGAGAGTGCTGACTAGAGGACAAAGTGTTAGACTGGAACAAGGAGCCCTGCTGGGCCATGGCAAGCTGCTGCTGTTGCTGCGGTGTTTGTGGTATTTGTGTCTGCTGCGGGGACTGCTGCTGTTCCATGGGGGTGCTGTGTGTCTGCTGGGGGTGAGGCTGAGCCTGGAACACTGACACCGTCTGGGGCTCACTGGAGGAAGTCTCCATGGAGGACAGGAACGCCAGCTGCTGACTGCTCTCCTGGCTGGAGAGAGTATTTGGAGAAAGGAACAGTGTGGAACCTGAGGCCTGCTGTTCCTGATGGAGGCTACCACTGGACAACACAGTAAGAGTGTTCTGGAGCAGTGCGGCCTGGACCTGGCGCTGAGGGCTTGGGGTGTCTGATAGGGGCCTAGGGGACTGGAAGAGCTGCTGAGGGGGTGATGTGTGGGAGGGGGGCTGCTGTGGGAATCCAGAGGTCTGGATGGTCAGTAGCTCACCAGCCTGCTGGAGAAGAGACACAGGCTGCTGCTGGGGCTGAGACGAAGAGTGGATCTTAGGCTGGAGCAGCTCTGCCTGGAGTTGCTGCTGGAGGTTCTCAAACACCTGCTGCTGCTGTAACTGTTGTTGTTGATGTTGCTGCTGCTGCTGCTGTAACTGTTGTTGTTGATGTTGCTGCTGCTGCTGCTGTAACTGTTGTTGTTGATGTTGCTGCTGCTGTTCCCGCTGTAACTGTTCTTGATGTTGTTGTTGTTGCTGCTGCTGGTGTAACTGTTGCTGCTGATGATGTTGCTGCTGCTGTAACTGTTGTTGCTGCTGTTGTAGGTTTCCAAGCACTTGTTGCTGCTGCTGACGTTGTTGTTGCTCCTGTAGCTGGATGTTGCCAAGGACATGCTGCTGCTGTTGAAACTGTTGATGTTGCTGCTGTAACTGTTGCTGTTGTATGTTTCCCAGTATCTGTTGCTGTTGTTGCTGCAATTGTTGTTGATCATGTGGCTGTAGCAATAATTGTTGTTCTAGCTGTATGTTGCCAAGGACTTGCTGTTGGTGTAACTGGTGATGCTGCTGCTGCTGTATCTGCTGCTGCATGTTACCTATGATCTGTTGTTGTTGTAACTGCTGTTGTATCTGTTGTTGCTGTTGCTGTTGTTGTTGTTGTTGTTGTTGTTGTATCTGTAGGTGCTGTTGGCTGGCCAGAGGAGCCTCAGTGCTCCCCAGTCTCAGACTGTTCATGGTTTCCTGGACGTGTTGCTGCAGGGAATCGGTGGAGGGTGTGGGACTGTAAAGCACTGAGTTGAGTTGCTGTCCCTGGACGTGTTGCTGCAGGGAATCGGTGGAGGGCGTGGGACTGTAAAGCACTGAGTTGAGCTGCTGCTGAGCTACTGCTGCCTCCAAGACCTGCTGTACCAGGCTGCTGCCCCCCGCCTGGAGCTCCCTCACTGCCCTCTCCAGCTGGGCCACCCCATCCTGCGGAAACAGAGGAACCTGGGTCTGGGAGGGGGACATGCCCACTACCACCAACCCACCGCTCGGGTTGGAGGGCTCCTGAGGCAAGCTCTCGTGGGGGTCCCGGAGGAACTGCTGGGGTACCTCTGGGGGCACAGGTGGTAGTGTGGTGCTGTCGCTGGACACAGAGAAGGAGGTGATGGGGGCGATATCCTGCTTCTGGATGGTGCCAAGGGGCTCCAGAGAAGGGAATACGGGGGCCTGGGGGAGGTCCACATCCCCAGATTGGAGGGGCATTGGGCTGGGGAAGGACTCTGCACTAGGCAGGGTGCTGGAGCTCAGCTCCAGGGTTTGCTGGACCGAAACAAGCGTATCGGGTGACTGAGAAGAAAAGAGATCAAAGATAACTTTGAAAAAAACACTTCCTAAAATTTGCCAATAGCTATGGATCTAGATGTTTTCTTTGATACAACTGTAATGTCCCAAGAAAACCATCCAATTAAGCCATAAGGCACATTCTTTTTTATATGTGTGATTTGTTATAAAATAGTCATACAATAATCCTTGGGAAAAGGTCAATACATTGCTCTTACATTGAAGACTGTTGTTGATGGGGTATTACTGGACACCTCCATAGGAGTGACCTTCTGTCGTTTGATCAGTTCACCAGCAGACTGGGCTGGCTCAGAGACCAGAGGCTTGATGTGGTCCTGGAAGGTGCAAGCATTGGCCAGAGAAGACCCCTCTGTCTTAACAGACCTGTCCAGGGACTTCTCTGTAGTGTGACAGAAGGGAAACACTGGTTGACCCTGAGACAAACAAACATTGTATACCATACAATAGCAGGAGCCTTTCTTGGCACGCAATACTCCCTTATTACCAAGTTCCCACAGATATAAAGCAGGAGATGGGAATTCTAAATCCTTACCTGGGACCAGTTCTAAAAAGTCAATCCACCTAACACTGTGTTATGCTGGTACCCGACAGAACAATGTTGCACATAATGTGATTAAAATACATTTTGCCATGAAAATAACACTGATGAATATAATCCGTATCAGGCGTGATCCTATAGCTTTTGAGTTCAATATGATTAGAATTAAGTACACCATTCAACCGTCTGCATCACATAAGCCAGCTCTCTTCTGGCTAGCTTGCATTAGCCAATGTTATATGGCTTGCTCTTACATTCAACACTGGCTGCAGACTCATTATTGCAACTACCTACACACCCATCTCCACTAACAAAAATCTAGTGTGGTTGGATTTATAACACAATCCCTCTCCAAAGCTAATGAGCACAAGCAGAACAATAACAAAAATATTATTTTATATTAGATATGTTCTCTACATTAACTTAAGTTCTAACCATTTCTCAATGTGCTCTACCTTACAATATTCTTTACTTTATGTGAAGTATTATTTAAATACTGATGTTTTCCCTGTGAAAGTGTACAAGAAAACACTATACACCGCAGGTTATTTTTGCTCCCAAATCTCTAATGTTGTTTGCATGATGCAGCCCCAAACCATGACACTCACAACCATGCTTCACTGTAGGTAAGAAACACCTGTCTTTGTACACCTCACCTGGTTTCTGCCACACACGCTTGACACTATCTGAACCAAATAAGTTTATCTTGGACTCATCAGACCACAGGACATGGTTCCAGTAATACATGTCCTTAGTCTACTTGTCTTCAGTAAACTGTTTGCGGGTTTTCTTGTGCATCATCTTTAGAAGAGGCTTCCTTCTGGGACGACAGCCATGCAGACCAATTTGATGCAATGTGCGGTGTATGGTCTGAGCACTGACAGGATGACCCCCCCACCTCTTCAAGCTCTGCAGCAATGCTGGCAGCACTCATACGTCTATTTCCCAAAGACAACCTCTGGATATGACGCTGAGCACGTGCACTCAACTTCTTTGGTCGACCATGGCGAGGCCTGTTCTGAGTGGAACCTGTCCTGTTAAACCGCTGTATGGTCTTGGCCACCGTGCTGCAGCTCAGTTTCAGGGTCTTGGCAATCTTCTTATAGCCTAGGCCATCTTTATGTAGAGCAACAATAATTTTTTTCAGATCCTCAGAGAGTTCTTTGCCATGAGGTGCGATGTTGAACTTCCAGTGACCAGTATAAGAGAGTGTGAGAGTGATAACACCAAATGTAACATACCTGCTCCCCATTCACACCGGAGACCTTTTAACACTAACGAGTCACATGACTCCGGGGAGGTAAAATGGCTAATTGGGCCCCAATTTGGAAATGTTCCCTTAGGGTGTACTCACTTTTGTTGCCAGCGGTTTAGACATTAATGTCTGTTTGTTGTGTTATTTTGAGGGGACAGCAAATTTACACTGTTATACAAGCTGTACACACTACTTTACACTGCAGCAAAGTGTCATTTCTTCAGTGTTATCACATGAAAAGATACTTCTTTCATGTGTTTCTATTGATAGATTTAAGGTAAGATTGCTAACAAATTGCTCCATTCTGATGTACAGGGGCTGTATGAGATCAGCTTATCTATGAATCTAAGTGTACAAACCTGAGTCTGGGGTGTATGTGAAGGGCTGTATGTCGTGTGACCTCCCAGCATTGGTCATGATGTAGACACCCACAGAAACCGCAGAAGAGACCGACAGATTGTGGTAGGGAGGAACGGTCACTATCACATGGTTCTGGTGGGCACAACAACATCGTTAGGGTTAGGACGCAGCCTGTTCATGATCTGCATGTTAGACATAATCACTGAGATCAATAGTTACCTGGTGGAACAGCTCCATGTCAATTTCTGCCTCAGCCTTCCAAGAGTTGTCATCTGGAAATAAATATTTGAATGTGTCTTAACCAGAATGAGCCAGAATGAGGAGACATCACAGACACCTCACGGAGGAAGAAAATTGGAAGAAAGCTGGCTTCGTGCTGCTACCTGCTGGGTTCTCTTGGAAGATGACCTTGGTTCCTTTGAGGAAGTTCTTCCCTATGATGAAGAGCTCCTCTCCTCCTCTCACTGAACAGCTATGAAGACTTTTCTTCAGGATCTCTGGCACACCAGCTGGCTGGGCTAGAGAACAACACAGATGAGTTCTTTAGAATTGCAGTTTACAAAACCCTGTTATTGGAGAAACAAAGTGTTCCAGCTTTTGTTCCAATCATACAGTAAACTGAATGTCAAACAGTAAACATGCACATATTTATATCTACTTTACTCTGGGTAGCTTATTTACAGTGCCTGCATGATTGTATGTAACATTATTGGATTAAATACAAGCGTTTTATTTATTATATCTTAAACAAGTGTTTTTACTCCTTGCTCTATGCTCTCTTTAAAACAAGATAGCTGTATAAAACTAATAAACAAGTTTTTTTTCATGTGCATAAAGTATAGCAAAATATGCTTGTTTTACTCCGTAGTTTGACATGTTCTATTCTAAACTGTTTTGATAATTATTAATAACAATGTAAAATAGCAACTTTAAAAGAAACACTAAATAGTATGCTTTACTATGATGAATTTACCCAGATTAAGAAACATTAATAGTGTGCTGGAATATGTTGAATTTATCAATTATTTATCATTGCTCTATGGGGGAATAAGTAAAGGTAAGACGTCCCTAAGAGTCTTATAGAAGGCAGTAAAACAAACACAACATAATTATAAATTAATGAATTGAGTTTGACTGGGGATGTATTTCGCTGCAAGTTTCTATGACACTCATGGCTCGATCCAACACAGCTGTAACTTGGGGAATGCCTAGCATGCTCGACTGTAAACCAACTCCTTGCACTAAACTAGCATGCCGTTCCTAACCGATTAAAATGCAATCAACACCAACCGCGCCTCTGTCAAGCCATTTCACACCTGTTAATGTATGATATTTCAGTTTCTCATCAGGGACATCCCCAGAGATTCATGGATAGGGGGGGCTAAGCCTCTTTTTGGGGGCTCTGGGCATACTTTCCAAAACATATTTTGGACAACGGGTATAAAATCTATCTACAGTTTATAGTTAATGATATACATATTCGGTTTGTAAACGCAATTGCTCTGAATCATTTTGAAACAGATTTAGCCATTAGTCTCTTAATCTCGGAATGAAGACATTAAAACATTTTTTTATACTTAATTTATTTGAAATTTCCGTGTGCAAATTGAACACTTCTGTTCCTCACTCTAAACGTTCCTTTTCAAAAAAAATTTAGAAAGGAAAGACAAAGGTGCAGTGGTCTCTTTATTTTTTCCGGAGCTGTAGACTGAGGGCAATTTGATGAAATATGTAAAATATGGGCGGAGCTTCCCTGTGTGGATTTTCCCTGCCGCAGGCAGACAGACCTTAGCGCTAGAAATGGCCGATAATGGGGGTAATGGAGAGTAGGGAGACGTTTGCTACTACAGAAGGGAGCTCGCTTCATATGAGCGACTTATGTTTAAAGCATCAAACTCAACCGAACATGCTGCCAAATTAAAATGATTCTATACAATTTCTATATAATTTGTAGGACGTTTAAGATGTGAAGGAACGGATGTGGAAAAAAAGACACCACCGAGAAAATATATTGACTGATATAATGATTTAGCGGGGGCTAACGCCCCCCTAAAATAGTATTATTATATGATATTAAAACAGTATCAAATAATTGAATTTCACAGTGACAAAAAAAGAAAATTTCACCCTAAACGCTGTTGAGTATTGTGTGTAGATGATCAGGAAACTGAGGTACTGGAACGATCAACATTGAAAAAGTTCAAGGGGGTAGACTGTCTATAGGCACTGTATTTGTGTTTGTATGAATAGTATGGTGGTTGGTTTACTCACTACAGAGGATGGGTGAGGAGGTAGTCTGCAGGGTGAGGACAGACCCATCAGGCTGGGGGATGTTGACCCTGAAGGCCAGCCTGGCCCGGGTGCTCTTCTTCTTGGAGCCAGCCACCCCAATACGAGCCTCCACATCCGCGTTACGCAGCTTCAGGATCCCCACACAGTCAACCCTGCAAAGAGTTAACGTTCCAGGATGTTCATATGACAAAACAAACTTTAACACATTGATATTTCACCAACGCTTACATTTCTGAGAATCAAATGAATGCGTCCCTTACGCTAGTGTCATGGCGTTGCTTGGCTCCAGAGGGACCTCGATGACGGTGGTTCCCTCAATGTCCACCTCCTTGCAGGCAGTGGTGTTGCGGCCTGTTACCCGGCAGGCCTGGTAGAACCCATGAGGCTTCACTCTGCCTGTGTCACTGGCCACAAACACCTGCAGCACCACCGGCTCACTGACGCCATCCAACTGGAGAGAGATGGACGAAGATGAGTAGAGTTTAGAAAAGACAACACAGTTCAACAGTAAACCAATCAACACTTAGCACAATGGCTATGGACATTCTCAGAAATAACCATTTTACACATCTACAGATGACTGACTGTTAGAAAACATCCCTCTGCATTCGAAAATGCTAGACCAACGCCTGACTAACCAAACTAATGGAATGTTTAAAAAAAAAAAAAAAAAGGGGTTGGTCTCCCACCTTGACCGTGGGGAAACCCTGCTGGGTGCGGTCTTTGACAGATCCACGGCTGCCTTCAGTCAGATAGCGTGCCCGGTGTTGGGTCTCCGGCTGCACCAGGATCTTCAGCTCCTTGCCATCCATCTTTTGGGGGTACTGACCTGATAGCAGGCCTCCCTTCAGCAGGCACCCAGCCTCCAGGGAACTGGAAAACAAACCCCACTTAACTCAGGACACCTCCATTAGGCTTCCAGAACATTCGATGATGCTACTTAGCTGTAATATTGTGTGCAGTGGTGTCGATGCCAGATCAACCAAATCTTTGGCTATGTGCAGAATCCATAATATTTATGGATTTTTAGTGTAGGGTAATTTCTGTTGGTTATCAACATTACCAAGAAATGTCATTATATTTTTATGTTTTAGTCATTTAGCAGACGGTCTTATCCAAAGTGATTTACAGTAAGTACATACATTTTGTAAGTGCTAGGTGAAACAACCACACACTTTAGTAGCGATTTCTAATCGATAAATTAGTAAGCAACAATGTCAGTGCTGGAAATATGACCATACAAATTGAACATAGTAACAAATAAAATGACCATACAAATCAATTAAAAAAAACGAGTTGACAAAAGACAACAACAGACAGCCGTTGGAAGTAAACCTCGTACTCCATAAAAAGGGTGAGAGGCTGCTATCCTAGCCTCCAAGGGAAGCTGGTTCCACCATTGAGGTGCCAGGAAAGGGACGAGTTTTGACTGTGTGGATTGGGAACTGCCCCAAAGGAGTGGGACAACCAAGACCTCAGAGGTGGCTAAACGAAGAGCCCGGATAGGGATGTACGGTTTAAGCATTGCATGAAGGAATGGAGAAAAATTCTCCACTTATTCATAAGCAAGAATCATAGGCTTGAAGCAGATTCAAGCTTCCACAAAGAAGTGTGGTGACATGGGAGAACTTGAGTAGGTTGAACACCAGGCAGGCTGCTGCATTCTGAATGAGTTGCAGGGTATGTTTTCACATGCTGGGAGCCCTACCAAGAGTGAGTTGCAGTAATCCAGAGGGGAGATGACAAGTGCCTGTACAACTACCTGTGCTGCTTCCTGCGTGAGGTGAGGTCGTACTCTATGAATGTTGTAGAGCATGAACCTGCTGGAGCGAGTTATGGCCTTGATGTTAGCATTATTTTGGGAAATTCATGTTCCTGTTGGGGCAAGAATGTCAAGGGCAGCAGAGAACCAGATGAATTTGTTCTTGTTGAAAGCAGAGCAACACTTCCAAACCCTGCAAGATTGCAGGTATTCTACATGGGTTGACAGGACTGGGAAGAAGATTTGAAAGGTTGCAGCAACGTAATTGGGTTGTCTGTAGAAATGAGGAGGGGAGAGTTGGACAGGGGCAGGAAAGAGACAATGCACAAAAACTATTTTACTTTACTTTTTAGGAGATGACGTCATCTCAAGCCCATCAACAAAAAATGGTTGATATGGGGAAGCAAAATCAGAAAGCAAAACGTTTGAGTACGTTGTTGCTAAAACGTACCTAGGTTCTACAGATAAATTCTACTTATAGCTCCTTTTAATAACGACAAACATGCAGTCCATTGAACCTACCTAGGCTTGGGGATGGCCTTGTCTGGGCCCAGCTGAGACAGGACAAAGTGTGGGGCCTTGGCACTGTCTGCATCGAACACATCCATGCTGTCCTCTGGGTGGGCAGGCTTGGGCCCGGGGCGCTGGCGGGGGGTGCGTTTACGCGATTTGCGTGGGAGCTCTGTGTTGTCATTGTAGGAGCTGGAGCTGACTAGGCTGAAGTTAGAGGCCGAGTCATCAGCCCAGATGCTACTGCTGTGTTCAGAGTCTGGGCCGGCTGGCCCGACCTGGGCTGGATCCTCCTGGCATGACATGCTGCTGTCATCAAACAGGTCCTCCGGAGGAGGGGAGATGCTCAAAACAGGCCTCCGCTTAGAGGGGGTGTTCTGGGGCTGCTGTTGCTGGGCTCCCACCCCTGCGTCTCCAGATCCAGAGCTAGTCCCACTGTCACCATTACCTCCAGGGACGGCCATAGCCCCCTCCACCCCCTGCATCTCTGGTCCACCCGGGGCTCCAGAACCCTCTTTGGGGGCACCGCTAGGGTTCTGGTGGTGTTGAGTCTGGTCCGTCGCTGAAGACGAAGGGGCTGTGCAGGAGCTGGGGCCTCCCATGGCCAGAGGGAAGGATGGAGAAGGGCTGGAGGTGGAGGAGGAGGCATCTGGAGTGTAGACGGACCACAACGTTAGTACACATGTCAACACAGAGCAGGCTAGCAGTCCCATTCAAGCAGCGGAGTTTGTGCACCGTTTGTCCAGATTGTCCGCTCTTCCCAACTCTAAGTTCATTTAAGGTTTTTTGTTGTGTGGCGACATGCCAGAGCACTCTGGAGTCTGTCAAATTGTCTGAAGTTAAAGTTGAGAATGGTACAAATAGATCCATGTTTCCCCCATTCTAATGTTTAATTCCTACAAAAACTTGTTCAATAAAATCAATGTGACAAAACTGACATGCTTTGTTTACCAAAAACTAAAGCAAGCTTTTAAAATTGTTACATACACATTGCCAGAAACAAAATCAACAAAATCTGGTCAGACTTTTCTCTTAACAGCAACATTTGCAAACTAATGATGTGGTGCCAAATTAAAATGTTGAGGGGGGGCTACAGCAGTTGGTGCATACAACAGTAGGCCTACACAGCAGCTGGTGAATACAGTATTAGGCCTACACAGCGGTCTGAGCATGCCAATTGGAGGATTGGGTTGGGACTGAGCGTAGCCATGGTAACAGAATAAACAAGGCTCTGACCTATGGAGCAGTGACCTGCAGGCCATTTTATATGCAGACACCCCCTGCCTCAGAGGGAGGGAACTTCCTGCAATACAAATAAGACAGCCAATAAGCAACAAGAGAGCTGATCAATCAAGACTCAACTTCCTGAAAATCAGCAAATTGGGTCAATTAAATATTATAGTGAGGATATAGCTTTGTCCGCGACAAGTCAATGTTCGAAGCTTCCCTGACATCCTTGTGCAACCAAATAAAATGTTCCGGTCAACAGAGACATATCCAATCTTATCTAGCAGCTATATTTAAGGGTTGGTAGGTTGAAACTGTCCTTTTGCTTATGTTCAAAGGCCAGTGCATTAAAAATAATTTGAGATATTTATACAGTAAATAATACTCTAAAATAGGTCTGAGCAATGAAGCAATAATTAATCGTCTGTGTTCCTCACTACAAAGCTTTAGAAGGATTTTTCATCATTTGGGCCACCTAAGTGAAACAGGCTCTATGAAATAGATGGTTTATGCTATGAAGTGATAACGGTCTTTTGGTGCATAGCAAGGATTTCACAAACTCCTTTTCCTCACACACTTGCACGCACCCCATTATAAAAACAACAATTATATCCAGGGGAGCTTTAAAACCTGTTTTAATCCAAGTTCTACAGCCCATGGGCGAAACATTTGAGTCCATTTTAGACCACACAGTAACACGGAAGATAACTACCACCAGGCCAACAAGGGAAAACCCCAGATTTTAATTATTAGTTGATAAAGGACCCATTCTCAATATATTGAATATGCCTCTGTTAATGGGAAACATTTTGGTAAAACCGAATGGTCTAAGGTTTGGTTGATTAAGGGTCCCGGGCCTGGAAAGCTTCAACAACAAGATGAGGGGTAAACAATGGCTCACAGTAGACAAAGCTAGTGTGGATAGACATTTTTAAGTTGGCTCACTGTAATGATTTGAAGGTGCTTGGGGCCAGCTGTGGCAGATATGCTGTGTGAAAAGCTAAAGCGCTCCAAAGTCTTTCCATTTAAATTCAGCACATCAAGACACCCACCATCTCAGATTGTTCTAAAACTGGTTCTGTTGTTAGAAAAAGATTTGATTAGCATTCCTGCAACATTATTTTGTAACATTTTGTTAGTTGTATTTGATCTTTGAGAAATAAACCATTTGATTGCACCTAAATTGTCTTGCAAACGTACATTATTCACGTACGGCAATAAATGTAGTACCCAAATTCTAATTTTAATCAAACTACTCCCTACCATTACGTAAGACATAAGAAAACCAACAATGTTCAAGCTAGTCCCACCCAAATAACCAGTACTAGTTCTGTTTGAGAAGTAATTATTTAGTCAACCCATGTATTATTTTCTTGTTTAGGTCCACCTCTGAAGATTGATGCATGTTACTTCTACAACCCCATTTCCAAAAAAGTTGCATAAAATGTAAATAAAACAGAATGCAATGATGCGAAAATCATTTAAATACTATATTTAATAGAAAACGGTACAAAGACAACATTTGTTGAAACTGAGACATTTTGTTTCTTGAAAAATGAATGCCCACTTTGAATTTGATGCCAGCAACACATTTAAAAAATGTTGGGACAGAGGCAACAAAAGACTGGAAAAGTTGTGTAATGCTAAAGAACTAAACCTGGTGGAATATCACAACTAATAAGGTCAATTGGCAACAGTTCAGTAACATGATTGGGTATTAAAAGATTATTCCAGAAAGGATGGGTCTGTCAGAAGTGAGGATGGGGAGATGTTCACCACCTTGTGAAAGACTGTGCAGGCAAATTGTGCAACAATTTAAGAACGTTTCTCAACGTAAAACTGCAAAGTTTGAGGATCTCATCTATATTACACAATACAATTAAAAGATTCAGAGAATCCTGAGAAATCTCTGTATGCAAGGGACAAGGCCGAAAACCAATATTGGATGGCCGTGATCTTCGGGCCTTCAGGCAACACTGCATTAACATCAGACAGAAGTGCAAAACTGTCCTGTGGTCTGACGAATCAAAATCTGAAATTGTTGGGAATCATGGACACCACGTCCTCTGGACTAAAGAGGATAGAGACCCTCCAGCTTGTTATCAGCGCACAGTTCAAAATCCAGCATCTGTGATGGTATGGGGGTGCATTAGTGCACATGGCATGGGGGACATGCACATACGTGAATGTACCATTAATGCTGAATATACACAGGTTTTGGAGCAACATATGCTGCCATACAGACAACATATTTTTTAGGAAAGGTCTTGCTTATTTCAGCAAGACAATGCCAAACCACATTTTGCATGTATTACAACAGCATGGCTCTGTAATAAGAGAGTCTGGGTACTAGAAATACAATCAAGGAGACCTCGAACTGTGCAGCAGTTGCAATCCTATATCAAGCAAGAAATGGAATACATTTCACTTTCAGAGTATTGTTAAAAGACGTGATGACACACATTGATAAACATGCCCCTTTCCCAGCTTTTTCTTTTAAACGTGTTGCTGGTATCAAATTCAAAATGGGCATGCATTTTTCCAAAAACAATAACATTTCTCAGTTTCAACATTTGATATGCTGTCTTTGTACTATTTTCAACTAAATATAGGGATACATAAATTATTTGCATATCATATCATTCTGTTGTTATTTGCATTTTATGTAGCGTCCCAACTTCTTGGGAAGCGGGGTTGTACATATACACAGAAAGGGCGGGACTGTCGATGCCCACATAGAGGACAGCAATAACAACGTTACCTTTTCAGAGATGAGTCTGTTGTTGAGGGTTGACATGGGTTTGACAATTCCACTGAAACTGTCAGAGTCCAGACGTCATTAGTATTTGGAAAGGCACACAGACATTATCAAATAGCTTAAGTTTGGCGTCTCGGTTTCCATTTGGAGGAAGCTCCCTACATATATAAATTACAATCTAAATTCCAGCTGCGTATCCATCATAGAGATAACACATATACTCTTAACATGTGTCGGCGGTACTGGAACATTTGGGGACTTTATTTTGCATGCAGTAATTTCACATGTTGGTCTCTTTAGCAAATGAGTAAGCTGTGTTGCCTGGGACTTTTTAAGGGTCAAAACCATTGATTCTGGAACAGCAGGGTAGCTGGGTTCCAAAATGGAATCCTATCACTCAACTTATTCATATTTGGATAAATGTAAACCTACTTTGCAACTAAAATTGTTTAATTTTGTTGAATAAAATACAGAAATAAAACCAAGCCCGGTTTGAGAAAATACTGTGTTGCCTAAATAAATGACTATTTTTCAAGTTTGCAAGTAGAGTTGCTTTATTGTAGAACTACCTGAAAATGATGCTTTAAATTACATTTGAAATGCATCCGGCGGATCTACCACAGAACACAAAAGCTGATGCTCATATAGTGTCATGTTTTGGACGGTATGGGCTACAATACAGCACTTTTTGCTAGATGAGTGAGAGAGAGAGACTTGTCAAAATAACCTGTCAACTGGACGCAATGTGGAAAAAGCAATGGTTTAATGAGATGACAAAATCAAATACCATTTGTCCATAAAAAGAAGTAAATGGGTAGACTGCAGTTGTACTGTTAAATTGAACGCTTCTGGCTCTAATTTTGTAGAGCTGTTTTTTCTTAACCATGAAAAGGGTAGTTAACTTGAAGGCTGGTGTTTAGCTATGGGAAATAGAGATTTCCCTGGGCAATGTGTGTGGTCAGATTTGAATTGGAGCCTGCCTACCCACACTCACTGTGACCCTCCCCGGCATCTGGGATGGGTGTGGCACGAAACTCACACTGCAAAATAGCACCGATCTTAGCATCTAGAGCTGATAATATTACAATTTCTTATGACAATTAGTAAAAATGTACTACAAGCTGTTACAGCAAATACAAGTTTATGTCCCCAAAAGAGTCATCAAAGTTTCAAGGGCCGAGTCCCCAATTTTCACTACGACCCTGGTGCCCTCCTTAATTATTAGGACAGTAACAGGGTTCATTCTGATTCAAAAAGGGTCTTAGATGGTAGGTGCAGCAAGTGGCACGGCAATAAATGAGTCTGCCTAGTCGCCCTACATAATTAGAAAATGTGCAACGTTTGTTACTTTCTTCATTAAGGGGGGGGAATTCTTTGCTCATCCACTGTACTGGTTTTCGACGGGGCTCTTACCCTATGAGGAACGGAGCCTGCTGGTTCTGTTCTACCTCATTGTTAATTAGACCCACCTGGTGTCCCAGGTCTAAATAGATCCCTGATTAGAAGGTTGCAATGCAAAAATGGAGTGGAAATGGCTTGGAGGGTCAGCATTGACTATCCCTAGTCTATGACATAACAAGGCTAGCAAGTGTTTGCGTTCTTCTTTATTGAACAAGCTGCTTTTGGCATGCATAATGTTTTTGGGCTGTGTCTGAATAATTGATTCTGATTTATATGCATCATGACCGCCAGCTTTACTTGGACTGTAACATCTTTGTTCCTTGTGCGGTCAGACCACAGCAACTGACTCAACGCAAATGCAAAGCGTAGAATAAAGACCAGACATTTACAGCATTTTCTGTGCATGCACTAATAAGGCAAACAAACATCTGCAAAATAAGAGACACGGTGAGAAGCAAAGTGTCCAAATATGTTGGTATTGTTAAAAAGGGGGAGGGGTCTATGTACAAAACATATGTCTGAAAATACCCTCAAATTACATCAGTGTGTTAATCCCATAATCTTTGTATAATTTCAAATCGTTAGTGCTCTAGAACAGAGCCAAAATAACAAAACTTGTGCAGTTCATTATTTGACCTATGACACGGCAACTCCTAAAATAATACCCTGAGGCACATTTTTTTTTTAAAGGAATATTCAGAATTTGCTCCCATCTTGTGGAAGCTAGCTAAATAACAGCAACAACACAGTAAAACCAATTCTCCCCTTGTTCTGCATTGGCCGAGGGCTTTTGCTTGTCCCCGTCATTGTTCATTTTAAGAGATGACGTCGCTGTGTGCCTGTGGCAGGGAGTCAATGAAACAATAACTAATGAAACAACATGAAACATTGTTCAGTCCACTGAGTACAATTATTGCCTGATAAAATTAATGAAACGATATGGGCAATTTGACTGGTTTAAATGGTATTTCATAAGAAGGCTAATCACACATTTAAGTAATCGGTGATGTAGAAGTAACAATACTCCTGTCCCGAGCAGCCTAAACAAAAAAACATGGACAATTTCTCGTCTCAAGTCCTTAACACCAATATTTGAATAAGTTAATCTAAAAAATAAGACAAATCTATCGCACCATTAACCCAATAAGCGTTGCTGATGTGGACTTGCTAACTAGCTACAGCATAGATAATCCCATCCGATTCTGTCACGATTGTCTGAGTACGTGAGCAGCGTTGAGCTGTTGGAAATCCCGCGCATCACTCTCGGAGCGGATGTTGCGCACTGCTCCATCGTTCCAAATCTTTCCCAACCGCTTTGTGAAAAAAAACTAGTGCACAGAAAAAAGAAAAAAAAAACTACCCCTCCAAATTTGCTCTAATCATTTTCTGTTTAAAGTCATAATTTAATACAGGGCAAAATATATATATATATTTTTAAATAATTTTAGGGGCCAGGCCAAGGGGCTCGGTCTTAAGGGGGTGCAGCATTTGGCACCAGGGCAATCAGCCAGGGTACTAAGGCCATTCAATCAAAATGGACTCGCAAAAAGACCCCCCAATTATTATAGAAAAGTGATTAAATAAAGCCTGGGTACAATATAATTCTTACATCCACATTGTTCACCCTCCCCAAAGGTAGACTATCCAAATGTTTTTTTTTAATTATTGGTCCCATTATCGGCCAGTTAGGATCAATTTAATTGTTTCATCAAAGAGATACAACCCATTGCATGATTCCTAATTAGGTGAATCCATTAATTAAATTATTCTGAACTGTCAGAAAATTGTTAAAAGAAGCCGGTTTGCATTTTTACTATGATATCCACATAGAAACCTATAATCAATAACCCTAAAACAATAAAAAGGCACCCAGCATACAATAAGGTGAATTAGACTGCTGTGTTTACCTAAGTGTTAGATTTAATTTAAGACAAGTATTTGCAACTTTACTAATATAAATAACAGTGGAACTGCCCTCAACTTCAAAATAGCATGTAAACAATTCTGTTACTGTTACTAACTATGAAACCGATTTGAGAACAATCTGAGATGGTAGGTACTGAAATCCATTTTGTTGTGTTCTTTTGGATTGACTCTAGCTACAGTCTGAACACTTGAGTTGAGTTAGAAGCTGTCCCTAATCACAGATCTAGGTACATGCAGCTTGTGGAATGACAACCGGGATCAGAGGGTTTGGCTAAAACGCATACATCTGTGACCAGACTATTCTTAAATACAACTGCATGTTTTTACAGACATTTGATTAAATACACTCACCTAAAGGATTATTAGGAATACCATACTAATACTGTGTTTGACCCCCTTTCGCCTTCAGAACGGCCTTAATTCTACGTGGCATTGATTCAACAAGGTGCTGAAAGCATTCTTTAGAAATTTTGGCCCATATTGATAGGATAGCATCTTGCAGTTGATGGAGATTTGTGAGATGCACATCCAGGGCACGAAGCTCCCGTTCCCCCACATCCCAAAGATGCTCTATTGGGTTGAGATCTGGTGACTGTGGGGGCCATTTGAGTACAGTGAACTCATTGTCATGTTCAAGAAACCAATTTGAAATGATTAGAGCTTTGTGACATGGTGCATTATCCTGCTGGAAGTAGCCATCAGAGGATAGGTACATGGTGGTCATAAAGGGATGGACATGGTCAGAAACAATGCTCAGGTAGGCCGTGGCATTCAAACAACGCCCAATTGGCACTAAGGGGCCTAAAGTGTGCCAAGAAAACATCCCCCACACCATTAAACCACCACCACCAGCCTGCACAGTGGTAAAAAGGCATGATGGATCCATGTTCTCATTCTGTTTACACCAAATTCTGACTCTACCATCTGAATGTCTCAACAGAAATCGAGACTCATCAGACCAGGCAACATTCTTCCAGTCTTCAACTGTCCAATTTTGGTGAGCTCGTGCAAATTGTAGCCTCTTTTTCCTATTTGTAGTGGAGATGAGTGGTACCCAGTGGGGTCTTCTGCTGTTGTAGCCCATTCGCCTCAAGGTTGTGCGTGTTGTGGCTTCACAAATGCTTTACTGCATACCTTGGTTGTAACGAGTGGTTATTTCAGTCAAAGTTGCTCTTCTATCAGCTTGAATTAGTCGGCCCATTCTCCTCTGACCTCTAGCATCTACAAGGCATTTTTGCCCACAGGACTGCCGCATACTGGATGTTTTTCCCTTTTCACACCATTCTTTGTAAACCCAAAATTGCTTAAATCCCCTTTCTTTCCCGTTCTGACATTCAGTTTGGAGTTCAGGAGATTGTCTTGACCAGGACCACACCCCTAAATGCATTGAAGCAACTGCCATGTGATTGGTTGATTAGATAATTGCATTAATGAGAAATTGAACAGATCTTCCTAATAATCCTTTAGGTGAGTGTATAATGTACACCTGAAACATGTTTTTAGTTTCAGCCAAACCCACTGACCCTGCATCAGTGGTTAGGGTCAACTTCTTATCTGACCCTGCATCAGTGGTTAGGGTCAAGTTCTTATCTGACCCTGCATCAGTGGTTAGGGTCAACTTCTTATCTGACCCTGCATCAGTGGTTAGGGTCAACTTCTTATCTGACCCTGCATCAGTGGTTAGGGTCAACTTCTTATCTGACCCTGCATCAGTGGTTAGGGTCAACTTCTTATCTGACCCTGCATCAGTGGTTAGGGTCAACTTCTTATCTGACCCTGCATCAGTGGTTAGGGTCAACTTCTTATCTGACCCTGCATCAGTGGTTAGGGTCAACTTCTTATCTGACCCTGCATCAGTGGTTAGGGTCAACTTCTTATCTGACCCTGCATCAGTGGTTAGGGTCAACTTCTTATCTGACCCTGCATCAGTGGTTAGGGTCAATATCTACCTACTTGTGGTTTATGTGGACCATGATAGCAGCCACATGCTAATGAGTTCAATGAACTCCAATTGTTGGAAAGAGTAGCATTGGTTCTGTTTAAATACGATAACCACTCTGATGTGACACAGGTACACATCTTTTTTTTCTCCTGATGGAAGACTTATGCTAGAGCATCAATCATATGTTCCTGTGTGTCATCTTTACAGAAACTCCATGACAGACTGTTCCAATCCAGTCAGATATGCCATGTAATAAGTGTTAAAAAGGACACAATAATTGCTTGGCTAATTATAGCCTTGCCGTTTTTACCTCCTCACCATCTAAGAATAGAAATGAACAATAGAAACAGAGTAAATGTCTTTAGTGACGGGTTTCATTAAATAGTGTCACTCAAAGACAAACAAACGTAGGCCAATTAAATTCACTTCGTAAGACTCAAAAGAAAAACTGCGGTCAATAACTATGTTAATATTAGTAATAATGACTGCCCTACCAGCCCTGAATACAGTGACCCATAGCCTACATTGGCCCTATAACTTCCCAGAATACA
Organism: Esox lucius; assembly: GCF_011004845.1. Taxonomy (NCBI): domain Eukaryota; kingdom Metazoa; phylum Chordata; class Actinopteri; order Esociformes; family Esocidae; genus Esox; species Esox lucius. The sequence goes on from NC_047587.1 coordinate 19,338,692, forward strand.
CCACAGTTAGCACCCACCGCCCCAAAAGCCATCAGCAGCAGGGGTGGGGAAGAGCCATGGATGATCTACAGTCAGTCTAAACATCTAGGTGACGGGTGAGAGGGCATGGCTTACCTGAAGCCAGGGCTGCAGAAGGGGGCGGTCCCGCCTCTCCCCCACTCGTCTGACTCATGGTGGGCGGGTCTGCCTGGGAGGAGGAAGAGGACTGCTGCAGCTGGAGCTCCTTAGGGAGGAGATCATACACAGACTCTGGAGAGGAAGACAATGACGAAGAGTAGAGAAATTTAGGGGTTTGTTCGTGCACCAAACACCACCACAAATGTCAGCCAAGACACGGGGGAGTTCAGTTGCCAAAAATAAAATAAAATACGGCCATAGACACCCTGACACAGACACCTGCCGTGGATATGCCGGGTTTCCAAGCAACATATGTACCTTGCGAGCAGTCATTTGATCTGCCTGTCATAAGTCAAGCCCAGCAGCCAAGCGAGACTGACAGACACATGATCTCAGGCTCCGTGATGTCAGCCCATCTGCTAGTCACAGACATCCACCCACTCAGTCACATTCACCACAGCCGGCCTACACACAGAACAGGACTGTTCACAGTCGCTCAGCGAGCGGAGGCCGCCAAAAACACATCCTAACTGTACTGACGATCAGTTAACATAATCCCCTGACTACCTGACCTAGATTAGGCTCAGCCGCCTAAAGCAGTTTCTGTGACATCACCACGTCCATGGTCTCTGTTGGAGGAGCCTGGTACGGTACGGACGGTCGCCCAGTCCCCTCAGCGCGTGCCTCTGCTCCAGTGTTGGGATGGGTGGGAGAGTGAGGCTGTGTGAATACTGATGCGGCAGAAGAGATGACGACCTCGCGTGACCTCAGTGTGGCGTGAGTCACACTAAACACGGCCAGGTCAAGGCAGCGTGTGGGACTGGATGGTCTGGCACCCAGTCTCCTGACCTTCTCACCCGCTTATCTCACCCGCTCATCTCACCTACACCTCCTCTGTCACTCACGGAGTCTCATGTAAAAAAAAGACTGTGGCCATTTTAGACCAGATCAACCACATGGTACAGACAACATGCCACTCATTATACTCAAACAGGCTCTAAATAAAATGTTCAAATACAGTTAAGATTTGCTTTCCGCTGTCTTTTAACCAAAACCAAAAGATTTAAACCTGACGGAACAAACAAATGACACCAATGTAATTTATTTAAATTACACAACACCTAATACCCCCTTGTGAAAACGTCCCCCTTACACTTGATTACTGGTTACGCCACTGTAAGCAGCAACAACCGCCATCATTCACTGTAGTTACTGATGAGCCTCAAAGTGGAGGAATTCTGGTCCAATCCTCCATGGAGAACTCCTTCACTGCAGTGACATGTTTTCTTAAGCATTACCTGTCAGATCGTTTTGACACATTTGTAAATAGAACAGTTTGAGTTCCAGGCCCACTTAAGGATGATCAAGGTGCATTTTTGGTCAAGCAATTTTGGGGTAAATAAATGTTTGTCTTAATGAGCAAAGGATTTTGCCTTGCTACTCTGCAATCCCATTTTTGCAAAGTGTCTTTCTGAGTCATGAACACTGATCTTAGAGAGGCCAGCAGATCCCTGGATGTTGTTCTTCAACCACATTTCCCCCCCCTCCCATACGCAGTGTAATGTTTCTCAAGATCACATTTAGAGCTTTGCATACTGCTCAATTTCCTTGGATATCTTCTGACCAGAGTCTACCACCCAAACATTCACCCATGCACAAGATGAGGGGCTTCATTTGACCACACCGCTGAGCAGGGTGTGATGGAATTACCCTAATGTTGTTTCATTGTAAGTAAACAGTCTTCCAAAACGGAATCTCTCACCACAACACTTATCGCATGGTAGGCTACAGAACGCATGGGATGGTAGGCTACAGAACGCATGGGATGGTAGGCTACAGAACGCATGGGATGGTAGGCTACAGAACGCATGGGATGGTAGGCTACAGAACGCATGGGATGGTAGGCAACAGAACGCATGGGATGGTAGGCTACAGAACGCATGGGATGGTAGGCTACAGAACGCATGGGATGGTAGGCTACAGAACGCATGGGATGGTAGGCTACAGAACGCATGGGATGGTAGGCTACAGAACGCATGGGATGGTAGGCTACAGAACGCATGGGATGGTAGGCTACAGAACGCATGGGATGGTAGGCTACAGAACGCATGGGATGGTAGGCTACAGAACGCATGGGATGGTAGGCTACAGAACGCATGGGATGGTAGGCTACAGAACACATGGGATGGTAGGCTACAGAACACATGGGATGGTAGGCTACAGAACGCATGGGATGGTAGGCTACAGAACGCATGGGATGGTAGGCTACAGAACGCATGGGATGGTAGGCTACAGAACGCATGGGATGGTAGGCAACAGAACGCATGGGATGGTAGGCTACAGAACACATGGGATGGTAGGCTACAGAACGCATGGGATGCAGCGGTGGGTTAAACCAAATGAGAGATTCCCAGACCAACTGGAAAACTGAACGGCAGAAGTTGTCTGAACCCAGTTATAGTTAATTTTTCATGTACTTGTGTAACAGGAATAGAATTGTTTGTTTTGTTTGCATTTTATTTGTGCAGCAGGGACCTCTACTGGCTTAATGTGGTAATGGAGTTGTGGTTATATCTTGTGTTTGAGCTCCTCAGCTAATTTTCTTTCAGCATATAGCCTAATGAGCGCAAAGCTGTGCTGTCCATTTCAAAATTTCAGATCAAGTAATTTGTACAACCCAAATAAATGTTATCCATATAGTACATTGTGATGGTTTGGGGTTATGTACTTTTACGGAAATGTAGCATTTCACCTCAGTTAGATAGATGCTTATTTTGGTTAGTACTTAATCCTAAGATAACTGATTGTGTGAATACTGAAATGTTTTTATTTGTGATATGAATGTATTCCAAGAACTGGAGCTACACAAAAAAAATATGAAGCCACTACATGTACTGTCACTCACTCATCTTTTATCACAAACCAAAACATAGATACACAACACACACAAAAATCATTAAGACACTGCTTGGTGTCTCTTTACATATTTTAAAAGAGGAAAGCATCAAGAGTGAGACAAAGTCCTACTGTGTCCATCTTAGTCCATTGGGCCAATGTTACTCTATTAATCAGATCTTGCAGACTTAAGAGTATTTTTGGCCCCAGAATTCCAGTTGCACACTTGCACTGACTTAGACATGACTGCAACAACTAATACAAAACCGTTATTTATTTGTTGACAGCATTTAAGTTGAAATCCGAAAAACTTACATTTAAATGGACAACCTGTTGGTTCATTATATTTTGAGGGGAGTGATGTGGGGATTTAATCATAAGAGAAATTGTCATTACCATTGATGGAAAGTGTGTTTAAAAAAAACAACTCGTGTGGTATTCTAATCTGCCTCAAACTTCCCAGACAACAGCTGTGTCCAGTCGGCTCTGTGACCATCAGATTTAGTGGACATTTGATCTGACATTCATCCACAGTGCTGATTATCAGATAGTGCCACTAATGCAGTTGGAAAGGTCTAAAACAACATTATGCATCTCCCTCAACACTATATAAATATTTTCAAAGGCTCTTCCAGGCGTAAAGGGTGCAGACCCCTGGGCCTAGTCCTACATGTCAGCCAAGCCTGACATACTTCTGAGCATTACAATCCGATTACCTCACCACATACTTATGCAATGTAGGCTGGCTACACACGGCTCCCATTACACTAGCTTTGAACCTGTCCCAAGGCAACGGTCAGGACTGTATTAGTCCCAGTCGGCTGTCCATTTGCTTTGATGACACAAACCACTGTTCCAACTACCATCCCACCAACAATCCACTGCACCAGTCAAAGCAATACACAGCCTTCTAACATGCCTCTTCAACTCCACAGGTTAGTTGGGAGGCCAGATTGGACAGCTCCAGCTTGTGTGAAATTGTCATATATAGAGGTCTAGTTCTACAAGATTAACTCAAGGTAAAAAGCCATACCAAAGATTTACAGAACTAAATAAAGATGGCCCGCAACCCTGTTTCCAACAGGAGGCTAGTGAAGCAGAGTGGGCAGAACCTAGGAAAGGAAAGCAAAGTAAAAAATTTTGATATACTATAGGGCAGTGCTAGCACATTTAAGCATGTTTCTGTATGTAAACACCAACTGTGTATGTGTGTGTGTGTGTAAAATAACCACATTTTGTTTGGCATTAAGACTAAAATATAATTTGCTCTGTTGGTAAAATATTTTACTTTTTGAAACAAAACTGAATTGAGGTAACACGTTTCAATCGCAAACTGCTACGCCATTGGACAATCTCTCCATGCGGAGCGGACCTGGTGACTTGATGCTACAATTATGATGTTACCACAAACCTGGCTCCGCCTGTCTCTGGAGATCCATTAAAATACAAGGGTCTGCCCAGGTCATGGGCAGCATAGCCCAGATCCACTCATTAAATAATAATACGTAAACAGCCTATGGACCCAGAGTAAACCACTTGACATGTTCATTAGAAGCGTCCATGAAACAACAACTGTGCTTTACTCAGTCAGTTACAGACATATGAGTAGACTAGGCCTTCCCCATCATGTTAGAAAGCAGGATCATATGGCCAGCTCCTGTAGACATGGTAGGGCCACTGATACACTGGTTCATTAGTGCACACCATTCAGAGCGTGGACAGATGTGTCTGAATCATTATGCCAGTAGACAGGTAGGGGATCACAGAGCATCTGTGGACTGTGTGGAAAGAGACAAAATAAAAAAATAAAAAAAAACTAGTTAATTGCGTTTGGCCAACCTATGCCTACAGGAGATGAAAGCATAGCTCACTGGCATTGCTCGTTAACATTACTTGGTCCAGACGTCCAGGCAAGTCAACACGAGAGGTCCTAAACCACTAGCAAACGGCCAACATCAAGGTAATGCAGTGGAAATAATGCATTGTTGACGTTTGTTGTTGTGAGAAGTGCACGGCAGACACATTTGACACCAGTAGGCTCTCTGTCACTAGAAAACAACTGGACTGAAGGAGTCACAAGAGCAGCTTTGTGCCAGCCTTCACTTGGTCAGCACCCACATATCAGCTGGCCAAGCAGGCTAGCATTGCCAGTGACAGCAAAGATATAACGATCTAGCTAGCCTTCAACAGAAGATATAGCCAAGACAAGTTTTAATCTTATTTTTTCTATTTTCTAAATGCGTTAGCGGATTTGTGCCATTTTGGGATTATTTCCACATACCTGGTTATTTCTGTCTGACTGCTAGTTTGTTGAGTGTTCCCCATGTCTTGTGCTGTCTCGGGATTATTGGAATTTATCTACTTTGGCTTTGCAGGACTATATCGCTATTGGATTACCGTCACTGACTCTCCTTCAGCCGCTGAAGTTCTATTTATAGATACTAGCTAACTACACATTGTTACAGCTGAGGCTGATATGTGAATGTTTCCATGCAGGAAATACACATTGGCTAGTCAAATGCATAGCACAATACTTTTCAATTAACCTTTATTTGGCGGTACAATGTTTGCTGTCGATTCAGTCACAGAAGCGTTTTCTAAATTCAGACAAATTTCCTGATGTTCTGACATGGTCATTTAGGAAATGGTTATGTTACTTATTGGGACAAATTGACAATTATAGTATTGCCAAATACATACATGTTAACTGAAAGGTCTCATTATGTAAGAGAGCTATGATGTAATGCAAGAATTTCCTCGCAAAACTTTATAATACCTACTTAGAAATAATACAAAAAGATGTCAGCTGATTGAATAAGGTCTAAGGTATGATGACACAGCGTGTTTGAAAAATAAAATCTGTTTTGGTTATTGAACTATACTAGGTAAAGTGGATCAACACCAGATAACCATGACGGTACCAGAATGACCTCACAGGTCACTGACCCTTTGTCAGTCACCAGTTATAATGCTGCAATAGTTTCACAGGGGACCAGGGAGAGTCTGTCTGGCCACATTATTTATTTTAACTGCATTAGTTTGTGCATGTCTGAAATACACTGCTCAAAAAAATTAAGGGAACATGAAATCACCACAGTATAACACCAAGTTAAACTTCAGGGATATCAATCTGTCCAGTTAGAAAGTATAAGCGACTGTGAATCAATGGCACCAGTTTTCGTGCAATAAAAGTGCACTGGAGAGGAAACAGCAAGACAACCCCAAAGAAGGGAATAGTTTTGCAGGTGGTGGCCACATACAATTGCTCTCTCCTTATCCTTCCTGACAGATTTTTCTCTAGTTTTGTGTTTTGCTAGTGTCCTTGTCACTACTGGTAGCATGAGGCGGTACCTGCAGCCCATTCAGGTTGCACAGGCAGTCCAGCCCCTCCAGGAAGGCACATCCATACATGCCATCGGAAGGTTTGCTGTGTCTCAGTACAGTCTCAAGAGCATGGAGGAGATACCAGGAGACGGGCTGCTACACGAGGAGAGCTGGACCGGGCTGTAAAGGGCATCAACCCAGCAGCAGTACTGGTATCTGCTCCTTTGTGTGAGGAGGAACAGGAGGAGCACTGCCAGAGCCCTACAAATTACCTACAGTGGGCTACTGGTGTCCATGTGTCAGACCAAACTGTCAGAAACAGACTCCATGAGGATGGCATGAGGGCCCAACATCCTCAAGTGGGAGCTGTGCTCACAGCACCGTGCAGCTCGATTGGCATTTGCCAGAGAATACTAGAATTGGCAGGTCCGCCATTGGCGCAACGTTCTCTTCAGGTTCACACTGAGCACATGACAGACCTGAAGGTCTGGAGACGGCGTGGTGAACCTTATGCTGCATGCAACATAATCCAGCATGACTGGTTTGGAGGTGGGTCAGTGATGGTCTGGGGAGGCATATCCTTGGAGGGTCGCACAGACCTCCACGTGCTAGCCAACGGTACCCTGACTGCTGTTAGGTACCGGGATGAAATCCTCAGACCCATCGTCAGACCTTACGCTGGTGCAGTGGGCCCTGGGTTCCTCCTGGTGCAGGACAATGCCTGGCCTCATGTGGCCAGAGTGTGTAGGCAGTTGCTGGATGTCGAAGGCATTGATGCCATTGACTGGCCTTCACATTCCCCAGATCTGAATCCAATTGAGAACCTCTGGGACCTTATGTATCGGTGCATCAGACACTGCAAAGTAGCACCAGACTGTCCAGGAGCTCCCTGATGCCCTGATCCAGGTCTGGGAGGAGATCAGGAGCATGCCCAGACGTTGTTGGATGTGCACACAGGCATGTGGGGGCCATGCACATTGCGGAGTCACATTATGAGTAGCTGTGATGAAATTCACACAAGTTGGAACAGCCTACGATTTCAATTATTTACTCAGATTTTCGGTTTTGAATCCAGCCCCTTATCGGTTGGTGATTGTTTTTCCATTGACCGTTATTAGGGCTGCACGATATATCGTTTCAGCATCGACATGGCGAGGTACGCATCCGCAATAGTCACATGGCAGAACGTGCGATTTAGTAAGGTAAACGTGTATATTGTAGACCAGTGGTTCCCAACTCCGGTCCTCGAGTACCCCCAACAGTACACATTTTTGTTGTAGCCCTGGACAAGCATACCCAATTCAACTCAATGAGAGCCTGATAATTAGTTGACAAGTTGAATCAGCTGTGCTTGGCTGGGGCTACAATGAAAATGTGTACTGTTGGGGGTACTTGAGGACCGTAGTTGGGAACCACTGTATGTAGACTGATATATTTTAAATGTTAAACTAGCATTCTATCCGTCTGATATAAGGTAATTAACTCAGATTTATGGTTTATTGCATACACAGTTTATTATTATTATTTTAAACACAGAGTTGCAGCAAGTGGTTGGCATGCAGGCTCTGCTTGAGCGTGAAGAAATGATGAGCGAGGAACTGGCAAAAAAAGACAGAAATGGAGAATTTCGTTGCAAAAAGAAATGCATTGTCAATTACATGGAAACATTTCAGCTACAGACAGGATGATGAGGACCAAAAACAGATACTTTGTCGAGAGTGCCTTACAATGCCGTACAAAGCAAAAATCTATTTCGGATGCATTTGCCAGTATTACACCATACGAGAAATCACAGATTCAATAACATTTCACGTCGACAAAGACATGGTACCAATTAACATGATTACCAAAGACGGTTTTAAAAACATTAGCGGTATGTAATGCCATCACGCAACTATTTTTCTCAAGTTGCCATCCCAGAGCTGTACGAGAAATGCAAGGCAGAAGTTGAAAAAGAGCTGTCACAAGTGAAATATTGTACAGCAACAACAGACTTGTGGACCAGCCGGACAACGGAGCCCTACATAAGTCTGACCGTACACTTTATTATTGAGGACTTCCACCTGAAAAGTCGCTGTTTGCAAACTGCATTTTTTCCCAGAGGATCATACAAGTGAAAACATCGCAACAGGGATGAGAGAAGCTTTAGCTGTTTGGGGCCTAGATGAGAGTCGTCTAGTCTGTATTACAACAGACAATGCCGCGAACATGGTGAAGGCTGCACCTGAACAAGTGGACCAAATTGCAGTGCTTTGGCCGCAGACTGCATCTTGCAGTTGGTAAATTATGCCCAATTGCGCATTCTATTTTACTACTGTTGCTATTACTATTACTGTTACATATTATTACCTAGCAACCTGTTCTTAAATATAAAAATGTTCAAGAGTTTCATATTTTTTATTGTAGAGGATGGGCCGGGGGGAAAATGATAGCCAAAGCTCTTTCTGAAGACATTCTGTATTTTTTCAAATAGCAAAATATATTGCAGAAAAACAAAATTTCGCAATGTCAGTTATTTCCAATATCGTGCAACCCTAAATGTTGTGTCTTTTTGTTCTCAATTAATTACACAATGTACAGCAAAGATTTTGATCCTTCATCGAGACCCGATGTGTGATTTAAGTGCTCCTTTAATTTTTTTTAGCAGTGTGGACACCGAGGTAGGCTTATCTCTTTGGAAATAAGAAATGCTCCGTGTCTGAACTTCACCTGGTTGTGTTTCAGATCTGGTATCTGTCAGATGACTGCTGCTGTCACTACCCACAGCCCACCCGGTCATCCCTGTCCAATACAACTTGGTTTTTCTGCTTACCTGGATTCTCACAAAAGACTCTCTCCATAGTCAGAGGGTGAATTCGCTTTAAAGTCTCCATTTACAAAGCGCTCTAAAGATATATATATATATTTTTTAACCTGGATTCTAATTAAACTAATATGCAGCAGTCAGTACTCTAGAACAAAGGAAAAAAAACTGGTTCACAGGACTACCTCCAACAAAAAATCTGCCTGTGTTTTGCAGATGTATTAAATGTGATTAAGACAAAAAAGTAAAATAACAGACTCAAAATGTATTTTGGTTTCAGGGTTGTGTTTAGTTGGTTCCAGTGAATAAATGACAGCAAATGTTTCAAATATAAGAAGTTACAGGACAGAGGAGTGGGATGAAAGTAACAATGTTAACTACTGTCCGTCACGTAACCTTGCAAACAAATAAATAACTCACAGCTTCTCCCTCCACTCACTCCCTGTACTGTACATTCAGTGTTGGAAAGTGCTCAGAGGTTGTGGACACTGGTTACACTAAATGGAAAGAGGACTAATGGCGATGTGTCATTAAGAGCTGGGAGACGTGAAATTAACTGGAGAGAAAACAGGGAGAATGAAAGGGAGGGGTTATCCTGACTGTTTTCACAACATAACAGTATGCCAGTGACAAGGGTCCGATCACCCCATGTTGTGAAAACTCTCTTTTCCCGTTTTGGCCATTTCAAAGACAGTCATTCCATTCCCAAAGTTTTGGCCGTTTCAAAGGCAGTCAATCTGTTCCCAACGTTTTGATCATTCTATTATGGATTTTGTAACAACTGGTTTAGTTCAAAAACAAAACCTTGATCAATGAACCGTTAACCTGGAACCTTTGTGTTCTGTGATCTTCCATTACACTGCATTCTCATGAAAATTACAAAACATTTGGAAATACCCCTTAGTTACAGATCAAAGTAAAATCAATTGTGCAAAAGTAAACATAAATAACTATCAGTAAAAGGGTCCTTAACAGTTTGTTTTGTTGTATTCATAATACTGTTTTAGACTTTCTCAATTTTAATCAAAGGAAAAGATATTTCGCTTTCATGAATTCTAATGTTAAGACAGAAACTTTTTGTACGGTATCTATATAGAGGACTACAGCCCCTTTGAACACTATTTTTGTTGCAGTGCCTTCGAGTTACTACTATTCTACTTTTTTGGAATGAAATATAATTATGTAGCGGAAAACGCAAAACTGAACAATCATAATTGGATAAGTCTCAACCACCTTGAGTTAATACTTAGTGGAAGCACATTTGGCAGAAAGTACAGCTGTCGAGTATTGTGGGATAGGTCTCTACCAACATTCCACATCTAGATTTGGCAATATTTGAACACCATTCTTTACAAAACTGTGTTTCTTTGGTAGTGTTGATGGACTGCAATCATTAAGTCATGCCACACATTCTTGATTAGATTTAGGTCAGGACTCTACTGTAACTGGGTCACCCAAGGACATTTTATTCCTTACAATATAGATTTGACTGTGTGCTTCTGGCCGTTGTCATGCTAAAAAGTCCCAGTTTCAGCTTTCTTGCAGAGGGCAGAAGGACATTTCTGTATTTTGCTCTATTAATTGTCCCATCTATTCTCACCTTCACAATGAGACATCTCCATAACACAATACTGTCACCACTATGCTTTAGTAGGGACTGTGTTCTTAGAGTGATGTGCCATGTTAAGTTTCCACCACGTTCTGCCAAGTCAGATCACAAAACCTTTGGCCACATGACTTGATCTAGGCAGGGTCTTAGTGGTGCCATACACCTTTGATCGAAGGGATATTCAGGCCTTTGACATTTTTCATAATAATCTTCTGATGTGCGTCTGAAAATTATGTACTATGTTATTTATGTGCCGATGTGTGCCTTATTAATCAAAATCACTTGCTTTCAAACTAGCAATGTCATGGCTAATGGAGATTCTACCAGCATAATATGCACATACACATAACAAAATGACACATCCAAACTAAAACGGAAGGTTTAAAAGAAAATGTAATACGTAAAAACACAATTTGAACAATTCAAACACAAAAGAACTGCAAGTTCACAATGAAAAGCCCACTTCTCCCAGATTGAAATTATTCACGAGATAATCTGATTTTAACCTGCTAAACACCCACATTCCTGCCAGCACTGTTCTAGGCAGCGTTTAGACAGGCAGCCCAATTCTGATATTTTCCCCAACAATCTGAGGGATGTTGACCAAGAATGTCAAAACAGATCAGATATCGTTTACCGGATGCAAAAGACTAAGAAGAAATATTCAGCACGCAATCGATGAGTGGGTAGAATCATACGGAATTTAAACCAAAATAAATAACTAGCGTTTAGATATCACGCCTATGTCATGAGGATCGAACCACGAGTGCACCGAGTAAAAAGCAAACAACAACACCACACGCCTCCTGCTGCTAACTAGTTTGAACCCACTCTATACACGCACACGTTAGTTAACTAGTTAGCTAGCCACGGGTAGCTGGCTAGCGAGCTACGTTGTTAATCAAGCCAAACTCGCTACAGTTTTAAGCTAACGTTCGCGAGCTAGCGAACGTTAGCCATCTAGCTAGGTAGTCACGTTATATATACATATATATGCGCTTAGTCGTAACTCATGGAAATACAACCCAGCGACAGGCAGAGGTGTTATAACACGTAGTTATATATATCTTACCTTTTGAGTAAAGGGATTTGGGAGAATTAAGGTCGAGATCCGAGCTGAGGAGGGATATAAAATCAGAGGGCATCGCAGCACTTCATGGAGGGAGGGGAAGCGGACACCCTACTCTCTCTGGATCGGAACAAATCCAGCCAGCCAACGACGTTAGCAAGCAATAAACTAAGAAAATATGACTGCAAACAGGCAATATTGTGTCTGATAAAAAGAAGGTCCTAACAAAGTTTAATAGACCCAGACAACCATTTATCAGCGCGAAACACGTTTGTTGTGCTGTCTTTGATGCCCAGACTCATACACTTGCTATGCTAGCTAGGCAATGAGGTTCAGCCCCCTCGAAAACCCTCCCCTTTCTCATGCCCACCGCGCAGACGCAGTGCTGGAAGAGTACATTTAGTTACTTTGTTACCATACATGAATGACACACGTGCCATTTTACATTATCTATGCATTATTTTTACCCTTTTCACAGTTATGCACGCTATTTCATATGAACCAAGGAACGGAATGGTAATGTTCAACAGGATCAAAACCCCAGTGTATCACATGGATAAAATGTGACTACAAATAACAACAAGTCCTAATTTATAGTAAACGGTGATTTGTAGATCAGTCGGCAGTGGTCTACATTTGATTCTCTCGAACATGGCCAATGACTTCTCTCTGACTTCATTACCCAAGCAACCCTTCCGTAGACAAGTGATTCGTCACCGTGTTTATGCGGAAGTGCTGATGAAGGATTAAAATAACGTGAATTTCTCATTGTCGTTGCTTTTGCAAAATATACATTCAGCTGTCATTCGTGATTTTGCTATTACTGTATTATGGCAGCTTTAAAGTATGCTGGTATGGATGACACAGACAGCGAAGATGAGCTGCCTCCAGGATGGGAAGAGAGATCTACGAAGGATGGATGGGTTTACTATGCGAAGTAAGAGATTGTTCCACAAGAAATATAGTGTTTAGTACGGATTTCGATCCTTTTGTCATGGGAGCACTTTCAAGGGCTCTCTTATTGTGATGCAGTCATTCCAGTGTAACAGCTCTGCACTCCTAATAAGTGCCTCCCGTGATCAAAAACAGTCACCTGCTTAAAGTCCTATTTGAAACATGGCAACCTACACAGGTCACTGTCCCAAAATCATTGCCGATGGGGCATTAAAATCCTCTTAGAACTGAGGAACGGGTTCCTTCTGGAAACCACCTGATGTTCCATTCAGGATCCTACTAGGACCAACCCTGCATAACTTCAGAGGCAACCCAGCAGTGGGATGCAGGTTGCTATGCTGCTGCTGGCTCATGGTTACTGATAATGCTGAATTAGTTGTCAATAATGAGCATTACTTTTTCTTGACATACATAAAATACCCACCTTCATTGTTAATGGTGAGGGGTTAACATGCCCTAGGGCTGTGATGTTTGTGACTCTGAGTGTGACTCTTTTCTTATTTTTAATCCAATGTGGTACAATGGTATTCTTTTTAGATGAATAGAATTAATGCAAAAAAAAAAAATGAATAAAGAAAGACTTTAAAGCTTACTGTAAATGCATCCAACTAGTTTTTAGGCCTACATTCAGATGTTTTATGTGTGCTGGGAATGTGCAAATACTAAAGTTTTTACTTCTTAAGTACACAGTTTTAAATATTTTTGGTTCCCAGCCATTGTGGTACTGTGTTCAAAAAGTTTGTAATTGTCTATGATTTGTAATTGGATCAGCTACAAAATGTATTAATAGCCTCAAATTAAAGCTGACAGTTTGTTCAGATATGTTTTAACATGACTATATTTTGTAGATTTAACTGAGCATTAAATGTTTATTTGTTTGATAAACATTATAAATATTTAAGCAAACACAAAGAAACAATAATACAGTGAAAAATAACAAAACCATTCTGTTTTTAAAAACAGTATATTTATTTGTGTGGAGTTCCTTAGAATGAAAAAGTCAGTTATCGTCACTTATATTGATAGTTATTCTATCAATGTCATTCACGAATGGCTAATAAGCTGTTAAAATGGCCAGTGGCAAAAGCCATACAGTTCATAGATGAATAGAATGAATGCAATAATCTTATAGCCATATATGGTCCTTTGATCATTAGATATGTGTCAGTTATGAGTCACAGATATTTCAGAATAATATTTCCCCAACAGTACACTACCGTTCAAAAGTTTGGGCTCAGTTTGAATTTGAAATTTAGCAAAATGAATACAAAATATGGTCATTGACAAGGTTTGAAATGATGACTTTTAACTGAAATAATTATTGTGTCCTTCAAACTTTGCTTTCGTCAAATAATCTGCTGTCTATGGCATTCTGATTGTCAGTTTGTTGAGGTAATCTGAAGAGATTTCACCCCATTCGTCCTGAAGCAGCTCCCCATAACTGGATTGGCTTGTTGGGCACTTCTTAAATATTATGTGGTCAATCTGCTCCCACAACAGCTCAATAGGGTTGAGATCCGGTGACTGTGCTGGCCACTCCATTATAGACAGAATAGCAGCTGACTACTTCTTCCCTAAATAGTTCTTGCATAGTTTGGAGACGTGCTTTGGGTCATTTTCCTGTTGTAGGAGGAAATTGTCTCCAATCAAACACCGTCCACAGGGTATGGCATGGTGTTGCACAATGAAGTGATAGCCTTCCTTCTTCAAGATCCCCTTTACCTGCATCTTACGAATGTTCTTCTTTGTGATCCAAACACTGCAAACAGATTTATCTGTCTCTAACCCTTTTTCCCAATCTTCTTATGTCCAATGCCTGTGTTCTTTTGCCCATCTTAATCTTTTCTTCTCATTGGTCAGTCTGAGATATGGCTTTTTCTCTACAACTCTGCCTAGAAGGCCGGCATCCCGGAGTTGCTTCTTGACTTTTGAGGCTAGTGTTTTGCGGGTACTACTTAATGACACTGGCAGTTGAGGACCTGTGAGGTGTCTGTTTCTCAAACTACACACAAATGTAACTTGGACTAGCAAACACTGGAACACAGGAGTGATGGTTGCTGATAATGGGCCTATGTATGCCTACGTAGATACAATATTCCATAAAAATTCGCTCTTTCCAGCTACAATACTCATTTCCAACATTAACAATGTCTACACTGTATTTCTGATCAATTTTATGTTATTTTAAGGGGCAAAAAAAATAAAAATCTTTTGAAAACAAGGACATTTTGAAGTGACCTCAAACATTTGAACTGTATTGTAAATGTGGCCAGTTTGTCCATTAAGTGATTCAGCATTGTTGTCTTGGCAACGGGTGGGCGATATACACCAGCAACTGTAATAATGCAATTTCCTCTTAATTTAATACTTAATGTTTGCAGTTCAAATTTATTTTGAATGCAGAAAAACTTGCTTGACTACAAAGTGGATGTTTTTGTAAAGATTGCCACAGTTCTAACTTTTCCCCACATATCTGCTCCAAATACATTGTACCCATCAAGGGCAATATCTGCATTATTTGTATTCTCAGATAACCACGTTTCAAATAAAATTAGTCTGGATTATACTGAGATAGCAAAATCTTAATGAAATCCATCTTTGACAATAAACTGTACATTTAGGTGTGAAAAAAACAACACCTCAGCAGTTTTTGAATGCATGTGGATTGTTGGCATGTACACAATGTTAGTTAATTGTTACTTAAGCTACTTGTGTAATTCCCCTGTGTGGGGACAAAATTACTAGTTACAATACCTCTTAGTGTATGCAAGCATGTAGAGTAATACAAAAAGTCAGATATACACTCACCTAAAGGATTATTAGGAACACCATACTAATACTGTGTTTGACCCCCTTTCGCCTTCAGAACTGCCTTAATTCTACGTGGCATTGATTCAACAAGGTGCTGAAAGCATTCTTTAGAAATTTTGGCCCATATTGATAGGATAGCATCTTGCAGTTGATGGAGATTTGTGGGATGCACATCCAGGGCAAGAAGCTCCCATTCCCCCACATCCCAAAGATGCTCTATTGGGTTGAGATCTGGTGACTGTGGGGGCCATTTCAGTACAGTGAACTCATTGTCATGTTCAAGAAACCAATTTGAAATGATTTGAGCTTTGTGACATGGTGCATTATCCTGCTGGAAGTAGCCATCAGAGGATGGGTACATTGGTGGTCATAAAGGGATGGACATGGTCAGAAACAATGCTCAGGTAGGCCGTGGCATTTAAACGATGCCCAATTGGCTCTAAGGGGCCTAAAGTGTGCCAAGAAAACATCCCCCACACCATGACACCACCACCACCAGCCTGCACAGTGGTAACAAGGCATGATGGATCCATGTTCTCATTATGTTTACGCCAAATTCTGTTTTTCCCTTTTCACACCATTCTTTGTAAACCCTAGAAATGGTTGTGCATGAAAATCCCAGTAACTGAGCAGATTGTGAAATACTCAGACCGGCCTGTCTGGCACCAACAACCATGCCACGCTCAAAATGTCTTAAATCACCTTTCTTTCCCATTCTGACATTCAGTTTGGAGTTCAGGAGATTGTCTTGACCAGGACCACACCCCTAAATGCATTGAACCAACTGCCATGTGATTGGTTGATTAGATAATTGCATTAATGAGAAATTGAACAGGTGTTCCTAATAATCCTTTAGGTGAGTGTATTACTACTGATAGCATATAACCTGACATAAAACAGTAACAGTGCGATAACAGAACTGAATACATTTCTAATTACAGTAAAGTCAACTGACTAGATACATTTCAGCTGTCATCAAATTAATAGAATACTTTTTTTTATAACATGAGCTACTTTTCTTGTGATCATAACATAACAAAAGTAAGAAAGCATTTTGTTCTGCGTTATGTCCTCTCTGGATTTCTCTGCCGCAGGACTTGTCAAAGCATTGATACACAACTTGAAAGACATGCAAGCAAGCATGTGACCAATATATTTTGATTTAATTTTGATTTGATCCTGTCTCCTGTTCTCCGCAGTCATGAGGAGATGAAGACTCAGTGGGATCATCCCAAGACAGGGAAGAAGAGACGCTGTGCTGGAGGTTTGGGTTGTTTTCCAGTCTGACCCCATTCTCTCCTGTTCTCCCTCTACCATCCACACCTTACATTCCTTCTCCCCCCATTCAATAGGCCTTTTTACGTGATTCATTTCTTATGGCATTGGTTGCATATTCACATTAACATAATGAAATACTGGTATCTGATTTGTGGTTGTAAATGTGAACTTATGTTAGGATGACTCTCTATAATAGACCATATAGAGACATTTAAATACCATTATAGATCTTGATTCTCAAAGTTTGAATGGAGTCAAACTAGTCGGGTTTCTTCCCTTAGATTTACCGTATGGCTGGGAGCAGGAGACCGATGACAAAGGACAGATCTTCTATGTGGAGTAAGTCCTCACATTAATTATTTCCTAAATAAATTGCAAGTTATGGACTTGAATCAGAAAATGTTTGCACTTCAGTTCGCATTACATGTGTTTCTTGCATTTAGTAAGAAATGACATGGTCTCATGTTAAATACTCAATAATAATATTGTAATGACTTATTTGTTAATTTGGGTTTTGTTCAAGTAAGCACCAATAATCGGAACAGCCCCAGGAGGGTTCTGCACCAGGTTTCTAGTTAATTCCCCTGGCCGGGGTTTCTGGAAGGCAGACTTGGTGTGGGGGTACGTGGAGGGCTGACAGGATGCAGCTCTAGGTTGACTGTACCACATGTTATTTTACTACATCTTATGTGTGGGGGTCTTGAAGACATCGCTTTACAGCTGAAAAAGTATCACCCAGGAGGTGTTAACCTTTCAGTGGTTTATGATCCAGACCACTTCTGGAGGAGAATAGGGTGATTGTTTCCATGAAGAGCTCTAGTCCTCTCTGTCTGATGCTTCTCCATCCTTGTATTGGGAAAAAAACCTTCAAACCCTACTCTTATAATACCAAATGACAATCTCTGGATGAATCTTTTTAAGAATTGTATGCTACAGGCCAGTCTGTAAAGAAAACACATCTGCTGCTGACCAGTAAACATACAGGTGGCTGGGCACACATCTCCCACAAGGACAATAGTATCAATCAATCAAATGTATTTATAAAGGCCTTTTTACAACAGCAGTTGTCACAAAGTGCTTTACAGAGATACACGGCCTTAAACCCCAAGGAGCAAACAACAGTAGTGTTGGATTTCAGTGGCTAGGAAAAACTCCCTAAGAAGGCCGAATTTTAGGAAGACACCTAGAGAGGACCCAGGCTCAGAGGGGTGACCAGTCCTCTTCTGGCTGTGCCGGGTGAGATATTAAGAGTCCAATTAGAATAATAAATACATTTCTCTGGGCGAAATCCAGAGTCTATTTGATTCTAGACTAGGTCAAAAGTATGACCAGGTGGACAAGGATAGGGACAGCAACGGGCCCCCCAAACCAGGTACTCTGCAGGTGTGGACCAGGACCTCATCTCCTCCTAAAATTTAAAACTGGAGGAGACTGAGAAAAGTTAGAAAGTGCATTCCTCATATCCCCCAGCACAATAATATAGCAGCGTAACACCTTGTAACTGAGTATCATGGTACGACTTGGTACATGAGTTCCTTATAAGGCCAATACTCAAGGAGCTATTGAATACACCCACCTGGTATGACCCGGAGTCTTGAGGTTTGGTATATATGTTCACCTCCAGAAAAGTAACCATTTAAATCCGCCATCATGGATTTTCTTTCATTTTCAAAAGATAATAAATACTTGAAAGGCTACTCCTATGCAACCAAATGACCAACTATATTTAAATTAACATTTGTTATCTATTGATCAAGTTCTTTAAGCCACGTATATTCCCGGGCCAGTATGCCAAAAAACCCGGGCACTACTGACCGACACGTGCGTATGTGTGGGCTGGCATGTAAAGACATATACATTACACACTGATAATCACGTTGTAATATCACTTAATGCCCTTGTCCAAAACACCGTGAGGATGTTATATATGCAACTACATTGACTTTGATGGCACCATAGTGGCCTTATGATGAGTGCTCTTGATGCGTTTGGCTCAGTGATTACATTGGCACAGATGCTGGGGGATTAAATGGCAAAATATGGTACAGTTTGGCCACCGGGGCACCATGGCCCTGAATACATAACTGCCTGCTGTATCTCTTTCAGTGACTGGTACTAATACTAATACCTAAATAGTCTACTCTTTCATTGATTAGTACTGACACTGACTGTAAACAGTACTGTCATTGACTTAATAGTATTGAGACTGACTGTAAATAGTACTGACACTTACTTTGTAAATACCAATGCTATTTTGTAGGTATTAGAATTTTGCTCCGGACCCCCGATCATCCGCTCAGACAGAAATTCAACCTGCAACTGAGTCATTATGCCTACCCTGTTATAATGTCCATGCGTCCACGTGTCCACACGCCCACACGCCCACACACCCACAAGTAGTTTGCTTAGAGGATCTTCTCTTATCTGAACTTGCACTTTTAAGTTGGTAAATACAGGATGTTCAAGTTCACACAACATACATTCTATTCCCTAAAACATTTCTTCTTTCCCCTCGACTAACAGTCACATTAACAAGAGGAAGACCTACTTTGACCCACGCCAGGCATTTACAGTGGAAGATGTGTTGGTGAAACCTAAGCGTTACGATGGCAACACATCTGCCCTAGAGATCCTGCAGGGTCGTGACCTCTCAGACAGAGTGGTTGTCATCACCGGGGGAAACTCTGGCATCGGTGAGTTTAGGAATGTGTGTGTTTTTTGTGCCGGCATACGTGTATTTCACTTATTTAGGGATTTGTTGGCTTATGAAGTGTGACTTCATTATTTTACCAGTAGGTGGGGCTGTTGTATTAGTCTTTATAACCCAGCCTCAAGTTGCTTCTGTCTCACCCTGCAAGCCAAGCATCATCCTTTTAAAACCAGGCATTCATCAACATTAGCCTCCAAAATGATACACTCAGACTTAACAAATCATTCACTAATATCCTACATGATTGTATTGAAGTTCATTAACCAAGCTGAATTGGATTGTCATTGTTAACTGTAATGAATGACATCCATTTGTGGTGAGCAAATACATGGCTCACTATATAATGGCCGTGAAAACAAATGCATTTCCTCTTCCTCTCTGTGTAAATTAACACAAGTAGCAGCCATTCATCCACAGTTTCGTCTTCAGTCCCACAGAGACAACAACGGCGCAAGGGAAATCAAACAAACATAAAATCTTTAATTGTCTTCATATTCACGTAATTCCTTTCTCCTTAAGTTATGACTTTGTAATTGGAGTGACTTTCTTAAAACGCACCTTCCTATTCAGCTTAAAAGTATACAACATTTTGGACCAATCTTTGCGCCACTGCCAAGATTGTAACTAATATGTTTAAAAAAAAAAAAAAGCCGAAAGGACAGAATTCATTGTAAAATAGAGTAAATCTGGCTATCAACATCAATTCATTGAAGAGGAACTTAATTTGTCAGGTACACAAACACATAATAATTTTCAACTGGGTGAAGCTGATGTAAATCATCAGCCCTAATTTAGTCATTTTTAGCCTTCAGTGTTGCTGTGAGGCGTTCGTAAATGTTGTATTCCCCACAAGAGGGCACAGAAGTTCCTTAATATGGAATGTGACCATAATAATTGCCGACCACTCTGAAGTTATTGCACAAAAACATTTAAGAAAACCCCAGATGTCAGGGCACACTCTTTCCACCCAAACTGGTCAATGATGACGCGTTGCACCTTCTCTTTAATTTATTCTCACTGGAATATTCTTGTTCTTGTTTGAACTGTGAAAATTGTCCCGAATATTTGAAATAATTGTAAACAAAATATCCCATTCATATGCATCATTACAAATATTCTGAAAAGTTTAATGTTTGATCTGACATGTCAGTGTCTAATGAACCCGTATTTACATAATACTGTCTCCTGGTGAACTATGAGTTATCCTGCTGTAATGAACAGTATGCCAATAGTAATTGACACCAGTGGCGGGCTCTCTAGACGTCCCCATGGCCTACGTGCTTAACGTGCTTATGCCAATTAACTAGACACAGAAATAAATTGAATTGCATCAACAGCGTCTCAATCTTAACATCGCAGGCTATTTTCATTTGTTCAAGGGAATTGTTTCAACATCGAAATACAAGGACATTTATTTCCACTGTAGTGGCCTATTATTTAAATCCCTTCTTTCCATTTTATTCTGTTAATTTGGCTCTTAATGCGTGGGGAATGTGCATACATGAGGCTGTTAATGCGTGAAATCTAATGCGGTATGGTTGTGTGAACAGGTCTGGTAATGTTGCTGGAAGGCCATGCCTGTAGTGTGTCTGAGGGATCTGATCACTGCTCTGTACTTACTGTGTGGCTAATATTTTCACCCACCTTGGTCATTTGTAAACCAGATGAATGGTCACTGTAGATGAGAATGTGTTCTCAATCAACTTACCTGGCAAAATAATGGCATTTTCTTTTTTAAAATGAATAAATGCAATTTATTTCTGTCTACCCCTGTCTTACTCCCTCTACCTGTCTCCCTCGCTTTCTTTCTTCCTTTCTTTCTCCCTCTTTTCTTTCTTTCTTTCTTCCTTTCTTTCTGTGTATGTAAAAACAGTCCAGTGTATCTGTCAGGTCTGGCTGTATGGGCACCATTGAGTGTGTAGGACTGTGACCCTGACTGAGGCCTCCCATCTATAGATGGGAGGTCTAGAACTCATTTTCCCTTTTCCACTCGTTATACACAGCTGCCGTCAATGAGCGCAGCAAAGGAGAACATTTTTAACTGGTTTGAAATAGTGCTAGCAATTTTTTAAAAGTTTTGCTCCATGGTCTAGGGGAAATGCATGTTCTATCTGTTTGAAAAGCCTGAGTCTGTGAATCTTTGTCACCTAAAAAACAACTTTTCTTCCAGGTTTTATTTTTAGTTCTTCGTGATACTAAACCTGCTGAGTGTCAACACTGGTCTGTCTGCGTATTCCCAACTACGAATGTGTCGTTTTAGGATGTTCTCTTCAGTTTGTGTTTCTGTCATATAATCAATACTGAGAATTCAAGTATATTTGTAAGTCCATACACAGTATTAGATGTGTAGTGTAGGTTGTCATGAGGTTTTGTAACTGTTGCCGTTATGGTGACTTCTGTTTAATAATGGTTAGTCAAGGTCCTAGCCATTCTCTCTCTTCTGGACTGCCCTCAACAACCTAGTCATATTTATATGGACTGGCTCTACAAATACAACCATTTGTAGAAAAGGATTTTCAGGAATAGTGTTATTTACGTCAAATTGATTTAACCAACTGATTCAAAATTCAAACAATTCTAGCTTAGTTCTCTTTTGTATGCCATTGAGATACTCTGAGATAAATTGCATGATTTTCTAGAGTAGATTGTCAACGGCCGGTTTGCAGTTGAGGTACTCTAACTAGGGTTATTTTGTCTACACGTGTTGAGGACTGTACCTTAACAGCTTTCCGCAATTTCAGCAGGCTGTGTGTGTTTGAGCCCGGGCAAAGCTTCCGCGTGCCGTGAGTCCCACACGGCGTCGATGCACCGATGGGGGGGTCAGTGTCACCGTAAGAAGCCCAGTAGATTTAGGAGGGACCGCTAGTGAATAACAAGGTATTAAAGACTGAAAGATGTATAATAGGATCACAGTCCGTCTTTCTCCAGACATCATTCTCCTTATTTTCACTCCTTGAATTGAATTTGTTATTCATGAAAAGCGTGTCATTGTTCAGTGTTTGTGCTGATCCCTGGGTTGTTTTTGTGGATTAGGAGCCAGGCCCGCTCTCTCCTCTCTCTGGAAGGACAGATCACTAAACAGATGCAGCCAGTCGCAGGGCAGAGGGAAGAGAGAGGAGTGGTGGAGAGGAGGAAGGCTCAGCGCGCAGATTAAGCCCATAGCTAGGCTTTGTGAGTGATCATTAGATTGAGGCAGATTTGTTAAGCATAACTGCCATTACATTGGCTGCAAAGCCCTGGTATTTACTGCACCAGCGCTGTTTGTGAATGAGGAGCCCTTAAAGGGCGACCCAGCCATGCATCAAACCCAGCGCCCGGTGAGGATGGGATTCATTATGTATACTGGGACTCACTGGGAGGAAGTAGATGGATAAGAAGAGGCTCCTGGAGTGGGGTGCAGAGCAGTGGGCGGCATGTGCATGTATCCTGTGTTTGTGCCTGAGTGTACACACACACACACACACACACAGTGTATGTGAGAAAAGATGCTTGTGTGCAAGCATGTACCTCTTGTTTGTGTTTTGTATTTTATTTTATGGAACAATTACGCCGAAGATAAAAAGCAAGTAATAGAGAAACCAAGTACATTCGTTTTCACTGTGTGATCTCTTATCCTGCGTCTCCTTTCCTGAGGTTTTCCAACCGGCATTCCATGTCCTCTCTGAGGAAGATGTTTACTGGCGACGTAATGAGAACCAGTTATGGTTGGTTAGTCAAATTACTCAACTTTATTAACCTTGGATCACATTCGCAACGCACACCCAAACGGGTGTAACATACGAGGGGATTGCTCTAGAGGCCAGGAGGGGTCGATTATAATTACAGCTGTAATATAAAATAACTGGAATGGTTAGAAAGAAAGGATGGAATACATATATATGCTTAAATCCCCTCAGTGGAATCAAATGAAAGGCTACTGGGTTATTGTGTGTAGTCAAGTAGTTTATAGAGCCATTGGGTTTACTGTCTGGGGATGATGAGGACATGGAAGCTGTGTGGAGGGGAGGTTGATGGAATAGCCCTCCCTCAGTCGTCTGTGTATGGGTAGGCCGTTACCGCGGGGACAGGAGTGACCAGTGTTATTGGAGGCCCTGAGTGGGGTTGTTTTGTCTGTGTTCGTTCGTGTTTGTGTAAAGGTGAGGTAAAGGCTGAGGACACCGTGGGGTGGGAGGCCTTCTTGAAGGAATCTGGTGGGAGTTGGAGGTGGTCACAGGGTGTGGGAAGGAGAGAAGGATTGAGAGAGCAAGCAGTGTGGAGTCGGAGGCAGGGGACAGGGGAGTGTTCGGGGCCAGGTAGGGGTTAAGAGGGGCCAGGCCAGGGGTAATAGAACCACTCCAGGTCTCTCAGGTGGAACAACTCAGCCCTGGGCCGTAATTACAAACCATACATCCCACTTTTAGGGTGACAACATCTCCCTGGGTCTAATGGAAGGGCTGCAGTCGGAATTGAAGAGAATTAGAGAGTTCCTCAGAGTAGGCTTTTTGTTTGGGCTAAAAATACACTGGAACAGGAGCAGGTGTGGTGGTCATGGAGTGTATTCATCACTGACACACAGGAGTGCAGGAGTGAGAATAGTAAGGGTTCATTATTGTTCGAAGGTTTTGTAGATGACCGTGACTTGACTTCCTCCTGGGCGTCCACATCAAAACCTATTATTTCTAGTTATAAATGTCAGTGTTACATAAGTCATTAGTAACATTTCAATAGTGTAAACTATGTAGACATATTTGAGTAAAATGCTTTAGGGATTACAGAATGTCCAACCATAAATTCAGTCAGATCAGCCAGTGAGGACATACTCACTTAAATTTTTTTGCAGGCGACTGATCCTGCCTGAGAGAGTTGCTAGAGCTTAATGAGACAATGAAATCCCTGCTGAAGATGCCAGCCAACCTGCCAATATGCATTATCCTGTGGAGCTCCCAGGTACAAGTCTGCCTGCGGCTCAGTCAAGGCATGAACTTAGACTTTGGTGGACAGCTCACCGGCATGAAGACCACTGCGCCACCTAAGGAACATGAAACCTTAATATAATTTGAGATATTGTGTTTTTGTTGAAATGATTAGATCAGCTAATAACAACAACAACAAAAAGCAACATTGGAAACAATTACTTCCTAAGTTCAAATTCTTTGTCTCCTTGTCTTGGTGTTATAAATACATCTTTTTGTTTGAAGAGAGAGAAGAGTGTTGTTAGAGAGGTGATGGCTATCTGTGGGCCAAATGAACATGTTAACCGTTGTGGGTTGTAATGATCAAACTTTAGCTCTGTTTGCCCAAATCAACACAGCTCATTGTAGTTAAAGGCCCCTTTGGACACAGATGTAGAGACAGTTGTTTTCTGTTTGCCAAATGAACACGTTTACTAGTAATGATCTCGTCAGGCTCAGCCAATACACCTATGTATAGAGGGAATACAGAGGGGCGGTAGGGTACGGAGGACAAACAGAGCGTGAAATCACTAAATCACACTCATTATTGGGGATATGAGGACGGCCAGGATCCTAATGTACCATGCAGAACATCCATTCTTTCTCTCTGATTGTACTGTACCGTAATAATACAGGATGTTGATGATGGATGCCGTGACTCTGAGTAATGTTACTGTACCTCTTGTCCCCATTTACTGGTAATTTAGTTGTCGGTATAATGTCAGTTGTCTGATTTAAAGGCACTTTCAGTGAAGATTCTAATTAACATTGACTTATCACAGTCATAGTAAAATGATCAGCAAAACCAGTGCAGATATGGCAGAGTTACACCACGTTAGGAACACCATTTGGCAGAGTTACGCCACGTTAGGAACACCATTTGGCAGAGTTACACCACGTTAGGAACACCATTTGGCAGAGTTACGCCACGTTAGGAACACCATTTGGCGGAGTTACACCACGTTAGGAACACCATTTGGCAGAGTTACACCCCGTTAGGAACACCATTTGGCAGAGTTACACCCCGTTAGGAACACCATTTGGCAGTGTTACACCACCTTAGGAACACCATTTGGCAGAGTTACACCACCTTAAGAACACCATTTGGCAGAGTTACACCACCTAAGAACACCATTTGGCAGAGTTACACCAACTTAGGAACACCATTTTAGCTCAATATACCCATAATCCAGCTGACTGGTTATCATTTTGACAAAGAAATAATTGCACTCAGGTTGTCCATCAGGCCAGAATGCTGTAGGTTACTTTAAGGAACAGATCTCTCATTGTTGGTCTTAACCCATGAAGGTCTGGAAAATAGTGAAAGGCATGGAGGATAGACCGTCCTTAAAACTGCCCATGTTTCTTAAACAGGTTTCATGGTAGTTGAGGAAAACCAGGTTGAGGACAACCAGGGTATGACAAATATCTTTAATCACTGTTTCATCCAGTCTGGGTCCGTATGTGACTCAACCACACCTTGTCCATCCATCATCTCACCTTTAAGCCACTCAGAATAGACCAACCCTGAAGCTGCTCTTTCTTTTATCCAGAACCATGACACTCCTTGCAGGTGGTTACTGAGTCAGAGGTGCTGAATAAACTCCATGAAGTGGACCCTCATAATCCTTCTGTCAGATGGCTTGATCCCTTCTTCCTCATCACAGAACATACTTCTTACATTTCAACTGATTATTTGTCTGTTTAGAAATGACCAATGCTTGGATGGCAGCTACTTGGTTTAAAGGCTTAGATTATCCTGACTGTTATAGGCCAATTTCCTTATTTTCCTGTAT
Source organism: Esox lucius (assembly GCF_011004845.1). NCBI lineage: Eukaryota > Metazoa > Chordata > Actinopteri > Esociformes > Esocidae > Esox > Esox lucius. Next base: position 19,364,989 of record NC_047587.1, read on the forward strand.
TTCCAAAGTGTGGGAAAAACTCAATGGGCCAACTGAGTGATTTTCTTGAATTGTACATTATTTTATCTGGTATGCAATATGGTTTCCATTCGGTTTTAGCTGTCACTGCAACCCTAAAGGTCTTTATGTTTTCACTGCCCTGGACACAAAGCAATGTTGTGCTGCTATTTCTATTGACTTAGAAAAAGTCATCCTTCACATCCTTCACATCATATAATGTCATGATGTAATGTTATCCACATAATTGATGAGTAGGCTTGTGGGTCCTATATCTTAGCGCTAGTACAAACCGAGGCGCTGTTCCCTTCTGTGCTTCAGCTATCAGCACATTAACAACAGAAATGACTACAGTCATTGGTTTCCTAATCCTGGAGGAGGTGTTGTCTGTGTCTAGCAAAGCAGCCCTCAAAGTGTGGAGTGTGTTTTTCCTGTAAATGCTTGCTGAGTCGTATTACAGCCCATGGCCTCTCTTTATCTCTGACTAGAACACACAGTGAAACCTGACCTCTTGTCATGTTCTACAGTCTGGGCCCCCCCCCCCCGTCGTTTACCTGACCAGGAACTCATTTCCGCACTACCTCCTGTACAGGAAACACAGGCATGAGGGCGGCCTTTGTAAACCGGCAGCACTCGTTATTTCACAATTAATGTCAAGCCCTTGTTATTTGTCACGGAGGAAACACAGCTCTGTCGCCCGTTTTGTTGTTGTTGCTGCTATATTCTAATTTGTACTCCATTATGGAAAACACTGGTGTCCATTAATTTCACTTTCATGCTTGGTTCACACAACAAGTGAGTGTGTGCTGGCGTTGTTTACCCAGCTGCCAGTGTTCTTGTTCAATTTAGAGAGGATGGAGTAACTGTTGTTTAAGCTGTAGCAGGCGTGTCTGCCCTCCTGTTTGGTTCGGTTTGATGCTTTCCGCTTAGTTGTTCTACGTAGAGTGAATCTGATGTTTTGTTGGAGAAGCAGTCCCGTTTTACCCATGAGTACCTGTTCCTGTTATGTGGAGAGAGGAAAAGAAAAAGGGAGAGAAAACCAAAGGCATTTTGGGAAAGCGCGAGAAAGCCATTTAGGGAAACAGAGATGAAAGAAGATTTTGAGTGCAAGGGAGACGCAGGAAGATATTGAGGAAAAGAGCGAGGAAGGAGGGTAATGAGGGAAAGAAATAGGAAGGAAGATATTGAGGAAAAGAGGGAGGAAGGAAGGTAATGAGGGAAGGAAATAGGAAGGGAGATATTGAGGAAAGAGGGAGGAAGGAAGGTCCAGCATAGGGTCGATGCTGCTCGGGGAGTGTGGATGTTGGACAGGGCTGCTTTGTCTCGTTGCTCTTTTGGAACTACTTGTGTTTCGGTCAGGTACAGGTAAACCTCAGTTGTGGTTGTAGGCTGGGAGAGGCTTTCCACTGAAACGTGTAGTAGCTAAAACAGCCTGGTTGAGTGAGCAGTGTGTTCAAAATCAGCTGTGCTTGGCGCTTTGTGAGATGTCTTGATCGTCTACTCTCCCACAGCTGCGGCAGCAAGTTTGGGAACACTTAGAAATATCCTTGTTTTTGAAAGAAAAGCATTTTTTATGTCTTTTAAAATATCACCCAATCGATCAGAAATACAGTTAATGTTGCAAATGACTATTGTGTCTGGAAATGACAGATTTTTATGGAATATCTACATAGGCATACAGAGCCCCATTATCAGCGACCATTACTCCTGATTTTGCTAATCCAAGTTTATCATTTTAAAAAGCCAATTGATCATTAGAAAACCTTTTTTGCCATTATGTTAGCACCGCTGAAAACTGTTGTTCTGTTTAAAGAGCCGGAATTCTTACTGGTTGGTAGGTGATCAAATACTTATGTCATGCAATAAAATGCAAATTAATTACTTAAAAATCATACAATGTGATTTTCTGGATTTCTGTTTTAGATTCCGTTACTCACAGTTGAAGAGTACCTATGATAAAAATGATAGACTTCTACAAGCTTTGTAAGTGGGAAAACCGGCAAAATCGTCAGTGTATCAAATACACTGTTCTCCCCATTGTAGGTATTCGGTAAAAAGTCTGCCATTTCCAGCTACAATAGTCACATACAGCATTAACAATGAAGGGTAATGTATATAAATGAAGAGATTGAGGGAAAGAGGGGTTGAGAGACAGAGGTACAGGGAGGGTTAGATTATTCCTGTTAAAGCACTTTTTAAAAAGTATCTTGATTCATTTTGTTATTATTTTCTTGTTCTGTTCCTGTGAGGGGGTCATCTAGTGTGGCATCTCTCTCCATTGCACCTAATAAGGTGTCATGTGATTTAATTCCATGCTTCAGTTGTCAGAGTGCCCCACTCCAATTTACAGTTTTAATAGATATTACTTTTTAACACTCCACTCACAATTAGGCCTTCTAGTTCTCCACTTAACGAAAATCAGATTAAGACCTAATCTAATTACTGGTTGGTTTTAATCCACACTGGCTATGATACTGGCTGTCTGCCTGGCTGTCTGCCTGGCTGTCTGCCTGGCTGTCTGCCTGCCTCCTCTCAGCTCCTCTCCGCCACAACCACTTAGTGTGCACCAACCTGCCCTATCTGCCTGCCACTCACCACTCTGCGTGCGTGTGTGTGCGCGCGTCTGTTTGTGTGTGTGTGTGTGTGTGTGTGTGTGTGTGTGTGTGTGTGTGTGTGTGTGTGTGTGTCTTTGGTTTAAAATATTGGAAAATAAGTAATGTACTGCTGTCAGTGGATACAGAGTGATTGATAGCACACTGTTAATATCAACTTTCACGGACGGAAATAAAAATATGATTTAAGAAAAAGTTAATCTTGTAAATGAATTCTACCTCTGGGTTAAAATGACCCATTTAGACTGGCAATTTGGAAACGAACTTTCGTTGGTATCTTGGTTTTTTGTCAGTTTGATTTGGACGGAGTCGTGAAGTAGTCTTGGACTGATAAATCCCAATTCCCATCAGAACAACTCTTTTGATGTAAAACATTTCTTTATCAGTCAGTCTTTGAAGCTCTACAATATCACACCAAGGTTTGATATGGAAGTTATTATCAAGTCAGTTTGAATGGTTCTCATTTTCTAGTTGTTTTCTCTGTAACTTCAGTTTTAAACCTAATCACAAATACCATTATCATCATTGCAAGCAGAACTGAAGTTGCCATACCTCCCTAACCAATATGAATGTCCCTGTTTCTGTCAGTATTAACTAGTGGATAGAGATACCTTGCGACATGGCTTCCGGTTAGTTTCTCTGACTGTTTTGAATCCTGAACCACATTAATTCAATCAGTTTCATCACTTCACTGAGACATGATTAACTTTCCCCAGTAGACCCTTTGGGTTCCTTCCTCGGTGATAGGAGTTATATGAAACATAGATAGGGATTCCAACTCATCTTCTAGCCCTTCACAGTCAACTACCCTGAGTATCTGCAAATTATCTCCCCAAATAACTCCTCTTTTTCTGTTTCCCTCTGCTCGGTCTCTCCTCCCACCCCCCTCTCTGGGTCCCCATGCCCTCTCCTCTCACCCGGCTCACTCCGTCACTCTCTTCCTGCTCTCTGTGTGTAGGTTTGGAAACCGCCAAGTCGTTTGCCCTCCATGGGGCCCATGTTATCCTGGCCTGCAGGAATCTCTCCAAGGCCAGCAAGGCCGTCAGCCTCATCAAGCAGGAATGGGTAAGACCCACACTCCTATGGTCTATGAACCCACAAAGACCCACACTATTGTAGACAGTTAACAAAGACCCACACTATTGTAGTCTATGAACGTACACAGACACACACAAACTGGAAACACTTCAATCCCACATCAGGGATACAGGGAACTGCAATGGGATGGCTATTTAATATTGTGTGTGTGGGGGAGAGGACGGGAGTGTCTGATAATTACCTGAGATTATAGTGGTAATATCTTAGCGCCCGCAACGCACCCTCAGATTTACGAGTGGGGGAAAATAAACAAGTAGGATGTGGCTGCTGGAGCAGAAAGAATAAGCCATTAGTACTGAGTTGATTACAGCGGGAGAGAGAGGAGGAGAGGGAGAGAGATGGAGGAGAGGGAGAGAGATGGAGAGGGAGAGAGATGGAGAGACGGCAAACAGAGGGAGATGGAGAGAGAAGTTGGGAGAGACGGGAAGGAAAGGGAGATGGAAAGATGGCAGGGAGAGAGATGGAGAGATGGGAGGGAGAGAGGTAGGACGGGTGGGAGAGAGGTAGGACGGGTGGGAGAGAGGTAGGACGGGTGGGAGAGAGGTAGGACGGGTGGGAGAGAGGTTGGACGGGAGGTAGAGAGGTAGGACGGGTGGGAGAGAGGTAGGACGGGTGGGAGAGAGGTAGGACGGGTGGGAGAGAGGTAGGACGGGTGGGAGAGAGTGGGAGAGACGGGTGGGAGAGAGGTAGGACGGGTGGGAAAGGGAGATGGAAGGATGGCAGGGAGAGTGAAGAGAGACGAGCGAAGAGCTTGTTGCTGAAACTGGGCTGAGAGAGTGCCAGATGGCATAATAACAGAAACTGAGAAGAAAGAGTGAGGTCTGAGTAAATAGGGAAAAGACTGATTGATAGCAGGATGTGCTATTTAAACTCCGGATCTGTAATTGAACAAACTTCTTTCTTCAGCAAGACCTCAGTTTGTTCTCAGATGGATTTCTTAGTGGGTTTGTTAATTTATCATTGTCACTGGATCGTAAGTGTGAATGTCACGACACAGTCATTTATCCATTGCAAACCATCGCCAGCATACCAGTGTTGACGTGTTTATTCGCACATATTTATGGTGCATTTATTACCGTAAAACGTCAACTAAACTCTGTCTCAGATAGCTGTGTGTCATTTTTTTATGTACTGGGGCATAGACACATTTCGGTAAACAGATGCCTGTTTTAAATAAACGCTGGGTCTGTTTGAATGGTTTCTAGTCAAGTTCAGTCTGCACTGTAGATTGCTCAAACCAACATTATGGAACGCAACATCATTGAAACGGATGACACACACATGTGGTTTGACCTGTTGGGCTTAACTGCGGCTCGTCCACAATTGACTTATTTCAATGCTCATTTGTCATAATGGTCAGAATAAACCGTATGCAACTGTTTTTCAGCTCAAATAGAAGCTCGAGTTGCAGCCAGTCACTCAAGCCAATAAGGAATCTGGATATTAATTTCGGTTAGCATGTTTGTAAACCATCATTCACAGAGGATTTTAGAATATGTCAACCAGCACTTGAATCTACAGTCTCAACAAGCCCTTTCAATGTGCTGAGCATCCATATTTCTATCTAAAAGGGAAGCCCATATAGCAGGTTAATGAATAAGAGTCACGGTATGGGAATAAATCCTGGGAGCGAGTCATTGGGAATGGATGGAGCGGGAGAATGGGAAGGATTCCTCCGTCCTGCTCTTCCCATGCTCCCGCACTAAGGTTGTTGTGATAAGAAGGTACATTTTGAGGTCTTCTACACAAAAGGTTACAAAAATGTCACAATATCTGCTTCCCGGTGGCGGGCGGACAAAGCTCCGTCAGGGCTGCCAGGTGCTGAGCTGCTGTTTTGATAGCATCTGACCCCGGACTACCTGGCTGCTTGGGCTGCCACTGTGATCCCGGCCGGACTCTGTCTTTGTCTCTCTGTTGGCTCAGAACAGGAACTTTATCATAGGCCAAGGGTGGCGGTAGGGATGGCACCGGACGGTGGGGTCATCTGCCGTGAGTTTAATAGTCAGTTGACAGAGAGGGAATGCCAGGGGTCAGGACAGACAGTCTGTTAGAAAGGAGGTCAGATGTCATGGGTCTAATCATATCCTGCCCAGAGAAACCCACTCCTCCAGCTCCGGAAAACATTCAGAGACCACTGCACCTTTTCCTTTCCTTCCCACAAAAGTCAAAAAGGAAGGTTTAGGGTGAGGAAAAGAAGGTTTAAAATTTAGAGACCACTGCAAACTGAACGCTTCTGTTCCTCACTCAAAACTTTCCCTTTTGACTTTTTTGGAAAGGAAATAAAAAGGTGCAGTGGTCACTTGTATATGCAATGGCAGACCTGGCTGTTGTATACAGGCCCGAGTCCTGTGGGTCATGCTAACTATGTGGGAGGTTTCCTCTGTACATAGTGGTACTAGGTGTTGAACTAACCACCCTCAGTGTTCTGTGAGTGATACAGCACCATATCCCTGTAGACCTAACCCAGACATCTGATATTCCCCTCACAGGACAGCAGGTTAAGCTGCTGGTTAACAACCAAATTGTTGCTGCGTTGATCAACTGATTTATTTTTCCTGATGGCCTCTAAAATTCTGCTTATTTTTGGCTTCACTGTCCCCACTGGAGAGGCGTAATGGACTCCCCCGAGATACCGCCCTCTTACTGGCGTGCCTACCAAGGCCCATGGCCTCTGCGCTGAATATCGCTAACCCACCTCTTCTCGTTCTCCTTTGTAGGAAATGCTAATGAGGTGTTTTGTACAGGCGGTAATTAGTCAGCTAGCCACTGATTGTCCTGTTCTTGTTTACAGAAGTGTTTTGCAGAAGTGTGTATGTAAATGTGTATGTGCATGCGTGGGTGTGTGGGTGTGGGTGTGTGTGTGTGTGTGTGTGTGTGTGTGTGTTTCAGGGCATTAAAATGGTAGTTGGCTGCTGTGGACGGTTGTGTCAGGGTTGTGCTCAGGAACCAATTAGGGTAAAGCCTGCTGTCCACCAGGGCTGCTGGGAGAAGAAAGCCCTCCTCCTCTAATGTCCAACAGCAGCATTAACCCTGACCAGGGCCAGGGAGACAGTATACAGAATAAGCAGAAAGAGGGAGTAGTTAGTTGCTGAGGCTTGTACTGTCCAGCAAATCAGTTAGTTGTAGGAGCTTCCAACTTGTGCTTTGGACTGATACACTACCTGGCTATGCAAGCCCAACATGGCGACCTGGGTTCTCTTTCTGATAACGGTATACTGAAAGGGCCTGGCAGTCCTGTAATCACTGATTCCCAGATTTAGTTAGCCTACTTTTAGTCAAGGAAAATCATGAAATGTTATTCTAATCTTAGACGCAATTGATTTAGTTAGCCTACTTTTAGTCAAGGAAAATCATGAAATGTTATTCTAATCTTAGACGCAATAGATTTAGTTAGCCTACTTTTAGTCAAGGAAAATCATGAAATGTTATTCTAATCTTAGACGCAATAGATTTAGTTAGCCTGCTTTTAGTCACGGAAAATCATGAAATGTTATTCTAATTTTAGACACAATAGACGACTCAACTATATACCATGAAATCCGGCGGCAAAATGTGATATTTGTTCTTTTGGTGTTTCACCATTCATTTATCCCATAAGGATTTTTAGAATCGCTTCAAACGAGGTCTGTGTTTTGTTTAGGCTTAACCTGGCTGTGCTTTTTGATAACCATGTAAATATTGTCAGGAAAAGGTGACGTTTCTCAACATATTTACTTAATTTATCTAAAAAATATATATTTCCCTGTAGTTAGCCAGTATTGATGAAATTCACATTGTTCTAGATATTTACAGTCATCATAACACAGAGGTGGTGTAAGCCTACACAGACAATATTTGAAGTGGATGGAAAAAATGTATGAATAAACAGGGTGCCAAATGGTTTTATGGGGTGTGACTCATAGTATCTCTGTCAATAATAAGAATACTTTGTGAAAACTGTAAAATGTGCCCCCCCATATCAAACTCCCTCCTACACCTTTGCTATTGAACTATGACTAACTAGCCATACAGTTTTATTAACAGAAAGTGGTTCAAATCTGTCTGGACACAAAGCTCTGACATCCCTGATTTCTTGGACAAGCTGGACTAAAAAGATGAGCACCTGCACACGCAACTAACATTAACGCTATCATTAACTAGAATTAAAGTTCTGCATTGTGACTAGTGACAGCAATAATGGTACAATACCCTACCCTTTTAAGATGAGTTAGCTGTCGAACCAAATGGCTAACCATGAACACTCTAACAGCTACTAGTTGCATTACTGTGACATATTGTAGGATACCGTGCATTGAGATCTCTCTTGAGGATTACAGTAACCCCAAGTTTCTCCACCGTGATTACAATTCACAAGTCTTTTTCTTGGTTTGTTGTAGATAATGTACAACCAATTCTAGTCCACTTCTCGTTGTTGTTGAGCGTTTTCTGTAAAAAACGAAATGAGCACTGGCTCGCTAGCTACTGCGCATCGGGCGGTAAACTGGTTATAGACCGCGCTCTCGGTCAGGAACAATGGACAGAGGAGATCGCGAGGTAGCGAGCAGAGCTCCCAGTCCAACTTAAGTTCTACTGAAGTGTGCGTTTGTTTCTTTGTATGAATTAGTGTGAAAGATCTTGTGTGTGGTTCTGTAAGGCTCTACCTGTGTGTCTGTCTTCATTAGTCTGTATGTACAGTATGCCGATGCTGTAGGCCAGTGATGCCACATACACTGTACTGCACTGTACCTACACCCAGTTTGGAGTGGGATGAGGTGTGTGTGTGTGTGTCTGCGTGTGTGTTTATCTCACAAGTCTGGTAACATTCTTTGTCAGTCTTCCTTGCCGGCGGCCATGCTGCCAAGCCGTGCACGCTCCTGCTGCACTGGCCAACAGGAAGTGACACATATGAAACGCTGACCTCGTCCGTCACTCCCCCACCCCCAGTGCCTCCAGGATGCTGCTCTTTTAGTTATCTGACGACTGTCACCTCTCCCCTCTGTTCTCCTTGTCCCTCTGTTTTTCTTCTCCTTTTTTTCCTTTGGTCCTGACTTACGTCTCCCTGTGTGCAACCTGCTGCCTCCCTCCATTTCTCTTTCTCTTTTTTTCTCATTATCTTCACCAAACCAGTGTGGAAATTGGCCCTCATTTCCCAGGTCAGTGAGCAGGCCCCTGTGCTCCTGTTCCCTCTGTCTTATTTCCTCAAATTTTTTCATTCCTTCTTTCTCTCTGTTGTTTTTTACTCCTGTTCCCTCTGTCTCATTCCCTCAAATATTTTCATTCCTTCTTTCTCTCTGTTGTTTTTTACTGTTGTTCCCTCTGTCTAATTCCCTCTCATTTTTTCATTGCTTCTTTCTCTCTGTGTCTCGTTTTCAGTTTTTCAACTTTACAATTCTAATGGTCATATGCGTAGAGCCAAAGCCAAAGTACATAATAAAATTTTCACTCTGAGGTTCCTACTCAACACTGATAAAAAAAAAAAGGGAGATCGTAAATAAAAAACAACAATAGAAACAATATAGCAGCCGTATCGGCAACAGGTTGTATTACATTCAGAAATGATTTACACTGACTGTTTGTGTAACTATGTTTTGGTGCGTGAGTTTATGTGTGCCCATATGAGCAGAGTGAGTACAGGTGGTCAGTGGTTTACAGGAAGAAATGGTTTCTGAACCTTTTAGTTACTTGTCTCTCTGCTCCTATGCAGCGAGTAAACAGCGAGTAAACAGTGAGTAAACAGTCTGTGGCGGCTGCATCTCTATTGGTTCTATCTCTATTCTTTTTTTCTCTCTGTCTCTTGTTTTCTGATCTTTTCTTTTTCATACTTTGTCTTTCTCATTCCCATTCTCTCTCTCCTTTCCTCCTACTGTCTACTGAGCACACTTTTTTAAATTTATTTTTACGACACTGTGGTTATGCTTTTGTTAGCATTTGGTCTTTTTACTCATTTTATAATCATCATGTTATTGCAGAAAAAAACCTGACATGTTTTGTTCTGAACTACCCCCTTCTACTTTGAAGGTATTTGTTGTCCATTCATAATTCATACACAGGGATATACAGAGAATCTACTGTTGCTATAGATGCATAAATCCAGGCCAGATTGCTGCCAGACGTTTAGGCTTGTGCATAAGCAGTCCCAGAGCCCCCTTTCAGATCCTCTAAGCCCACACCAACACACCTCACATTAAAGCCCAGTGTTCTGCCTCCCCTTATTCCTCATCTTGTCTCGTCTCAGCTACATGAGCAGGATCATTCATGGGACTCTGTCCTATTCCCTGTACGACACGCGCTGCAAATTGGTCTGTTTCCTCACATATTAGTAGCATGTCTCTTGGTCTCCCAGGGACACTTTCGCATTTCTCACCTTATTTATTTCTTTGCTTCTTGTGGGCCCTTCCTGCTCAGCCAGAAACACCCTGTTGGTTTAGTGGAGAGATGGAGTGCAGCAGAGGCTTGGTGTGATGTAAATGAGAGGGGAGCACTCCACTAGCCCCCATAGCTATTTCTCTGTCCCTGATCCCTGCTCAGAACAGACACACACTTACGTACACTCACCAACACCACATTTACTGTTGTGTACTGTAGGGGTTTTAGCCAGATGTTACACAGGTGCATAATGTGAATGGATACTGTATAAAATATCTAGGTTGGATATTATGGAGGGTTTTATGGGATGCATTTGAATGATCCTATGTGTGTGGACAAACATTGCACGTGTGTGGTGGATCATGACGTGTGTGTCTGTATTTGTATGTACTCTGTGTGTGTGTGTGAGAGTGAAAGACTGAAAGACTGTGGTGTGTTTAAATGCTTGATTATGCATTTTTCCTGGCTTGGGACATACATCACTCTCTCCAGACTGCTAATAGAGTGGCCAGGGAGAAGCCTAAAGTGCCTCGCTAGCATTCTTCACTCACTTTCCCCACACAGAAGCACGCTGGACTGCATAGTCATTACACACACACACACACACACACAGGGGCAGACAGTTAGCAGTCTTCCGTCTTTCTAGATGGAGCCCCCTTTCTTCTAAAGGGGAGAGTGCCCGGCCTAATTGCACTTAACATATAGAGCTATAGGAAAATCTTCCACAGAAAGAGCCGTAGAGGAATAATTTTAAATAAATCACATAATCATATTGCTTAATATTGCTCCATATGCAATATTCTGTGGGCTTGTGGTAAGGTGTGCGCGTGTGCTGGCGTGGTGATCACCAGCCAGCGGTCAGACACCAGGACTCTGGCTGATTTAGATGACTGATGCCGTCGCCGTAGGGGTTGTCTTGGTCTTTATGGCTTCCACACCACCTGGCCTTTGTTGTGTGAACCCTATTAGGACTTCAGACCCTCGCTCCTTTGCCATCCGTGCTCCCTCGTTCGGGGCGGTCTCCCTGATATTTCACCCTGGGTGGGGCTCTTAATGGCGGGATAGGTGAGGGGTTACGCATATCCACAGTAGGCATTTTGCCGGGGTTCAGTGTCACCTTTCTTTCTCTCTCTTTCGCACTTTCTCTTTCAGCGGTGCGGGGCAAGTGTGTGTTAGTGACTGAGAAGTGCTGAGCAGAGTCGTAGAGACCCGCACTGCCTATAGAACTTCACAGGAAGCTGTAGGTATTATTCTTGTTTTAATCCGCCTGTTTTTTGTGTGCTTAGCCCTTACCATTTTGTCTGCCCTCTGTTGAATCCACTTACTGTTGTTGTGGCGAGGTAACAATTTACTGCTGGTGAAAGTCTTTACCTTTTTTACCTTTTAATCTCCAAATGTCATATCTATTGTGTAGATAACAAGATGTCTAAGATAGCTTCCAGTATGACCTTGTCCCTCCTCTCCTGTTGCCCACAACAGTCTCTCCAGACTCCTCCACTTTTGTCTGCCCGTGCTTTTGCATATAGAACTGGAGGCTGTACATGGATTCAAACTTTCAGGTTCCCAGATTCAGTCGATACATCAAAGGCACTCTGCATGCAACGTGCCTGCACACATTTCACATCAGATATGCCTATCCAGCTGGCAGTAGCATAGACATTGTGTGTTTTTACGTCTCTTTTTACCTGTTTCGTCACCCTCGCCAGGTTTGATGTGTACTTGGTGTCATGATACTACTGTATGTGATGACCAACTCTGACACATTGATGCACAGTGAATTCATTTTAGTATCTACTAGGCCTCGCAGTGATGTGATCACTTTTCTTTGGCTAGCAGATAAGACACTTGTTGCATTCATTTCAAAACGGTGTAATTTAACTTATAGTGTATACAGTATGATGATGTAGTGGAGTGCATAAAGTAGTTATTTGTGAACAGGATGTTGTCTAAGCACATGGTTTTGTGTGAATGTACCTGTAACACCAGATCGAAGGTAATAATCTGTCTGCTCAGGTTCTGTCAGTTTATGCCTTCAGTTCTACACCATGGTGAGTGTTAATGCCTTTACATAGGCTCCAGCCTTTTTGTTCACTCAAACACACACACACACACACACACACACACACACTGGTGGACGTACTGTACAAGGCAGAAGACACAGCTGTCTCATGTCTCATATCATTAGGGGACCTGTGAACTGGGCAACATTTGAAAAGAATAATATGCCTAAGAGTAATCCAAAAAATCTCTAGGTGTTTAAGGCTTTTGCAGTGTGATGTGGCTCGTTCAAGCTATGCCGGATGTAATAGACTGTTTGTTTACATGATCAAATGTTAGAAACGCTGCTCCATTAGGACCCATGCCTTGCAGGATTTGGATTTGCTAAAATAAAGAGATGACTAATACTTTACCCAGTCCGTCCCACTTTGAATTGTTTTTATTGTTCTTATTCTTATCAACAACTGTGGGCAGTAACCAGGTTGACTTTTGAGTGGCTTCAGCGCAGCAGCTTAAATAGGAGGATTCAGAAGAATGAGACAGACACAGTAAAAAAGAGAAGTTTCTACCACAAACACACATGGAGCTATTGACAACAATGGGATTACGTTGCACTTGTTTGGCCACGAGATATTTATTTTAAGGCCTTACTGCCTTATATTTATCGTTAAAGCCGTCATCATAGTTTTTTAGGATTATAGGTATTAAAACATAACCAGTTACTTGTGCATGACAAAAATATTGCTAATATAATCACCAGAAACATATCATATCATATAAACAGACATAATCCTCATCAGTGTAGCGAGTGTTCACATGCCCCTGAATATCGCATTTAGTGCAGTGCAAACATTCCCTTGACATGCTCACATTCAATTACACTGGCTAAGGATGGAAGGAACAACAATATATACACTGTATAGGCAGTAACTGAGCTATTTTGGTTCACAATACAAAAGCTAGTAGATACGTTGAATTTCCCATTATAATTGTGTCTTTTGGTCCGGATGTTGTTTAGCATTAGCAGTCCTAATGGAATTGGGAGGACATTTTGGAGAAAATTCTAATGACTTAAGGCATCACTTTTCTGTGATTTGTTGGTTGGGTTATAGTAATACCAAGGTCAGGATTGGTTATAAAAACAGGGATTGCAAACCTGATGTTATATATCATTAGTTAGCATGCCAAGCTAGTTATGTAATTAGCTCCTAAGGCTTGATTTAGGAAATTATCTTTGTCCTGTGCCACTAGCTGGGCCAAACTATCTAGTTGTTATCTACAGCTCTGGTAAAAATCAAGAAACCACGGCACCTTTTTCTTTTCTTTTTTTTAGTTTTGAGTGAGGAACAGAAGCGTTCAATTTGCAGTGGTCTCTTCATTTTAACCCTTCTGTTCCTCACTCAAAACCTTACCTTTCGACTTTTTTGGAAAGGAAAGTAAAAGGTGCAGTGGTCTCTTAATTTTTTCCCAAGCTGTAGTTATCTGGAACAAGTGTTGTTAAACGTTTTCAGCTTGGCACCCAAATTAGGTTAAAAACATTGTGTAGATATTGTTATTTCAATTACTTTATACTAAATATGCACTGGAGACAGAATCAAACATTAATTAAATTATGTAATGATTCGTCTTTATAAATTTTTGTTCCACAATAATAAAACATTGTCCCATCCCCTCACCTCTTTTCACCCACACACACACACACACACACACACTCACAATATTACAACCCTAAATAAATATGCAGACTAAAATGAACAGGCTTACTGTGTACATACAACATCTATTTAATTATTGTTGAATAAATGCCTGGATTTTAACTGTTTCTGTTAAAATGCATGTCATTCAGAGCTAGAATAAAATGTCTGATCATATTCACACACACACACACACACACACACACTTGTATCAACAAGGCATATGAATAGTGATGGGTCTTTTAAAAAGCTCTTTTTGGAAACAGGTGAATTTTGGGAACTGAACCAAATTGGTGGAAGGAGAGGTTCATTTGGCGCCGGGATTTCCTTAATGGTTTTGCTCAAACAAAACCAGTTATCCGCCATCAAATTTCTCGCAAAGTGATTTACTTCAGATTGCATATCTGCATCACCGACACCATCAGTACAGGCCGGAGCAAGTTTTTGTATTCCAATCCCATGTTTCCAGTACGGTAATGACAGTAAAGGAAATAACTAAACACATTCAAATTAATAATTAGGACTGACAAGATGTAAACTATTCTATAGTCATTTATTTTTCTATTATTATGGAGTTATTTTTAAAGAGTAGTTTTGGAGCCATATAAGCTGACTCACAAAGCATGCAAGCATTTCCCTCCCCCCTCAAGTAGTACCATCAACAGAGAGCCGAAGTGGCACAATGCTGAATCAATTAGAGTCATTAATAAATAATTATCCTGCTACTCCGACATGTCTCAACCCACCTTTACCAAATCCGTGACCAGTTTTTTTTTGTCCACCACGATGGTAGCGACGGGTACTGCCAAACCAAAACGCCAAAGCCGCGCTGTAATGTGTTAAAACGTTTATGATGTCTGTAATGTGCTGAAACCATTCTAGTGCCTGCGTGTGGTGACCCTGCGAGGAGATGAGAGGCTGTGTCGGCTGTTCATCTGTTCTGGCCGTCAGGGAGCCTCATGTTTTTAAAGCACAATCAGGGTTTTAATGGAGTGTGATGCAGCACCATAAAACGTTTTGTTGATCAGTGATGTTGTTGCAGCCAGGGCCTTCGTGCAGCTCCACACACCCCCACACACACACCTACACACACACACACACCCACACTGTGGCGCGTTCCCTGGATCCATCTGTGTTTGTCTATATTTGTGAGAGGTTTACCTTTGTTCCCTTGTTCCATGTGTTTGTAGTCCAGCTGTGTGTGTGTGTGTGTGTGTGTGTGTGTGTGCGCGCATGCGCGCACGTGCACATGTGCGCACGTGCATGTGTGTCTGTGTGTGCGTGCTGGTCTCAGGCCAGGGAGCTGGTGTAATTTGCTCTACAGTAAAGCAGCATTCGGGGACCCAGCAGCATATTACAGGTTAAACCTCTGGTCTACTCTGGTCTACCTCAGAGATCACAGCAACCACCCTCCACAACACCACCTGTGGTCACTGCTTCTGGGTACTTGTCTGTCTGTTAATGGTCTGTCTCTGTCTCCTGTCTGTCTCTCTTTGACCATGTCTGCCTGTGTGTGCGTGCGTGCCTGCGAGCGTGTGTGTGTGTGCGTGCGTGTGCGTGTGCACAGAGGGAGTCTCTGAGGTGTCGGAGCTGTTTCCTTCAGACTGTAAGCCTTTATTAGGGCGTAGGTCTGCTGGGGACCACAGGGCAATATTGCTTTATGTACCGACGGGGAGGTGTGTGTGTGCAAGTCCAACTCCCCTCTGTGTGGCTCCAATGTGTCGGACCGATGAACCTGAGATGTTACTCCAACTGTGGTTATGAACGAGGCATCGGGGGAAAGCGTGTCTCATAAAGATGACTACATAGACATTGACCTGTTGACCCCCGCATCGACCTCTCCCATGTCCTATCATCTCGAAACTATAGCAGTCGATGTTGGGTAACTCTCTCTTTCTTTCTTTCTCTCCATCATCCCATCTCACTCCCTCTGTTTTGTCTCTCCCTTTCTTTCTCTCATCGTACCCCATTTTTCCCTTTGTCATTGGACAGGCTCATTGACAGCTCTCTTTCATTCTCAGGTCAGTCATTGAGCAGTAAGTTCATCTGTGCCTCTCGTCCTCCTTCTGAAGGACTCTCATGTCCATACTATGTAAAATACTGAATTAGTATGGAAAGTATGTCTTCGCAGAGTGTGACGATGAATTGGGCCAAATAAAGTTTTGCTTGTAGCATAATGAGGGATCAACTCCCACAAGCTCCCACAAAGAGCCAATACTATGGGGCTCTAACAACCTGGGGAGGGAAGTGTGTGTGTGTGTGTGTCTCACACACACAAAGAGCTATAGGAAGATAGAGAGAATTCAAAGAGGGGGAGAGAGAGATGGGGGTGAAGAGGGAGAGTGAGAAAGACAGAGAAGGATGAGATGTGTGAAGACTGGAAAAAGCCTGCAGGTCTGAAAGGGAAGCAGAGCATGTCAGTCATCCTTGTAACCTTTTTGTTACCAAATGTCCATCAGGTAAGATCATCACTCATGCAATGATGGAGGAGAGGACAGACGACGCAGTGGAGAGGAGGTTAGGTGAGGGAGACGAGGAGAAGGAGAGGAGGTTGGGTGAGGGAGACGAGGAGAAGGAGAGGAGGTTAGGTGAGGGAGACGAGGAGAAGGAGAGGAGGGTGGAGATGAAGAGGTTCATCTTTCCAGCCTGGGGCAGACTGGCAGACCACAGGTTGTCCTCAGCAAGACTGATGCTCAACCATCAGCTGCTAACTCCCCGTCTCCCATAAATCTCAGGGCCTGACACTGGTGTGTGAGTGTGTGTGTGCGACTGATGGATGTGGGCCATAAAGCTGGTTCGTGTGACGTGTGGAGAGCAACAGAGTGAACCCTGGGAAGAGCAGTGCTCCAGGTTAATGTCAATGATCCCTGACAGGGAGGGGGAGAGCCTTTCACATTACAATGCTTTAGCAGGCTGTACATTTGTGGCTGACCTAATGTTGCCTCAAGTGCAGTCATTCAATAGTTATTGTCCTATGGATTTATTGTGCCATGTATCAGAAGTATAGACAGAAATGTTCCTTTATTATGGCCTCTTTGTAATTTGTCTTTTCCCTTTGCCAAACATTTGTCAAAAGGTGGATGTTAGGAAAGTAGCCGTGTGCGTGTGCGTGTCTGATGTGATCCTTCCTGCACACACACACACACACACGTGAATGTCCGTGTGTGTGAACGGTCTTGAGATGAATGGCCTTCATTACATAGCCTCATTCTAATCCGAGACGAAGTGCGGACCGGACCACACTGGATTTGGAAGACACTTCCTCATTAACAGAGTCCCATCTGAGTCATAAAGCAACAGCCCAAAATGCACAGAGAGGCGGGGGGTGGTGTGTGTGTGTGTGTGTGTGGGGGGGGGGGGGGGTAATTGCTGCTCTAATTAAACAATAAGGCATTTGAGGCAGCACTTCGTCGTGAACAGTCACAGGTGAATGTCATCGTTCAGCAGTAGAGGACCAGGCAACTCTTTGACCTGGGATTGGAAAACCATGATGTGGTTGCCATGCTGGCTGGGTGCAGTTCCTGTCACATGCTGGCTAACTCAACAGCCATGTCAAACAGGCTGGAAGAGTGACTCGCTGCCTTTTAAGTTGTCTTGTGTGGTCTGTTCATCCATTGGAACCCACAGCCAGTTCAGTTTGAATTCCAGGTCAGACTGGCACACAGGGAGAACATTGTGGGACTGGATTCATAGAGTACATCATGTGGACAGCACATAGAACCTGATGAAAGGGTTCTGGAGGCACAGCGATGGAACCGTCGGCACACCAGCTGCGAGTGTCCGTGACAGTCAATACAACACAGTTGGGAACACTGCTCGACCAATCAGCATCCAAACACCTATCTTGATAATATGCCATCTTTTAGGATATTTGTATGTGTGGGGTAAAATATATTTTAATGGGTTTGGATGGAGTAGAAGATATTGGTATGTGTGAGGTAGAAGATGTTGGTATGGATGGAGTAGAGGATATTTGTATGGGGTGGGCAGGGTACAGTAACTGGGGAATATAGTATAGTTAATTTACTCAAACACTCAAGTATTTCAACATGTTTTTGGGGAAAAGTGCCTAGTTAAAATCCTGACAAGAATATGCAAATTTAGCAAGAAACTCAAATAGGGGTCAGGGACAAGATCAGTGCTCAACTCTCTAATCTTCCATCTCTCTTCTCCTCATCTCCTCATCTCCTCCTCTCACAACAGGGTCTACCTGAGGCCCTGGTGTCCACCTCATTCATCACCTGGCTTTGATTCGTCCACTCTCCTGCATTTCCTCCCCCATCCTCTCGTTTTCCTCCACTGTGAGGAGGTAGAGATGGATCCATTCAGTAGAGTTAATAGGGCAGTGTTACCTGGGATCAGCAGGTTTGCTTTGTTGGCCTGCTGCTTAGCCATATGGTTACCCACTGGGCAAACATTTTGATTAATGTTCCTCACAACAAACTTTCTGCACTTATATCTGCTCTCTATGTCTCTCATATCTCTATGTCTCTCATGTCTCTATGTCTCATGTCTCTATGTCTCTTATATCTCTCATGTCTCTCTCTCTCATATATCTTGGTCTCTCTCAGCGGCTCACTGTCTCATCCTATGTATGTAGGCCTGTCTCTTATATCTCTGTCTCTCTCTCCCTCTCTGTCTCTCTCATCTCTGTCTCTGTCTCTCATCTCTGTCTCTCTCCCTCTCTGTCTCTCATCTCTGTCTCTCTCTCTCATATCTCTGTCTCTCTCCCTCTCTGTCTCTCATATCTCTCCGTCTCTCTCTAAACCTCTCGTTGTTTCTCTGTCTCTCTTTCAGTCTGTCTGATTCTCACTCTTTGTTCACATCCTTGATTAGCTCAATCATGCTGTTTATGCTTGTTGGAAACTTCTTTTAACACTTCTTCCTGTCAGCAAAAATATATGAAATGCCAGTCAAAAGTTTGGACACACCTAGCCATTCAAGGGTTTTGGTATTTTCCACAAATAATAGCGAAGACATAAAATCTATGAAATAACGCTGTACAGCGGCATTCCACCGGACCAACCTCCGCCATTCTCCGCCCCGCCTACAGGCTGGGGAGCCCTAGTGCGCGGAGCAGGTACCGGTTTCACCAGCGCATACTCCGCCAGTGGATACTCCACCCATACCATCGGCAGTGGGGCCCTAGTGCGCGGACGCGGAACAGCCGTTACCGTACCGGGGCCCAACGTCACTGATGGACACTCGGTACTGCCTCCCCAAACCCTGCCTCACCTGCTTCCCCGGAGGCCGGCCTCTGACTCTCTCTGGCGGCTGTTGTAGGCTGGTAGTCAGAGAGAGATGTGTCACGCTCGCCTTCTCCCTCCTCCCCCAGTACCTGTCTTGTGGAGGCGCTTCCTCCTCCTTCACCGTGGTTACGAGGTACTCCCGCATCGGCAGAGGCTGATCTGCCAACCCCCGCGGGTGATGCAGAGGGGTCTTTTGCAGATCGCTGAGTCGTCAGACCCCACTTCCGCCTCCCAAGCCAATTCTCTGGGATCCCTCCGCTGAGGACACCGTCTACTATGGAGCTCTGGATCCTCCGGCCAGGGATCCAGACCCCCGACTCTAAAGCTCCTCAAAAATGATGCGAATCTTCTCCACCGTTGTTTGCAGTTTTGTCCTGTTGTGGTCGGTCATTCTGTCACGGTTGTAGGTAGGCAGGACGTGTGGATCAGGGCGATTTTCTTTCCCGAACATTACTTTATTATTTCAATTACTCACTTTGGACTGATTACAAAATAATAACGAAGAGCAAAAAACTTGAACTGAAGCTGAACGCCAACAATGACTGACAAAGGGAAGGCAATCAGGCTAACTTAAGTAGGGTCCCCAATTAGAGGCAATACGGGGCAGCTGCCTCTAATTGGCCACAGTCAAATGGCAGCGCAGCGAGGCCATAGAGGCATCAGGCCCTGACAGTGGCCCCCGGATGCATAGAGATGCCTAGAGGCCCCCGGCCAGGACCTGACAGTAACAGACACATCTCAACATCAGTTGTTCAGAGGAGATCCTGGCAAGATGCTGTCCTTTGAGTTAGAATTTGAGATTTTTGGTTACAACTGCTGTGTCCTTCGGAGGAGGTGTGATGGTGTGGGGATGCTTTGGTGGTGACATACAGTAATGTATTTATAATTCAAGGCACACTCAACCAGCATGTACACCACAACATTCTGCAGCAAAACGCCATTCTGTCTGGTTTGCGCTTAATGCGACTATAATGCGACAATTACCCAAAACACTCCTCCAGGCTGTGTAAGGGCTATTAGACCAATGAATAGAGTGATGATGCTGCTTCAGATGACCTGGCCTCCCCAACCACCTGACCTCAACCCAGTTGCGAAGGTTTGGGATGATTTGGACTGCAGAGTGAAGGAAAACCAGCTAACAAGTGCTCAGCATTTATGGGAACTCCTTCAAGACTGTTGGAAAGGCATTCCAGGTGACAGACAAACTGGATGGAGACTGACAGACAGAAACGAGAAGACAGACAGACAGATAGACTGGAGGGAGACTGACAGACAGAAAGGATAAGACAGACAGACAGAAAGGAGAAGACAGACAGACAGAAAGGAGAAGACAGACAGACAGAAAGGAGAAGACAGACAGACAGAAAGGAGAAGACAAACAGACAGACTGGAGGGAGACTGACAGACAGACAGACAGACAGACTGGAGGGAGACTGACAGACAGACAGGAGAAGACAGACAGACAGACAGACAGGAGAAGACAGACAGACAGACTGGAGGGAGACTGACAGACAGACAGACAGGAGAAGACAGACAGACAGACTGGAGGGAGACTGACAGACAGACAGACAGGAGAAGACAGACAGACAGACTGGAGGGAGACTGACAGACAGACAGGAGAAGACAGACAGATAGACTGGAGGGAGACTGACAGAGAGAAAGGAGAAGACAGACAGACATACTGGAGGGAGACTGACAGACAAACAGGAGAAGACAGACAGACAGATAGACTGGACGGAGACTGACAGACAGACAGGAGAAGATAGACTGGAGGGAGACTGACAGACAGACAGGAGAAGACAGACAGACTGACTGACAGACAGACAGGAGAAGATAGACAGACAGATAGACTGGAGGGAGACTGACAGACAGACAGGAGAAGACCGACAGACAGATAGACTGGAGGTCAGACTGACAGACAGACAGGAGAAGACCGACAGACCTGTAGACTGGCAGACAGACAGGAGAAGACAGACAGGCCGTGGATGTGTGGAAGTGGCCTGTACTGTGCAGTTGATTAGGACCCTGGTGTGTCAGTGTTATGGTCCAACTCTATTAGTGGCCTCTCCTTCTGGCCTCTCCTGTGTGCTGTGACCTTTGCCTGTCCCCGATGGGCACACGCACGCACGAACACATACACACACACACACACACACACACACGCACACACACGCACACACACACCGTGGTAGGGTGCCATGCTGCTATCTAAGCAGTAACGAGGAGGTGAACAGATGCCAGACTCACAATATCAATACAACAGTGAGTGTGTGTGTGTGTGTGTGTGTGTTTGTGTATATAAAATAGTGTGTGTATTTCCCTAGCAGTTTCCATCCATGAGAAGGCACTAACAGGACAGGGAGCTCTCAGGTGAGCCATTTACTATCTGCAAATCACACTGGATAACGCTCTCTCGGAGTGTGTTACATGACTGCGTAGTGTTTGTGAGCGTGTGTGGAGCAGCGTCATGAGGTGAGGCCTTTACGTGCCTACATTAGCCCCTGAGGAGCAGAGGGACGATGTCTTTACTGACACTGTAATGAACCATCCCCGCACAGGGTGACAAGTTCATCCTGGTCCTACCGTGGTATAATGAGACATCAGCTGAGCACGAAATAAAGGCAGACACTCTCTGTTCTACTGTTCTCCCTGTTCTCAGCAGCCAGACAGACAGATGCTTTGTTCTGCCCTCTGCTTCACAGCCTGTTCCCCTTAGTTGTCTCCTCTTCTCTTCCTCAGTCTTGTTAAGTGCTGCCATTCCCCAGCTTCTGGACGAGGCCCAGAGGGCCCATATTTAGGCCAGGTGCTGGCAATGGGCTGTCTGTCCCAGCCAGAGGTGTCCGAGGTGGGCTGCGAAGCTCTGTAAATCTCCCTGATTGCCCTGCGTGCCCGCGGTGTGATGGGGGTGTGAGTGGGTGGTACCAGGGTGGCCGGTCCTCCTCAGAGGCTGGTTGACATGTAAATGTGGACTATAACTCAGAGCTAATGTCCACCTGAGAGTCCCGGTAACGCTGTTCTACCCCTCCCCTTCTTTATTTAGCGCAGACCTGGTGTCTCCCAGAGAAGGCCGCATAGGCCTAGTGATGTAACAAGAAGCGTTGACCAGTTTTATGTTGGGAGAATAATGTTATATCTGGACAGAGCTGTCCCATCTGTAGTTGACCTGTAATAGACCCATTCAGGACAGCACAACACACACACACACACACACACACTAAAATAATCAACTCCTTGGATAATGTGATACTGTGCGTTATTACCTGAGGTAAATCTTTTCTTCCCATAGTCTGTGGTTCCAGGAGAACAGATGGACACAGTGAAGTGGAGGCGCACAAGGCTCAGGGCAGAGAGGTGGAATAAACAGGGGGAAGGAATAGGGAGTAATTGTGCAGTCTTTAGCTGAGTTGTTCTGTGGATGCAGATTTAAATCCCTCCTATTATTTTAATAATCTTCCTTTTACTGTGTCTGCTCGGATCATTTGTTTGCCAACTGGGTTATTTGGAGAGGGAGGCTCATGGGTAATTTCATGCTACGGAGCATCTTTACCTATAAGTTAATGAGGAAAGGACTGTTGTTTCCACTTTTAAGTACACAATTCTGATTAGAGGAGACCAACTTCTTATTCCACATGTAGAACTTAAGGTATATTTTAGTTGAGTTAGTGGATGATTGAAAAAGTAAAAGATGCATTATAAAGAATGCTGGCAATATAACCTTGTCTCCAGGCTCAGTACATAGAGCACAGTGATAACACTGTGCATCATAGAAGGACTTCAGAATCACCTTCAAAGGGCATCTCCCTAATTTCAACCCACCCTGTAGAAGTTAGCTGGACAACATATTTAAACCAACTCTTCCCTTGTCTCTCAAAAATGATACTTTCAATTTTGGTGATCCAACTGTTAAAAACAATAATATGTTTTTCCCCATATTATTTAAGCTAATCAAATAGATCTCAAAGACTCTATTCAGCACTATTCAGTTAGTTTTTCTGACATAACCGAAATGTAGTTAGCTGCGTAGAATCTTAGCAACCAGGAAACGATCGAGGAATTGACTTACCCATGTCTGGCATTGTTTATTGGAGGAAAGACCATCATGTGTCTTAGTGACGGCGATAGATGAGAGCGAGGATGCCGTTGTACCTTTCACAAGAGAGTCAGTGGAATCTGAGCCAGCGAATGACTAATATACATGGATTTCCAGTTTCTGTAGACATTTCCAGTTTCGGTTTCGTGTGTCTAGATGCTGGGAGATGAGCAGGGTATTGAGTGCAGTGTAGTGCAGCTGTTTACAGTGTCGAGGTGACTTGATGTGGTGAGCATAGTATAATTAGTCTCTGTGGGATAGGTGGCTGTTTGCTAAAGGCCACAGGAAAATAAACTGTTCAGGTGGCAAGAATGTTTTGGTCATTGTGGATCTGTCCTGTGGGCTGTGTGGGGTCTATAAGGATCCTGCATGCAAATGTTCTGGCCCTGGGGTCATGTAGAACCTTGACGGAGGGCAGGGTTCCTGTAGGGTACCGTGCATTTCAGTTTACCTCGGCAGTGGGCCGACGAAGACCCAAATCAGATGGAGTGAGGAAGGGCGGATGAACTCTACGCTCAATGTGTAGAAGGAGCTTAGGCTTGCCTGGTAGGCATTCTGTGTACTTCAGCTGCCTACCGGTTTATTGGTCAAATGCACCGACCGACACGGCGTCATCCTGCTCAGTGAAGTCCTTGTGGCATGGCACCCGACAACCACGCAGTGAGAGTTAAGGAGAAGAGGATATGGTGGTACTTCCGCTGGCGCACCGGCGCCTGTAGGAGTTGATGATTTGAAAGATTCGGTCTCGCCCTGTCTCTCAAGGTGGAGGAGGTGCAGCAGTGTCCTGAGGTCAACCACCTCCTCCGATGTTTGGTCTGTGTTCAATTCCAGTTCACTGTGACTTCACAATGCCACCAGGGATAAACCTCACCCCTCTCAATGGAGTCAACACCATAGTAATTCAACAAAGTGTAAACAGAATGTTCTGCTTACTTCAAGGTGGGGTGAAGATGAGCCAAGATGTGGTTTATAAATAAATGAAATATACATTCTGTTTACAGTGCCCAAGGTATTTTCACTTAAATTAAGATCTAGGTTTCATTGGAGGAAAATGATTAACTAAATTAAACACTCATGGGCTAACTCAAGTAAATACTACACAACAGAACTTCACTCTGTTCTTGGGAATACAGTCCTTTGTGGCAAACAGGGGAGTTGTCTAGCTTGACAGTAGCTTGGCTTCTCTCTTGCTCATTGTCCTATTCCCCCTGATAGGGCTCCCAGTGGATTCACTGGTCGTTTGAGTTACTGACTGCTTACAGAGTGAACAAGTTATGTAATTGCTATGATGTTTTTGTTATTTGTGATTTATTTCTAGTGTACAAATGATTGTAATCATGTTCTGGCCCCAGACAATCCGTTCTTTTAAAACCCAGCCAGTGTCTAAATCTGGTTACTTTCCCTGGTGTAGATTAAGTGACAAAGGCTGAGAACACATATCCTTGTGGCGTGTCGGCAAACTGCATCCTTGCATATGTTATTTCATTTTTTCTCAGTATGTTGTCCATTTGTTAAGCAGTTACAGATGTGTGTTGCCTTTGGAGAATATTCAGACCCCTTAACATTTTGTTCTGTTATGGACTCTCATCAATTGGAAATAAATTAAATTAAATATACAGTACCAGTCAAAAGTTTGGACATTTTATATATACTCTTCTGTGTTTCCGATGTTGTTAATAAAGATGACATGCCTGGGCAGTGTTTCATGTGTGCGGCCCAGCCCAACTCAATCAACACAGAGTGTGATTGCATTTAGAAGTGAGTCTATAGACATGCCTGACCAACAGCGCAGCGTAAAGCACCGTCTTGGGAGATGATAGGCCTTTTTAATGTAGTTACGCATGTCTGCCGAGGAGCCAGGGAGATGGAGCGATAGAGAGATGGAGGTTTGAGGTGTCTGTTTGCCTCCCTGGGTCCATCGCCTCTGCCTCCTCTTGTCTTTCATTTATAGTTAGTTTGTCCATCTGTTTCCAGGCGAAGGTCCCCTCTCCTTGTAAATTGAATCAGGCTTTATGAATTAAAACTGTGGGACTATTTGTTGGCATGGCATGTCTTTTTCCTTATCAGACTGTGGCCTGCTGAACGTTCACCAGGCTCATGTGACACAACTATTACATTGTTGCAGGAGTTTGTCTGTGGTGCAAATCACGAGAGATGACATTATTATACAACATGATATAACAATATACAAGAGGAAGTTTCAACTTATTCAACATGATGGAATCCTATATTATATGATATAACAGATTTCAATACCATACAACATTATACAGCACTAAAAGATGATTCAACACTATACAACATTATACAGCACTACAAGATGATTCTACACTATACAACATTATACAGCACTACAAGATGATTCTACACTATACAACATTATACAGCACTACAAGATGATTCAACACTATACAACATTATACAACATTATACAGCACTACAAGATGATTCTACACTATACAACATTATACAGCACTACAAGATGATTCAACACTATACAACATTATACAACATTATACAACATTATACAGCACTACAAGATGATTCTACACTATACAACATTATACAGCACTACAAGATGATTCAACACTATACAACATTATACAACATTATACAACATTATACAGCACTACAAGATGATTCTACACTATACAACATTATACAGCACTACAAGATGATTCAACACTATACAACATTATACAACATTATACAGCACTACAAGATGATTCAACACTATACAACACAATCTAAGGTAAGGGGGGTGTACCAGTCCCACTTTTCTTCCAGTTCTTAACCAATGGCACTTTGATATGATTTAATAATTTTTGTGGATTCAGAGTAGGCTAATATTTTAAAAAGGAATGTATCAATCATTATTATTTGGAGAGTGAAGCACAGGAAAGTAAAAGCAATACATGTATTTGGTCAAATGTAAATAGTTTTTGACAGACTTTATAGCTCCCACCCTTAAAATGTAATATTAACCGTTATCTTAGCGACTATATTGACCGAAAACATGGGGCACTAATCTCTCCAGGATCTGTGTAGTGTTGCAGGGTAGAGGAGAACAGAAGAATGGGCCATTTTGAAAGCTAGTGTCGCTTACAACATTTCCCTTTGAAAATGAGCTCTCATAAAGGTTGGAGGTCTTTAATGTTCAGGCCTTACATGTCCTGCCATCATGTGTTGAGCTGCAGTGGATTGCATCAGGAAGTAAAGTAGAAGATAAAAACGGGGGGGGGGGGGGGATATGAAAAAAATTATCTGGTCCTCGGTTGAATACTGTGACCGTGGTAAGTTCTTAGCAGTTTAGATTATAGCGTTCCCAAACAAAAGAGGGTTTAATCAAAGTGATTTCGGAACCCTACGGATGTTCCTCATCCAAATACCAATTATTACGTGCGCTCACATCAAAGACCTCCGTGGATCCTAGTGTCTGGCACCTTTCTAGTGCAATTATTTCATACTTGTTTTTCTTGTTTCTTATGCATTAAACGATATGAAAGGGACATGTATCATCTGTGCGAGCGTGTGTATGTGTTTTCGATTAGTAGCCCTTAAGTTACTGAGATAATAAAGCATAGGGTGTGCATCTTTCCAAAGATGTAGAACAGAATAACTCATTTGGGTCAAAGAAATGAAATTGTGAAAGAGTCCTTGAGAAAAAAAACAAAAAACATTATTTGGTATTTCTTGGAAAGTGAACTTATTGCTGACAGTCACAAAGATAATGTTGTGTGTTTGTGTGCGTGAAGTGGTCTGGTAGTTGGTGTGACTTCTTTGTTATCTAGCCTAGACATAATCAGCATCTAAAGCTGTGTGTGATGTCCGCCCCACCACCAAAGCCCTCTACAGAATTGCAAAATAAGCTGGGTGTAAATATGTGATTGCTGGTGTTTATTGTGAGATGTGGAATATTACAGAGCAATATGGATCACATTAAAACCCTGGTATTGGTAACACTGAAGACACGCGCGATGGGAAAACCTGCGCTGTCAGCATATCGTAGCGAGGGCGGGGGGGGGGGGGGGGGGGGGGGGGGGGAATACAGAGGAGGGGAAAAAGGAGAGGGAGACGGATGGAGAGAAAAAGAAAGGGAGAGCGAAGGATGGAGGGAAAATAGAGGTTTGGGGAGAGGATAGTACGTGGGAGAAGAGAAGATGAGGAAAGTCCATCTCTGAATATCTGTGTGATGATAAGCACACACTGTCACTTTCTGATGCCAATCTGAAGCTGCCCTGGAGTAGAAACAGATAGCATATACTGTAGAGGAGGAGCGTTCAGCTGAAGTGAGGCATTAAGGTTTATGTTGGCGTCCTGATGTTTTAGACATGCAGGCTAAAAGGTATTTTGTAGTATTTTGTCTTTGTTAATTTCGTTGGGCCCTGTCACACTAGAGTGTGTGTGTCTGTGGATGATGCCTGAGGCCTGTACGGCCCTGCTCTGTCCGCATCCGATAAGCAAACTCTGCACTTATGATGACCGCTCTGTCCTCTTCAGTTTCCTTCTATCTGTTTCTCTCTCTGTTTTTCCTCATCCTTCAATCTGTTTCTCTCTCTCTCTGTTTTTCCTCTTCCCATCTCTCTGTTTCTCACTCCTCTCTTAATTCCCTTTTTTTCTCCTCCTATTTGACAAGCGCTAGATCCTCTTTACCGATCTCTGTCCGTCTTCTTTTATTCGCTCCTTTCCAGAAAGACCAGAAAGGGGAACAGGAACTACATTATATCTAATAGCCTTTATCACACCTGATGTAACTCCCAAAATAACCTAAACACGTATATGAACTTAAAGGTGCAGTCTTGGACTTCTACGATTAACAGCATTTTTAAAGATTTTCTTTTATTCTGCACCGCAAATATACATTCTAAACTGCTAAAGTGTACCAGTATGGGTATAGTTTGTGATAATAAAGGATTTATAAATGTACATAACCGTCATGCATAACCAGTAACAACAAATATTCAATCAATATATCACTACTCTATAAAGCCAGTATAAGTACCTGACTAGGCTTCCTTTATTTACCCACTTAAAAGGCCTGCCAAATCCACTGATCAACACAATGTATTAATTCCACTACCAAAGCACTAACCTCTCTTTTATTTTCTTCCTGCATTACAGCCTACCTCAGCAGTGTTCCTCATCCCTGTCTGTCTCAAAGTTTACAATTATTATTTATTGGCATGTCTTTTTGAATAATCACCAAATGTTTCTATCTGCAAAGATCCTGTCTTGTTTGATTAAAATCCCCCATAATGGTCAATGTTGTATTTGGGTACTGTACATTTTAACATCCCTGATATGAGTAGTCAGTAATCAGGCACATTCCCTCTCTCTCCCTCACTGTCTGTCTCTGAGCCCTACTGCCATTGAAATTAAGAAATGAAAGCTCATTAATTATTTTGTTAAATTATTGCTAATTGCAGGGTTGACCAAAAGATACTTAGTTCTTAAGTTAAGTGTGTCTGTCAGCTTTTGTGTGTTCTAGTTGCTCTGTCTGTAAGTCTGTCTGTCTGTCTGTGTGTGACTGTGTGACTGTGTGTTTGTCTGCGTGTGTGTGTGTGTGTGTGTGAGCTACTCTCCCGTGTCTGCCTCATTCTCAGTGTTCCTCATCTGGAAAATCATCCTGTGTCCTTCCCTCACCTTTCTCACATTGGCTCCAGAGTGGCTTGATTTGTAACTTGATTTCAGAAAAGGGAAAACCTGTAGATTACCCTGCTTTCATTAGGGGGAGAACCCTGTCTGTGTCAGACACAGAAGAAATCCATTTAATACAGACTTAACTGGAGGAAATTGCATATTCTGCCTGCATGTGCTGAACAGGCACTTTCCCCTTCCTCACCAGAGACAGGCCTCACTATTAATTGTGATATGCGTGCGTGCTTATATCTGTGTGTGTGCGGTTCTCTGTGTGTGTGTGGGTGTGCGGGGGGGAGTGTGGGGTGATAGGACAGAGAAAGGGAGCTCAGCGCTTAGACACAGGTCCTAAGCTGGAGACGCAGCCGTGTGTGTGTGTGTGTCTGTGTGTGTGTCTGTGTGTCTGTGTGTGTGTGTTACTCAGCCAGGTGGAAAGGAGATTGGTGGGTATTTATGAAGGAACGTCATCATTCTGACAGGATGATGAATGACCAGCTCAGCTCCCGCTGCCATTTCCTCCTTCCATTCCACACTTCTCTTTCTATCCCAAAAATGTATATCTCTGATCACAATACAGTTTTAAAAGAGCATGCCCAATTTAGTTTGCTTTGGTGGTTTTGGAGGGTTTCTTGTGTTGTCGTCTGTTGCTGAGCATCAAGGCTGGGCCTCAATAAGCTGGACAAAGTCAGCTCTCTGAATTTCACATGGTAGTGTGACATTTTCTGACAGAACCGGGAACCATTGTAGTCTCTGTCAACAGTATCAACATACAGCATGACAAGCAGCCTTTCATCTGCATTTTTCTGAACCTTTAATACAATGTTTTGCCTGGGTGTTTTCATCCTCTGTCTGCTTCTCTCGCTTCGCCACTCCTCTGAGGTGGTGGCAGGCATTCCCAGGGAGGGGGGATTGATATCGTAAGTGTGGCCTGTGGGCAGTGGTTGGTGGCGGCAGCTGGGTTGAGAGGGGCGGTGTGGGGGGTGTAGTGGGGTGTGGGGGGATGATGGGCTGTATTTGGAGGGTAAGGGGATGAGGGGCAGTATGGGGGAGTAGAGGGTGTGGGGGGATGAGGGGCAGTATTTGGGGGGTAGGGGGATGAGGGGCAGTATTTGGGGGGTAGGGGGATGAGGGGCAGTATTTGGGGGGTAGGGGGATGAGGGGCAGTATTTGGGGGGTAGGGGGATGAGGGGCAGTATGGAGGGAGTAGAGGGTGTGGGGGGATGAGGGGCTGTATTTGGAGGGTAGGGGGATGAGGGGCAGTATGGGGGAGTAGAGGGTGTGGGGGGATGAGGGGCAGTATTTGGGGGGTAGGGAGATGAGGGGCAGTATTTGGGGGGTAGGGGGATGAGGGGCAGTATGGAGGGAGTAGAGGGTGTGGGGGGATGAGGGGCAGTATTTGGGGGGTAGGGGGATGAGGGGCAGTATTTGGGGGGTAGGGGGATGAGGGGCAGTATGGAGGGAGTAGAGGATGTGGGGGGATGAGGGGCAGTATTTGGGGGGTAGGGGCTGAGGGGCAGTATGGAGGGAGTAGAGGGTGTGGGGGGATGAGGGGCAGTATTTGGGGGGTAGGGGCTGAGGGGCAGTATGGAGGGAGTAGAGGGTGTGGGGGGGGTGAGGGGCAGTATTTGGGGGGTAGGGGCTGAGGGGCAGTATGGAGGGAGTAGAGGGTGTGGGGGGATGAGGGGCAGTATTTGGGGGGTAGGGGCTGAGGGGCAATATGGAGGGAGTAGAGGGGGAGTAGGGGTGTGAAAGACAGTGAGAGAGAGCGCACTAGTGCATTAACCCAGTGCATTATTTGGCCGTTCCACCCTTCTACTTCTATTAGGGCTGGCTTCAGCACTATTAAAGGGGTCAGTGGAGTGTGTGTGTGTGTGTGTGTCTTATTGAACTGGAAGGGGCCCGGTCACCTCATACCTCTTCAGATGATTGGATTGGATTGCTATGCTTATAATTGTATTACAGCACACATTCTCTTTTCCTCTAGGAGGAGATGTTGTGCCTGTCTGACGTTACTAGGTAGTGTGGAACCTGTCCGATCTTGGTACAGGAGGTGTGGTACCTATCTGGTGTTAGTAGAGGAGGTGTTGTACCTATCTGATGTTAGTAGATGAGGTGTGGTACCTATTTGATGTTAGTAGAAGGAGGTATGGCACCTATTTGATGTTAGTAGAAGGAGGTGTGGCACCTATCTGATGTTATTAGAGGAGGTGTACTACCTATCTGATGTTAGTAGGTGGAGGTTTGGTATTTGTCTGATGTTAGATGAAGGAGGTGTTGTACCTATCTGATGTTAGTAGAGGAGGTGTGGTACCTGTCTGACGTTACTAGAGGAGGTGTGGGACCTGTCTGATGTTACTAGAGGAGGTCTAGTACCTATCTGATGTTAGTAGAGGAGGTGTGGTACCTATCTGATGTTATTAGAAGGAGGTGTAGTAGCTATTTGATGTTAGTAGAGGAGGTGTGGCACCTATCTGTTAGTAGAAGGAGGTGTAGTACCTATTAGATGTTAGTAAAGGAGGTGTAGTACCTATTTGATGTTAGTAAAGGAGGTGTAGTACCTATTTGATGTTAGTAAAGGAGGTGTGGTACCTATCTGATGTTAGTAGAGGAGCTGTGGTACCTGTCTGATGTTAGTAGAAAGAGGTGTAGTACCTATTTTATGTTATTAGAGGAGGTGTGGCACCTATCTGATGTTAGTAGAGGAGGTGTGGTACCTATCTGATGTTAGTAGAAGGAGGTATAGTAGCTATTTGATGTTAGTAGAGGAGGTGTGGCACCTATCTGATGTTAGTAGAGGAGGTGTGGTACCTATTTGATGTTACTAGGAGGAGGTGTGGGACCTATCTGACTTTTTCTACTTGATCTATTTTATTCGGGAGGGTCTGTGTCTTCCACTGCATTTGCTCATTCCTCCCTGTCTCCTCTTCAACTGTTTTTCTCTCTCCCCTGATTTCCGCCTATGTTGTGAAAGGTCAAATCGCTGGTACAGACAGCTGTTCTCTGAGGGTGACAGGTGGGGGCTGGGAGTAGGGACGAGGGTTTGCTTATGTTGTCAGCATGGTGACCTTGTGCTGTGAGTCCTCACCATGTGGCGATTGTGTCCGACAGACCCACAGACAGATGACACAAAGAGCCCAGCATCTTCCTGCTCCTGTAGTTCTTTCTAGAGTTGTAAGTTGATGCACTGACTCTGTTATGATTCGGCTTTTAGTGATCAAGACGAATGAATAATCCCAAAAGTCTGAGAACCGAACACAAGTCCAAGGTGCTGTGTGCCCAGCAGCATGTAGCCCTGTCACCCATTCAGTAGCCACTGCGTCCCCGTGTCGCGCAGTCAGCATTCGTGCTGTCATTGTTACCAGAGCAGCTTCGCTGGCTCTCACTTCCTCAACGTCCTTCAGAAGAGCACGACATGTCAGCCTCCTCGTAAAACTCCTGAACGATTGCATTGGCGTGTTCCTCCTCTCTCTACCCGCCCCCCTTCTCCTTCCCAAAACTGGCCATCTGTCTAATTGTTCACCTCCATCGCGTTAATGTTTTTTACATGCTTTCTCCCCTCTTTCCAGGCAATAAACTTTATTTCATTCGCAAGACTTCAATCTGTATGGGTAGAGTAGGCAGGCAGGTGGAGAGAAAGAGGGTGGGAGGATCTTCGGGGAGGAAGAGTTAGGAGGGGAGGGGAGGGAGGAAAAGAAGGGGGGACGAACAGTAGTATGTTCCTCTCCCCCCCATAACGCACCCACCCCCCCCCCTCACTCTCTCTCTCTGAAGATCTTCAGAGAACATCTCCACCATAGAAAATGGATAGATCCATTTAGTGTTTTGTATTGACTGTAATTCACCTTCTATGTACACTAATTTAAGTAGAAATTAGGGTGTCTGGATGCTGTCTGTAGGTAGTCTTGGGTGGGGGCAGGGAGTACACTGTATGTGTCATGCTTATATGGTCATTAAATAAGGAGATCATTTTTTGGTTAGTGCTGTGATAATCTAAACCAGGTTAGGTGGTTAGTGCTGTGAGTTGATCATCTAAACCAGGTATGGTGATTAGTGCTGGGGGTAGATCATCTAAACCAGGTTAGGTGGTTAGTGCTGGGGGTAGATCATCTAAACCAGTTATGGTGATTAGTGCTGGGGGTAGATCATCTAAACCAGGTTAGGGGATTAGTGCTGTGGGTAGATCATCTAAACCAGGTTAGGGGATTAGTGCTGGGGGTAGATCATCTAAACCAGGTATGGTGATTAGTGCTGGGGGTAGATCATCTAAACCAGGTTAGGGGATTAGTGCTGGGGGTAGATCATCTAAACCAGGTATGGTGATTAGTGCTGGGGGTAGATCATCTAAACCAGGTTAGGTGGTTAGTGCTGGGGGTAGATCATCTTAGCCATGTTAAGTGGTTAGTGCTGTGGGTAGATAATCAACAATTATTTTATACTGTGTGTGTGTGTGCATGTGTGTAGCACAACACTCCAGATGAACGCATATATTAAACGTTTTCCCAGTAATTAAAAATGTCAACAGTCATCCCCAAAATAATTGCCATCCTTAAAAAGAGCTATATTTTATATTTTTAGTAGATGCAAAATCTCTATTATTTATAGTAATGCAATTGCTCAGATGACATGTTTATTAATAGTAAAAAAATATATATATTTTAAGGATTATTTGTTAATCAAAACAAATTAAATATGCACACATTTTCTGCTTTGGAACCGAATGTTATGTACACAAGATGAAAATGTGTCCTTTAACCACCTAGTAATCGTTGGTTTTCAGTTTGAAAGTTTTGGAGTATAGAGACACATTTTTTTTTTAAAGATCTTGTCCCTCCCATTTTGGGGGACACCCACCATTTAAATGTGAAGAAACTTTAAATTCTTGTTTAATTGGGCTTGTCTGGTGGGCCTGGGTGTCCATGCTGAGGGTGCCATTCACACTTAGTGTCCACAGGTGAAGATACAGGAAAGGAAAACATTTCCTTATGATGTTCCCGGGATGGGGAAGAGATCTGGGAAAGGCTGACAGGGCAGTTGGAAGCGAAGAGTAGAGTGTTGAATGATCTTCCTCTGGGTAATGTGAACTGACAGTGTTCTCCAGGGGCAGTGAGTGAATCAGGCAGATCTGATATCCCGAGTACAGGATGGTGGGAATCCATGAGCGATGTCTCTCTCCTGGAATATTATTCTGAGGAACAAACGCTTTCCTGGTTGGTGCTACACACACACACACACACACACACACACATGCACACAGACACGTGCAAGCCAACACATTCTAAGGTCATGTGTGCTTGCGTGATATATATAGAGCAGCGGGTTGTGACGGTGAAGTCGCCAACTGAGTGTGTGAAGGATCAGAGCGCTATAGCCCTCTGCCTGGTCACGGGAATTCTTCTCTGACAGACACTAGCTGATCCAGTCCAAGTTATGCATTCAGTTCTCCTGTCATTCATTTTCTTTCACTGCTCCTCTTCTCCTCTCCCTTTCTACCAGCATATGCTGTGTGATGAGCTATACACAAGCTTGTTTTACTGTTCTGTATTTATATTTAAAAGCATATCCTGTTCACTGTTCATGATTTACCAAGCATTGCTATGGTTTTTGAGGACTGACAGAACTTTAAGCAGGACTCATCAGGGTTCACTACCAGCCTGAGATGTGAACCAGAGACATCATCTGGAGAAATGATTTCTGCCTGTCTATCTGCCTGCCTGTCTGCCTGCCTGGCTGTAGTTGATCAGGGTCATGTTCTCTCATCAGTAGTTGAACCGTCTGCTCCTGGTATTCTATCACCACATCCATCATCGTTTCTCTGTGTGTCCAGGGAGGGCCATGTTGGTGCTACTTAAACTAGTTGCTGTTAAGGGACAATGACTGTAATGAAGATGATGTTGTACATGCTGATAAAGATGATGATGATGGCGGTGTGTTTTATGTCTCCGCAGCACAAGGCCAGGGTGGATGCCATGATGTTGGACTTGGCCTCTCTCCGCAGTGTCAGAGAGTTCGCTGACTCCTTCAAGGCTAAGAAACTGTAAGTAGTATACCAGCCCCCTCTTTCAAATGAACCCTTCTCTCCTCTGGACTCAAAATCAAACAGAATTTCTGTTTCACATACTTCCTGAACTACAAAGTGCAGTCCCTATGTATCTATGGGGTGAGTCCCATGGTATCTATGGGGTGAGTCCCTAGGTATATATGGGGTGAGTCCCATGATATCTATGGGGTGAGTCCCATGGTATCTATGGGGTGAGTCCCTAGGTATCTATGGGGTGAGTCCCTAGGTATATATGGGGTGAGTCCCATGGTATCTATGGGGTGAGTCCCATGGTATCTATGGGGTGAGTCCCTAGGTATCTATGGGGTGAGTCCCTAGGTATCTATGGGGTGAGTCCCATGGTATCTATGGGGTGAGTCCCCAGGCGTCAATGTGTAATATTTGTGCAGTGATGTTAAACAATGTTGTGGTTTTGGGGGTAGAAGCTGTAGAAGGTCCTGCCTGTTCTAGACACGGTACACTGCTGCCGTTTTCGCAGCCTGCCATGTGATCGTCATGAGAACCATCGATGACCTGGGCGTCTGGAGAAACTGCTTCTTTCCTACAGTACTATAGGACTTTCTCTCCACTGATGATGATGATGATGCTCATACAATCACACACACAATCACCAACACACACACACAAACATAATCACACACACACAATCACCCACACACACACAAACATAATCACACACACACACACACACACACAAACATAATCACACACACAATCAGACAGGCATACAGACTCATCAGCTGGATAACATTTTAATTTGGTTTATTCCCACGACTCTCAGTGCACAGTTTGTGTGTGTGTGTGTGTGTGTGTGTTTCAGAGTGCTGAGATTTACATAATAGGGGATGTATAGCCTGGGTTCCCTATAATGGCATGCTCTTTCAGATGGTAGTAGATGTGTCCTTCCACACTGCCCCACCAACACCCAGCGACTCCCCCGGGACGTCTTAACCATAGACCTCTGTTGCCCACCATATGGGTCCATACCATTCAGACCATGTGGCTGGATGACATTGCTTCTCCTAAAGACTTTGTAATGCTTGTTTTGTTGTGGTCAGCATTTTTGACTCGTGTGTCTGTCTGTGTGTGTGTGTATTTATGTGTGTGTGTGTTTACGTGTCCAACCGGGGTGTGTTGGTTGCTCTAGGGGAGTAATAAGCTGTCATTGCCCCTGGCTGCCCTAGGGCGGGGTATGTGACTTGGGCTGTAGCCAAACCTCCAAACTCCTCAGACCCTCTTTACCCTACCAGCAGCTCCCCTAACCCTCCGTGTCTGCACCTCCTGCCTACCCACCCTGGAACCCTTATCCAAGCTCCCCCTGCTTCCACAGCCTCCAGCCTCTCCTGGTGTGGAGGGTTCCTGGCCAGTGACTGACTGAGTGAGTGACTGAGTGAGTGACTGAGTGAGTGACTGACTGAGTTACTGACTGAGTGAGTGACTGACTTAGTGACTGACTGAGTGAGTGACTGACTGACTGAGTGACTGACTGAGTGAGTGACTGAGTGAGTGACTGACTTAGTGACTGACTTAGTGACTGACTTAGTGACTGACTGAGTGAGTGACTGACTTAGTGACTGACTTAGTGACTGACTGAGTGACTGACTGAGTGACTGAGTGACTGAGTGAGTGACTGACTGAGTGAGTGAGTGACTGAGTGACTGACTGAGTGACTGACTGAGTGACTTAGTGAGTGACTGACTGAGTGACTGACTGAGTGAGTGACTTAGTGACTGACTGAGTGAGTGACTTAGTGACTGACTGAGTGAGTGACTGACTGACTGACTGACTGAGTGACTGAGTGACTAACTGAGTGACTGACTGAGTGAGTGACTGACTTAGTGACTGACTGAGTGACTGACTGAGTGACTGACTGAGTGAGTGACTTAGTGAGTGACTGACTGACTGACTGACTGACTGACTGAGTGACTGACTGAGTGACTGAGTGAGTGAGTGACTGAGTGAGTGAGTGACTGACTGAGTGACTTAGTGACTGACTGACTGAGTGACTGACTGAGTGAGTGACTTAGTGACTGACTGACTGAGTGACTGAGTGACTAACTGAGTGAGTGACTGACTGAGTGACTGACTGAGTGACTGACTGAGTGACTGACTGAGTGACTGACTGAGTGAGTGACTGACTGACTGACTGACTGACTGACTGAGTGACTGACTGAGTGACTGAGTGAGTGAGTGACTGAGTGAGTGAGTGAGTGACTGACTGAGTGACTTAGTGACTGACTGACTGAGTGACTGACTGAGTGAGTGACTTAGTGACTGACTGAGTGAGTGACTTAGTGACTGACTGAGTGACTGAGTGAGTGAGTGCCATGCCGTCCAGTGCCCTGTAATCAGAGTGTGATGGCGGTTCCTTCTCAGGTGGTCATCCGGTATGATGTACTCTGGGTGAAGCTCTGTAATTATCACCTTATCATCATCCCTTCCCGTGCTCCTCCATATGTCATAATCAGGGCTCTGCCCATGTTCTACATTACACACACCACAGAAAGAGTCATGTTATTCATTCCCACACGTTCCATCCTTTAGGGAACCATTATTGTCATCATAGTTGGAGATTGACAGTAGAGGGAGGTTGAGCCATGTGTCCACGGTCGCCTGGGAGACCTGTTATATGGACAGTCACTGAAACCGGGAGCCCATCTCACCCTCTCCTCTCTCCCCACGTCTCCCCCTCTCCCCCTTTTTTCCATACTCTCCCCTGCTACATCGCTCTCTCTTCATTGTCACTTTCTATGTATACTTTTTCTCTCCTTTCTGTTCCTCTCTCCCTTGTCCCTAGCCCCCCCACACACCCCTTGTCTTTCTCTTCTTGGTTGTTCTAACATCCTCGCTTTTCACCTTATCTTTCTCTTTCTCTCTCAGGCATAACGTCCTTCCTTCGCTGTGTTTTTGACCAGGCTGTATTTTGCCATTAGCTGTGGCTGAGGAGGAATAAGGAATTCCCGCGATGGGACATCAG
This sequence comes from Esox lucius, assembly GCF_011004845.1. Classification (NCBI taxonomy): domain Eukaryota; kingdom Metazoa; phylum Chordata; class Actinopteri; order Esociformes; family Esocidae; genus Esox; species Esox lucius. The sequence goes on from NC_047587.1 coordinate 19,402,744, forward strand.
AGTACATTCATTTTCATCACAACCAGAAATCAGGGTGACACAGAGTGAAGCAGAGGTGAGGGGAGAGTAGAGTTACAGGGCTGCTATCTGAAACTACCACTAATTCTAACCAACTCTAATAGAAAACACACGCATAAAATACATACACCCTCATTTCTATTTTGCACGTATGTTTGTTCCTGTCCCTATATGGCCAATAACATTCTGTGATAATTACCACTGCTGAGCCCGGCATTGCCCAGAGCCAATCACCTCCTCCAGCCAGACAGGTGATTCCAGAGGTTATGGGTCAGGCTAGAGGGGGCTAGTTACACTAAATATACACACTAATCTCTCCCTGTTTGGTACTTAAGATAGCCGTTAGGCCGAGCCCGCAGCAGTAGAAAGCCCATTAAAGGCCTTCATTAGGCCTGTGGTTATAAAGATTGGACTCTGAGCTAGAAGCTTTCCAATCCTTCCTCTGAGGAGCCAGGGATCTGAGCTCTGAGCGATACACAATTAGGACAAGTGGGTAGGCTTTGACTGGGTCTTTCATTTGGATCTGTGAGCGGTCTGTTTCTAATTGAAAGAGGCCTTGCATACATGTGTTGTAGCCTGTCTCTGGAACTGAGGCGATCAGAGGCTGTCCAAACCAGTGTCCAGTGTGGCTGTCCAGGCCGCAGTGCTGGTTGTTGCCTGTGGGGATGTGGGTGAACAGGGACCTAGACAAACTCATCCCCCATCACCCACAGAGGAGCCACCATCTACCTGCTCTCTGGCTCAGCTACAGACTTCCAATTTACTCCGGTTACATTTCAGACGGTGGATTGGAGATGAAATCTGACAATGTCTTCCTTGGGTTACACTTTGAGCGTTTTTTTTTTTTTTTAACGATAAAGCAGGTACAGTATGTAGTATTTATGAAGTGTATGATCTGCATACGTAGGCATTCCGTAGTTGATGTGGACTGAGTGTGACTCTCAGTAATGAACCGCGCTTGTGCGCGCTTGTGTGTGTGTGTGTATGTGTGTGTATGTGTGTGTATGTGTGTGTGTGTGTGTGTGTGTATATGTATGTGGGTGTGGGTGTGTGTTAGGTGGCCTGAAGGTGAACATACACTCCAGTCCTCTCTAACAGCATTACAGAGAAGACTCATTATAGCCAGGCATAACAATTCACACATTAATTTTCCAGCATCCAGTTTTTAATTAATCCAGCAGGCAGCCTTAAACACAGGGTACACAAACTGCCCCGGGCCTCATCATTAATTCTAATGGAAGAAATTAAAAATTGGTGGGGTGTGTTTGGATTGTTCGGCTGTGTTACCGTGGTTCTGAGGCTGCTGGAGCGACTCTGTCACCGACAAGGATCCCTCACCGCCTAGGCCGACGCGGCAATGTATGCCTGCTCACACACACACACACACACACACACACACACACAGTCACACGTACAGTCACACATACACACACTCACAGTCACACATACTCACAGTCACACACACATTCTCATATACTCACAGTCACACACACACACACACATAGTCACACACACACACACACACACACACATACTCACAGTCACACACACACACATACTCACAGTCACACACACACACACACACACACATACTCACAGTCACATACATACACATCCTCACAGTCACAGTCACACACACACACACACATACATACTCACAGTCACACACACACACACACACACACTCACAGTCACACACACACACACATACACATCCTCACAGTCACACACACACGCACATACACACACACATACACCCACACATACTCACAGCCACACACACACACTCACAGTCACACACACACACATTCTCATATACTCACAGTCAAACACACACACACACACACACACATAGTCACACACACACACACACACACACATACTCACATTCACACACATACTCACAGCCACACACACACACTCTCAGTCACACACACACACACATGCTCATATACTCACAGTCACACACACACACACACACACACACACACATACACATCCTCACAGTCACAGTCACACACACACACACACACACAAATACATACTCACAGTCACATACACACACTCACAGTCACACACATACACATGCTCACAATCACACACACATACACACACACATACACCCACACATACTCACAGCCACACACACACACACACATACACCCACACATACTCACAGCCCCACACACATACTCACAGCCACACACACACACACACACCCACACATACTCACAGTCACACACACATACACACAGTCACACACACGCATAGTCACGCACAAAGGGGACATCCGAGCGATACGCTCCCAGAAGCGGGTGTGTTGATGTCTGTGTGTGTGTTCCTGGTGGGTTTGATTATATGGAAGTGTGTGTGTGTGTGTGTATTTGTGTATATTCTCTCTCTCCCCTTTACTCTGTCACTCTCTCTCACACACACACACACTCAGTCTGTCCTACCCTCTGTCTCTTTCTTTCTTTGAGATTGATTTGATGGCTATTAAAGGTGGGTTGTTTCTTTTGGCTGGTGTCCATCTGTATTCAGTGTCTTTTGGATGGCCCATTCAGGGAGTTGGAGACGAAGCCTCCTATAGTCAATCTACAGTATGTCACTATTACCCTGTGGGTGTGTCTTTCTGTGATGAAGGTCTACTACTCCAACATTACACCTCTCTTCTTGCTCCCCTCCTGTCTGTCCCCCGTCTTGCGAGGCCTAAGCCGGTGGCCTGGTGTAAGAGTCTCTCCCTAACCTCCACTCTCTCTAATCTTTCTCCCTACCCTCTCCCTCACCTCCTTGCTCTACGTCCTCTCTCTATCCCCTCCTGTCTCCTCCATTCTTTCTGGTTTGGGTTTTACTTCTCTTCCTCCTAGGTATCTGCTTTCTGCATGTGGAGAAGTGGACTGTCAGGTGTGTTATGAACTTGGCCCTCAGTGTGTGATTGCTCTGTGTCCCTCTTCTCTCCCTGTAGTCCACTCCACATTCTGATCTGTAATGCAGCGGTGTGTACTCAGCCCTGGCGCCTCACTGAAGACGGCCTGGAGTCCACCTTCCAGACCTGTCATCTAGGTCACTTCCTGCTGGTGCAGTGTTTACAGGATGTGCTGCGACGCTCCGCCCCTGCCCGCGTGGTGATCGTGTCCTCAGAGTCACACAGGTCAGTACTACATTATAATCAGTACCCTCCACACTAAACCAGGTTGGTACTACATTATAATCAGTACCCTCCACACTAAACCAGGTCAGTACTACATTATAATCAGTACCCTCCCCACTAAACCATGTCAGTACTACATTATAATCAGTACCCTCCACACTAAACCAGGTCAGTACTACATTATAATCAGTACCCTCCACACTAAACCAGGTCAGTACTACATTATAATCAGTACCCTCCACACTAAACCAGGTCAGTGCTATATTATAATCAGTACCTCCCACATTAAACCAGGTCAGTACTACATTATAATCAGTACCCTCCACACTAAACCAGGTCAGTACTACATTATAATCAGTACCCTCCACACTAAACCAGGTCAGTACTACATTATAATCAGTACCCTCCCCACTAAACCAGGTCAGTGCTACATAATAATCAGTACCCTCCACATTAAACCAGGTCAGTACTACATTATAATCAATACCATCCACACTAAACCAGGTCAGTACTACATTATAATGAGTACCCTCCACACTAAACCAGGTCAGTACTACATTATAATCAGTACCCTCCACATTAAATCAGGTCAGTACTACATTATAATCAGTACCCTCCACACTAAACCAGGTCAGTACTACATTATAATCAGAACCCTCCGCATTAAATCAGGTCAATACTACATTATAATCAGTACCCTCCATATTAAATTAAATGGTAACTCAGGTTTTTTGGATATATTGTTTTTCAGAGTCAGACCAGGCTCTTAAAATCAAAATTACTTACTGTCATAAATAAGTTTCATAGTATTTACCTGGATGAATAAGTGTCATAGTGTTTACCTGGATGAATACCTGTCATAGTATTTACCTGGATGAATACCTGTCATAGTATTTGCCTGGATGAATACCTGTCATAGTATTTACCTGGATGAATACCTGTCATAGTATTTGCCTGGATGAATACCTGTCATAGTATTTACCTGGATGAATACCTGTCATAGTATTTACCTGGATGAATACCTGTCATAGTATTTACCTGGATGAATACCTGTCATAGTATTTACCTGGATGAATAACTATCATAGTATTTACCTGGATGAATAACAGTCATAGTATTTGCCTGGATGAATGCCTGTCGTAGTATTTACCTGGATGAATATCTGTCATAGTATTTACCTGGATGAATACCTGTCGTAGTATTTGCCTGGATGAATACCTGTCGTAGTGTTTACCTGGATGAATACCTGTCATATTATTTACCTGGATGAACACCTGTCATAGTATTCTTACCGTACCCTATTGTATTAATTTAACCTAACATGTCAGGTTGTTACTGTAACACATTACTTTGTAACCGTTTCAGTCACAACTGAACACTATACACGAGGAACATAAAGCAGTCATTCGTTTAAATGCGAAACTGAAATCTGAGTGAAATGAAATCTTGAGTTCGTACCGCATGTGCTTGAAGCCCTGCTGAAGGCTGCAGTAACTGACCCTTTATTTTACTGGCTTGTCATAAGAACAGCTCAGTATACAGCACAGCCTGTCAGACATGACAAGCCCTCTCTCTACTGACTGTCAGTGATGGATGTATCAGCTACATATCTTTTATCAGTGCATATAATGATAAGCCTTCCTCTTTGACCTCCTGTCTCTCTCTCTTCCTCCCCCCCCCCCTCGTGTAGTCTCTCTGTCTTTCCGTTTCTCCATACAGTGGGCCACTGGGCCCTGCACTTATCAAGCATGTCTATATGTACAGTGAACCTAGCAAGTGACGCTATGCTATCCTATCTGCTATGTGTACCAGAGGCACTCAGTGTATATGGGCACCATTGATCCTAGCTGCAGTCAACCAGTCAGTCAACCAGTCAGTCAACCAGTCAGCTAATCATGATGATTGATTAGATCCTAGTAGAGTAGTGAGCTAGTGAGAAGGACTGGACACAGAGTTATTGTAGCAGATCAAACTGCAGTCATATTCTGTCCCTGCTCTGCTAGATATAATGTGGTGTTGTAGAGGCAGACTTGCAGGCCTGAGCGGAGACTGTCATTCACCAGAGGTCAGGCCCATACATTGATAGGGAGACTACGGAGAGAATGTGTGTGATTTAAAACAAAGATGACAGCACATGATTGATTCAAGGCCTGTGTATGAAGTTAGAGCTGGCTTTTCCCGCCTCCTCTTTCTTCTCCTCTCACTGCTGCTTTTTTCACTCTGTTCCTCTCATCCTCACCTTCTAAGCTCCAAACCTTCTCAGCTCCTCAGCTCCTTACATTCTCACATCCTCACCTCCTCTCAGTAGTCCCTAATGGCTAGTCTCCCACACCCTCCTCCCCCTAGTTGCCACCACCCTCCTCCTAGTCTCACCCACCCTCCTCCTAGTCTCCCCCACCCTCCTCCCAGTCGCCCCCGCCCTCCTCCTAGTCTCCCCCACCCTCCTCCCAGTCTCACTCTCCCTCAACAGTAATCATTGGTGTCTAAACCCCTCAAAGAGGGCTTAGCAGGACCAGAGAGAGTCCGTTACACACTGGTCCGGAAAAGAGGAGCTGATAGAGACAGTATCTGTTCCATTCCACATCGTTATTGCATCCACTGAAGTCAGTGACTTTCCTGTGACTTACTGGTTATTTCACTGGGCCTCTTCCCCACAGTCTGAACACTGACCTGGTAGTAGATTATACTCCCTAAGCTGTGACCTACAGCGGAAAGCAGGGGAGGTGCATGGGAGACATGGTTGAAGGGATAGAGAGGAAAGGTTGAGCTGTAGAGAGAGGAGGGATGGAGAGAGACGAGAGATAGAGAGGAGGAAGGATGCAAAGAGAGGAGAGAGAGAGGAGGAGGGATGGAGAGAGAGGAGTGATTGTGAGGAGGTGGGATGGAGAGAGAGGAGATATTGTGAGAGGGAGGGATGGAGAGAGAGGAGAGATTGTGAGGCGGAGGAATGGAGAGAGAGGAGAGATTGTGAGGAGGAGGGATGGAGAGAGAGGAGAGATTGTGAGGAGGAGGGATGAGGGAAAAGGCTGGGAACTTTATCACCCCCTAACACCAGAGTCAGCGGTGTAATGGACTCAACTCTGATAGGTAAACTGTCTCCAACTGCATTAGGCCTACTCAAAGACCAGGAGAGCAAATCTCTTCTGAAATCACTCTGTTAAACTGAACCTATAACCTCTGTAAAAGGGTTAGGGATTGATGGCTGAAATAACGGCACTAAATATAATCTATTTGTGCTTCTTCTTTTCTAAATGTAAATGGCAGGCTTTTTTTGTGTTTTCATTTTCTTCGATAAAAGAGAGACACTGTCCTCCCATATTTATTCATGTTTTATTTAATGTTTTATTGTAGTGGAGAAAAGGTGATTTGGCACAGCGAAATCAATGTTATTTCACTCTGGACAGACCCAAGCCAAAACAAAACATGTTATTAACAAAATTGCTCGGAGAGAAACATTAGCATTTTTCACTCAGCCAATTGATACATCAAACCTACAATCCACTAAAGCTGTTGTGAAGTTTTCTCACATGAAATATAACTCCTGCTGATGTTGTAATTTAGCCAAGCAGGGATGTAGCGAAGGGGGGATGGGGAGCAACGGCAGGCTGCTTGTCACATCACTACAAGCAAACCAGCTGACGTGTTGATTGGTGGGTTTCTAGTGACTGGAAAGATGCACACACATACACTCATGGACACACAGACACACAAACAAACATACATAAACACCCACACAGACACACACACACACTCACTCTTTGGAGGAGTAGGTAGTGTGTTTGACTGCTGTGTGTCTGTGATTGTGAGTGCATAATAAGCCAGCGAGCGGTGTAATGTTCAAGGGCCCTGTCAAACATCTGGGCTTTAACTGCTCTGTCGCAGGTGATTAAAGAACATCATGTCACGCCTTGGATTTGTACTGAGCTAGAACTACGCTTTTGCTGCTACTGTCCATATGCACGCATACACATCCACACACTGCCTGTGTGATCATATGTCACATGTGCATAGGCAAGGGAAAAAGATTAATCTGAGTGCGCCATCGGTAGAGTTGTCTCTGACGGGACTTGGTCTTGTGTTCCTGAGTTTAAGTTAAATGAAGTGGTTCTTGGTTCCCTTCTTTCCCAGGTTTACAGACCTGCTGGACCATTCTGGTCAAGTGGATCTGGCTGTCTTGTCCCCTCCTCAGAAGGACTACTGGTCCATGCTGGCCTACAACCGGGCCAAGCTGTGCAACATCCTGTTCTCCAACGAGCTCCACCGACGCCTTTCGCCTTACGGGGTCACCGCCAACGCACTGCACCCTGGGAACATGATGTACACGGCCATCCATCGGAGCTGGTGGCTGATGACGCTCCTCTTCACCCTGGCTCGCCCCTTCACTAAGTCCATGGTGAGGATGCACGCGTAGTAGTTCTGTACCACTTCTGCTATTCACTTACTGTTCTTTGGTGATTGACTGAATCATCACCTGACTGCTAAGCAGGGTTTGCTCCATGGCCAGTGGAACGGACAGGTTGGTTAAGATTTGGCTCTGTCTTTGGTTGGTTTACATGGGGGAGACAGTGTGGTTCTGTCATTGGTTGGTTTAGATGGGGGATACAATGTGGTTCCGTCATTGGTTAGTTTACATGGGGGAGACAGTGTGGCTCTGTCATTGGTTGGTTTACATGGGGGAGACAGTGTGGCTTTGTCATTGATTGGTTTAGATGGGGGAGACAGTGTGGTTCTGTCATTGGTTGGTTTAGATGGGGGGGATACAGTGTGGTTCTGTCACTGGTTGGTTTAGATGGTGGAAACAGTATGGTTCTGTCACTGGTTGGTTTACATGGGGGAGACAGTATGGTTCTGTCACTGGTTGGTTTACATGGGGGAGACAGTGTGGCTTTGTCATTGATTGGTTTAGATGAGGGAGACAGTGTGGTTCTGTCACTGGTTGGTTTAGATGGGGGAGACAGTGTGGTTCTGTCACTGGTTGGTTTAGATGGGGGAGACAGTGTGGTTCTGTCACTGGTTGGTTTAGATGGGGAATCCAGTGTGGTTCTGTCATTGATGACAGCTCAAACAAAAGTTGTGAGTCTATACTTCAGAATGATTTTATATCAAAATTATAAAACTGAGACAAAAGAAAAAATAAATGCAGAGGACTGTACTGTCGGTTTATTAGAAGATTTCACACAAGTACATAGGCATACTTGCACACACACACACACACACACACATACCTTTCTCAACAAAGCAGACATTTTTGTAGTACGTGCACATTTGAATTTAAAATATTTCTCATCTAATAATCTATAGGGCCTAACATTCAGGCTTCTGCTCTACAAGGCTTCTCTGCTAATCCTGCCACTCTAGGCTTTAGGCCACACAACGCTGTTCCATCTGCTTTGGTTGGATTATTACATCCCAGCATTACCTCTTTATCACCCTTTATCCATCTTGTGTTTTCACTGCAGGGGGGTTGGAATGTGTGGAGAAAGCAGTATTTTAGTACAGTTGTGATGAATGGCCTTTGACAGACAGATAGAGAGAGAGAGAGAGAGAGATTGTCAGGCAGACAGTTGTCTCTCCTGTCGGATCTCTCTCTTCACATTGAACGCTTATAGCTGTTAGAGGATACATTTCTCAGCAGGTTTCACTAAATACCGACCTGTTCATTTTACTCCACTGTTATCTGAATGGTGCCGTTTACTGTCATTTACCTGTAACTGTTGATCCTTAAAGAAGAATTATCGCCTATAAGCCTGGATCTCATCGCTGTATCTCTTTCTCTTTCGTGCTTATTCTACTCGCCCTCTATATCTCTACCTCCCTCTGTCTCCCGCCTCTATTTCTCTCCCTCCCTCCCTCCCTCCCTCCCTCCCTCCCTCCCTCCCTCCCTCCCTCCCTCCCTCCCTGTCTCCCCCTTCCATTCTTTCTTTCACAGTACCTCTCCACCCTGACCTACACATAGTTAGTTCCTGTCAACAATACCAACCAAAGCACTCCAGAGGGGAACATTTGTTAAAGTTTATGGTGCTTTCTAAGAAAAGTACTTGTTTAAATGATAAAAGTATGAGACCAAAGAGAGAAGTGTGTCTAATACATCATGTTTTAGGGCTATTATGGTACTGTGGGGGGGGCGCCGGGTTTGGAACCGTTTTGGACTTCTGAGCCCCCAGATGCAATTAGCAGCCTGGTTTGTCTTCCAGACCAGGGTTGGGTGTTTTCCTACATGTGGTTAATTAACTAACAGTGGTGTAGATGTTTGTAAATATTAAAGGACAAAGGTAGCTATCGCTGGTAATTAAATCCTAGTGTGCTGACTCAGTGCTTAGTGTAGTGTCTGATAAAGACCACACACACACACACACACACACACACACACACACACACACACACACACACCCTTAAGCTGAGCATTTGCTGTTATTTAAATGAGAGGTTGATAAGGCATCTGAATGTGTATCCTCTTTAGCACGCCAGGCCTCTCCTCTCCCCTTCTGCCCCCACATTAACAGTGATATTATTTCAGTTATTGGGAGCGGGTATATGAAGATGCTATCGTTTTAATTGCTAGTGTTCGCTTGCGGAATCCGTTGAGATTATTCCGGGATGCAAACATAAGCAGAATGTCAACCCCCCCCCCAAAAAAAACAATCAAAAAACCCCTGTGTATGTCTGTTGTTTAAATAACTATGGCCCCGTTTAAAACACAGCGGGCCTGATTTATAGGACCACAGGTGGAGTGGTTTATACAGACGGACTAGCGTGCACGGGCACACGCGCGCGCACGTAGGTGTATGCATAATCAAGCCAATCCGTTAAACACCTGGAGCCGCGTGTGCTCTTAAAATGTTTTATTTGATAGTTGTTAAGGTGGTTTAATGTCCTCTCCCAGACTGGGGCATATCGCCTCGTTCACTGGACTGTACTCACTCTTATCGGATGTGGACCCGAGTACTTAAACAAATGACATAATTCAGCGGCTGTTTTTTTTTCTCTCTCTCACACACAATATGATGAATGGTCTTGTCATCAGGCGTGTTGTGTTGTGGGCTGGTCTGTGTGGCGCTGAGACCAGACTCCACGTATCGCTGACGCTACTCCAGCAGGTTATTGCGGTCCCCTTCTGGACCGTGATCAGACTGGAGGCGTCTGTGTAGAGCCACGATGTTTCAATCGGACCAACAATCAGTCCGTAACATCATGTTCCACTCCCTCGTCTGCCCCTGCTTTCTGATAATAGTTAATCCTGCTCCATCATAGTAAGATCTTCACTCTGTCCTTTAGTTTAATAATTGCTAGAAACTAATCACAGTTCTTATCTCTAGCTCCCTAATGTGAGGACATTTGTTTTTATTAAATAGTTTTCACGACAATTGATATGGTCTAAATAGACTATAAACTGGCTCTGTGTTAATTAATCAGTTCATTGTTTGGCCAACCTGATTTTTAGTGACATTTGTCTGTAAAACTCAAATGTAACAGTGTACTATTATTTACCTATAGCTTTGGCGGTCCTTAAAGGAAAATGGTAAAACACAATGTTAGATTATACTTGCCGATGGAGTAAGCAGATCAATTAAGTTGTGAAAGTAAAATTAACTTGTTTGAAGAAACGTGTCCTTAATTAGTGAAATGTATTACTCTGGGTCTACAGTTTAGGATGAATTGTGTGCATGTATGTGTACATAACCTTTCAGTCTCATACAATGGTCTTGACAGTCAGCAGTGTTTCTGTGACATGTTGTTGACTTGACATCTTCACTAGACTTTCACTAGGCTCTTCTGTGTATCTAGAATCAGTTGACCTTTATCACGCCCCGACCTCCACCATTAGAGAGGAAACACCTAACTGACCTGACATCAGTGACTAGGGGCAACTCTACTCAACTCCACTTTAATGGTCAGAGAAGAGGTAGGTTCTGGGTAGTTGCTGAGATGGGTCTCGCCGGTCCAATCAGATATGTCTACTCCCTGAGGGTTGTACCTTCAGCGCCCACTCCCCGGCTCTTAGCGATATCATACTAATAATTACCCAGCATTTAGCCTGGGGCACAAGCCCACCTTTTTACATATGCATGACTGAACATCTGTCTGGACAGACGCTATACAGTTCAGCTGTGATTTCTAACTGAAGACACAAAACTCTCTCCTCTGTCTTTTGCTCCCCACTCCACCTGTTGTCTTCTGAATCTCCCCCGTTGCCCTCCCCTCCCTGGGCCCCTGCACCCCCCCCCCCTCTCAGAGTCCAGTTGAAACTCTGCTCTGACGTTCACCCTGAGACCCTGGCCATTTTAAGGAAAAACATCTGAAACCTAACTCTTAAAAAGAATTTAAGGTGTACTTATATAATTACCAGGTTGTCCCATCTATCCATGTTAAGAGCAATTGAATGACTGCAAGTTAAGACGAACGCAATAACAGCAGTTGGCTCTGGATTAAAGCGCCCTGCTAAATGACTAAAAGACAGGGAATTTGCCCATAATCAGTCTCCGTCCCACGACTCTATCTCTGTACGTCCTCACTGTCAGGATGTGAGGATAAACACGCAGCGCAGGCAGAGAGCTTAGCTTAGCCCCATCGCAGTGTCTCTGGTGTGGGCCGTGACAGCGTCTCGGCGTCGGTCTGTGTGGTGCTCAGCCGTGCGCGGAGAGAGACGGAGGGGGGCAGAGGTCCCTCTAGTCCCAGACCTCTACAGCTGTACCGGGGGTAATGAGCTGCCAGCTCCCTGGGATGAAGTCATTCCAGCTGATTAGGAGCAACATCTTCATTCACACTGAAGCTACACCGTTACAGCACACAGAGCTCAGTTCAGCTGTACCTCTTACCGCACAGCTCTAGACATCCTCCAGTGCCAGGCTCCAGACACCTCGGGGAGACCATTAGTACCTGTACCCCACTGAGAGTGTGTGTGTCTGGACTGGGCCTGGCCTAAATTACCCCCGACCTGGAGGTCAGGCTTGGACAGGGTTCTAGCACCCAGGGAGCCTGTCTCTAACATAAAAACCTAAATCAGAGAAAAGACCAGGCTATAGAGCCCTCACTTCTCTCTTCATCCCTCTATACATCCATACTGCCAATGTTTCTCCTATTTTCTCCCCATAGAGGAGAAAATAGGAAAACCATCACCTCTTCCTCCACCTCTCAGTCCCCCCCCCCTCCCTTTTATGTTGTGACACAGCGGCTGATGGACTATTTTTCAAATTGATTTCTAAAATGTACATAAGCAGCCGATCCCCCAGCCCAGATTACCTATTGATTTTTAATATGAAAAGCTCATTACAGAAGCAGGAAACTGCAACACAAAAAGCTAGCCAACCTTTGCATAAATCCTTTAATTGAATTTCCAGAGCCTGTGGTTCTACATTTTTTAATTAAATCCATTTCTTTTTTTCCTGCCAGAGTGTTGCTGTGTGATTTGCATGCTGTGAAGTGGGAGCCGGCCCAGATAAAGTGCCATTGATCCTTATTAAGACTCACCTCTGGGCTCGCTCTAAACCACACGCACAAATTAAATGTGTTCATGGTGCATACACTTATTGCCCACATGAACGGATTAAGAAGAGAGAAAGCGCGAGAGAGGGAGAGAGAAAGCGTGCGCGCGCGCTTGCGCGAGAGAGCGAAAGATAGAGACCGAGAGAGCGAAAGAGAGTCGGTGAGTGAGAGAGAGAGAGCGAAAGAGACCGTGAGAGAGACAGCGAGTGATGTGGCGAGAGAGAGGGAAGAGGGAGCAGAGGGCAGAGAGTGGGGAGAAGGAAGAGTTATTAATGGTTGTTCATATTAATGTCATATTTCACCTTAGTGTCTGTCTGTGGGTGATTGTTTGTAAATACAGTTTGGCCTGGATGTTACATTGGTTTCGCATCAAACTCACCAGAGACCCAGTGCTGAAATTGAGACAGAGTCTCATATATTAAATGCATAGGCATTACTGTTTGATGATATGTGGCCTTTATAATACACAAGGGTGTGCCTTTGTGTGTGTGTGTGTGTGTGTGTATGCCTGCATGTGTGTATTTGTTTGTGTGTGTGTACGTGCGTGTGTGTCTGTTTGTTGGAGATTTCTCCTGTATTTGTGCTTGGAGATAGCCAGCAGATTGGGAGAAGATCAATAGAGATCAACCTGTGACCTCCACCAGTTATCCCATGCTCTTCTCTGTATCTCTGTAATCTCTATCTGTATCTGTCAGTATCTTTCTGTATCAGTACCTCTCACTATCTCTGCATGTGCACCTTTATTTGTATGTATATCTCAGAATCTATACCTCTCAGTATCTATTTCTCTTAGTATCTATATCTCTCAGTATCTGTATTTATATTGTATACCTCTGTCACTCTGAACGTTTCTATTTTAGTAACTCTTTCTATATATCTTTATCTGTCCCGTGTATTTTCTGTATATTTTATATCCCTCAGTGTTTCGCATGTATCTCTCTACAGTGGTTCTCATATTATTCACCCCCCGCCAGAGGACTTTTGCACATTTTATTGTGTTACAACATGTAATCAGGATCGATTTATTAAGGTGTTTTTGACACTGATCAAAAATGGGAAAAAAAGGTTTTCCCTAATGTCAAAGTGGAAAATGAGGTCTATGAATTGTTCTAATTTAATTAGAAGTACCAAACTGACAATTATTGATTGCATAAGTATTCACTTGATTTTATCAATATTTGGTTGGTGCACCTTTGGCAGCAATTACAGCCATGAGTCTATTTGGATAATGTATTCTGTATTATCTATTCTACATTTGTCCCATTATATTTTACTTATTGGTTTAGAGACTTTTGTTTGATTGGAATGCTTAAAAATATCTCTATCAGCTTTCCACATCTTGAAACAGCATTTTTTGCTAATTGTTTATATGCTAAACTGTTCAAGCTCCAACAAGTTTCATTTGGGCCTTTGGTGAACAGCAAATTTAAACTCTTTCCAAATAATCTCAATTAGATTGAGGTCTGGGCTTTGTCTGGGCCACTTCAGGAGATTGATCTAATTGTTTTTAGCTATAGATTTTTTTATTTTTAAGGATTATCTGTTCTACACTATTGCCATCATATTTTAATAATTGTTTTAAAGATGCTTGTTTGATTGGAAAGCTTAACAAATATCTATATTTATTATAACTCTTACCACACCTAGGTATTTATTTTTGGCTAGTATTTACGAAACCAGCAAACACTTTCCTCACATATACATTATTCTACTTACTGTAAAAAAGCTGCCACTAGCTCCAATGAGAAATATTTCTCTAGACAGAAACTCTCCAGATCATTCAGAGTCCTTGGTCCTTGCTTGTGGATTCTACTGTTCAACTCACCCCACAGGTTTTCTATGGGAATTAGGTCAGGGGCTGTGATGACCATTCCAAAACTTGATTCTCTGTTCAGTGAATAATTTTGGGTGAATTTGGAGGTATGCTTTTTGGATGGTTGTCCTGCTGGATGCAAACAACTTCTGTCTGCATTGCTCAAACTGTAATCTTGATTTTTGCAACTTTTTTTGCCATATCCAGAGGCAAAATAAATATGCATCCTCTTCCAAACATAGTCATCACAACTCCAATGGTTTTACATTCCATAATGATTACCCTAATAATGGAGATAAGTATTTTCAGTCATATATCTATCTTTTTAGCCATTGCCTGATTTGTGGAAATCAAGATCCTTTTGTCAGATTTTTTAGATTTCTTTTGTGGCCTTTCCAATGTTAATGGAGTTTATCGTGTGTAGAGCACCCAGTTGTCTAAAATGTTTTTATGTCCCATAGCATTAAGATGATCCTTCACTGGAACCTATGGGTCTAGGCCAATCCCTGAAACACAGTCCCAAACCATTATCCCTCCTCCACCAAACTTTACAGGAGGCACTATGCATTCCAGTAGGTAATGTTCTCCTGGCGTCCGCCACACCCAGATTCACCTATCAGACTGCCAGACAGTGAAGTGAGATTTGTCACTCCAGAGAACACATTTCCATTAGTCCAGAGTTCCGTGGTGGTGTGCTTTACACCACTCCACCCAACGCTTGGCTTTGTTGATGTGAGGCTTGCGTACAGCTACCCATTTCGTGAAGCTCCTGACACACAGTTCTTGTGCTGATGTTGCTTCCAGAGGCACTTTGGTGAGTGAAGCAACAGAGATGATAGGTGATTTTTACGCACTATGTGCTTCAGCACTCAGCGGCCCCACGGCCCCTCATGGGCTACCACTTTGTGGCTGCGCTGTTGTTGCTCCTAGACTAATCTCTTCAGTACAACCCATTGTACTACCAATGTTTGTCTATGTCAATGTTAAAGACTTATGTGGGGACCATCAACCCGACTTCAACTGTTCATGATATATATGTCTCGAACAACACTCAGGAATATCAAGGGCTTGTAACAACACGCACCATTAGTCACTCCCTGCATATCGAAACGGGGAGATGGTCCAGGTTGCCTGTGGAACAGCGTCTGTGCTCGTGTGGAGAAATTCAGAAGTGCACGTATTGTGTCTGCGAGTCCATGAAACAAGTCCAACAATGGTTTGGGATCTGGAATGAAGACATTGAGGAGGTTCTCTCTTCGGAATTCATGATTTATGTTGAATTAATTTATTCTATTATGCAAATTATTGACGGGTCATGAGTAGGTTTGTGGCAGACATTTATCA
Source organism: Esox lucius (assembly GCF_011004845.1). NCBI lineage: Eukaryota > Metazoa > Chordata > Actinopteri > Esociformes > Esocidae > Esox > Esox lucius. Next base: position 19,418,553 of record NC_047587.1, read on the forward strand.
TTTTCTTCATTGTATACATTGTAATGCACCATCTTATTGGTGAACTCTTAGAAAAAGTAAAAAAAAAAAATATTTACCTAGGGTTGCAATTATTCTGGAGAGCACTGTATTTGGCATATTATTCTAATCAAGAATGCATGCAAGCACATACACAGACAAACTGGAGATGGCTGGTAGAGGAGAAAAGGGAGATGATGAGAGAGACTCAACTGCAGCATGGAGATATTGGAAGCAGACGTACACGTCCCAATGACCTTTGCACTGTCAATATGACCTTTACTAAATAACAGTTGCCTTTACATTTAACATGAATGCGGTTTAGAAGACACTCTCCTTCAGTGTGACTTACAATAGTGAGTGCCTACATTTTCTCACTGCCACCCTACACCCAACCCTGACATTATGCCCTACCAACTGGGTTACAAAGGTATATGCTCTGTGGCATTGGTCACTACACTGTTCCAATGGCCGCTACACTGTTCCAATGCCCACTGTACTGTCCCAATGGTCATTACACTGTCCCAATGGTCATTACACTGTCCCAATGGTCATTACACTGTCCCAATGGTCATTACACTGTCCCAATGGCCACAATACTGTTCCAATGCCCACTGTACTGTCCTAATGGTCATTACACTGTCCCAATGGCCACAATACTGTTCCAATGGCCACTGTACTGTCCTAATGGTCATAACACTGTCCCAATGGCCACAATACTGTTCCAATGGCCACTGTACTGTCCTAATGGTCATAACACTGTCCCAATGGCCACAATACTGTTCCAATGGCCACTGTACTGTCCTAATGGTCATTACACTGTCCCAATGGCCACAATACTGTTCCAATGGCCACTGTACTGTCCTAATGGTCATTACACTGTCCCAATGGCCACAATACTGTTCCAATGGCCACTACACTGTTCCAATGGCCACTGTACTGTCCTAATGGTCATTACACTCTCCCAATGGCCACAATACTGTTCCAATGGCCACTGTACTGTCCTAATGGTCATTACACTGTCCTAATGGTCATTACACTGTCCCAATGGTCATTACACTGTCCTGATGGTCATTACACTGACCCAATGACCTTTACAATGTCCCAATGAACTTTGCAATGTCCCAATTACATTACAATGTCCCAATAAACTTTAGAATGTATCAATAACATTTACAATGACCCAATAACCTTTACACTATTCCAGTAACATTTACACTGTCTTAATTGCCTGTGCTGATGCCTTTGCACGGTCCTTATGACCATTACAGTATTCCAGTGACCTTTACACAGTCTTGTTAATATCATTCCTTCTCTATATCTCTCTATCTCTTTTTGTTGCTTTACATAATCTTCTCACTTCCACTCTTTCTCTCTCTCCCTCTCTCTCTCTCCTTACCTTTCTCTGTCTCTCACCCTCCTTTCTTTCATATCTCTTCCTCCTTTTGTATCTCTCCCTCCCTTTCTCACCCTCCCTCCCTCTCTCCTGTTTTGTCCCTCCCTCGCTTTCTCATTAAAGCATTGACATGGAGTGATCAGTGTTGTCTCTAAGTAGTGTAGTGTCAGCAGTATGTGCTGGTGGTATTGACACAGGCCTGTCCTCGGGTCCGCCTGCCTGACTGTCTGTCTGCCTGTCTGTCTGCCTGTCTGTCTGCCATACGTCTGGACAGGGCTGTAGTCACCTCTCTTCCCCTCCTCTTTATCATCCTGCTCTTCCAATAGCAAAAGACAGATACAATACAATATAGCTATTTAAACTAAAACATTTCTCTATTCTATCTATACCACTTAGCCAGAGTGGGGGTTCGTCTCATCTAATAGGACTTATTAATATAGCTGCCCTGTGAGCTGGAAAGAGTGGGCTCTGAGAGCTGAATGCTTTTAATACACACACACACACACACATTTGCATAACACTGTGTGAGTGGAGGGGTGAAAGGTTAGCAGCCACCGATAGGACGTTGTGTATTCCACAAGGGTAGCCTGGATGGACCTCCGACACCTAACCTTTAACCTGTGATATTACTGCTTATGTAACCCACAGCCAAACAGGCAGTGGGATTGATAATGTCTAAGTTGCATTGGGTTTTACTAGATTATCTCAGTTTATCCCATCTGGACTGCTGATCAGGGGCCACTCCTGTTAGAGACAGCCAAGTTGTCCATCACCTATCCAACCAAATAACAACTATTTCATCTGGTGGTCAACCACTTTGGTTTCATTCTAAACGTTGCATTTTCATGAGAGGATTATAATCTAATCATACTAAAACTGCCCTTGTTTTCCTGCATTAGTTTGCCCCAGCCTTCCATCCCACTCGTCACACTGTAAATGCATGTAAATCAGGTGGTTCAGTACAGGCTCCCTGTGGGCCAGCAGGCCACTCTAGGACTTATTGATTGTGTTGCTGTTGCATGTTGGGCTCAATCATGTGTGCAATGCATCTGGTGCTGCCTGGCTATCATGTGACCTGAACCATTAGATTAGGCTGATGTATTCACACATTGATTAGTCATTTCACTCAGACATTATTAGCCAATCACCTACCTGGGATTTGCCCTACTTGACCTCTGATCCCCTAGCTTTAATGTAGAACACGCACAGGCACACACAGCATATTGTTTTGCGCATGTAAGATAGAGAATGTGCAGGTCCGTTTGGGTTCAGTGTGGTCCAGTGTTTGATGTTGATATGATTTTCCATGTATTAAAGGCCTTTTGGATACTTATGGTCAAGTCTGGGGTTACTACTCAGGGTCAGGCACACAGCCTAGTTGGGCCCTGCTCACCCCAGCTCTGATGATAAACAATAGGACAGCAATTATTGTCCAGATCAGACTGTTTTACATGGAGAGTAGTCTGTCTGTCTGTCTCTTTGAGTCTCTCTCTCTGTCTCACTCTCTCTCTCTCTCTCTCTCTCCCTCTCTCTCTCTCAGAGGTCTGTCTGGCCAGCCAATGTCAGGGCTATCACCTTGAGAGCTGCGCTTAGAAAATAATAAGTCCTGCTTTCCCAGTTTCCCTCCCCCTCTCTCCTTCTCCTTTGTCTCTCCTTTCTCCTCTCTCCCCCTGCTTTTCCCCTTTCCTCTCTCCTTCCCCCCACTCATTTCTCCCCCTCTGTCCCACGCCATCCCTCCCCTCCCTATTTCTTTGCTCCCGCTCAAGTCAGTGGGTGAGGTTACAACAGTTTTATTCACAGATACCTTTGGTGTGTGTATGTTGTGTAGTGTGGATGGATGGATGTGTGTGTGTTGTGTAGTGAGGATAGGTGTGTGTGTGTGTGTGTGTGTGTGTGTGTGTCTGTCTGTGTGTGGGTGTCTGTGAGAGTGTGTGTATGTGTGTCTGCGTGTGTCTGTAGGTACTGTAGAAGGCTGTTTGACTGTCTAAAAGGATTAGCATGTGGCTGCAAAATTGGGCTTCAACTGTTTTGTATGTTACCCTGACTTCCAACACACTCTCTGGAACCTTCTTAGCATTAACACACAGACTCATTCAGAATCAAAAAATGATCATGAAAGACCTCCCTCTAATGTTTGTTACCGCTTAGAGCACATCAAAGAGATCTAACACTGAGAGTTATGAACTGAAATGTGTTTAATTAAAAGGAAACGCGGAGCAGAGAGGAGAGGAGCTCTTTGACTCTGGATTCATGGTGTATGTGGTTTTAGTTAACGGAGTTAAAGACAGGGGGAGACAGAGTGTGATGTACGTTATCATTATCTTACCTTTGGTGCAGAGAAGAATTACTGAATGCCATGTGGGTCAGTGCTCTTTATGAAACTACATCTTTCTCCCTCTATCTCCACCCACCCCACAACCTCTCTCTCTCTCTGCTCTCTCTCTTTCACTGGTTTGCTCTCTCTCTCTGGCTCTCTCCCCTCTCTGGCACTCTCCCCTCTCTGTCTCTCTCCCCTATCACACTCTCTCTCCCTCTTTTTAATTGTGAGGCAGTAAAGGAGTCTAGGGTCAGTGGTTCTTCAAGGTGAGGCCCCATGTGTGTCTGTCTAATAGCCTCCTAGCAGACACACTGGAAGAGACACCAGGCTGCCACTGCATTCCCTCTCACTCCTCTCAGCCAACGCTGAAAAGCCTGTATCCCAATGGCCCCTTTTACCTATCCCCTTCCCCCTACCCTCTTCTGTAGCCCCAGGTCCTCCCGTACCCTCCTCCCTGTCCTTGTGCCAGGCTGTACAGCCAGAGGGCATGCTGGGGATGAGTCACAGACAGTACAGCTCTGCCAAGAGAACCAGCAGGACACTAGAGCCAAGGGTGCCAAGGCCTCCAGAGACGAGAGAGAGACAGAGAGATAGAACTATTTGGTAAGAGGCAAAATGGAGAGAATGACAATGGAAGGAGTGTAGTTTAGTAGTTTAGAGGTGAACACCGAGGGTAAAGTCTGAAGAGATAATAGTTTAGAGGTGAACACCGAGGGTAAAGTCTGAAGAGATAATAGTTTAGAGGTGAACACTGAGGGTAAAGTCTGAAGAGATAATAGTTTAGAGGTGAACACCGAGGGTAAAGTCTGAAGAGATAATAGTTTAGAGGTGAACACTGAGGGTAAAGTCTGAAGAGATAATAGTTTAGAGGTGAACACCGAGGGTAAAGTCTGAAGAGATAATAGTTTAGAGGTGAACACTGAGGGTAAAGTCTGAAGAGATAATAGTTTAGAGGTGAACACTGAGGGTAAAGTCTGAAGAGATAATAGTTTAGAGGTGAACACTGAGGGTAAAGTCTGAAGAGATAATAGTTTAGAGGTGAACACTGAGGGTAAAGTCTGAAGAGATAATAGTTTAGAGGTGAACACTGAGGGTAAAGTCTGAAGAGATAATAGTTTAGAGGTGAACACTGAGGGTAAAGTCTGAAGAGATAATAGTTTAGAGGTGAACACTGAGGGTAAAGTCTGAAGAGATAATAGTTTAGAGGTGAACACTGAGGGTAAAGTCTGAAGAGATAATAGTTTAGAAGTGAACACTGGGTCAAATCTGAAAAAATAATAGTTTAAAGGTGAATAGAGTGTCAAGTCTAAAGAGATAATAGTTTAGAGGTTAATACCGAGGGTAAATTCAAAAGAGATAATAGTTTAGAGGTGAACACTAGGTATAAAGTCTGTGCCTTAAGATTTACTTTAATTTACTTTTGTTGATATATACACTTCCTCTTGAGGGGTCTCAGAAAAATCACTCACACAAATCCCCCGGCTCTCCGGTGACTGGAATCAAAACAAATCTACTAAGTACAAGTCAAGTGTTTGAGAATAGTTCTTTGTCTTGGAAGTTATCCGATTAAAAGCCAGTACCACTTGATACCAGTAGGGGGCATTGGTGTGTAGATAGTTGTGTAGGGGACAGAGAAATGGGCTAAGTCTGTCTGAGCTACCGCTGTTCTACAGTAGTGGATTCTAATATTTGTTTGAATGTTGTAAATGGTGTTTCTATAAATGTTAACTAAAATCATAATTAATTGGTTTATTTGTCCATTTATTCTATTTATGATGCTTTTATTCAGACATTTTCAGTGATACGACAAATTTTAGACCTATATTGATTTAGAAGCAAATACAATTACTTTTTGTACCCATGTCACTCTACCCTAACAACCAAATAAATCTACCATTATGCAAACATTTACTATCACGGAAAGAATGGAAAAATGCTATCTTGTTCTGAAGTAGATAAATAAAATTAATATATGTACAATAAGCTATATTATTGAACTCCCAAATATGTTTGTTTTGCTTAAATAGTGTGATCCTGTTTTGTTTAGTTTTTAGGAGTCCCAGTCCTATTAATTGTTTCTCATTGTTTTGTTAAAAGAGATTGCTCAGCTTGGTTGGGCTGTTTTGTGGGGGTGGTGTTAATGGTACAGCTGATTCAGGGGTGGTTTTACTGATTGGGCTGTATGGAGGATGGTGTTACTGATTGGGCTGTGTGGAGGGTGGCGTTACTGATTAGGTTGTGTGGAGGGTGGTGTTACTGATTGGGTTGTGTGGAGGGTGGTGTTACTGATTGGGCTGTGTGGAGGGTGGTGTTACTGATTGGGCTGTATGGAGGGTGGTGTTACTGATTGGGCTGTTTGGAGGGTGGTGTTACTGATTGGGCTGTATGGAGGGTGGTGTTACTGATTGGGCTGTATGGAGGGTGGTGTTACTGATTGGGCTGTATGGAGGGTGTTGTTACTGATTGAGCTGTATGGAGGGTGTTGTTACTGAATGGTCTGTATGTGGGGGTTGCGTTAATGATTGGGCTGTATGTGGGGGTTGCATTACTGATTGGTCTCTATGTGGGGGTTGCGTTACTGATTGGGCTGTATGTGGGGGTTGCGTTACTGACTGTTCTGTATGTGGGGGTTGCGTTACTTATTTGGCCGTATGTGAGGGTTGTGTTACTGATTGGGCTGTTTTGTGGGTTGTGTTACTTATTTGGCTGTGTTGGGTTTGTGTTACTGGTGGGGTTGTTTGAGGGGGGTGGGGGGTGTGTCTAATAACTGTTTTCATTTTCATTCTGCTTCATGTTTTCCTTTGATGTGTGACTCATATGAGACTGGAGAGCCAGCTCCATAAACTCCCATTAGGTGGGTCTGTGTGTGTGTGTGTGTGTGTGTGTGTGTGTGTGTGTGTGTGTGTGAGAGAGGGAGATAGAGTGTATGTTTGTGTTATTTTATATCACCCTCTCCCTTTCTCTTACACACACTGTTGCTAAATTGATTTAGTACATTGGCTGGTAATTCTGTATTCGATATAAAGAGGGTTTTCTGTTCCTATTCCACTCAGAGGGAGTTTGCCCTGTAGGTATTGTGTGGGACTCCATTGTTCAGAAATTAATTGTAGAGCCTGTTCCCCTTAGAAAGCTTTCCTCTGTGGAGTACCTCTGGAATGCTGGAGAGAATTACAGCACAGCATGTGTGTGTATGTGTGCGCATGTGTGTTTTTGTGTGTGTGTCAGTGTATGTTCAAGTGAGTGCGCATGCATATGTGTTGTTACTCTTGTCCTGAGTTGCAGCCTCTTGAGTGAGGCATCTATTACATATATCTAGTACTTATATTGATCCTTGAATTCCTTAATTATTAAATAGTTGTGCATATTCATATTATTCGTTCACCTAAAAATGCTTAACATGTAAACTAACACAGAACTAATATTTATTAGTTATTATTTCGAGTGGCAGTCATTTGAGGTAATATTTACAAACGGTCCCCTGTATAAAAGTCTATATTATAGTTTTAGAATAGATGTTTAAAAAGTGTAATACTAGATACATTTCCATGTCTCCTTGGTACACAGCTCAATAAATCTATGATCACCACATCCATAATAATATCCATCCCCAACAGCCTAGGGTTACTTTCTGAACCTATCTTCACGTGTATGGACCTGGACCCAGCCAGCGCCACTGACAGCCATTAGATGTATATGAGATCAAACAGCAGCCAATATGTGAATGCAGGCAGGCCACTCAGGCCAGGAAGGATTTGAATGGCAGCCAACAGACATTAACAGTCTATCTGAAAATAGACCGATTATTTTCCATAGATCATTCATGACGGGAAATCCATCCCTTTCTCTCTCCCTTCATCTGTCTTTCTATCTCTTCACTCCTCTCTGTCCATTTATCCAGCTCTATTTCACCCCTGTCTCTTCTGTTTGTTCCTGTATAAGTCACAGTCATCCTATAGGCTGGCTGCAGTGCCCCAGACCCGGTCACTGGATGGGTGTGGTTCCGAACCGGTTCTACTACCGCGTGTTCTACTGATCAGCTTGTCCTTTGGGCTCGTGGGGGATTAGCTAAATTAGGTGGGTTAGAGCAGGGATGGAGCAAAAGCGTGCATACTAAATGTCCCCTCCGCTTCTGCAGTGCATGTTTGACTTGGGTGTGTGTTTTGAATGTGTTAATTATGTTTTTACAAATTCTTGCAAAGAAACATGGGATGTACCTGTGTTTACCACGAATCTCAGTTCTTAGGTCTTGGCACTTCACCAAAAAAACACAGGAAAATGTATGCACTCGCTACTGTAAGTGGCTCTGGATAAGACCGTCTGCCAAAATGAGTTAAATGTAAATGACTTAAATGTAAATGTAATGACACTGCTGGTCCTGTTACCATAAACACCATCCACTCTCTCACATAGGATCTCCCCTCTCATATTCTTGTTATTCTACTTTAGTACTGCAATCAGGCAGGGCTTGCCAATAAAGTTTATTGTACGAAGCTAAGTGTCGATATCGCACACACCTGGGGCACAGAGGTCTTTGTAATTAGAGTGAAGGAGAGGGAGGAGGGGAGAGGAGAGAGAAAGAGCAATATGAATAACGGTGAGTGAGTACTTGACTGTGGTGATGAGAGAGACTTCAGCGGAGCAGGTATGAAAATAGCCAGATAACCTGTGTCCTTTTATATGGACTGTGTGTGTTGTGTGCACAAGCCTGTGTCCTTTTATATGAACTGTGTGTGTTGTGTACACAAGCCTGTGTCCTTTTATATGAACTGTGTGTGTTGTGTACACAAGCCTGTGTCCTTTTATATGAACTGTGTGTGTTGTGTACACAAGCCTGTGTCCTTTTATACGAACTGTGTGTGTTGTGTACACAAGCCTGTGTCCTTTTATACGAACTGTGTGTGTTGTGTACACAAGCCTGTGTCCTTTTTATATGAACTGTGTGTGTTGTGTACACAAGCCTGTGTCCTTTTATATGAACTGTGTGTGTTGTGTGCACAAGCCTGAGGACCCATCTGCATCTGTGCTCGTTTTGACAGAATAGTGATTGGCATGTGTCAAATTCACTTCCTTCACGCTTCATGACTGGCATGCAAAAACTTTCACCCCTCTCTTATTTATGGATTTGAAGTCATTAAAAAGAAAATGTTGTTTTAGTGAGTTCCGATGCTGAATAAAAACATCTCCTTCTTTAACGCGCTGCCCAGAGAAGAGGGGCGGGACACATTCTTCAATCACACGCTAAAACACAAAACAATTTCCCATTACAATACCTCAAGATTACAGCACGATTAAACGTGCCAAAGCCCAAGCTGATGGGAACAGGAGATATTCATTATGATAGACTACAGCACCGAGCCCATTGGAGGAGAGGAAAGGGGGACACGAGGAGAGGAGGAGAGGAGGAGAGCAGATGGAGGAGTAATTTGAGTGTGATGTTGGAGAGGGGGAAACACGGCCGTGTGACAGCGCTGAGCGATGCCTAGCGTTCTGAAAAAAATCAATTTGGGGCCGGACTGGGACACTGTGCATACAATAATTGAATATTAGCGCTGGCTGTCTGGTTCATACGCACCCCTCCTCTGGCCATCACTAGACCCCCGAAGAACCCACCGGAAGGAACCTGGGGACCAGACCAAGGCTTAGAGTGCCGTTTGGGGCTTTAGATGTATGGAAAAGCTTTGTGGAGAATCTTTCTACAAGACAAGAACTGGCAGTGGATTTGAATGGTGTTTGTCTGCATCCCTGCCTCTACCTACCAACCCTGTCCTGTCTCCTCCATGAGCTGAGTCTGGACCACATGACATAATCAATGATCGCAACTGTTAATCAATGAGGTTTTAAATAAGCATCGACCCTGCTCACAAGGTTAGCTCTGTTTATTGGTTTACATTAGACTAAGTAACACAATCAACCAGTCATAGGAGGACTACCTACCATCCGTCTGTCTGACTGTCAGAGAAGGAAGACGGCCTGGCAGCTACCATGCAACCATGTAACTTCACTTGGTTATGAGGGATGATGGCATTGATTCTTTTTTAGTTTTTTAGTTTTTGGTGTTGTGTTAATTTTGCCTGGAAGGAACACCTCACTGAAGACGGGGCAGCTGGGCGCTTGAACTCGGTTCTGCTGTATCATAAACTTTGGAATGTGATGCAAATTTGTTGGTCCATAGAACTAGAATGGATCCCTGGTGCTGAAACAGGCAAAGTCTTGTAACAAGGATGGTTGCCTATGTGACACCGTGATCGCTGCAGCAACAGAACAGTCAGATGGGGAGGAGAGGTTACACATGGAGGTTATTATAGAGAGGTTACACATGGAGGTTATTATAGAGAGGTTACACATGGAGGTTATTATAGAGAGGTTACACATGGAGGTCATTATAGAGAGGTTACACATGGAGGTTATTATGGAGAGGTTACACATGGAGGTTATTATAGAGAGGTTACACATGGAGGTTATTATAGAGAGGTTACACATGGAGGTTATTATAGAGAGGTTACACATGGAGGTTATTATAGAGAGGTTACACATGGAGGTTATTATAGAGAGGTTACACATGGAGGTTATTATAGAGAGGTTACACATGGAGGTCATTATAGAGAGGTTACACATGGAGGTCATTATAGAGAGGTTACACATGGAGGTTATTATAGAGAGGTTACACATGGAGGTCATTATAGAGAGGTTACACATGGAGGTCATTATAGAGAGGTTACACATGGAGGTCATTATAGAGAGGTTACACATGGAGGTTATTATAAAGAGGTTACACATGGAGGTCATTATAGAGAGGTTACACATGGAGGTCATTATAGAGAGGTTACACATGGACGTTATTATGGAGAGGTTACACATGGACGTTATTATGGAGAGGTTACACATGGAGGTTATTATGGAGAGGTTACACATGGAGGTCATTATAGAGAGGTTACACATGGAGGTCATTATAGAGAGGTTACACATGGAGGTTATTATAGAGAGGTTACACATGGAGGTTATTATGGAGAGGTTACACATGGAGGTCATTATAGAGAGGTTACACATGGAGGTCATTATAGAGAGGTTACACATGGAGGTCATTATAGAGAGGTTACACATGGAGGTCATTATAGAGAGGTAACGCATGAGAAAATGAAGGATATTACAGAGGAGAGGTTAAACATGAGGAAACTTAGCAACAACATAGCAGTGTCCTCATGTTCATCCCCCCAAAGATCAGCTATGGGAAACAACAACAGAAGGTCAAGTTTGAGCAGCATTTAATTATTTGATGATGTAATCTTCTAGTGTATTATCATGTCTAATTAATTATAAATAAAGCACTTCATTATCCTTATTACTATTTAAACATCTCAGAAACCTTGATTGAACAACTTTATCATAAAACATCTGTCATTGTGTTTCTTCTCCAAATGACGGTGTGCGTGCGTGCGTGCGCACACATTGTATTGGCAGTAGTTCAGCACAAGTAACTGTGTGATTTAGTGTGTCAGAGTCATGCAGGCAGGGGATCCTCTACATTTGTCTCCATTTCTTAACAGCGTTTCAGCACCACACATCGTTTCTCATTTTAATGGAGGATACCAGAGTGTGTGCCGGTGTGAGGATGGGGAGTGGGCTCTGGATATGTTGAGCTAGACTAAATAAGGTCTTATTTAATAACAGAAGTTACAGCTTTTGTGGAGGATTGTGTACACACACATACACACATACACAGTTGTGATGACTACAAGATCTGACAATTACAAGAGAGGCTTTTAATCAATCTGGAATGTACCTGTAGCTTGCGGTAGGAGAGGAAGGGGGACGAGAGTAGAAGGGGGGGGGCTGATTTCTCTCTGTCTTTGTCACTCGTTCTCTCTCTTTCTCCCTCTCCTGCTGTTGCATGTCGGACTATTAGCAGACATGCTCAGAGGGAGTGTCTCTTTTCCTCTCCTGACCCTCCTCTATCTTTCTTGTTCTTTTTCTCACCCACTCCCTCTCTCCTAGTAGAACTAATAGCAGACATGCTCCTAGGGAATGTCTTTCTGCCTCCTATAGCCTCATTAATATTTGATCAGTCTCAGGGAGAAGCTCTTCTCCTCAGCCCCACCACAACTACACCACATCCCACTACACCAGAACACCACATTACACCAGAACATCACATTACACCAGAACATCACATTACACCACATTATACCAGAACACCACATTACACCACACTACACCAGAATACCACACTACACCAGAATACCACACTACACCAGAACACCACATTACACCAGAACACCACATTACACCAGAACACCACATTACACCACATTATACCAGAACATCACAATACACCACATTATACCAGAACATCACATTATACCACACTATACCAGAATACCACACTACACAAGAACACCAACTTACACCACATTACACCAAAACACCACATTATACCTGAAAACCACATTATACCAGAACACCACATTACACCACACTACACCAGAACACCACATTACACCACACTACTCCAGAACACCACATTACACCACACTACACTACACAAGAACACCACATTACACCACACTACACAAGAACACCTCATTACACCACACTACACCTGAACACCACATTACACCACACTACACCAGAACACCACATTACACCAGAACCCCACATTACACCAGAACACCACATTACACCACACTACACCAGAACATCCCATTACACCACACTACACCAGAACACCCCATTACACCACAAAACAACACATTATACCACACTACATCAGAACACCACATTACACTACAGAACAGTACATCCCACTACACAACACCACACCATTCCATATTACATTACACACTCATATACCATAGTAACATACTGTACATAATACATGATACAATCATAGTAACATACTGTACATAATACATGATACACTCATAGTAACATACTGTACCTAATACATGATACGTTCATATACCATAGTAACATACTGTACATGACATACACTTCACACATTCTGGTGTCTTACTTTATCAGTGGCATCCTAACACAGCTCAGTTAAATTATTTCCATTCAGGTATTTGATGGGAGTGTGTGTGTGTATATTTGTGTGTGTATGTATGAGTGCAGTGTGTGGGACCGCTGGGCAGACATACCAATGACTCTGAGTCCTGGAGGACCTGCTGTATCTCCCAGCAGGCCTAGCGGTGTCCTTGTGGCTCAGGGTTGAGGAGTGTGGTGTGTGCTTGCTCAGAGGGTGGTGGAGCTAACCAGGGAAGCCACTACTCTCATATCAGTACTTCAACATATTTAATCAATGAAGTGGTCACAAACAACTGGTTGAGTTTAAAATATCAGCAACTTCTCTCACCTCTTTGTTTCTTCCTCCCCTTCCATCCCCTTTTCCCCTCTCACCCTCTATCCCCCATCCTCTCTCCCTCTATCCCCCATCCTCTCACCCTCTATCCCCCATCCTCTCTCCCTCTATCCCCCAACCTCTCTCCCTCTATCCCCCACCCTCTTTCCCTCTATCCCCCAACCTCTCTCCCTCTATCCCCCATCCTCTCTCCCTCTATCCCCCAACCTCTCTCCCTCCATCCCCCACCCTCTCACCCTCTAGCCCCCATCCTCTCTCCCTCTATCCCCCACCCTCTATCCCCCATCCTCTCTCCCTCTGTCCCCCACCCTCTCACTATTTATCCCCCACCCTCTCTCCCTCTATCCCCCACCCTCTCTCCCTCTATCCCCCATCCTCTCACCCTCTATCCCCCACCCTCTCACCCTCTATCCCCCACCCTCTCTCCCTCTATCCCCCACCCTCTCTCCCTCTCTCCCCACCCTCTCTCCCTCTATCCCCCACCCTCTCACCCTCTGTCCCCCACCCTCTCACCATTTATCCCCCACCCTCTCTCCCTCTATCCCCCACCCCCTCTCCCTCTATCCCCCACCCTCTCTCCCTCTATCCCCCACCCTCTCACCATTTATCCCCCACCCTCTCTCCCTCTATCCCCCATCCTCTCTCCCTCTATCCCCCACCCTCTCTCCCTCTCTCCCCCACCCTCTCTCCCTCTCTCCCCCACCCTCTCACCCTCTGTCCCCCACCCTCTCACCATTTATCCCCCACCCTCTCTCCCTCTATCCCCCACCCTCTCTCCCTCTATCCCCCACCCTCTCTCCCTCTATCCCCCACCCTCTCACCCTTCACTTCGTACAGTCAATGTATGTTCATCTCTCGATGAGGGCTGCTATAGTTAAATCATGATGCATAGTCCACAGCTGCTCTGGCCATTGTCATTAATCAGGAGAGAGGGCGGGGCACATATCTGCTTTTTATCCATCTCTTAAATCAGTCACTGCAGCTATCGGCAGCCCACCCCCACGTCTACCCCCCACCCCCACCTCAGGGCCGTTGATGAAAGAATGAAAGACCGCCCAACGCCCATCGGACTCCATTCAGCAGGGGATGTGTCTGTGGGAGTTGTGTTAGTGATATGAAAATGGTACCCTATAACTGTGAGTGTGTGTGTGTGTGCGCGTGCAAATATGCGTGCGTGCGCCTCCCACATCCACAGTCCTCAGTGGGCATGCATTAGTATTAGTTGAGCCAGCGTCTACTCCTCTCTACGTATGGTAATGGATTGTGTGTGTGTCAGCCACCTCATCATGTAAAAGCCTTGTCAACAGGAGAGAGGATGGCAGAAGAGCAGCAGGAAGGGCTTAGACAGTCATGGCTATGTATTTGATCTAGTCCAGGAGAAGAGCCAGTATTTCTATAGATCATTATGACAGGGGAAGAGGTTTGTTCAGTTAACTGTAAAGGGAAAATACAAGTGCTCTGAAAATGCTTTGACTGTTGGATCAGAAGGTGGTCCTCAGTGCCAATACATAAACATCCTCTGTCTCTCCCACTCTCTGTGTTTGTGTGTGTGTGTGTGTGTGTGTGGTAGTTGATGTTTCATTCATCTGTACATAATGTAGCCCATAAAGGACATGCAACAATACGCTTCAGTATACCTAGACTCTGAGGCCACTGCTGCACACTACACTACACTACACTACACTAGCACACTGAGCAGGATAAATGATCCCTGTAAAACCTATTTGACACACGCACACACACACAGCAGCTCATACACACTTAACAGCAGTACTTTTTAAGGAGACCGTTCAATATATGGCTTTGTTTTTTGAAAGTTTGTTTTATGGGTAGACTATAGGCTTTAATATGTAAGAGTCATCCATCCCATCATCATCCATTCATGTTGTATGTGTAGACTTTAGGCTTTAATATGTAAGAGTCATCCATCCCATCATCATCCATTCATGTTGTATGTGTAGACTTTAGGCTTTAATATGTAAGAGTCATCCATCCCATTATCATCCATTCATGTTGTATGTGTAGACTTTAGGCTTTAATATGTAAGAGTCATCCATCCCATCATCATCCATTCATGTTGTATGTGTAGACTTTAGGCTTTAATATGTAAGAGTCATCCATCCCATCATCATCCATTCATGTTGTATGTGTAGACTTTAGGCTTCAACATGTAAGAGTCATTCTGTAATTATCATCGTCCAAGCGTATTCTGTTTGTGCGCTGGTCCGGGTAGTCATTTCAGTGTTATTTAATGTATTTAGTTTTGTTTCCATTCTAATTTTAGTTCCAGTAGTCACTTCAGTCTTGATTTATAGCTGGTGCATGACATAAACCTCATGAGGATTTTGAACTGGTAAATTGGAAGGACAGATGAGCTGGCTAATTAGCGGCCTCCTCACTATATTTAATGACAGATAACACCCACCCCATTCATGTGTTGGGGTACACACAGCCTATTCCTACACAGAAAAGCTACAATATGAGAAGGAAATCTCATATTTTAAGTAAATACAGGTACTATGTCCCAGAACTCAGAAAACACTGGCCAGTTACATTTTCGGGGGGTAGGGTTAGGGGAAATGGGATTTTGAATGGGAATCATTTTCTGAGTGCCAACAAGGAGAGCAAAACCCCAAAAATGAGTGTGTATGTGTTGGCGCGTCAGACAGCGGGCAGCTGGCACCATGTTACTCTTAATGATTTTCATGTTAAAGACTGGAGATTGTCATGTTTTATTATTCTATTTTTCATAGTCTTCTACAAACTGAATATAAAACAGTGGAAACACAGGTTTGGCCTCCATCTTGATTTTGATAAAAATGTAAATTGGATGTTAATCCCAATATTTATTCTTTCACTTAAAGAGAACAGAATGGAAAAGGGAAAGACATGTTTATCTTTGTATTTTTATGTGGCGTCTATTTTGGCCTCGACAGTGGCGTTGATAAATAAGCTGCATAGATAATAGTTCTCAATGCAGAACCCATTTTCATTCCTTGTATTTATTCAAGCATATTTCCATGTTTATTCAGTCCAGAGTATTAAAAGATTGATTCAATTTGATGTTTTGGAATAAAATGCAAACAAAACAATGTGTACATACAATACTTTTTTTCCTTGTCTGAAAGGGTATTGTGGTTTATGTATGAGGACTATTCTGGGTCTGTGCTGCCTTTCCACCTGCACATTGACAGATAGACCGTCTCTGTCTGAGAGCAACACTACAGTTAGGGAGGTAGTGTTTGGCTGTGAAAGGCTAACATTGTGCTGGGGTTGGTGTTGTCTGTGGGGTTTTAGGGTTGAGCAACATCCCTACCGGAGAGCAGTATGTATTATTGGGTATTATTATACAGGTGCCTGAGATGGTTATATAGGGTTTAATGTACTGTATAAATAAATAGAATGTAAATCTAAAAAGACATGTTGAGTTGTACGGAAGAAGGCTTTTCCATGGTGACATTGTGGATCATGCCATTAAGTAAAACCTACTATTTCTGTTAGTGCCATTAGAAATGATTTGCCCTCTTTTAGATTTTGTATATATTTAGCACAAACGATTAACGGACGTTCAACCAAAACCTTACATCTTCTCTTTTTGTTTCTACCTGGTAGTTAATTACACTCACCTGGTGTCCCAGTTCTGAATCACTCTCTGATTTGAAGGAGAGGATGAAAACCACCTGGGTTTTAGTCTTCTAGGACTGGAGTTGCTTACCTCTGTATTAAGTAGTTTCACAGACACAGATTAAGCTTTGTCCTGGACTAAATAATCCAGCACGATAGAGATTCTCCACTGAGCTTTTTCTTCCATGTGTGGGCTTAATCTGTGTCCGCAAAACTGTCCCAAAATGTTTTGCTTTTAATCCATTCTGATGTAGACTCACATGCATTGTGAGTCTCGATTTGCTGGGGTGGGTCTGCCCTTACTGGTCACGGTATAACGACTCCTGGTAGTAGGTTGGTGGCCTGTGAGCCCAATTTTAGTTGACCGGGGGAATGGATTCATCTCCAGCGCCTGTGTACCGGCGAAACCTTCCTGGTTAAGCGAGCAGTGTCTTTGCCAGTTTAGGCCATGATCGGATGATCCAAAATTGGAAGTGGGGAAAGAATTAAATTAATTTGTACAGGGGGTAAGACTCAATACTGTTATATATTGTGATATTGTTTTTGACAGTATATTGTATTGTTCCATTTTGACAATATCTGAATATAATCTGCACTTCTTTGCTGTACCTGCAGCAAAACTCCATTATTTTTACTTGTTCTTTGGCTTGTTCTCGATTTTCTTTTTAAATAGGGAGCAAATTGGTTTTCAGTACTTTCATTTCCATGACTGATCAAAACAAATGTTTCCATGACTCTGTATTGTCTCTCTGCACAGACATCTGGTGAGTTTTAATCAAACCCACATTGCAGTATTTTTAAACAGTAGCTCTTTTTCCGGTGGTCAGTTGTGCTGCTGCTAGCACAGGGTACTTCCAAAAATGCACAACTAGTACTATGACTGCAACAGGGATGCATTCCCATTCCTACTGTAGTGGACTTCTTCTTTAGTATGGGACTTAAAGCACCTGAAATACACACAGGTCTGCATGTCAACATAGTTGAACTGTGTTTTTATTCATAGTAATAAGAAGGGATGCACAGATTACAAAATAATACCAGTAGGGATGTTTTGTAATTTCTGTACCTGTTTACTCTGGCATAAATGAAATTTAAAAAAAAATGCTTGTGATGATGCTTATTATATAAAAAAATATGTAATTAAATTATACAAGTTATCTCTGTATGTATTTTAATAACAAAACACTGTAATTAACACATCTGATAATGAATAGAAAATGTATACATTTTATGATAAAATACATTCCCTTTCGGGAATTATACATTCTACAATGCCTAGATATAATTGTAGTAAATAAGGTGGGCATTGGTAAGGTATTTAACTCTCTAAACCGTTTTATCAGATGACATTGTTGGTCTTTGGATATGGAGTATTTGGATACGGAGTTATTGTTCTGTTTCTGAATATCGTTAAGTGCTATGACACAGTTTGCAGCCTTAAAAGTCTTACATGATTAATTAAGGTGGTATATTACTGCTCAATTCACCAAGAAACTGTGACCTCACCTAGGTCTACTCTAAGTCAAAATATCATAGATGGGAAAAGCCTAAAAAGAGGTGGTAATGGAGACAACACTTGCCAGCTGACTAGAATCTGACTGTAGTAATGTGACGTAGAAGTTTCAGCTAAACTTAAATTACCATTCAAAACAAAATGCTAGCTTGAAGAGATTTTGCTGGAAAGTAATCTTTCAACGATCCACTCTGATAGGTTACGGAACAGCGAATGTCATTGCTGCGTGCTTTCCCTTTCCACTACTGAAGAGCATACACACGGTGAAACTCACAGGGCTGGTCTGCATAGAGTGAGCTGACTACACGGAGCCAGCCATTGTTTCTCAAGTCGTGCATGAATACAACAGCACCAGAAGCTCAATAACCTTAAGAACAGTGTAGCAACTCCACATATCTTTATACAGAAAATTCTATTAATGTGGCTCACAAAAACTTAGTCAGGATTTTTTCGTGCTTTGGTGGCCAAGGTTTTGCCATGCCAGATGGAAATATCGGGCAATCGGGCGATACCGATTTAAAGCAATCGGGCGATACCGATTATAAAAATGTTCCCAGTTATCAGCAGATAGCTGGCAGATATTTAGTGCGTTCCCAGTAAAACGTCTTGGACATCAGACTAGTGTTTGCAAATTGACTGGCTGAGGAGGGAGTCAGGGGACAGTTTTGGTAGTTACAAGGAGGCCAGATTGGTACAAATTGTCCTGGGGGGAGGAGGGTTACTGGAGGAGGAGAGGATTGGTACAGATTGTCCTGGGGAGGGGGGGGGTTATGGGAGGAGGAGAGGATTGGTACAGATTGTCCTGGGGGGAGGAGGGTTATGGGAGGAGGAGAGGATTGGTACAGATTGTCCTGGGGGGAGGAGGGTTACTGGAGGAGGAGAGGATTGGTACAGATTGTCCTGGGGGGAGGGGGGTTATGGGAGGAGGAGAGGATTGGTACAGATTGTCCTGGGGAGGGGGGGGGGGTTACAGGAGGAGGAGAGGCATGCTTCATGTAATTTAAATGCAATGACTTTTCACCCCTCCCTCCCACTTTCTTTCTCAACCCCCTCCCTCCCCTCCCTGCTCCAATGAATTACATGGGCGTTTCTCTGGAAGGATGTTACCCGTCTGCCTGTCCGTCTGCCTGTCTGCCAGGGTCCTCCTTCCTGTTGTTACTGCCCATTATTTCCCTGGCAGGGTAAAGGAGTGGAGAGGCTGGAGGAGAGGAGAGATGGAGGAGTGCTGTACTTTAATAGCACACCTGAATAGGGTCTGTCACATAATCAATGCATACAGACCTGCATTACTGCCTGTCACTGAGACTTCATCCAAGGGGGTGGGTTAACAGAAAGATGCATAGCCGATGTGAGAGTCAATTTAGGGTGTCTACCCACTCTGCTAGAGTGGCTGAAGGAATGCTTTGCTTATGAAGTGTGACTTCCTGATGTTGGGAAATACATTTGACCAAATCAAATATTAGCGTTTCAGTCGTTCAGTGATTTCCTCCTCTAACATATCATGAACATTATTTTCCAACGTTTTGTAACGTAATGCAGTGGCTCTCAGAAGTATTCACCCCCCCCCCCCCCTGTAGACTTTTCTACTTATTATTGCGTTACAACATGAAATCGGAATGGGTTTAATAAGGAGTTTTAACCACTGATTAATTCAATTTGCTTTTGAATAGCCTTGTTCCAGATTTACTTTGAAAGTTCCCTTATGTCCTCATTATGTCCTTTTTTGTTTGGAATTGTAGTAACCAACTGCAACAGGTGTATTTGACAGGTGTATTTGAACCATAGTACATGTTCTGGTGTATTTATCCTGAAATCGTTTGAAATACCATAACTGCACAGTGGTGAACTCCAAGTGACTTCTAAAGACAATTGGTTGCATTACAACTTATTCAGGTGTGTCATACCAACAGGGAGTGAATACTTATAAAACTGGAAGTAATTAATTGCGTATTTGTAATTAGTAATTCACTTTGACATTATGGACTTTTTTGTCAATTGGTGGTGAAACCATTTTAATTTAATGTTGTAACTCAATAAAAGGTGGAAAAGGAAGTTGAATACTTCGGAGAGCAACTTTATATCCCTTAATGACTTCTGTTGACAGAGAGCACAGGTGTCTCGCAGCAACTTTGAACGTTTTACATTGCCAGGATGTAGTCTTATAAAGTTTTCACATAACTTGAATTACATTTGTTTATGACCTCAGTACATTTATATTTTAAAGAGGTATCATTTTATTTGTGATAAATCTTAGATATAGTAATAGCATATAATTTCATGTTAGTATGAAAAGCATTTACAAACATGAAATAAATAAATATTTCAAAATCATACCTTTAAATTGTTTAATGTCCTCCAGATTTTAAAAGAAAAATCACGAATAATCATAAGATCAATTTACCCCTGTTGACTGTCTGTCTGTCTCTGTGTGTGTCTCCTCTTTGGAGCCATGTCTGTTTTATGTTATGCTAACTGAAACATAACGTGTTGCATATCACTTCAGAATCTCTTTAGAGGAATAAAGTTACATTTTTGGCTAATTTTAGGCATAAATTCGGACTGGTTAAGGTTAATAAGAGGCTTAAAACAAGGAGTGTTTTGCCTCTGAGGTTCCCAGCCTTGAGCGTCAGTCACAGTTTTACTGCCCACCATGCATCCACCATCCCCAGTCGATTTAACTCCGGTAACACTCACTGCCCCTTGCGTCCGGTTTCAAGTCATTTGGACGTTTTCCCGTAGACGTGGCTCTAGTGGGATTTTCTGAGGGACCTCCAGACAAAGGGACTATTTGTTCAGGGCCGAGCCCATGGGAGGACAGTAAAGAGCAGGTACAGAACGGCCTGGTAGCCACTCAGGCTGCAACTCTGTGGTTTCATGCACAGGCCAGGGTGAGGCGAGTTCTGGGACTGAGGAGAGAAACTGTCTGTCTGCAAACCCTTTTTGTCTGTTGGACCAACTGTACATAGTGTGGCTGTCATTGCCTGATGAGCTCCACACCTTTAGGCAGGGCTTGTGTTAGCATTGTTTCTGTATAACTGCTGTCTCACTCCAAGGGGAATACAGGGGTCTCGTGCCAGTCTTCAGCTTGTGTATATAGTGTGTTAAGCTGCGTTTTTTATGTAATCATTTAGCTTAAGTCTTGAATTCACAACTGGAAACAATAGAATCTAATGGCATGACTGAGTGTGTTTGTTTATTGGTGAGTTTCTCCTCTTCACCACAACACTAATCCTTTCA
Source organism: Esox lucius (assembly GCF_011004845.1). Classification (NCBI taxonomy): domain Eukaryota; kingdom Metazoa; phylum Chordata; class Actinopteri; order Esociformes; family Esocidae; genus Esox; species Esox lucius. Next base: position 19,439,995 of record NC_047587.1, read on the forward strand.
TCCTACTGACACGCCCTGGGCTAATGTTCCTGGAGGCCCGTTCCTGACACGGGGACTGTCCTGCTGGCCTGCCCAGGTCCTTCCTCTCTCACCTGGGTCAGCGCACTGAGGACAGGGCATAGTAGAAGATTAATAGTGCTCACCACTGGAGCAGGTGTGCCTGTTTTTGTGTGGAGAGAACTTGAACCTGACAGGATTGTTCAGACCTTCTGCTTTTTCTATCCTGTGTATACTACCTATCTTATACTGCTGACAAGCGTTACAGTCTCCTCTATACTCTAACATTATCATCTTCTCCTCTATACTCTAACATTATCATCTCCTCCTCTCTACTCTAACATTATCATTTTCTCCTCTATACTCTAACATTATCATCTTCTCCTCTATACTCTAACATTACCATATTCTCCTCTATACTCTAACATTACCACCTTCTCTATACTCTAAAATTATCATCTTCTCCTATATACTCTTACATTACCATCTTCTCCTCTATACTCTAACATTATCATCTTCTCCTATATACTCTTACATTACCATATTCTCCTCTATACTCTAACATTATCATCTTCTCCTCTATACTCTAACATTATCGTATTCTCCTCTATACTCTAACATTACCACCTTCTCCTCTCTACTCAAACATTGGCATTTCAAGGTTTCAAGTTGATGTGTCAAATGCACCAAACAACACAGAGTCATCCTGCACCATTACATTCTTGTGACATGGCACCCGACAACTACATAGTGAGAGTTAAGAAGAAGAGTATATAAGCAAAAATATACCTATATAGTAATATAATACAGCAACAATATACACAAAACTGTACACTAGTAGCAGTTTAAAAGAGAGTGCTGTAAACTAGCAGCAATCTGGGTAGTATTATTGATATAGCAGGAATCTAGGTAGTATTATTGAACATTTAGACAGCGATTATGGCAGTAATATACATAACAGTGTGAACTAGCAGCAATTGGTAGAGTTATTGAATATTATGGATATATATGAGTGCAATAAGCTTATGAATGGTGGCATATCACACTACAACTATGTACTGAGAATTAAGATTATTTTTTTACCCACAGCAAAACAAAATTGCAAGAGGATAAAGCAATAATATACATAACACTGTATATAGCAGCAGTTTAAAAAGAGTACTGTAAACTAGCAGCAATATTGGTAGTAGTATTGAATATTGTAGATACGGTGGATATAAAAAGTCTACAAACCCCTGTTAAAATGCCAGGTTCTTGTGATGTAAAAGAATGAGACAAAGATAAATCATGTCAGAACTTTTTCCACCTTTAATGTGACTTATAAAGTGAACAATTCAACTGAGAAACTAAATTGTCATGGGGTGTGGGGGTAGGGAACCAGGCGCAGGCAGAAGGCGGTCGATGTAGACTTTTTTAATAAACATACACAGAGCACAACCAAGACAACGAAAAGAAAGGGGCTGACTTAAGCAGCAAACGGAGGCACTCATCGGTTACATATAAAACATATAACTGACGGCAACATAACACGACAACAACAACAATGTTTTCTTTGTAAGAAAAGGCTTCCGTCTTGCCACCCTACCCCATAGCATAGCAACCAGGTTATTGTAAGGTTTTTATTTTTCATTTTTCCCCATCGCGGATTTCTGTTTATTTTTCAATTGAATTGTTCACATTATAGGTCACATTAAAAGTGAAAAAAGTTCTGACATGATTTATCTTTGTCTCATTCTGGAAGTGCGTGCTCCGGTGCTCCAGTAGCATCTACCAGACGGCAGCAGTGTGAACGGACCATAGCCTGGGTGGCTGTGATCTTTGATAATGTTCCGTTCTTTCCTCAGGCATCGTGTATGGTAGATGCCTTGCACGCAGGGGGGATGGCAAACGATGATGTGCTCCGCAGACTTTACTACCCTCTGGGGGGACTTGCGGTCAGCAGCAGAGCAGCTGCCATACCAGGCAGTAATGCAGCCTGAGAGGATGGTGAGAGTTTTTGCAGACATGCCAAATGTCTTGAGTCTCCTCAGGAAGTATAGTCGTTTTTGGGCAATTTTCACCGCCGAGTTCGCTTGTCTGGACCATGTGGGGTCATCAGTCATCTTTAATGAACACACTGAGAAACTTGAATTGGGATAGTCTGCTTCAGCACCATCAATGTGTATGGGGGCATGACCCCCCTCCTCTGCCGCTTCCTGAAGTCCACATTTAGAGGGAGGTTGAGAGAGAGCTTTAGTCTTACAGACGTTTGAGTTTGTCTTCTCGCTACTCTAACTTTGCCATCTTCTCTCTGACTCTGCCATCTTCTCTTCTCTACTCTACTGTCTTCTCATCTTCTAATCTAACTCTATCATCTTCCCTTTGCTTTATCATCTGCTCCTCTGCATTCTTACTCTACCATCTTCTGTCTTACTCTTCCATATTCTCTCTTACTCTACCATCTTCTGTCTTACTCTTCCATATTCTCTCTTACTCTACCATCTTCTGTCTTATTCATCCATATTCTCTCTTACTCTACCATCTTCTGTCTTACTCATCCATATTCTCTCTTACTCTACCATCTTCTGTCTTACTCTACCATCTTCTGTCTTACTCTACCATCTTCTGTCTTACTCTACCATCTTCTAATCTTTACTCAGCCATCTTATCTTCTGCTCTACCTCTACCATCCTCTCTCTGCTTTATCATCTTCTCCTCTGGGTTCTAACTATACCTTCTTCTCCTCTTACTATAGCATATTTCTCTCTACTCTAACTCTCCCATCTTCTCTCTGTTTCCATTTTTTGTCTTTCATTTTCCCTCCCCCATCTCATTTTCTCTCCCTGTGACTCCCTTTCTCCCTCCCTTCTTCTGTCTGTGTAAAGAGTGCTGGTTCAGCAAGGTCTTCTGTTCATTCTCAAGGTGTCCGCGGTCTGCCTCTCCTCTCCTCTCCCCAGCTCTCTCTCTCTTCTTTTCTGAAGGCCCAGTTAATGGATTGGCCTTATATACCTTCCCAGCCTTAATTCCTTTCCTGATAAAGATCCCCTTTTACCCTCCCTTTCTATAAGTCTCTACTGATAGCAGACACACTGGGAAGGGCAGATGAGCACCACATCCTGTCTCTATGTCCAGGCCAGGGGAAAATGGATGTGGGTGAAAGAGAATCAATGTGTTTTCTCATTCATCTGTTAGTGAGGGGGAATGAGGGTCTGTATGGTGGTGAATAGGAGACGGCTGTCTCTTTAGCCCATATTAGCTGTACAGAGAGACACAGAGGCTGGCCTGGGATGGAAGGCTTTCAGCAGCTTGGTGGGGACAGAAGGTTATCAGGAGGATCTGGAGAATGGCAGGTATAGCTGTCAAAGCTGTCAGGCACGCAAAACCTCTATGACCACACACACGCCAACAGACTGGACAATGTTCACCAGAAGACCGTACATGTGACCTGCTCTGCTATTAAAGCATGGTGTGTTTCTGTTCAGACTGTACGCTCCGTTGTGTGTTTGAAAGCACTTCTGAAGTCATTTTCCCAAACGAGACAACAGTTTACAACACAAGTGCTTACATAGGGAGATTTACGGGACGGTAGCGGCGTAACTTCTATCTCCTCAACCTCCCTCCATCCTGGTATCCTTTACAAACTCAAAACTCCTCAGAGGTACTGTTGTAGGGGGGAGGAGATGGAGTCAGAATGGGGGAGTACGGGGCGAGGAAAATGGAGAAGGATGGAGGAAAGGTGGGGAGAAGGACAAAGAAAGTGGATGAGGAAAAGAAAATAGAAAGGGTGAGGGGAGGTAGACAGAAAGGGGAAGGAAAGAGAGATAAGGGTTGAGGAGAGAGAAAGAGAGAAGAAGGAAGAGAAGGAGAAGCCAGTGGTAGTTCTGGCAATGATCATCTGTAGTGGTAGTTTCCCTTTCGGTCTTTCCCTCCCTCCCTCCCTCCCCTTCTCCCTCAGACACAGAAGGCTGACAGAAGGCTAATCTTGCTTCATGTTTGATTCATTTTTAACCAGCTCTGGACTCTTCATGTTTCCATCCATTGGACGGTCTCATCTACTATCAGGAATCACAACGCATAATAAAACACTGTTAATATCTCTCATTCCCTCCTTCCCATCCGCTCCTCCATCCCTCCCTCCCTCCCTCCCTCCCTCACTCCTTCCTATCCCCTCCTCCCTCCCTCCTTCCCATCCCTCCCTCCCTCATTCCCATCCCCTCCTCCCTCCCTCCTTCCCATCCCCTCCTCCCTCCCTCCTCCCTCCCTCATTCCCATCCCCCCTCCTCCCTTCTCTCCATTTCTTCCTATTTGCACTCTTTCATGTGCCTGTTAAAAAAGGCAGATATTTGTCCAGTAATGATGCTCTTGTTAGGGTAGAGAGAATGTTTAAGTGGTGTTGGTAATAAAAAGAGACTGTGTGTGTCCTGTTCTACTGTAAGTACAAAAACATCCAGACAACGATAGTAGAACTATAAACATTTGACCTTTTAAGGACAATTTGCCAGTCTGTGTGAGGAAAAAGTCTGTTTTCATCTCAGGGGTCAAGTTTAGGGTATAAGCTACAATTGGGGTTAGGATTGTAATGAAGGTTAATGTTAAGTGTTTGGGGTTATGTTTAGGGTTAAGGGTCTGTGGTTATGTTAAGGGTTAAGGGTCTGGGGTTATGTTTAGTGTTAAGTGTCTGGGATTATTGTTTAGGGTTAAGGGTCTGTGGTTATGTTAAGGGTTAAGGGTCTGGGGTTATGTTTAGTGTTAAGGGTCTGGGGTTATGTTTAGTGTTAAGTGTCTGGGATTATTGTTTAGGGTTAAGGGTCTGTGGTTATGTTAAGGGTTAAGGGTCTGTGGTTATGTTAAGGGTTAAGGGTCTGGGGTTATGTTTAGGGTTAATTTTACTGTACATTCGGTATTGTTGTTTGATGGGGAGTGGTAGGACTATAGAGATCAGAGACATAGATCAAGCCTCTACCTTTATTGACCAGTTAGCTACACTTGTTAGGGTTTCTGGGTGTGTGTGGAGGGGTGTATTTTGCCCATCACAGCTTTTTTGAAACATAAATAAAAATGAATATTTATCACAAGGCGAGGGCTGTGTGATAGCGACTGGTGGATGTGTATGTCTGTGTGTGTGTCTCTGTCTGTGTGTATTGTCCGTATTTGTGTGTGTGTATTGGTGTGCCAGTGTGGCAGGAGCAGGGGAATTGATTTTTGACCAAATGTGTTTTGGATTTAATTCAGCCGCTGCATTTTTCACTTGACTGTATTTGCATAGAAATCATCAGAGGTGAGGGAAATATAGAGGACATCCAAGTAGCCAGGAGCACCAGGGAATATTTAGATGTTTACTGGGTTTCTCTCTCTTTTTCCATGTTTTCTACCCATTTTATCTACAGTAGTTTATTAAGTTAGGACCCCCTCCCTTTCCCCTCCTCCATCTCTTTCATTGATATTTATTGTGATGATGGTCAATAGTAGAAACAGTTTTGTCAATATGTAGACAGCTCATTGTTGTACAATGAACAAATACACAATGGATGACTCTCTATACTGGATTAATGATGTCTGAGTCTGAATGCAGTGACCTCCCTCTCTCTCCCTGTCTCTCCCTGTCTCACTCCCTCTCTCTCCCTGTCTCTCCCTGTCTCACTCCATGTCTCTCATTCTCTCTCCCTGTGGCTCGGCCCATCTCTCACGTTCTTCATCTGTCAATCGGTCTCTCTGACTCCAATTTTCATGTGGAAGCTCCTGTGTAGTCTAATGATCAATATGTCTATGTTTACTTAAAGGGGGATTTGATTCCAATACAATAACACAGGGCTTTAAAGTATTATTTCTTTTCAGAATGCCCTTATGCTCACATACTACCTCAATGTCTGTGTCCCCTGTGTCCCCTGTGTCTGTCTGTGTCCTGTCTGTCTGTCCCGTCTGCCTGTATCCTGTCTGTCTGTATCCTGTCTGTATCCTGTCTGTCTGTGTCTGTCTGTATCCTGTCTGTCTGTCCCCTGTTGGTCTGTATCCTGTCTGTCTGTATCCCCTGTCTATCTGTGTCTGTCTGTATCCTGTCTTTCTGTATCCCCTATCTATCTGTATCCTGTCTGTCTGTATCCTGTCTGTCTGTGTTCTGTCTGTCTGTATCCCCTGTCTATCTGTGTCTGTCTGTATCCCCTGTCTGCACTGTGTGACGTTGTGTCGGCCCCTGTGTGACGTTGTGTCGGCCCCTGTGTGACTTTTCCAAATGGCCCCTTATAATCACCGCTCTGCCGTTGACTGTAATGGAATGTGACGATTAGCACAATTGACGCCACACTAATGGGCCTGACTTTCTGTCGTTGCATGGGAGCAGTGCATTATGGGATAGCCTAAACGATTGTAGCGTATGACGGAGGGGTGTTTGGGGGTATAAATGAGGGCAAAGTGTTTCTCTCTTCCTCATTTAGGAGGAGGACAGGCAGTTAGTGAGATACTTATAGGAACACCAAATATCTCTGTCTAAATGTCAACTCCCTCCATTGGCCTGTGGGACAGGGACAGACAACCAGACAGACAATGTGGTCAGAGAAATGCTGTAGGCTTTATGGCAACTAACACCCTTAAACCATGGTATTTGGTTTTCGACTCCCTGTTAGAGACCTTGTTAGACCTTCCTGTTAGAGACCAACCTCTTAAAGACATTCCTGGTAGACCTTCCAGTTAGAGACCAACCTCTTATAGACATTCCTGTTAGACCTTCCAGTTAAAAACCAACCTCTTATAGACACTCCTCTTAGAGAAGAACCCTGTAGAAGACCCTGCTTTTCTCTTTCACTTAAACTTCTACCTCATCCTCACCTCTACTCTAATTGCCTTCTCCTCCTCTACACCAACTGTCTTCCTATCAAACTAAACTGAACAAAATTATAAACGCAACCCTTTTTTTTGGCCCTCATTTATCATGAGCTTAACTCAAAGATCTAAGACTTGTCTATGTACACAAAAGGCCTATTTCTCTCAAATAATGTTCACAAATCTGTTCAAATCTGTGTTAGTGAGGACTTCTCCTTTGCCAAGATAATCCATCCACCTCACAGGTGTAGCATATCAAGATGATGATTAGACAGCATGATTATTGCACAGGTGTGCCTTAGGCTGGCCACAATAAAAGGCCACTCTAAAATGTGCAGCGTGCAATTGGAATGCTGACTACGGGAATGTCCACCAGTGCTGTTGCCGGTGAATTTAATGTTAATTTCTCTACCATAAGCCGTCTCCAAAGGCGTTTCAGAGAATTTGGCAGTACATCCAACCGGCCTCACAACTGTAGACCACATGTAACCACACCAGCCCAGGACCTCCACATCTTCACCTCCAAGATCGTCTGAGACCAGCACGGCCCCATGTTGCAAGGATCTGTACACAATTCCTGGAAGCTGAAAACAACCCAGTTCTTGCATGGCCAGCATACTCACTGGACATTTCACTCATTGAGCATGTTTTGGATGCTCTGGATCGATGTATACGACAGCATCTTCCAGTTCCTGCCAATATCCAGCAACTTCGCACAGCCATTGAAGAGGAGTGGACCAACATTCCACAGGCCACAATCAACAACCTGATCAACTCTATGCGAAGGAGATGTGTTGCACTACGTGAGGTAAATGGTGATCATACCAGATACTGACTGGTTTTCTGACCCCCCGGACCCCCATGGACCCCCTCAATACAGTGAAACTTCACATTTTAGAGTGGCCTTTTATTGTGGCCAGCCTAAGTCACACCTGTGCAATAATCCTGCTGTCTGATCAGCATATTGATATGCCAAACCTGTGAGGTGGATGAATAATCCTGGCAAAGGAGAAGTGCTCACCAACACTGATTTGTGAACAATATTTGAGAGAATTAGGCCTTTATAGGTCTTAGATCTTTGAGTTCAGCTCATAAATGGGAGCAGAAACAAAAGTGTTGCGTTTATAATTTTGTTCAGTGTTTAACTCAAACCTCTTCTATAACCTCTTCTCCTTTAACCCCTCTTCTCCACTCTAACCTCTTCTATAACCTCCTCTCCTCTAACCCCTCTCCTCCACTCTAACCTCTTCTATAACCTCCTCTCCTTTAACCCCTCTCCTCCACTCTAACCTCTTCTATAACCTCCTCTCCTCTAACCCCTCTCCCCCACTCTAACCTCTTCTATAACCTCCTCACCTTTAACCCCTCTCCTCCACTCTAACTTCTTCTATAACCTCCTCACCTTTAACCCCTCTCCTCCACTCTAACCTCTTCTATAACCTCCTTACCTTTAACCCCTCTTCTCCACTCTAACTTCTTCTATAACCTCCTCACCTTTAACCCCTCTCCTCCACTCTAACTTCTTCTGTAACCTCCTCACCTTTAACCCCTCTCCTCCACTCTAACTTCTTCTATAACCTCCTCACCTTTAACCCCTCTCCTCCACTCTAACCTCTTCTATAACCTCCTATCCTCCACTCTAACATCTTCTAAAACCTCCTCTCCTTTAACCCCTCTCCTTTCCATCCTTTTCTATAACATCCTCTTCTCTAAACCCTCTCCTCTTTCCTATCCTCTTGTATAACCTCCTCTCTTCTAACCCCTCTCCTTCTCTAACCTCCTCTCTTCCTGTCTAAACTCATCTTCTCTAACCGTACTAAACTCTACTTATTTTCCCCTCTCGTCCTTTCTAACCCACTCTTCCCCTCTCTAACTCCTCCTTTTAACCTCTCTCCCTGCTCTAACCATTCACCTCTGACTTTCTCTTCTCCTCTCTGATTTCTCATCTCTCTGCCTCCACTCCTTCCTAAAGAGAGACAGAGAAAGAGAGACACATAGAGAGAGAGAGAGAGTGAGAGCGGGACAGAGACAGAAAGAGAGTGGGGGGAGGTCGGCTAACTTTAATCTTCATTACCTGCTTTGATTTCCCTGCATAATTTACTTCTTTTGAAGTGGCTCCACTATTACTGACAACATGTTACCTTTAATCTGAGGCCCCCAACATTAAATATTTAGTCATTTACTGAACAAAGGAGGGCCAGGGCCATTCTCCTAGAACTCCTTGACTTTCACTGTCATACAGTACACTGTCAGTGCAGCCAGTTAGACACTGTTCATTTGGGTTGGAGAAAGCCTTTTTCTAAGTGGAGGTGAGTTGAACCTCTTATTACCTTGTTATTTTACCAGACAGAGAGGGAAGAGTTCTGAAGTGCTACCGTTAGCAGAAGTGTGTGTAGGTGACTAGAAGGCTAAGTGTTTTACTCTGACTGAGGGGAAATGGTAGTGGTAGTTCACATCTCTGTACTGACTGTCATGTGTGTGTGTGTGTCCTCAGAAGGGAAATTAAAACAATTACCCAGACTCATAAATGTTGTTTCAGTCCCTCCCTCCCCTCTTCCCTCGCCACCTTTGATTAATTACTCTGTGAACATCATATGCTAGCTGAACAGAAACATAATTGTTAGTGTGTGTGTTATTGTGCATCTGTTTTTGTTTGTGTTTGCGCATGATTGTGTGTGCATGTGCACGTTTGTGTGTGTGTGGGTGAGAGAGATTGTTCTCATTGAATACATCCAGCTCATTTCCAGCTGTTTGCTTTCCAGTTTGGCCTCTTTCCAATCCGTGTGTTCACTCTTGGTCACCAGTGAAACCCTACACACCCCTTCACAATCTTCAAATGCTGCAGTCTTCAAAATATTATGTTTGCTACAGATCTACACAACCTAGCTACTCCACTTGAAAGTGTAATCACAGTACAAACCATTTTACAAATTAATAACAATTTAAACTCACAGAGATTGGGCTGTTGGTTGTGTCTTCCCACCAATAATGAATACCTTGCATTTTTCATTTTAGTCAGATGGATGTGTCCACTTATGTGCCCAACCCAAAAAACAGAGGAAAGGCAACAAATGGCCATAATGATGTGAGGGCCAGATTAAAACCTCTGTCAGGACAGCAGGGGTTAACCCGCTCCTCTTAGGATCATACACCACGAGATCTGTAACGGTCACTACTACCTTCTGAAGCCATTACAGCTGAGAAAGATTTGTAGAAAAATATCACAACGACTTTGTAAGTGGGAAATCATAATTCTGTCAGAATGTCTCAGTAAATGTTGTCAGGAATTGTTGATGGATAGTTGTATTCATTCCGTGTCTCTGATGTTCAGGGGAATTTAAGTCACCCAAACTGCCCTCCCAGGAACACTCAACCATGATAGTGTGTATATGGCATAAACATTAGTTTCATTGCCTTAATAAAAAAATTAAAATCATACAACTACATTATTAACCAAAATAATAAATCATACAACTACATTATTAACCAGGGTTAGGTTTCCAGAAGACGGAGACTTGGTTATGTCATCGTTCATTTGGACTTCGCTCTTTACATAATTTATATTGATCCTGAATAACCTCCTGCGGATGAAAAGCATACCCATAACATGATGCTGCCACAACAATACGTGAATGTATAGAGTTTCACCATGTGATTTTTGTAATTTAATGAATTCCACCGGAATTTTTTGTTTTTGATTTGGCTTAAAAAGGTCAATAATTAGCTGTGTTGTCTTACTTAATGGCCTCGTTGCAAACAGAATGGATTATTTTTTATATTGACCTACAGCTAGTGATGAGGAGTGAATATGACCTTGTTGACCTCTTGGTGTTGTGTAGCATCATTATGTTATGGGGTACTTCTAATCGGCGAGGACAGGAGAGCTGTTGAGATCAGAAGAATCTTAACAAATGCTAAGCAAGTGGAAAATGATTGTCTAACCAGCCCTAGGCTTTTGAACACAACCTTGGGATACAATTAGATTTTTCTGCAGACCATTTGCAAACGTTTTGCTGTAAAAGACACAGCTGAACGAGTTTACAAGAGGTGTCAGGTTTCCCGGAATACTTACTCCTTACATTTAAGAACATCAGGAACATGGTTTGAATATAGCTTCCCATCTATGAGTCTCAAACTAATTTTACTAAGCTTTTTTTAACAAAAAATCTTTTTTAAATAAATGGACTTATGTTGCCCTAAGTTTTGCCCTGAGTTGGTAGATTCACAGATGGGAGGACATTCGAGGTGCATCCACCAAGTAATTACCTTGCATGTGAAGACATTTCCATTCAGTACTGTACATCCTCATTTGTATTTCTTATTTATTTGGATAATCTTATATAATTTATCTTCACCTTGTAAAGGTGTTGTGTAGATCGGAGGACATTCTTTTAAATGTGGAACTTTCTAGACTTGATTCAATTGTGAAGATTGTACAGGAGGGTTGCAGTCTTTCACTAGCATCTATATGTCCTACATCACAATGCCCATCCACGCTCACTACAATACTCACTATAGTGACACACACGCAAAGACACACGCATTAACACACACACAAGCAAACACACTTTGTGATCCTGGGGGCAATATTGATCTGAATAAACAGTAGAATAATCTTTACTAATCACACTGGCTCTGGCTTTATTAACAATTGATGTAGCCAGAGTAGAGATCAACGGAGGTACAGCTAAGATGGAGTGTGTGTGTGAGTGTGTGTGTGTGTGTCCCAGTCATCCTGTCCATCTTTCTCTGTAGTAATCTGTCTGAGGGATCACATACATTATTAAACATTTTCTTTAACTGTTTCACCACCCACCCACCCACATTTTTCCCTAAACAACTGAAAACACTTCAGGAATGACCTCTCTGTCCACGCTTAAGTTATGTATCTGTTCTCCCTCCTAATACCTTTGAACTTGACAAAACACCCTCCTCTTTCTTCTTCTTTCAACTGGCTGCTGTACTGTCTCATTAATAAGGCTGTGTATATCCATAATCAGGGCGGGACATTATGGGCTGTGTGTGTGCGCGTGTGAGCACGACCGCCCCAGGGCAGAGTATTTTTCTTCTCTCAATACTGTATTGATTTCCTGTATGACTTCATCAGACTTACACTTGCCCAAGCCTAGCTCATAGGCCCATCACCAAACAAACCTTTGTGTGATCCTGTTTAGAGAACACAAACAAAAAATTACAGGACACTGAGAGATTTTAACATGACCCTTTCTGTATTGAATTATTAAATGATTGAATAACGTATGGAACTGAGTACGGCATGCGTTGACTGTTTCCTATGAGCCTATGTGTGACTAGGTTTGCAAAGTTACCGGCGATTTACCAAAGCTCATGTCTGAAGTACCCAGATCAGCCACTAGGTGTCTTGTGACTGACAACATAAAAGCCTTGAAGATACAAATATTCTGGTCATTCACTAGTAATGACCCTTCCTTGCCAACCCTATTTGCGACCCAGATGTAGAGTAAACATGTTGTGTCCAACTGCTGCCATTTTGATTTCAATATCTTCATTTCATGGTTATTGTTGAGACTGTCTGAGAGTAATCTGTTCTGTGATCTGTGGTGAAAGCTAGCTGTCGAAATTGGCAACTCTCTTTTTTTATATCTCTTTTACAAATTCCTCAAGATATCTAAAGGTTTCCTGTCGCCTGAACCGGCTGACATTTCAAGGTTTTCTTAAAACAGCTCTTGCACAAAGGGAAAATTATCACATTGTTTCCAATTGCAAGGGGTTATTTCAACCTAATTATGTGGCAAATTCTGTTTTGACTGAACCAGGCCTCTAGTGGTGGAATTTGTGTGGGCGTGTGTGTGGGCGTGGGTGTGTGAAAAAGTGAGAGTGACAGAATATATCAACCTTTAGAGGTGACCCACGCTCTGTTACCTCCTTTAACCTGAGACTGCAGTCCAACGCAAGTACACACACCCGGGCTGAGAACTATAAAAGCCTTTTACATCATCTGCAGTACACACCTTCAAATTCAACTGTCATTACAACAAATGTTAGTTAGCACCATTCACCACATGCGCATCGGGCATCTAATCTTAGTTAGAATAAGCACTGACATCCTCTACACACATTCCTGCTTGTTAGCACCGGCATTTAGAACATGGCTGCCGAGACCTAAAACTTTCCACCTTTAATGTAGCAACCGTTTTACGTCAGCTGTCTACAGCACACCTTTAATCTCCTTTTGACTAGAACAAGCGTTTACATCATTCCTTCACATACCTTTCCCCTCGGCCTGTCATTGCAACAAGCGTTTAGGACAGGGGAACACAGAGTCATCTCCCCCGTCTCTTTGTTCCCTAGAGCAGACCTCATCAGACATGACTACAGCCTCTCCTCTTCCTACATGAATAAAATAAATAATATTCATGACTGATCTTAGAGTCTGTTTTAACTTAACTCTCTCTTTTTTTGCTCGGTTAGGAGTCAGATGAAGGCTAGGTTGCATGGGTAATCTGTAAAGTGTTTGACTAACTCTGTTCTCTAATGCGCTGTTAAAAATGTTACGTGACAACACATCCAGAATGGGTCGGTCAACCTGACAAAAGCAAAGTTTGGCAATATGTGGACGCCAACCAAGACTAAAGTCTCTAGAATTCAACAAAAACATATTTTAATCTGAATCTTGCTGCCTTGCTGTGGTTGACAATAAACTGCTTCAGTCAGACTGAGCCCAAAACACTTTACAGTACACTGCTTCAACTAAACTAAGGCCAAGACAGTTTACAGTACGCCGCTTCAGCTAAACCAAGCCAACATGTTTTTTTTACAGTAAACAGCTTCACCCAGACTGAAGCAGTCTCTGGTGTTTCCCGCTACTGTCTCCTGATTTCTATCTCGGGGTGAGCAGAGGACAGCAGCAGTGATTCCTAATAACAGCATTTGTAATGTCTGCCCTCAGGATATGTATAAAGGCTGTTTCATCTAGAATCCCGGATTATGTCATTTAGTCTGATCAAACACTCAAAGACAAATATACACTCTTAAGACAATGGTAATGGAAGGGATTGGTTCTTGGGTCACGGTTCCTTTAGACTTTAGGACCCTCTCCGCCCCAACCCTCTTCATGTCCTACTATCATATCCTTCAGCTTACAGCTCTTGTTCAATACACATTCCACCTTTGGCAGAACCGTATTAATATCAAACCATCATTTGACTGGGTTTAATTAAGATGCGAATGATATTCGTGCCCTGTATGTTTTATTAGCGCTGCTGCTAAAAGGAGGAAATGACTCCTCCGTGCTGCTTCATCATACATATGTATCACGTCCCTAAAACACACACCTCGGTTCTCACAGGAGTGAATGTGTGTGTTTTAATATTAAATCGTTTATAGTTCTCTTTGCTTTGGGTTTAATCGGGCCTGTTTTCCTATTTGTACGGCCACCCTCCCAGCTCCACTCCCCACTCCCCCCCCCCTCCTCCCCCGCCCCTCAACTTGACCCTAATTGAGGATAATGAGTACAAGCTCCGTTGCTATCCTCCCCTCTCTTCTCGTGTAGTTACGCAGTAGTGCGGGACCCATGGACTTCCCCAGTGGCTGTACTCATTGGGTATACGTGTCTTTGTGGTGGTCACTGTTGATTCACCTACAAACAAAAACCATTTTGTGTGTGTGTGTGTTTGTGTGTCTGATCCTAGCCCCTCAGAGAGAATATTGAGCGATGTGCCTGTCAGAGGACATGATGTGTTCAGGTCAGTTTTTACACCTGTACTGTGGTGCTGTGTTGATGTGCGTGCATATGTGTGTTTGAGTGTGTGGTCTGACAGATATGACCTCAAAAGGCAGCCTCTTTCACTCACTCTCTTCTCGGGAGTTGCTCACTGAGCGACTCCGACAAGCTCACTCCGTCTCTCTCATTCTCTCTCCTTCGCCACTTCGTTCTCCCTCACCCTCCCCCTGACACCCTCTCTCTGTCACTAACTTTAAAGACTCCCCCTTCTCTCGCAAGCCTGCTTCACGATGATGAAACGATGATGATGTCACCTTCCTTACTCATACAGCAAGTGTCATTTGTCTCCATGTGGTAAAATTTCACAGTGATGAAGTAGAGTGTCAGGACCAAGTATCAATACATGCCTTCATAACCACCACTAAGAGAATTGGTCAATATCCTAGCTACACGCGCGCACGCACGCACACGCACACACAGCCTGCAGTAGCATTAGTATTCAGGGGTAGTGGACATGTTTTAACAGTGTAAACTATGAACAATGACTCCGCTCACTTTGTTAGATTCATGTAGTATACATGACCATGTACTCACACCCAATCAATGACACCATCAATTGGTGTGTGGCGTTGTGAGGTCATATTTATTGTTAAGAAGTTCACCTTGACTCCCCCCTGTGAGTGTATAATGCAGAGATGTTATTTACATGTTAAACCCTGAGTTTCCTGTTACAGCTCAATATGGCAGAGCGGAGCACAGGTCCTGAGTCATTGATTGATTCATCCATTTATGGGTATCTTTGAATCGCAGTGACACACAGCCAGACATCCTTAGGCCCGGACGGATCACACAAGAACAGTCTCAGTGCTCCGGCTCCTTAACATGCGGGCGTGACTTGGGCGTGACCTGTGTGCTTGAGACAGGGTAAGTATCCGGAGGAGCGTTAGGTCAAAGGTTGTGTGGGACTCTTGTCACAAAGAGGGACTGCGTCAGAGGAGAGAGGGACTTGTGTATGGAATGGATTGGTCAGTATGCAGTCTTATACCTTATGCCGTCTTATCCTGAGGATGTTATTTCTGACAACTAACAGGAGTTCCTCTACTCATCCTGAATAACCTGAAGGACCTCCACCACTTCTTATACCCTCTATGTCAGCCTGAATAACATACTCTGTGCTGTGAGGGCTTCTATCACTTCATGCAATATACCCTCTATGTCAGCCTGAATAACGTGCTGTACCTGCGGTGAGGGCTTCTATCACTTCATGCAATATACCCTCTATGTCAGCCTGAACAAGGTGCTGTACCTGCGGTGAGAGCTTCTATCACTTCGTATGCCGTCCATGTCAGCCTGAATAAGCTGTGTTGTGAGAACTTGTGTTCTACAAAATGACAGCTCAGTTGTAGCTGGTCCGGTGTCATTGTGCCCTGCCCCACCCTACTCTGGATAAAGCCCTTATGGCATGCACACACTCTGATGGACAACGGTGGGTGCTGGGGGATGGTTAAGATCAATAAATCTGGCAGACACACACACACACACACACGTACACACACCCTCCTTTCTTCCTGTCTTCACCTGTCTGCCGAGGTAAACACATGCATTTAAATGAGGTCCTGGGTGGCATAGTAACAAAGACAAATGATGTTGTGTGTAATATTTCTCTATTAACATAAAGTAATACAGAGTGAATGGTGGCCGTGTGTGGAGGGAGTTAGAGGCTAATGTCCCGTATCTGATGTGGACAATGTCAGGGCTGTATATTGATCAACCTGTGTCCTTCTCTCCCCAAGGAATGTGTGTGCGCTTGCGTAAGAGCGTGTGCGTGTCTTTTACCGAGGTTAGAGGGTGTGGCACACACTTGGCTGCCAACTGTCTTATTGCATCACACTGCTTTATTAACCCCCCATCCCCTCAGTGAGAAGACTGTTGATAGCTGGGCCCAGGTAAAGCCCCTGGCAAGACCACTGCTATCACAATGCTGCACTGTTACAACCACTTTGTAACCCCCAAATTTGCAACTGAGCTGCAGGCAATTCAAAAGCAGACAAAACCCTGAGACCCATGATCTGCAACGTTTAACAACCAGGGCATTCGAATGCATTCGCGTTCATTCAAAACACTTGATAGCGCGCTTTATTGTTGACGCCACTGAAAAGGTTTTCTTTCTTGAGCCTTAGAACCAGCCGTAGTGCCACTCCAACTCCCTGTTCTTTAGCTCCGTTGTCAAGCCTCAGCTGATGAATGCCACTCTGCCAGGCCTGGCATTGCAGTACAGCAGGGAGAGGCATCAAGCTGCTCAACAGATTACAGGTAACAAACTGAATGAGCCAAACAGCCCTGTTGCCCCTCTGGTTGCCTGGAGCTAAATAAACTTGTTATAGCAACTAACTACAGTAGCCTCGCTACATGTGTGTTGCTTAGTGCGGACATAGCTCTTTTTTGAATGTTTTTGTAGATTACATTGTTAGAATCTGTCAGGTAGTTAGTATTTTTTTGTTTGTTGCAAGCCCAGTTTGCTTGAGCAAGTTATAGGGCAGCTGTGTCCTTGCCATGGCCAAAGGAAGGCCGAACAGTTCCCAAACACACATGTTCAGAGTGCAGATCTAATTTAAATGTTTCAAAGTACATCCGATTTAAAACTCTTTCTCTGATTGATTAAAATGTGCATTGGGTTTACATTCAAACCCCTTTCAAAAACCAGATCTCCAGTTTGGTGCACTTCTTGGTTTGATCTTTTTATTACCAGCGGCGTCAGTTTTTTGTTGAAAAGTGGTGGGGACAAAAGATCAGATGAAAAAAACATTACAACAGGACGGGAAAAATATTGAATAACGGTGCCGCGCATCAAAAATGGGCATAGCGTAGGCCAGTCAACAACATGAAAATACTCAGCATAAAAAATGAAACAAATGTAACAACCCAGTTGACAAAGCGGTTTGAACAGGAAGGTCTACAGCACCTGGTCAAGCTGGAGAAAGTCCTACTCTCTGGTCATGTTGATGACGTGGTTGACCTGTGTCCAGAGCTACAGTTCCAGTCCCTAAAGGTGCAGCCGGCCATGTTCACTGCCAATTACACCTACAAAACCTGCTCAGAAGTGACAGAAATAATGAGGAACATGGTTCCCGAAGTCCGTGGTCTCTTCAGTCAATTTGAGGCACTTCTGCGTTTGTTGCTTGTTGTTCCTGCCTCATCTGCTGAAGCAGGGAGAAGCTTCAGTGCCTTGAGACGCCTGAAGACCTGGCTGCACTCTTCAATGTCACAAACCCAACTCAACAGTGTGGCTGTTTGTCATGTTCACAGAGAGAGAATGTATAACTTGGACAAGAAGAAACTGTGTCAAGAATTTGTTCAAGTTACTGATCGGCGCATGCATGTTTTTGGGTCATTTTAGAATCAGTAATAGTTTATTAACTTTTTTTGGACAATGTACATTGTTTCTTTCTGTATCTAAACTTCATTGCATGTTTTATTTTGTGCAAATAAACCTTTAACATTTATTGGTTTGCTTGATTTTTCAGAAAATTTTAACCAAATGCTTTCAAAAAGTGGTGGGGACAAAATCAGCCATTTAAAAAAGTGGTGGGGGCAAAATCAGCCATTTCAAAAAGCGGTGGGGACAAAATCAGCCATTTCAAAAAGTGGTGGGGACTAAATCAGCCATTTCAAAAGGTGGTGGGGACAAAATCAGCCATTTCAAAAGCTGGTGGGCACAAAATCAGCCATTTCAAAAAGTGGTGGGGAAAATCAGCCATTTCAAAAAGTGGTGGGGACAAAATCAGCCATTTCAAAAATTGGTGGGGACAAAATCAGCCATTTCAAAAAGTGGTGGGGACTAAATCAGCCATTTCAAAAGGTGGTGGGGACAAAATCAGCCATTTCAAAAGGTGGTGGGGACAAAATCAGCCATTTCAAAAGGTGGTGGGGACTAAATCAGCCATTTCAAAAGGTGGTGGGGACTAAATCAGCCATTTCAAAAGGTGGTGGGGACAAAATTAGCCATTTCAAAAGGTGGTGGGGACAAAATCAGTCATTTCAAAAGGTGGTGGAGACAAAATCAGCCATTTCAAAAGGTGGTGGGGACAAAATCAGCCATTTCAAAAAGTGGTGGGGACAAAATCTGCCATTTCAAAAGGTGGTGGGGACAAAATCAGCCATTTCAAAAGCTGGTGGGCACAAAATCAGCCATTTCAAAAAGTGGTGGGGAAAATCAGCCATTTCAAAAAGTGGTGGGGACTAAATCAGCCATTTCAAAAGGTGGTGGGGACTAAATCAGCCATTTCAAAAGGTGGTGGGGACTAAATCAGCCATTTCAAAAGGTGGTGGGGACTAAATCAGCCATTTCAAAAGGTGGTGGGGACAAAATTAGCCATTTCAAAAGGTGGTGGGGACAAAATCAGTCATTTAAAAAGGTGGTGGAGACAAAATCAGCCATTTCAAAAGGTGGTGGGGACAAAATCAGCCATTTCAAAAGGTGGTGTGGACAAAATCAGCCATTTCAAAAGGTGGTGGGGACTAAATCAGCCATTTCAAAAGGTGGTGTGGACAAAATCAGTCATTTCAAAAGGTGGTGTGGACAGAATCAGCCATTTCAAAAGGTGGTGGGGACAAAATCAGTCATTTAAAAAGGTGGTGGAGACAAAATCAGCCATTTCAAAAGGTGGTGGGGACAAAATCAGCCATTTCAAAAGGTGGTGTGGACAAAATCAGCCATTTCAAAAGGTGGTGGGGACTAAATCAGCCATTTCAAAAGGTGGTGTGGACAAAATCAGTCATTTCAAAAGGTGGTGTGGACAGAATCAGCCATTTCAAAAGGTGGTGGGGACATGTCCCCCGCGTCCCCAGTGTAAATGACACCTATGGTTATTACCCAATCATTTGGAGTCTTACTGTTTCTACAGTGTCTTCTTTGAATGGTGTTTGATGTCCAGTTGAAAGACGGCAGGATTTATCTGAAGTGCATTTGACGTGTTTGCAGGCATGGGTGAGGGTGACAGAGAGTGATCCCCCATGTGTGTCAGTCTATGGTCTTTGATAAATGCAGTACACATTAAGACTGACAGACTGACAGCTATAGCGCTGATCAGCAATTGCATCTACTCATCTCTCACTGCTCTCTCTCTGTCTCCCTCTTTTTCTCCCCTCCCAGTCACCTAATTCTTTCTTCCCTATCACCTCCTCCCTTTCTCCTCTCTCTGTCATTCTCTTCTGTCTCTCATTCTCGTCTCTCTCTCCTCTCATCCTCGCCTATATCTGTATTATAATGTGTGCTAATCTTGCCACCATGCTCTGACATCCTAATGTTTCACCTGATAACAACACACACTTATATTGCTGGCAGATACATGCCGTTAGCTTGCCTGAACCACAACAACTTGTTTCATCGCTATGGTATCAATGGCTGTGCTGATCTATTACCTCTGTCAGAAGAATATGTTTATTACAAAACATTCATCCTGATAAGATACTAATGTTATGTACAGGAAAGTGTGTATTGAGCTGCTTTTTTACAAGGCTTGCTTTGGTTGTAGGTGTTTGCAAAGCTGTACATAACTGACTGTCAGAGTAACATTGGACACCTAGTCTTTCATTAGCACTAAACGTGTAGCCTGACAGT
The DNA here is from genome assembly GCF_011004845.1 of Esox lucius. Lineage (NCBI taxonomy): Eukaryota > Metazoa > Chordata > Actinopteri > Esociformes > Esocidae > Esox > Esox lucius. The sequence continues at coordinate 19,460,109 of NC_047587.1, forward strand.
CAGAATAACATTGGACGCGTAGCCTGACAGTCAGAATAACACTGGACGTGTAGCCTGACAGTCAGAATAACACTGGACCTGTAGCCTGACAGTCAGAATAACACTGGACCTGTAGCCTGACAGTCAGAATAACACTGGACGTGTAGCCTGACAGTCAGAATAACATTGGACGTGTAGCCTGACAGTCAGAATAACACTGGACGTGTAGCCTGACAGTCAGAATAACACTGGACGTGTAGCCTGACAGTCAGAATAACACTGGACGTGTAGCCTGACAGTCAGAATAACACTGGACGTGTAGCCTGACAGTCTGAATAACACTGGATGTGTAGCCTGACAGTCAGAATAAATTCGGACGTGTAGCCTGACAGTCAGAATAACATTGGACGTGTTGCCTGACAGTCAGAATAACACTGGACGTGTAGCCTGACAGTCAGAATAACACTGGACGTGTAGACTGACAGTCAGAATAACATTGGACGTGTTGCCTGACAGTCAGAATAACACTGGACCTGTAGCCTGACAGTCAGAATAACACTGGACGTGTAGCCTGATTATTAGAGTAACACTGTACATGTAGCCTGACAGTCAGAATAACCCTGGATGTGTAGCCTGATTATCAGTGTAACCCTGGATGTGTAGCCTGATTATCAGTGTAACCCTGGATGTGTAGCCTGGCAGGCATACATTAGATATCTCCTGTGTATCTCAGTTGGTAGAGCAGGGCACTTGCAACAGCAGGGTTGTGGGTTGGTTTATCACAGTGAGATTAAATAGATTTTCTGGGTATCAGGATTTTCAAAATAGACGATTAGCCTGACTATCAGACAGATATTGGTGGAGGTGGGGAATCCTATGTGAATTGAAACACTGCAACTTCTGTTACATTTTTTGAAGTAATATCAGTGGTGTAAAATATATATATTTTTTAAATGAAGCTTGAGTATAAGTTAATACTTTGAAAAACATATTAAAATAAATGTTTAGCCGGATAGCTAGCAAGCTGCTTTTGTTAATTGTTTTCTAGCTAATGTTAGTTTCAGCTTTCAGCTGACTGGTTTTAACGTGTGTTAATGAGCCTAGAGCTATTAGACATTGAATACTTGGACCAGGCAAGGTAACGCTTCAAAGCAACACAGTGTGGCTAGTCAAAACACTGAGATTTCGCTCTGTAAGATGTTAGCAATCAGCCGTTTGTATAGTGGTGAAATAATGATCGCGTATCTGGTCGTCAAGGGAGAGAGTAATTCGATTATTTATTGCAGCATTTCATAGTCTATTGTTCATGTTATTACAGAGCCGATCTTACTCGGCTTTACAAACAAACTCATCTCAAAGAAACTTCCAGTCGTCCTCTACTTTATAGACATCGCAGGACAGAATACACAACACAGTACTGTAAACCCACTGGCTAATTACTGTCGCGCTATTACTGGACATGACTTCCTGTGTACGGATATGAACAGATGTTCTTTTGTTTTCTCAACATCATACACTTCTACATTAACAGAAGGTTGCACATGGTTGATTTGGTATACAGAGAATTCTGCAACTGATAACCATTAAAGAAAGACCTTTGTGCCTACAAATGTTGTCAGTGTGACCGTTTTTAAGTCCTACGGTCAGCTTATCCACATGACCTTTATAATTGAAGCTAGGCAAAATCTGGATATTGGTTAGGCAATGGTTCCGTGTCAACACCAGACTGTTAGCTTTCCCTGTGCTGTGGCCGTCTGGGCCATGGACTACTAAGACTATGCTTAGCGTCTCAGCCCCCTTCCCTACAGTTACTGAGCAGTTGTTCTGTACCACACTGGACTCAAATCCCCGCTCACCTCCCTGCATCTAGATAGACTGTGGATCAACTGTAAATCCAGGTATTGTATTTTATATGCTCATATGCCGTTTTCTGCTCACCACCACCCAGTTAGAGAAGTGTTTGTCGACTAAGGTGTAGATTTTGTGTATTCTCTACTTTTGTTGTATACCGCTAGCAGTACGTTCAAGTGCAAATTTGAGAATACTTACATTTTCTTAGCGATGTTTGGATTTTAAATTATTGCGCTTCAACCAATTCCTAATCAGTCTCCAAAATAACGTGTACGAAAAGTTGAGAGGTCCCCATATTGCTTATTAACACTAATGTGTTTTAATGTCCCTTTGTGAACATCCATCTCTTTCGGTATGAATTCCTACTTCATCTCTCAGGAGATTTACTATGATGACATCAACAATATTTATCACACTTGTGTTAGCTAAATGCTTTCATAACCTTTGTCTTTCTTATATTACAGAGATAAAAATTCATAATTTGGATATATTTTACTTCTTTTATAAGGCTGTTTGTATCCACAGTTGTGTACATTTTTGTTTGTGTGTGTGTTCAGTAACTTCTACTAAGCTTGAGCCCAGTAGGTGTACAGAGCTGCTACTATAATCTACTGTAAGACACTGATATCTTTGAGAGGACTAGAGAATGCTTCCTCAGCAGTTACACACACAGCTAAGGCCACAGAGCAGGAAGTCACAGAATGGACAAGTACATGCACACACACACACACGCACATACACACACACAGAGGTACAGACACAAACACACAGAGGTACAGACATACACGCACATACACAGAGGTAGACACACACACACACACACACACACACACACACACAGTGGTAGAGACACACACACAGTGGTAGAGACACATACACACCAGTAGAGACACACACAGAGGTAGAGACACACACACAGAGGAAGAGATTCACACACACACACACAAAGATTGAGACACACACACAAATGTAGAGACACACACACAGTGGTAGAGACACACACACACACACACAGTGGTAGAGACACACACAGTGGTAGAGACACACACAGAGGTAGAGACACACACAGAGGTAGAGACACACAGAGGTAGAGACACACACAGAGGTAGAGACACACGCACACAGGAAGAGATGCACACACACACAATGATTGAGACACACACACAAATGTAGAGACACACACACAGAGGTAGAGACACACACAGTGGTAGAGACACACACACACACACACACAGAGGTAGAGACACACACAGAGGTAGAGACACACACAGAATAAGAGATGCATACACACGCACACACACACACAAACACACACAGAGGTTGAAACACACACACAAATGTAGAGACACACACACACACTGGTAGAGACACACACAGAGGTAGAGACACACACACCGAGGTGGAGACACACACAAACACACACCGAGGTGGAGACACACACACACAGAAAGACTAATGCAGGACATTCATAATATACAAATGATTTCCGGTAAAAATGGGATTTTAGTGGGAAGTGATAGTTTTAGGTCATAAGTGATGTCCTGACTAGGTGCTGTGTCAGCAGAGCTGCTGTGTGTTAAGGCTGGGTAGTAACGTTAAGAAAAGGGTTAGGGTTAGGCCACTTCCTCAATGTAAACTACACAAGGGAGTTATCATTTACTTTGAATTTCAGCACCAAAAGTACATTTTCCTGTGTAAATCATTTGTAATTGCTGGCTATACTTTTGGTGCTGAAATAGGTGGAAGTGAGATGTGGTCTGCATACACTAATAGCTCCTCAACTCTACTTTGTAAAGTGGAGAATAGTTAGCTGTTTGGATTTAGGTGTTAAGGGTAAAGTTAGATGATCGGGTCCATGACTTATACTTTGCTGCCCACACACCTTCCCCTGACATTCTATCATGTACCTCCACACACCTTCCCCTGACATTCTATCATATACCTCCACACACCTTCCCCTGACATTGTATCATATACCTCCACACACCTTCCCCTGACATTGTATCATATACCTCCACACACCTTCCCCTGACATTCTATCATATACCTCCACACACCTTCCCCTGACATTCTATCATATACCTCCACACACCTTCCCCTGACATTCTATCATATACCTCCACACACCTTCCCCTGACATTCTATCATATACCTTCACACACCTTCCCCTGACATTCTATCATATACCTCCACACACCTTCCCCTGACATTCTATCATATACCTCCACACACCTTCCCCTGACATTCTATCATATACCTCCACACACCTTCCCCTGACATTCTATCATATACCTCCACACACCTTCCCCTGACATTCTATCATATACCTCCACACACCTTCCCCTGACATTCTATCATATACCTCCACACACCTTCCCCTGACATTCTATCATATACCTCCACACACCTTCCCCTGACATTCTATCATGTACCTCCACACACCTTCCCCTGACATTCTATCATATACCTCCACACATCTTCCCCTGACATTCTATCATATACCTCCACACACCTTCCCCTGGCATTCTACCATATACCTCCACACACCTTCCCCTGGCATTCTACCATATACCTCCACACACCTTCCCCTGGCATTCTATTATACCTTCAGCTTTAAAATGCCTCTCCTGTTGAAGGGTTGTGGTTAAATGTAGTTAGGTGAGTGTTTTCCCAGTGAAGAAAAAAGCAATGTGTATTTGCTGGAAGAGAAGCTGTCTGGGTCTAACCCATACTGCAGGATACGTGTCCCATAGTCAGTGGCTTGGAACACTGGACCATCTTAGTTCTCTCCAAACAGTCTAACAGAGAAGAAAATGTTGTATATTAAACAATATACCTACGTCCACCCATCCAGACAGAGTCTTTCACAGGGCAGGCTGGCCCTCGTCTGGCGCTGTTCCGGACATATTGTTGTTAATTAAACGCCAGTTGCACGTCTTCATGACTCCATCACCTCATCTACACTCTCTTTCTCTCTGACTTTCCCCTTTACTCATGGTTTTCAGACTCCCCCCATGAAGGGCATAATGTCTGCTGCTCTTAGTTCTTTCGTTTCGATTGGTTTCCATGTTAAGACCCAGACTACAAGTGAGGACAGTTCCTAAGGAATCAGTCACCTGCATTAATCCATTAAATACAAATGAGGGTGGGATACATCGGTGTGACGCCGTCTAGGAGGTGGAGCTGCAGCTTGAACTGTCACACAACCACCTGGGACTGCTCTTCATTGTCCCTTGATGTAACAGGGCTCTGTCGTTTAGCCGCTCGTCTACTTCGTTCCCTTCTTCAGAGAATCAGGGTTGTGTTCAGAACCTAAAGTTTATTTTCAGCTGGTCACAGTCGTCCCCTCCTTAGTCGTCCCCTCCTACAGTCGTCCCCTCCTACAGTCGTCCCCTCCTACAGTCGTCCCCTCCTACAGTCGTCCCTTCCTACAGTCTCCACCCCCCACAGCCCCCCCCCACAGTCGTCCCCTCCACAGTCGTCCCCTCCACCATTAACCCCTTAGACTGCCTTTATACGTTCATTCCATATGCCAAGCTGTACCCATTTATGCGTTGTTCTGTCTAGTTTGAAACCCAAAAACGAAGTCCTCTGTAGTGGATATTTATAGTTTTCCTTATTTTGTGTTACATCAAATGAAAATGGATTTAAATAGAAGGTTTAACCACAGATAAACCGAAAATGTCCATAATGTCAAAGTAAAAATGAAATCAGCAAACCGTTCTAAATTATTACATACAGTGGGGAGAACAAGTGTTTGATACACTGCCGATTTTGCAGGTTTCTCCTACTTACAAAGCATGTAAAGGTCTGTATTGTTTATCATAGGTACACAAATATCCAGAAAATCACATTGTATGATTTGTAAATAATTTATTTGCAATTTATTGCATGACATAAGTATTTGATCACCTACCAACCAGTAAGAATTCTGGCTCTCACAGACCTGTTAGTTTTTCTTTAAGAAGCCCTCCATTTCTCCACTCATTACCTGTATTAACTGCACCTGTTTGAACTCGTTACCTGTATAAAAGACACCTGTCCACACACTTAATCAAACAGACTCCCACCTCTCCACAATGGCCAAGACCAGTCCAGGCCCATCTGAAGTTTGCCAATGACCATCTGGATGATCCAGAGGAGGAATAGGGGAAGGTCATGTGGTCTGATGAGACAAAAATAGAGCTTTTTGGTCTAAACTCCACTTGCCGTGTTTGGAGGAAGAAGAAGGATGAGTACAACCCCAAGAACACCATCCCAACCGTGAAGCATGGAGGTGGAAACATCATTCTTTGGGGATGCTTTTCTGCAAAGGGGAAAGGACAACTGCACCGTATTGAGGGGAGGATGGATGGGGCCATGTATCGGGAGATTTTGGCCAACAACCTCCTTCCCTCAGTAAGAGCATTGAAGATGGGTCGTGGGCTGGGTCTTCCAGCATGACAACGACCCGAAACACACAGCCAGGGCAACTAAGGAGTGGCTCCGTAAGAAGCATCTCAAGGTCCTGGAATGGCTTGGCCAGTCTTCAGACCTGAACCCAATAGAAAATATTTGGAGGGAGCTGAAAGTCTGTATTGCCCAGCGACAGCCCCGAAACCTGAAGGATCTGGAGAAGGTCTGTATGGAGGAGTGGGCCAAAATCCCTGCTGCAGTGTGTGCAAACCTGGTCAAGAACTACAGGAAACGTATGATCTCTGTTATTGCAAACAAAGCTTTCTGTACCAAATATTAAGTTCTGCTTTTCTGATGTGTCAAATACTTATGTCATGCAATAAAATTTACTTAAAAATCATACAATGTGATTTTCTGGATTTTTGTTTTAGATTCCGTCACTCACAGTTGAAGAGTACCTATGATAAAAATTACAGACTTCTACATGCTTTGTAAGTGGGACAACCTGCTAAATCAGCAGTGTATCAAATACTTGTTCTCCCCACTGTATATAAAACAGAAAACAATTTATTGCCTAGGTATTCACCCCCCTGCGATGACTCCACTGAAAGAGCTGTGGTGCTACCAATTGTCATTAGAAGTCTTTTAATTACTTGAATGGAGTCCATCTGTGTGCAGTTAAGGTGTTTCACATGATGTCCAGGTTAAATGCACCACTCTGGGAGGTCCTGGTTAGTACAATTACTAACAACAACTACAGGCATGTGGGAGATTCTGAGAGGGAGTGGAAGAAGATTCTATGGCCTCAAGGCTGAGTGTTATGTCTGACCCATCATCATGGGAGCACCGTCCCCACTGTGAAGCATGGTGCTGGCGGAGTCATGCTATGGGAATGCAGCTCCGTGCTAGGGACTGGATAGCTTGTGGAAATACAGGGCAAAATGGATGCTGCAAATTACAAAGAAAACATTCTGGGGTCTACCAAAGACCTGAGCCTTGAGAGAAGATTCTACTTCCAGAACAATGATTAAACATACAGTCAAAGCAACGCTAGTGTGGCTGGAAAAAAGGTAATCGTCCTGGAGTTGACCGATTAAAGCCCAGACAATCCTGTTGAGAATATGTGGAAAGAGTTGAAAAAGTCTGTTCACCAAAGGCCCCCCTTCCAACCTGATGGAGCTTGATCAATTTTGCATAGAAGAATGGGCACAGATGACAGTGCCTCTGACAAATGAATATTTATATATAGGTTGATTATTTATGCAATCAATTCATTTTCTGTTGTGACACCCACAACATCCACTGTGCCGGTTTCTAGCTTTCCCCATTCCATGTCACCTGTTTATTGAGCACACGTGTTCACAATTTATAATCACCCCTTTTCTATTTATATAAACCAGCACCACAATCCTTTGTCAAGTCTTGTTTTTCATTAAACCAGTGCCGCTGTGAATCCCGACCATTGTTGCCAGTTACCTTGTGCATTTTAGTATGTTTTGGATTTTACTTTAAGTCTGTTTTGGATTTTCTTATACATTTACTACAGTTTGTAGATTTCATTGTTCTTTCTGCCTATATTCACTTTTTTGTGTGGATAAGTGGGAAAGACTCCTAATTGAATCCATTTTGATTTCAAGTCAAACTGTAACCATTTAGGACCCATAATCTAGAATTGGACGTAGTGTCCCACCTCTTTAATTGGACATCTCCCTCTGATGGACGGGCATTGCAGCCGTAGAGACAGCTCACCTCAGATCGTCCATGAAACCAGGGACCTCACTGAATCTGGCCTGCCATTGCTAAGGGGAGGGCGATGGCCAGTCTATCTGTAGATCCGTTGATGTCCAGACACTCTGTGACGTAAATCAACAAACTGTGACGGTTTAGTAAAACATTTCTGGCTGCCCTCAAGGTATCTCATCCATTTCATTATCGATATGGCCACCAGACCTTTGTAATTAGACAGATCAGTCAACTCTTCTAAGGGTCAGTGGAAGCTATGTTTTGGAAGCTATTTTAGAATTTGTCATAGTTTCTGGAATTTGATGAAAATTCTCTTTATTTTTATTCACATCTTAGTCATTTTGGGCCTTCTTAGTTTCTACTTTTAGTCAACAAATACTCAGGTCATTATAGTCAAATTTTAGTCCACAGAAAATCGTGACATTTTATTCTAGTATTTTAGACCCGTTTTATGTTCCATCCTACAGTACCATTACCAAAAATGCCTTTCTTCTCTACTTCTTAGTCCCATATTTCCTAAAATTATTCATCTAGATTAATGCAAGTACTGAAAATTAGAGCAAGCCATGTTATGTAGGTATGCTGTCACTTCAGCTGAAAGTGTCTGTTGCAACTGTCAAATAAATAGATGACTCAGTCCAGACATAATAAATGACATGCCTTCATGGTCCTAAGAGCTCAATCAAACTCAACACATATCATCATGTGAATTGCTGTGCAATCATTTTAACCAACTTATGCAACTAAGGCTAACCAGCTACACTTTAAGGAATAGAAAGTGAGTGGCCACAATACTCTGGCATCCCTATCTGCTTTCTAAAAGGGCAAGCTGAACTGAGAAGATGATGACCTGTGCAATTTGCACTGCATGTTTAACCCCGCATCACATAGTTTTATGCGGCTAACATCATCGGCAAGCTAAACTGAAAGTGTTCTCCTTATGACTTAGATGGCTCCTGGTTTATTAATAGGTCAGGTAGTTAAGACCATCAGTAAGTCAACTTAAATGGGTAGTGTAGTGTAACATTAGTGTTATCACTAGCCATGATTATGTCACCTGAAAGGTGGGGCTTCCAGTCCTGCTCAAGCCCTGATTGTCCATGAAAGGGATTTCATAATTAGTTCAGGTAGTACACACAGTGGAAGTGTGTACCACCTTGTGTCCTCTCAAAGTGACTGAAAGGGAACCTGCAGACACTCAACCCTCTGTCGAATGAGATTGACACCTGTGTCTGAACCCCATAATACTGCACATTGATCTATTGACACCTGTGTCTGGACCCTATAAACTGATGTGTGTCTGTTTTATGTTCATGTTCTATGAGGAGGTCAGGACAGAATGCTGCTATTGAAACATCCGATCATGGAAGTGGGACCCCTCTCGTCTGTCTGTGTGTGTGTATCTGTATCATGTATGCCTCTCTCCTGTTAGTTGTATATTAATCAATAGTGATATGATTATACATGTATAGACCGTTTAAATGATTTAAAGCAGGGGAAGGTTGGCAGACGTTTGCTTTTCAAATTGAATTTAGTGTCGATAATGAATGCATGATATTAATATGTCAACAGCTTCAGGAAAGAAGGGTCCCACTCAATACTGACCTGCGTGTGTTTGTCTGTGTATGTGTGCGTGTGTGTGTTTTGGTGCGTGTGTCCTGACCTCCCCATGAGGTCTGTGTGACAGTAAGGGCATTGCAGCTTGATCATCAATAGCTGACATGGCGGTCAGGAACATGATTTGATGCTACATATATTAACTCATTGATTGATGATTATCAAGGTGAGTCCTAGCACACAGCGCATACAGATGGGAACAAATATGCATTTCATTTGGAACCCATATCTTATCTGGAATCCAAATTATCTGCACTAAATCATAAAGACATACAAATCTCAACTGTCCACCACTCTCAAAATCCATCTCATGGAGACACACGTGTTCTTGTTAAAGAGCCCTCTGTACTTCCATGACATCTACATTTTGGTCCGGAAATAACTGGACACTGACTGAAGTTTTGTTATTTACAGTTAAAGAATATGGGCTTCAAGTGCAGTCTGGCAGCTTTAATTTGAGGGTATTCACATCGGAGGAAGGATTTAGGAATTACAGCTCTGTAATATGTAGCCCCCTTCAAGGGACCAAAAGTAATTGGACAGTTGACTCAAAAGCTGTTTCATGGACAGGTCTGGGCTATTCCTTCATTATTTCTTCATCAGGTAAGCTGGTAGAGGGTATGGAGTAGATTCCAGGTGTGGCATTCCCATTTGGAAGTTGTTGCTGCGACCCCACAACATGCAGTCAAAGGAGCTCTCAATGCAAATGAAACAGGCCATCCTTAGGTTGCAAAAAAAATCCATCTGGGAGATTGCAGGAACATTAGGAGTGGCCAAATCAACAGTTTGAATAAAAGAACGCACTGGTCAGCTCTGCAACAGAAAAAGGCCTGGACGTCCATGGAAGACAACAGTGGTGGATGATCATAGGATCCTTTCCATGGTAAAGGAAAAACCCCTTTACAACATCCAGCCAAGTGAAGAACACTCCCCAGGAGGTAGGCATATCATTATCCAAGTCAACCATAAAGAGAAGACTTCACAAGAGGAAATACAGAGGGTTTGCCATTCATAAACCATTCATAATCCTCAAAAATAGAAAGGCCAGATTAGACTTTGCCAAAAGACATCTAAAAAGCCAGCCCAGTTCTGGAACAGCATTCTTTGGACAGATGAAACTAAGATCAACTTGTGCCAGAATGATGGGAATAAAGTATGGAGAAGGCTTGGAGCGACCCATGGTCCGAAGTATACCACGAAGTATAAGGAAAAGAAGTGGAGTATTCTGCAAGGGCCAAGTCAATCTCCTGATCTCAACATGATTGAGCATGCATTTCACTAGCTGAAGACAAAATGTAAGGCAGAAAGCCCCACAAACAAAAAACAACTGAAAACAGCTTCAGTAATGGCCTAGGAAAGCATTGCCAAGGAGGAAACCCAGCATGCGTTCCAGACTTCCAGCAGTCATTGCCTGCAAAGGATTCTAGACAAAGTATTAAAAATTTACATTTTATTTATGATTGTGTTAATTTGTCCAATTACATTTGAGCCCCTGAAATGAGGGGACTGTTTATGAAAATGGGTGCAATTCCTAAATGTTTCATACAATATTTTTGCTCAACACCATGAAATAAATCTGAAAGTCTGCACTTCAGTTGCATCTCAGTAGTTTCATTTCAAATCCATTTTGGTGGCATACAAAGATAAAATTATGAAAACATATTTTCATAAAAAGTATTTACAGTATAACTAACCATCGGATGTGTTAGAATTGGGGTCATTTTTTGGTTGAGGCATTAGGGGTTAGGATTAGAATAGGTTTAGTCTCTAAGAGTTAGGTTTAGAATTGATTTAGGCATTGGAATTTAGGGCTAGGCGGTTTGGTAACTTTAAGTTTAGGGAGAAAGGTTAGGTTATTGAGGTTTAAATTAGGGTTAGGTAAGGCTTAGATTAAGTTGGGAAGATGGTGAAATTGAAAACAGACGTGCGTGTCATGAGTGTTTGTGTGTGGGTATGCACCTATCCATGAAGGAGAGACCTAATCTTGCCTTGCTATCATTTCCTGAATGACCTCTGCTTTCACTGTGTGATGGATGGTTTCCACTCATAGACATTCATTTTCCGGAACAAGAGAAAAAAAAAGATTTACTCACAAGAAGACCATGTTGCTACAAGGGTCATTTTATGAAACAATAACAAAGGAGGACAAGAGTGGAAGAGTGGGAGAGGTTGAAACGAAAGAACGATAGAGTAGGACAGAAGAAGGCAGTGAAAAGATAGTAGGGGAGAAAATGGGGGAGAGAGTGTAGAAGTAGAGAGTTAAAGAGAGTGAAAGGGAGTGTGTGAGCAGGAGCGGAGGAAAGAAAAAGGGAGAGTGGAGGGAGGATAGAGCAAATGGAGCAGTATGAGGCAGAGGACAGGCTATGTGAAATAAAGTGAGAAAGAAGAAGAATGCGTGTTCTAACTTCAGCCCCGTAGTACAGTATCTTGTTGCACATGAGTGAAATACAGTCGTTCTTCCCTCCTACTCATACCCCACACACCACTGGTTTACCCAGCCCCCTCAGGGACGTGGAGATGGAGAGGTGCTCAGACGTGGGAGACGAGAGACATCGGTAAGAGACTAGGGGCGCTGGGGGGGAGAGATGGAATGAGAGAAGTGGAGGGGGAGATGGAGTGAGAGGGAGGGAGGGATAAAGAGGGGGAAGGAGGAATGGAGGGAGTTAAAGAGAGAGAGGGGGAGGGATGGTTAGAGAGATAGGGAGAGAGTGTTGTGTCCCATGAGTCAGGTGGTTGTCTTGTAGAGCACTTCATCATTCTCCCCACACTGACTGGCTCTGTTTCCTGGCCTGATATAAATAACACACACACACACACACACTTTTTCTGGACTCACTTTTAACTGTTTTTTTTTTTCTCTCTGAAAAAGAGTTTTGTAGAGAAGCTATATAATAATGCTCCATGATTCTCACTAGCTGATGCAGCTTACTATACATTGTGCACTATATCATTACATGACTTAATGTACCTCACCGCAACCCCCTCCTGCATCCCTCCTCAGTTCCCACATCTCTCCCCTACAGCACAATGTTGTGCTGGAACTGGTGTGTTCTTAATGTGTTGTAGTGTAAATTAGTGTGTCCATAATGTGTATGTAGTACAGTAAAGTAATGTGTTCTTAATGTGTTGTAGTGTAAATTAGTGTGTCCATAATGTGTATGTAGTACAGTAGTGTGTTGTAGTGTAAATTAGTGTGTCCATAATGTGTATGTAGTACAGTAGTGTGTTGTAGTGTAAATTAGTGTGTCCATAATGTGTATGTAGTACAGTAAAGTAATGTGTTCTTAATGTGTTGTAGTGTAAATTAGTGTGTCCATAATGTGTACGTAGTACAGTAGTGTGTTGTAGTGTAAATTAGTGTGTCCATAACGTGTATTTAGTACAGTAGTGTGTTGTAGTGTAAATTAGTGTGTCCATAATGTGTATGTAGTACAGTAAAGTAATGTGTTCTTAATGTGTTGTAGTGTAAATTAGTGTGTCCATAATGTGTACGTAGTACAGTAGTGTGTTGTAGTGTAAATTAGTGTGTCCATAACGTGTATTTAGTACAGTAGTGTGTTGTAGTGTAAATTAGTGTGTCCATAATGTGTATGTAGTACAGTAAAGTAATGTGTTCTTAATGTGTTGTAGTGTAAATTAGTGTGTCCATAATGTGTATGTAGTACACTAAAGTGGTGTGTTCTTTTTGTGTGTTGTAATGTAAAGTAGAGCCTTGGTAATGTTTGTATGTTGAGAGACACAGAGACCAGTCTCCTGGTTGTTTCTGGATTATTACCCTGCTACAGACAGCACCAACTCTGTGTATCACACACACATTCACACACACACACACACACACACACACACACACACACACACGGTTATGTCTGAGTCCGTCTTCCAATGGTTCCTAGTGCCCCTGAAACACATCTCTGCTGGGGTAAAGTAGTGGTTAGGAGAGGGAATAGATTTTTAAAATAACAATCTGTGGTCAGAATCACTTTCATAAATCACAACAAGCTGGCTGAAAATGGTTGTGTAGTGTGTGTAGACTTTCTGAACTTGGTACAGTAGGCCTACATGTTTGTGTGTGTGTGTGTGTGTGTGTGTGTGTGTGAAGAGAGGCTGAGCTGGTACTGTAGGCCTATATAAGAGGGTGTGTTGTTTTGCTGGTGTGTGCCTGATAACCCTCCCACAGGACATCTTTATAGAGGCCACGAAACTGAAGAGGCAGGGTAGCTCCGGGACAATCATTGTCTTATCAGAGACGGTGGACTCAGGACAGAGGGAGGAGCGGGAACTAGAAAAGAGGGACTACAGAGAAGGAGAGGGATGGCAGGGAAAGAGAGAGTGAAAGAGACACACACAAAGAGCAGGATAGTCAGTGAGGACCATTCATGTCCTAAAGTGGCTCCAGCCAACTATTCACCTGCCAGTTCCACACTCTGGCTGCTCATTACCTGTCTGTAGTTCTGCAGTAAAGCCCACTGATCTCATTTACCACTCACACTCTGACTGTCTGGTCTAAAGAGCCAGACCGTATTCCCCACCAAGAGACAATGACCCCCTGTAAGACATGCCACCAGTCACTGGAACATGAGGGCTTAACAAAGGGATGGATGGACAAGTGAGCGTGACTAGACAAGAGGAGGAAAGCGAGATATTATTGTAAACAACCAAAATTCTTGTTTACAGTAATAAAAGAAAGGGAGAGGAGTTTGTTTAAGAGAATAATAGAGTCAGAGGAGTGTATTTGTAGTGGAGTCCCAGCTGTTTACTCCTCAGGGGTCACACAGCTGTCACAGACACTCACACAGAGCCTGTTTGGACTACAACAACAACAGTTGCCTGTTTAGACTACAACAAATGTTGTGACATCAATTTCATTTAAATAACATTTACATAATATGTAAATACAATTTTCTATTCACACTAGCAACAAAAAGCTCTCCCTGCGCCAGAGATCTGCCACAGGGCCTCACAGACCACTGATCTGGAAGGTGTAGGAACTCATTGGCGGCGTTGTTTCGCTGGTAACTAACATGGCGCTCTCTGTCAAACAGCTGATGTTTCTTTTAAACAAAACATTTGGTACCAGCGTGAGAGGTTTTTTGTTTCTTCTTATACAGAACCAGCCTATCCATTTCACAGCTCATTCATCTCAAATACATGCTGTCTTTATCTCAAAGACATGCTGTCTTTAGACCTCTTTAACTGCGAGGAGTATCTGTTTAGATGTGTCAGAAGTAACCTCGGAATATGATGTGTAACAGTTTCGATTTTCACTCATGTACACTGCAAAGAAAAATTGATCTTTAATGCAATATTGGCAGTCTTGCTCATCTAAATAAAACTAACTTAGTATAAAAACACTTGTTATTATAAATAACAAGTGAAAACTAAAAATAAAATCTACAGCTTGATATAGCAATTACACACAAGTTCCCTCTTGTTCTCATCCATCACTTTTTCTCTGTTCTCTCTTACTCGCTCTCCTTGTCCCTTGTTCCTCTTTCTTTGTCCTTCTCTCCTCTCTCGCTTTCTCTCCTCTCTTTCTGTCTTCTCTCTCGTTCTCTCACCTTGCCCCACTCTCTTTCCTCTCTTTTTTTCCCTTGCCCCCTCTCTCTCACTTTCTCCCTCTCTCTGCCCCTCTCTGTCTTCCATTTATCTCCTTTCTATTTCTTACTACAGTGGGAAGAACAAATATTTGATACACTGCCGATTTTGCAAGTTTTCCCACTTACAAAACATGTAGAAGGCTGTAATTTTTATCATAGGTACTCTTCAACTAAGTGAAGGAATCTAAAACAAAAATCCTAAAAATCACATTGTATGATTTTTAAGTAATTAATTTGCATGATTTGCATAATTTTATTGCATGACATAAGTATTTGATACATCAGAAAAGCAGAAGTTAATATTTGGTACAGAACCCTTTGTTTGCAATTACAGAGATCATACGTTTCCTGTAGTTCTTGACCAGGTTTGCACACACTGCATCAGGGATTCTGGCCCACTCCTCCATACAGACCTTCTCCAGATCCTTCAGGTTTCGGGGCTGTCGCTGGGCAATACGGACTTTCAGCTCCCTCCAAAGATTTTATATTGGGTTCAGGTCTGAAGACTGGCCAAGCCATTCCAGGACCTTGAGATGCTTCTTACAGAGCCACTCTTTAGTTGCCCTGGCTGTGTGTTTCGGATCGTTATGTTGGAAGACCCAGCGACGACCCATCTTCAATGGTCTTACTGAGGGAAGGAGGTTGTTGGCCAAGATCTCGCAATACATGGCCCCATCCATACTCCCCTCAATACGGTGCAGTCGTCCTGTCCCCTTTGCAGAAAAGCATCCCCAAAGAATGATGTTTCCACCTCCATGCTTCACGGTTGGGATGGTATTTTTGGGGTTGTACTCATCCTTCTTCTTCCTCCTGGAATTTAGACCAAAAAGCTTTCAGACCACAATTCAGAATTCAGACCACATGACCTTCTCCCATTCCTCCTCTGGATCATCCAGATGGTCATTGGCAAACTTAAGACGGGCCTGGACATGCGCTGGTATGAGCATGGGGACCTTGCGTGCGCTGCAGGATTTTAATCCATGACGGCGTAGTGTGTTACTAATGGTTTTCTTTGAGACTGTGGTCCCAACTCTCTTCAGGTCATTGACCAGGTCCTGCCGTGTAGTTCTGGGCTGATCCCTCACCTCCCTCATGATCATTGATGCCCCACGAGGTGAGATCTTGCCTGGAGCCCCAGACCGAGGGAGATTGACTGTCATCTTGAACTTCTTCCATTTTCTAATAATTGCGCCAACAGTTGTTGCCTTCTCACCAAGCAGCTTGCCTATTGTCCTGTAGCCCATCCCAGCCTTGTGCAGGTCTATTTTATCCCTGATGTCCTTACACAGCTCTCTGGTCTTGGACAATGTGGAGAGGTTGGAGTCTGTTTAATTGAGTGAGTGGACACGTGTCTTTTATACAGGTAACGATTTCAAACAGGTAATGAGTGGAGAAAAGGAGGGCTTCTTAAGGAAAAACTAACAGGTCTGTGAGAGCCGGAATTCTTACTGGTTGGTGGGTGATCAATTACTTAATTATTTAAAAATCATTCAATTAGATTTTCTGTATTTTTGTTTTAGATTCCGTCTCTCACAGTTGAAGTGTACCTATGATAAAAATTACAGACTTCTACATGCTTTGTAAGTAGGAAAACCTGCAAAATCGGCAGTGTATCAAATACTTGTTCTTCCCACTGTACCTCTCCTTTTCTATCCATTCTCTCTTTCCCTCTCTACCTTTCTCTTCCCTCTCTCCACTTTCTCCCTCTCTCTCCTTCTCCCTCTCCCTGTTTGTTTTCCTCTCTCTTGCAATTAAATTCAAACAGGCTCTATTGGCATGGGAAATATTTTTGACATTAGCAACGCGAATTGTAATGAAATCAATGATTAGTAAATGTTAAATATACAATGTCACTTCAAACTCAACAGTTTTCAATACATTTCAAATGTTATATCGTCTACTATGTGCAGTCTTGTGATTTTGTAAAAAGGTGACTTATTTCCTATTGCTATACAAAATAAATGAACCAAGAAATGTTGTTTTTACTCAGTGGTTGCCCTTTTCTTATAGAAATGGGTCACATTTCTTGCTACCGTGACTACAGATTGGGATTATTTGCAAACATGTTGGAGTAAATCAATTATTTCTTTTTGTATTGTTTGTGGGCTTTTGTGATCTGAGGGAAATTTTCAAAATCATTGATTGGTAAGTTGTGAAAATACACCGAAAATTGCCTGATACCAATAGCCGATATTCATCTAACTCAATCGGCCGTTAATAACCGTTTTGTTGTTGTTCTGTATCTGTGTACTCTGGTTATACATTTTAAAAATGTCTTCTGAAGAGGCTTCAAAATTCAACAAATGCATATTTAATAATACAAAGTAATTTTTATATATAACAAAAGACTTACAAAATTAAGTCTGATAATGAATGGAAAATGTATACATTATATAATAATCTATGGACGGTCAGATATAATTGGCCAAATTTAAAAGCAATCGGCCAAAACCAATTATTTCATAATGCCCTATAATGGTCCAATTGCTGGCTGATGTATCGGTGCATTCCTAGTTGAAGGACTCCAAAGCTCCAAAACAACCATAGTATTTAAATTCCCAACCCTAGAATTTAAACTCATAATCCTGGTATTTAAACTCACAATCATAGTATTTAAACTCACAACCATAGTATTTAAAATCCCAATCATCGTATTTGAACTCACAACCATAGTATTCGAACTCACAACTATAGTAATGTAAACGCATAACCATAGTAATTTAAACTCACAACCATAGAATTTAAACTCACAATCATAGTAATTTAAACTCACAACCATAGAATTTAAACTCACAATCATATTATTTAAACTCACAACCATAGTATTTAATGCCAGATCCTAATTGGGGGGTTAAGTGTGTATTTGATGACACTGATGACCAGCTTCTCTGGTCTCTTGGATCATTTACTGCCTTGTTTCGCTATCTCATGTCAAAAGGACAGAGTGAGAGAGGGAGAGGGTTGAGGAGCCTCACCCAGAGGAGAGGGAGGGAGAGGGTTTAGGAGCCTCACCCAGAGGAGAGGGAGTGGTAAAGGAGGGGAAAGGTTTGAGGAGCCTCACCCAGAGGAGAGTGAGTGATAAAGGAGGGGAAAGGTTTGAGGAGCCTCACCCAGAGGAGAGTGAGTGATAAAGGAGGGGAAAGGTTTGAGGAGCCTCACCCAGAGGAGAGTGAGTGGTAAAAATGGGGAGGGTGTTGAGGAGCCTCACCCAGAGGGGAGGGAGTGATACAAGAGGGGGGAGGGTTGAGGAGCCTCAACCAGAAGAGAGGGAGTGATAAGGGAGAGGTTTGAGGAGCCTCACCCAGAGTAGAGGGAGTGACAGTGAGAAAGGGGTGTGTGACCAACAGACTCATATATTGTGGTTGTAGCAAGTCTGGATAGGAAGCCTGCGTATTCCACTTTACTCCTCTCTCCTTCTAGTTGCTTTTCCAATGGCTTCCCAACCAGGGTGAAGTGTTAGCTGGTGAAGTACATTTACTCCTTTCTCATGAATGTCTTAACAATTAGAGTCCCCTCTCTGTGTCAGGACCAGAGTCAGTAGGACTGACGGAGGGGTGATGGAACATCAGGATGTCCAGGGTCTCCACTTTCCTCTCTTCCCCTCACTTCTTTTGTCCCTCTTCTCTTTTCTTCTCCTCTTTATTGTTTTTCTCACTTCCTCTCTTCTTTCGTCCTCTCTTCTCTTCTTTACTCCTCCCTCCTCCCTCTCTTCTCCACTCCTTTACTCCACTCCTCCCTCCTCCCTCTCTTCTCCACTCCTTTACTCCACTCCTCCCTTCACTCCTCTCTTCTCTTCTTTACTCCTCCTCCCTCCTCCACTCCTTTACTCCACTCCTCCCTTCTCTCCTCTCTTCTCTTCTTTACTCCTCCTCCCTCCTCCCTTCTCTTCTCCACTCCTCCCTTCTCTCCTCTCATCTCCCGTCAGTCCGTGTGGGGAACGGGGATGAATAGGGCTCAGCGTTGGGGTACAGGGGGATGTGAGGGGATGCACCATGGCTGTAGAATGGATTCAGCAGTACAAGGAGATGTGGGCGGTTGTGCCTGTGTGCGAGGGAGAGGGGGAATACAGAGGTGTACACAGGGATAGGAAGGGAGATTCAGGGAGGGGATAGAGGGATACAGAGGGATAGAGGAAGGAAAGAGTGATTATGGTTGGTCTGGTTTGGTGTGGACTGCCATCGGTGATAAATGACTAATCAGCAGAGCAGGGCCCTCAGCTCTCTCTCAGGACCACTACTGTACAGCCTTATCATACAAACACTCGCGCACACACGCGCGCACACACACACACACACACATGCACACACATGCACACACACACACAGGATAGATCCGTTGCTACTATACTGTGTAACAGTGAGCTTAGAGAGCAGATATAGATTTCTCATCCCTCCCTGTCTGCCTGCTTCTCTGTCTGCTTGCCTGTCTCACCTTCTCCCCTCCCTGTCTCACCTCTGTGACATGCTCCTGGAGGTCTAATGGTGTGTCCAGACAGAGACAAAGACCAGGTCAGACAGTCATGTACTACAGAGCTCTGCTGAGCTGAGAAGGGGAAGGGGAGGCCTGCATTTGTCTGGAGGAGAAAACCGATGGAAATCCAGTCACACCAGTCTTAATTACATGGAAAGAAAAGAGGAGGATGGATGTGTATGGAGGAGGAGGATGGATGTGTATGGAGGAGGAGGATGGATGTGTATGTTATGAAGGTTATGTTCAAGAACCAGTCATAGCACAGGCTGGTGAGTCCTGTGTTCAATTACCAGTCGTGACACAGGCAGGTGTCCAGTCGTGACACAGGCAGGTGTCCAGTCGTGACACAGGCAGGTGTCCAGTCGTGACACAGGCAGGTGTCCAGTCGTGACACAGGCAGGTATCCAGTCGTGACACAGGCAGGTGTCCAGTCGTAACACAGGCAGGTATCCAGTCGTGACACAGGCAGGTGTCCAGTCGTGACACAGGCAGGTATCCAGTCGTGACACAGGCAGGTATCCAGTCGTGACACAGGCAGGTATCCAGTCGTGACACAGGCAGGTATCCAGTCGTGACACAGGCAGAGACTGAGACTGGGGAAAGAAGAGAAGAGGCAGAGGTGCAGGTGCACAAAAGGGAACAGGGATTTTGGATGGGGTTGATGGGAAGTTGAGAGGGAGGGCAGAATATAGAGAGATTGATGCGAGTGTATTCTCTGTGGGATTCAAGAGGGAGAGAGAGTACGATGTGAGATAGAGACGAATGAGAGTGCAGTCTCTATGGGATTTGGGAGAGAGAAGGATGAGAGAGAGAGAGAAAGAGAGAGATGGATGAGAGTATTGTCTCTCTGGGATTCTCCACAATGACAAACAAGCTGTGACCCTATTCTCCACTTGTACCATCATGTCCCTCACGCCTCTGGAGCAGTGTCATGTACCACCCCAATGAAAAACATGTGTGTGTGTGTACAAGAGAGGGTCATGCAGACGTAAGTTCATATAAGGATGTCAAAGGAACAACTCCCAGAGACCGAATTAAACAAATTAGTTTATTAATTATTTTGTAGGTTTTCAGATGTTTTTTCGTGGTCTTTTTGTTACAAATCAAAACTTTTTTCTCCACTTCCAGCTTATTTGTGAAGAAATGGGTAATTATTGAAATCAAGGCAGGATGTGAAAACATTTAAACTTTTTGTCAAACATGTTGAGGGGATCTGATACTGTGGTCTAGGGGTAACACTACTGCTCAAACACAGTGCCGCTCCCTGCCCACTGATAAAACCAAAATCAACATTCTTATACAAGCAGTGATAGGTTGTTAAAGAAAAACATATAAAAATGTGCCCCTACATTTGTGTTCAGATAACTTTGGTAAATTAGTATCCAAAAAAAACACACACACACACACCAGCATTTACCAAGCAGTCACTCCAGAATTAAATTGATAAGCTTGTCCTTCTGCAATCAATAGCATGTAGAGATGAATCACTCACATTGACATTGTATATAAATCAATGGAACTTGTACAGATTGCTGCTTCTACATGTGGCTTTTTTATGTTTCTGAAAGACAAGTGACTTCAATAAAGAGTGCATGCATTTTTTTTTTGCCAGTTGTGTTTTAAAATGACAACAAAGTTCAAAGGCATGTGACATACAGACAGTATATTAAAAGGAACAACACAAAACAAACAACATGAATATTTAAAGAAAGTTTGTGTATTTGTAATAACTGTTATCTTTTATTTTAACGTCACCAACCTTAAGCAGAAAGGATTTTTACTTTCTTAAAAGTTTTATGCGGGGAAACTGCCATGGGGCGGGGGGATGGGAAATCATAGCACAAACATTCCAGTCTGAGAAAATATGTGTAATATAAAATAATAATGTAAAGAAATGTTTCAGTTTAGGTTGATAGTAAAGGAACTGTTTTTACAACAGTAACAATTCCTCAAGTACTCAATTTATACAAGATGTGTCTGATTTGAATGACGAAGGAAGGAATATTGATTTGAATGACGAATGAAGGAATATTGAGAAGAAGGAGGGAGTTATTTCTGTTCTGATACGAATAACATTTTGAACTAACATGTTAACAATATTGGGATTTTGTCCAAGTAGGGCCAAAGTTGCATTAGTACCTTAAATAGTCACACTGAGATGTGTGAAGTGATGTAGTAAAGCAAGGGACATTTATAACACACAAAAATACCATGAACGTGGATGAAGATGGACAATAAATACACTGAAATAAGCAACTCAAATGATTCCTTTCTACACTTTTTACAAGT
The DNA here is from genome assembly GCF_011004845.1 of Esox lucius. Classification (NCBI taxonomy): domain Eukaryota; kingdom Metazoa; phylum Chordata; class Actinopteri; order Esociformes; family Esocidae; genus Esox; species Esox lucius. The sequence goes on from NC_047587.1 coordinate 19,482,050, forward strand.
TTGAAAGGTATTTGTATCTTAAGCCATGTAATAGTAGCAAAGTAAAGAATAATAATTACTCCTACCCCTTTAAATTAATTGAAATGTACCTAATGAGATCTGTGATATTCAACTAGTATTTACAGTAAGTTTATCCAGACAGGAGATGGAACTGAGGAAGTCAGTATAGAGCTAACCGATTCACTGACTGTCACTTCTCATACAGGACCATGCTAGGGACATGCCCTCTGATCCTTACTATTCTCTGACGAGCTGTCTTAACCCATAACTTGTGTGTGTGTTTGTGTGCACCTGCATGTGTGTGTGTGTGTGTGCACCTGTCTGTGTGTGTGTGTGTGCTGGTATGCCTGTCGGGATTCATCGCAACCAGCATGGCCCTGATGTTGTGTGAAGTGGTAGCCCGAGAAGCTGGTTGTCTGCGGCGATAAGGCCTCAGAGATGAGGAATCTGATTGGACTAGCAGGTCCTTTGAAACAGCTGTGACTGGTGGTTCGCCTCTGGGATGCTAATAAGGCACTAGAGAGCATGTAAAGTTTTGAACCTGATTGGTCCTGGCAGAGATATGTAGGAAAGGAGGAATGGGGGGGAACATTACAAAACAGGAGGGAGAGAAAAGGAGGGAATAAAAGTAGCAGAGGAGCAGGGATAGCAGGGTATTCAGTGTATGCCCCTGTATTGAGGCCAGCAGAGTGTGATGAGCAGATTTGACTCTCTATTGTACTTGACAACCATTATCTGTTTAAGTTTATTTTATTTTTGTTCTGCATGTTTTAGAATCATACTCCCATCTCTCCATCTCTCCATCTCCACTCATCCGATATTGTTGACCCCTTTCATTCCATGCCCAGTCTTAGCTGGAACTCACCTCCCTTTCTCTCAATCTTCTGTCTGTCTTCCTTTCTGCCTCTCTCTCCCTCTCTTCCTCTCCACTGTTGAGTGGGGTTATATTCCCTGGCTCTGGCTCTCCTATCCTGGCTTGTTGGGTCTTCTGCCAGTCAATGGGCCTATGTGTCACGCATCCTGACAAACACTTAGCCAACAGCTAAAAGCACAACCAGCAGCTCTGCTAACTGACCGTGGCCAACTCTCTGGACTGGATTGACTACAGTTTGGTGATATGCTAACTGAATGTGGCTAACTCTCTGGACTGGATTCAATACAGTTTGGTGATATGCTAACTGAATGTGGCTAACTCTCTGGACTGGATTCAATACAGTTTGGTGATATGCTAACTGACTGTGGCTAACTCTCTGGACTGGATTCAATACAGTTTGGTGATATGCTAACTGACTGTGGCTAACTCTCTGGACTGGATTCACTACAGTTTGGTGATATGCTTACTAGCGCTGTACCGATTGGAGCCAGAGGATCAGACCCTTTATGAGGCGATCACCCTCCAGAGGTCACTGCAACACACACATCACACACACGCACACGCATGCACGAATGCACACACACAGGGAGATGGTGAGAGAGAGAGAGAGGAGGGAGAGACTGATCTGAGGCAGGGTGAGTAAGTCATGCTAGATAAATCCTGCTTTTGTTCCAGATAGACAAGGTTGTGAAGTTGGGGGTAGGCTGAGAGTGGTGGAAAGGTGCCTGTTCCCAAACAGCAGGTCCTTGGGTTAAATTCTCCTAGTCTCTCTCTAAGCCCCTGTCCTTCTCTCCCCAGGGAGGTTTTTATCTGTCCATTTCCTCTGCTCCAGGCCTCTGGGACGTGTTAATGGCACCATGTTCCCTGTCACTCCCACAGTTAAATAGAAACGGACCATGAAAGTATGGCTCCTCTGCTGTGCTCAGGGCCCGCTGGCTCCACTCACCATGCCCTTGCTCTTAGCCTGCCCAGTCAAATACTCTCGCACACACACACAACATCAAACACACAGTCAGGCCTTACTAACTTAATCTGCAAGTGTAATGTCCCCATTAGACTGTAGAGTTGTTTATGTGGCAGTTTCACATCAAGGATATGGATGCGGTTGTAGAAGCCTGGTAGTCTGGTAGTTTGACTGCTTAATGACAGCCCAGCCATATCCACTTTCATGATCTTCATTTGAGACAGTTTATTATAGCAAAAAAAAAGAATAATATTACCACAACAGGAAATTATTCATGGGCATTTTTTAGGGGTTATATGTATTAATCCTGTCTGAAATTTGTACGTGGAAAACCAAGAACAAAAGGTGTCGTGCCTGAGAGACTGCAAACATGTCGCGCTCACTCTGGTGTTGACGAAAACCCTGGGCTACCTGGCCGGCCCATCTCAGTAGGATCCCTGACTACTTGAACGACAGAATGTGACATGTGAACCGGGAGGAATCAATTCCAGTCTTCTTCACTGGAGTGCCCCCACTGTACACCGACGACAGGGCTTACAGAGGACGCCACTCTAGTCGCTCTCATCCCCTTTTTTGTCTATCAGCAGCAGCACAATTTCACCAAGGATAATATGAAACCCTTTACGATGGTGTAAACAGCCCACATGGGCATTAAAGTGTTCAGTGTATTTAAGTTTAAGTTAGTCTATATTCGTTTCTATGTTCTATTGTTCCAGTCGCTTATGCTCTTTGTTCTCATTGTTATTACAGTCGTCTCCTCTTCATTCACGTTGTACTTAGTCATACCACCGAAAAGGTTTTGAGAGTTGTCCAATAAACAGGAGGGATGGGGGCATTTTTCTTTTGCACATGGTGCCTGTGTGTTTAGGATGGTGGTCAGGTGAAATGATGAAGCGGAGACTCTTTGCTCAAACAGCTGCAGGTCTTGCTATCACATGCTGAACAGAGCTGCACCTCCTTTACCCGTGTGGCTGTTTTATTTGTTTGGCACAGGGCACAATAAAAACAAATTAGATGCTCTCCCCACTCTCCTCCTCCCCTCCCTTTCGACTCCCCCCCTTCTCACTCGTACATATGCTCACACACCTGTCCTGTGTCGTTACATGTTTACAAATGACCAGTGGAGTTCGCTTTGTTCGGCATCACAGCTATTGTCCTGTTCTCTCTCTCTCTCTCTCTCTCTCTCCCCCGTGTCAGAATTAGGCCGTGCACTTTTCTGCTTGGCTCTTATACTCCTCTCATGCGCATCACAGCCAGCCTCCCTCCCTCCTTCCGTTTCTCTCTCCCTGTCTTCTATTTTCCACTCCTCACATAGCCTCTCACACAGTTTCATCAAGTCTCTTTTCTGGTTAAAGCTTGGCTATGAGTGTGTGTGTGTGCCAGTCTGGGGGCTAATGGTCTCCAGTGAGAACCGCATGCTGAAGATTTATGCCACAAATTAGTCAAATGTGATCAAACAGCCTCCCAGTTAATCACACAGGACCCGTGGCGGTCCCTACTTTATCTGCAGGCATAATTACACACACCCGTTCCTCTGACAGCCCAACACATTGCCTCACTGGGGTGATACTGGGGATGGAAGGGGCTCTCTGTGAGTGTTTGTGTGTGTGTGAAGGCGTCGTCACAGTGATAAATGCCTCGGGTGACATGGGGAGCAGGGAGAGTGTTTTAAACATGTACTCACTTAAACCCCCCCCCCCCCCCCGGTCCCCTTCAACACTTGAAGTGAATGGTCCTGTGAACTCTTACAGTGAATGGTCCTGTGAACTCTTACAGTGAATGGTCCTGTGAACTCTTACAGTGAATGGTCCTGTGAACTCTTACAGTGAATGGTCCTGGTGAACTCTTATAGTGAATGGTCCTGTGAACTCTTACAGTGATTGGTCCTGTGAATTCTTACTGTGAATTGTCCTTTTGAACTCTTACAGTAAATGGTCCTGGTGAACACTTACAGTAAATGGTTCTGGTGAACTCTTACAGTAAATGGTTCTGGTGAACTCTAAAAGGTGAATGGTCCTGGTGAACTCTTACATTGAATGGTCCTGTGAACACTCTTCACTCTGTTTCTTAAATATCATAGGAGGGATCTCTCTCTCCCTTTGACAGTCATTTAAATAGCCGTTTATGCAGAGCTTTTAATATCAATTAAAAGCAGGCAGGCAGGCGATTTTCAAATACACTCTCAACACACACCGAATACACAACACACACCGAATACACAACATACAGCGCACACACAGACAGACCACAACACACACACACACAACATACAGCGCACACACAGACCAAACGCGCCACACAAATACACACAAATACACACAAATACACACAAATGCAAACACACCAGCTGTAAATCAGCAGTCTCCATTTCCATCTTGTGTGGTAATTATGTTGGAGTGTGTGTGTGTGTGCATTCTGTTTACTGGATGAAAAATTATAACAGGGTGATTTTTAAGTGCTATATCCGCTGTGTGGGTAATGAAAAGTACTTTTAACCCAGTTTGGAGAGGAAAGGAAAAGGGAGGGTATTGGAGGTGATAGGAAAGGAGTCTCCTCTGCCAGTGTTCTGGTATGTCTCTCCTCCACTTACAGTGGGTTTCTGTGTCTGTCTCTCCTCTTCTCCCAGTGTGTTTCTGTCTGTCTCTCCTCTTCTCCCAGTGTGTTTCTGTGTCTGTCTCTCCTCCACTTACAGTGGGTTTCTGTGTCTGTCTCTCCTCTTCTCCCAGTGTGTTTCTGTCTGTCTCTCCTCTTCTCCCAGTGTGTTTCTGTGTCTGTCTCTCCTCCACTTACAGTGTGTTTCTGTGTCTGTCTCTCCTCTTCTTCCAGTGTGTTTCTGTGTCTGTCTCTCCTCTTCTCCCAGTGTGTTTCTGTGTATGTCTCTCCTCTTCTCCCAGTGTGTTTCTGTGTATGTCTCTCCTCTTCTCCCAGTGTGTTTCTGTGTCTGTCTCTCCTCTTCTTCCAGTGTGTTTCTGTCTGTCTCTCCTCTTCTTCCAGTGTGTTTCTGTCTGTCTCTCCTCTTCTTCCAGTGTGTTTCTGTCTGTCTCTCCTCTTCTCCCAGTGTTTCTGTGTCTCTCTCCTCTTCTCCCAGTGTGTTTCTGTGTATGTCTCTCCTCTTCTCCCAGTGTGTTTTTGTGTATGTCTCTCCTCTTCATTCAGTGTGTGTCTGTCTCTCCTCTTCTTCCAGTGTGTTTCTGTGTATGTCTCTCCTCTTCTCCCAGTGTGTTTCTGTGTCTGTCTCTCCTCTTCTTCCAGTGTGTTTCTGTGTATGTCTCTCCTCTTCTTCCAGTGTGTTTCTGTCTGTCTCTCCTCTTCTCCCAGTGTGTTTCTGTGTCTCTCTCCTCTTCTCACAGTGTGTTTCTGTGTATGTCTCTCCTCTTCTCCCAGTGTGTTTCTGTGTATGTCTCTCCTCTTCATTCAGTGTGTTTCTGTGTATGTCTTTCCTCTTATTCCAGTGTGTTTTTGTGTTGGTCTATCCTCTTCTCCCAGTGTGTTTCTGTGTATGTCTCCCCTCTTCATTCAGTGTGTGTCTGTCTCTCCTCATGTTCCAGTGTGTTTCTGTGTCCGTCTCTCATCTTTTTCCAGTGTGTTTCTGTGTCTGCCAAGCCAAGGGAAATCCTAAGCCTTGGCATGAGCTGAGCAATTACAGAAATTATGAGAGGCTTTTGGAATACTTCTCTCTTTTAGGGCTGAAATTGTCATGGACCTCACCATACAGTATTATTTCAATACTTCAGGGCAGTTACAATATGTTCCGATTTTCTGAATTCTGTGTATCGTGACTCAGTAATGCAATTGGAGGTGTAAGTATATTGATAGCTTTGGTGCCAAAGTCACCATAGAAATGAAAGCCTTTACTATGCTTGTATTAGTCAACAGCTGAAATCCCTCCCATATGCAGGCCAACAGATGTTCTTATGGAGTTTTCATTCAATGTTGTTTTCAGGACATTTATTACACACCATCGCCGTTTGTGACAGAAGAACTAGGATGAATAAAGTTCTGAATATTAACCATCAATGAAAGAAAGCCATGATTCTGGGCATTATTTAGAGTTGATAAAGTGTTAATAACAGCAAAAAAAGGGTTAGAAAGGCTGATTCAAAAGCTGTTTTTAATTCATTCAGTTTTTCCACCAAGGAAATGCTGGAAGACTGATGTGTAGTCTATGTATCATTATAACAGGAAAATGAGGGTACAATTCTTTCTTTCTCTCACTCTCACATTATTACACTAGTCTGCATGTAATACTGCTGTCTGTAGTACTAATAAGCAATTTTGTCACCAGTTTTTGCTAAGGCAGCTTTTGATACGGCAGAGCATATGATATAGCAATCTGCATGCACCAGTGCCCGTTTGGCTCTGGCACCTGACACAGAACACTTTGACATGGGACGAGTAACTTGGGCCTGATTGGTCATAGTCCCATGTGTCATATTTATACATCAGTTACTCTAAGGCGCTGCACTGTGGGGATACTTGTTCCTGCTCTTAACTCTGTCTTTATTCTCAGGAATAACAACTCTGTATAGTGGATCAGTCACAAGGAGCTCTAAGAGGGCTGGCTCATAATAACAGACCATGGTTTTATTGTGACCCAGAGTGACCTTGGCTCTATGTGGATTTTTTTAATGGAATCATGATAAGTCATTGCAGGCTAATAGATTATTGCTGTGTTTATGGTCTTATTTATTTAACCTTTATTTAACCAGGCAAGTCAAATAAGGATTTACTATGAAGTGTTGAAACGTCAAATTGCACACACACGGACAGACACTTACATACAAATATGCTGTTTGATGGAATGACAGTTTGCTGTGAGAGGGCCCGGCCCTGGACTGACGCTGTGTGTGTTTAGGTCAGGTCCTGACCTCTCGCCTCATACTCTTTACCCCTGACCTTTAACCCCAGCCTGTCAGCTAGCAGACAGGAGCAGGAAGCTGACAGCTCCCCAAGCCCAGACTGACCTCTCAACCTTTGCACTACCAGACAGAGAGAGAGAAGAAGAACATGTCCTCTCCTCTCTGTGGTGTTTGTGGGTTTTATCTTCACTCACATACACACAACAGAGATATAGAGCCAACGGATAGGTTTTTCACTGACATCACCCAGGTGTCCATGCTCTATGTAACAGCTCTTTTGATACTCCAATTAGCTGTTGATTAGTATTTGAATTAATTGATTAAGCTAAAAATAATAAAAAATAAAAAAGATTCCGTTACTCAAGTCAATTCAAAAGACAATAGAATTCTATACAATTCTTAGTCATGTACTTTCCAATGGAATTTGTTGCCAACTGTTTATTTTTCGACACAGTGTTATTGATCAGTTGTTGCAGTAATGATCTTAATACATTCTCTGTGCGTTGGTCATAGGCAGACCTAAGGTGCATGACTGTGGCTGGCGATTTTGCTGATTTCTTTCATTTAAAATTGTGATTTTGCTTTTTGGCATTGAGAGTGGTGCTGCTCTCTGATCAAGAGGGCACTCGGAATCAAGCTTTCTCCTGGATTATGAGGGGGTGATACAAACTCCTGTCTCTCCTCTTTTCAGATAGAAGTCGTCTTCCGTGCAATGCACTAAACAAAGGAAACCTCCTGAAATCACACAGCACACCAGAGGGTCCCACTAACAGTGTGTGACAGCACAATAGATCTCTCTGTCCTCCCTCTCCTGCTGGGTTTCAGCATGTAAGGGGAGCAGGGGGTTTGCTCTAACCTTTGACCCCTATCACAGGGAGAGAAGCATGCTGGGCTGGGTTGTGGGTGGGTTTGATTGTGTGTATGTGAGTCTGACTGATAGTTTACCTGCTCCTAGTCGCAGGGTGAAAGTTCAAGGTAACTGAGCGATGACCTGTGTGTGTGTGTGTGTGTGTGTGTGTGTGTGCATGCGTGTGTGTGAGAGAAAGACAGAAAGACAGAGGAGAAAAATATAGAACCAGGCAATAGGATGGAAGAGTGTGAATATAGAACATAGAACAGAGCAATAGGCTGGAAGAGTCTGAATATAGAACATAGAACAGAGCAATAGGCTGGAAGAGGCTGAATATAGAACATAGAACCAGGCAATAGGCTGGAAGAGGCTGAATATAGAATCGAGAACCAGGCAATAGGCTGGAAGAGGCTGAATATAGAACATAGAACCAGGCAATAGGCTGGAAGAGGCTGAATATAGAACATAGAACCAGGCAATAGGCTGGAAGAGGCTGAATATAGAACAGAGAACCAGGCAATAGGCTGGAAGAGGCTGAATATAGAACAGAGAACCAGGCAATAGGCTGGAAGAGGCTGAATATAGAACAGAGAACCAGGCAATAGGCTGGAAGAGGCTGAATACAGAACAGAGAACCAGGCAATAGGCTGGAAGAGGCTGAATATAGAACATCCTGAACCTGAGCAGTAGATGTCAAACTGGGCCTGAGGGGATGAGGTGGGCTGCATTATGAACCCTAATGGTCTTCTAAGGACCCACTCACACACACACACACACACACACACACACACACACACACACACACACACACACACACACACACACACACACAGCAACCTGTTTTCTCAGAGAGAGCCCCATAGGGACATAGTTCCCACACCTCTGACTCTCAGACCCTATTAAACAACCTCCATATGTTACAATGTTATTTAGCCAGGCTTGCTCCCCTCCACAACTACTTGTATACCTGCTCATTCTTTATAAGGCCACTGTGTCCCTCCCGCAGTATGCAGGTGCCATGTATACAGAGGTGGACTGAGAGCCGTGTAAGATATGTTTTCATTCAGAGGCTGTGAGGGGAAGGCGAGCCATGGGCCACACATGATGTGTGTTTAGACTGTAATTGGAGTCCTTGGTCTTTGAATAAAACAAGCCTCTATTCTACTGCGGGTGATGCCTCGTCTATTATTCTCTACGTTTGTCAGCTTAACCTTTACTTGACCTTTTTGACTTCACATCATCGGAAACATGGTGTGGGTGTTGCCGCTTTGTCTTCACTTGGCAGATGGGCAGTGCTGCTAATCTCCTTCTTAATGTCTCTATCCTGGTCTCTTCTCAACCGTTAGACAGTTGAACAGGACACACTTCCTGCTCTCGCCAGGCCTCTCCTGCCCACAAATGGAATACAGCTCTCATTGCACAGGATTTATTGCAGTCACTAGTCTGACTCAGGATCACAGGTGTGTTTGTAGGGAAGTAGGGAGTTGAGTGCAGTTTTTCATATTCATAGATGTATGAAAACGATCCTGAAAATTGTATAGCCTTATGTTCTGGCGAAGATGTGTCTTTTGTAGATAACTAAACTGTATTCATATATTCTATGTACGCTGCTCAAAAAAATGAAGGGAACACTTAATTCACACATCCGATCTTGATGAGCGAAATATATAAAAGATGAAATTCTTTACTGAACATTGCGTGTTTCGTTGACAACAAAATGACATAACAACGGTCAATGGAAACCAAAATCACCAACCAATTGAGGGCTGGATTCAAACTCACAGTTAACAATGGAAATCACAGGCTGTTCCAACTTGTGTGAATTTCATCACGGCAACTCATAATGTGACTAACTTGTGTGTGTGGCCCCCACGTGCCTCTATGCACTCCCAACAACGTCTGGGCATGCTCCTGATGAGACGGTACATGGTGTCCTGGGGGATCTACTCCCAGACCTGGATCAGGGCATCAGGGAGCTCCTGTACAGTCTGTGATGCTGTTGGCAGCGTTGGATGCACCAATACATAACGTCCCAGAGGTTCTCAGTTGGATTCAGGTCTGGGGTAGTTGAGGTCCATGCAATGGAATGAATGCCTTCATCATCCAGGAACTGCCTAAACACTGGGCCACATGAGGCCCAGGGCTCACCTCACCAGCATAAGTTCTGACGATGGGTCTGAGGATTTCATCCCGGCACCTAACAGCAGTCAGGGTACCGATGGCAAGCACATGGAGGTCTGTGCGACCCTCCAAGGTTATGCCTCCCCAGACCATCACTGACCCACTGCCAAACCAGTCATACAGGATGATGTTGCAGGCAGCATAGCGTTCCCCGCGGCGCCTCCAGACTCTTTCACCTCTGTCATGTGTTCTCAGTGTGAACCTGCTCTCATCTACGAGAACAGGGTGCCAATGAAGGACCTGCAATTTCTGGGCTTCTCTGGTGAATGCCAGTCGAGCTGCATGGTGCTGGGCTGTGAGCACAGGTCCCAGTAGGGGATGTCAGGCCTTCATGCCACCCTCATGGAGTCTGTTTCTGACAGTTTGGTCAGAAACATGCACACCAGTATCCCGATGGAGGTCATTGTGTAGAGCTCTCGCAGTTCTCATCCTGTTTCTATTTACATAAAGGAGCAGATACTGGTCCTGCTGCTGGGTTGATGCCCTTCTATGGCCCTGTCCAGCTCTCCTCATGTAATGGCCCATCTCTTGGTTTCTCCTCCATGCTCTAGAGACTGTATTGGGAGACACAGCAAACCTTCTGAATGTGCCATCCTGGAGGAGCTGGACTACCTGTGCAACCTGAATGGGCTGTAGGTACCGCCTCATGCTTCCAGTAGTGACAAGGACACTAGCAAAATGCTTAAGTAGAGAATAATCAGTCAGGAAGGATAAGGCGAGAGCACTTGTCTGTGGCCACCACATGCAAAACCATTCCCTTTTAGGGGTTGTCTTGCTTTTGCCTGTTGTCACTTTAATTTGCACCAAAATAGGTGACATTGATTCGCATTTTTTGCTTATGCTTCCTAACTGGACAGATTTATATCCCTGACGTTTTATCGACTTGGTGTTATACTGTGACAATTACATGTTCCTTTAATTTTTTGAGCAGTGTAATATAAACAGGTCCAATCTGTATATGTGGGCCTGGAGTTTACACAGCAGTGCTGATGATTGGCCAAGAACACAATTATTTTGGTTCTGAACAAGCACATAGACAATATATTTGCTAGGTTGCATATTTAAGTTAGAAGGAGCCTATTAAGTTAGGTATTACATTCTTTCCTCGTCCCGCTCACGAATGACCTCTCAACCCTGCCCCGTTTGGTGTGGGGGCCTGTCTTTCTTAATTGAAACATCATGTCATTTTACATTGTCTATTGTTTAACCAGGTATTTCCTAATAAGTTCTACACAGAGACTCTAACCTGAAGTCTAATGACAGGTTGTTTGAACAAAGTTTCAAATGGAAAATTGTCCATTTGTCACAGCTCAAATGGAGTCAAAATGGACTACAAAGCAACACTGACCTGTGATGCAGTGTAAGGGAAGTGGTACTACTGCTTAGTGGGTCCTGTTGTACCGCAGTGGTATGGCAAAGCATTCACCCCCTCTGATTCTGTTTTTGTCGCTGAATGTTTTCCGATCTTTAACCTATAACTGATATTAAATAAAGGGAACCTGAGTGAATAAATGAAATCCGATTCGGATACTCCATTTATTTAATGATCCTTGTTTTCCCGACAGTGCCCTCCTGAGTTTTCCTCCTTAAATTCAGCAACTGGCTGGGTCCAATGACACGCTTCCTGTAGATGTTAATCAGTTTGTCACATTGTTGTGGAACTATCTGCCCCACAATTCTATGAAGAACAGCTTTAGCTCACTGACATTTGTATAATTTTAAGCACACCCACAGACACACGCACACACGCGCACACACAGACACACACGCTCACATTAACACACAAACACACACACACGTAAACGCACCCACGCACGCCCTCACACCGTGGAATAAACCAATAAGGTGTTAAAAATATGAATCCTGTAATTAGCTGAATATTCCTGCTGCTGGGTGCAGATGAATGGACTGTCACTCTAATGAAATACCCTGCCTGCTGAGTGAGGGAGGGGGACAGGGGGAGGAAACGAGGGAGGGGTGGGGGCGGGGGGGGGGGGCGACTCAACACAACTGTAACTCCACCCGTCTCTCGTTCCCTAGCTTTTCTTTCTCTTGTGGTTGTGTGTTCTGTTAGACGGAGCGGGTCTTGCGTTCTGAAGGAGTACAGTAGTGTGTGTGTGTGTGTCCGTGTGTGTTAAGGAAGACAGTGGGAGCAGCCGATCGTATCAGCCCATCAGCACAGTCTTGTCATAAATTACCTGCAGCTAACAAAGCGTGCTGCTGTAACCATTACACAGGCTGGCAAAGTCACCCCCGACCACAAGGGTACACACTTCTACTGGCTTAAAGCAGGGAGGGAGGAGGGGGACGAGATAAGCACAGACACAGAGATGGACACAGGCACAGCGACAGACACAGAGACAGACATGGACACAGAGACGGACACAGAGACAGACATGGACACAGAGACGGACACCGAGACAGACATGGATACAGAGACAGATATGGACACAGAGAGAGACACAGAGACAGACATGGACACAGAGACAGACATGGACACAGAGACGGACACAGGCACAGAGACAGATATGGACACAGAGATGGACACAGGCACAGCGACAGACACAGAGACAGACATGGACACAGAGACAGACATGGACACAGAGAGAGACACAGAGACAGACATGGACACAGAGACGGACACAGAGACAGACATGGACACAGAGACGGACACAGGCACAGAGACAGATATGGACACAGGCACAGCGACAGAGACAGACATGGACACATAGACGGACACAGACACAGACATGGACACAGAGACGGACACAGGCACAGCAACAGACACAGAGACAGGCAGGGACACAGAGACAGGCCGGGACACAGAGACAGACATGGACACAGAGACGGACACAGGCACAGAGACAGATATGGACACAGAGACGGACACAGGCACACCGACAGACACAGAGACAGAGACGGACACAGAGACAGACACAGGCACTGCGACAGACACAGAGACAGGCAGGGACACAGAGACAGACATGGACACAGAGACAGACATGGACACAGAGACGGACACAGGCACAGCGACAGACACAGAGACAGGCAGGGACACAGAGACGGACACAGGCACAGAGACAGATATGGACACAGAGACGGACACAGGCACAGCAACAGACACAGAGACAGAGACGGACACAGAGACAGACACAGGCACTGCGACAGACACAGAGACAGACATGGACACAGAGACGGACATGGACACAGGCACAGCGACAGACATGGACACAGAGACGGACACAGGCACAGAGTCAGACCTGGACATGGACATGGACACAGAGACAGACATGGACACAGAGACAGACATGGACATAGAGGTGGACACAGAGACAGACATGGACATGGAGATGGACACAGAGACAGGCATGGACACAGAGACAGACATGGACACAACGACAGTTATGGACACAGAGACAGACACAGAGAACTTGTAAAGGTCTGCATGCTTGACTTGATCGTAAAGCCAGTGTCAATATAGCGTATTCATATTGGGTTCCTCAACAGCCAGCTGGTATTTTCCTCACTATTGAAAGTTTAGAAAAAAGGTGAAAGATGGAGCCGTCGTTGTGACCCGGCACACCTGACGTTAACCAACCACAGTGGCAGGAGGTGGCCATTCACTACAGGAGCTAATTAACATTATCACCGTGGTAACAGTGACTACCTCACCAAGGCCACGCCAATATTGCATGTTGTCTTCTTGTCTCCTCATAGAATGCATTTGTTTTTAAGTTTAAATAGCCAATCATACAGTCAACTAGGCATCAATGTCATGTGATCACGTGGAGGGTTAACTGTCAATGTGATTGAATGGACTGGATGATGGACTGGATGACAGAGGATGTGATTTGGGAAGAGTAAGGTTCAGGTAGAAAACCTTCAGATAGTTCTATGCAGACATGACAGCTAGAATGTCATCCTATGACAACTGACTTATTATCACTTTGTAAATTACAGTAGCAATACACATGAGTATGGATGAACACACACACACACACACACACACACACACACGTCCAAAGGTCAGTGTTAGCAGCAGGACAAATGAGACTACACACAGCCATCTGGCCACGAAGAACACTCTCAGTTTCTTCTCCCCCCCCTCCTCTTTTCTCTATACCATTTACCTTAGTCTCACCCCTGCTCCTCCTCTTTTCTCTATACCATTTACCTTAGTCTCACCCCTGCTCCTCCTCTTTTCTCTATACCATTTACCTTAGTCTCACCCCTGCTCCTCCTCTTTTCTCTATACCATTTACCTTAGTCTCACCCCTGCTCCTCCTCTTTTCTCTATACCATTTACCTTAATCTCACCCCTGCTCCTCCTCTTTTCTCTATACCATATACCTTAGTCTCACCCCTGCTCCTCCTTTTTTCTCTATACCATTAACCTCATATTCAACCCTCCTCCCCCTCCTCCTCTTTTCTCTATAACATTTACCTTTATACTCACCCCTCCTCCCCCTCCTCTTTTCTATATACCATTTACCTTTATACTCACCCCTCCTCACCCTCCTCTTTTCTATATACTATTTACCTTTATACTCACCCCTCCCCCTCCCCCTCCTCTTTTCTCTATACCATTTACCTTTATACTCACCCCTCCTCCCCCTCCTCTTTTCTCTATACCATTTACCTTTATACTCACCCCTCGTCCTCCCCCTCCTCTTTTCTATATACCATTTACCTTTATACTCACCCCTCCTCACCCTCCTCTTTTCTATATACTATTTACCTTTATACTCACCCCTCCCCCTCCCCCTCCTCTTTTCTCTATACCATTTACCTTTATACTCACCCCTCCTCCCCCTCCTCTTTTCTCTATACCATTTACCTTTATACTCACCCCTCCCCCTCCCCCTCCTCTTTTCTCTATACCATTTACCTTTATACTCACCCCTCGTCCTCCCCCTCCTCTTTTCTCTATACCATTTACCTTTATACTCACCCCTCGTCCTCCCCCTCCTCTTTTCTCTATACCATTTACCTTTATACTCACCCCTCGTCCTCCCCCTCCTCTTTTCTCTATACCATTTATCTTTATACTCACCCCTCGTCCTCCCCCTCCTCTTTTCTCTATACCATTTACCTTTATACTCACCCCTCGTCCTCCCCCTCCTCTTTTCTCTATACCATTTACCTTTATACTCACCCCTCGTCCTCCCCCTCCTCTTTTCTCTATACCATTTACCTTACACTCACCCGTCTTCCTCCTTCCATCTCCTCCTCTTTTGTCTACACCATATACCTTAGTCTCCCCTTCCTCCCTTCTCTTCTCCTCTCCTCTGTCATTCACCACTTTCTTTTCCCCGTCTTTCTTATCCCCTTCCCTCTTCTTCCATTCTTCTCTGGCCAGCCCATGTAAGTCACAGGTGTAGAGTGTGTGTGTCTTTGAGAGAACCCCCTGGGCTGACACTAAAGGTGACCTGTGGTCCGTGACCTGTGAGGCCAACGTTATTAAAATGAATGTTGAGGACCGGCCTGGTCCTGACAGCAGTATAATTACGTGAACGAGCTGAACACCACTAAGTTATTCACACCACATTCAACCGGCCAACTGCATGGAGAGGGGTCAGCACTGACACACCCACACACACACACACACACACACACGCACACACACACAAGATTGGCAACTTACACCCACACAGAATCGTGTGAAAACACACGCGCACACAGACACGCTGGTACACGGGATAACACGTCCTTGGTCACCACAGTTACTTGAAGGGACTTATATCACTCTTTTTTCACATCCTTTTCCATTTAGCGTGTGTGTGTGTCTGTGTGTGTGTGTGTGTGTTCCTGAGAGGAGTGGTGGTAGACCATTTAACAGTAACTCTTTGGTGTCTGTGTTTTCTGGTGAATGCTACTCTAAATGCAAAGCTTTCTGCTTATCACTTAATCCCAACACCACGACACTTCACTTGACACACACACACACACACACACACACTGGACTGAAGTTGCTTTGAGTAACCGTGGTGACCAAGGGCACACTTCTTTCCTGGTAACAGACCTCTGGACACTCATAATGTTGCTGCTATTTTCTTTACTTGGGTGAGTGTGTGTGTGTGTGTGTGTGTGTGTGTAGTCCTGTGCGGAGCTGTGTGCAGTAATGCTTGCACTAGTTTCTCTCCTGTGGAAATGACACGTCCCTGCCAAATTAATATAATTACCAGCAGTTTAATGGACCAGAGCTGCCTCCTTATTTAAACCAGAACATCCCTTTGACGACCTCCAGCCATGAAACTACCGAGGGAGGGAGGGAGGAGGGAGGTGAGGGAGGGAGGGAGGTGAGGGACCATTTGCTGGTTGGGATGGAAGGAAGGGTGGGTGGGTGGGAAAGTTGAGAGGGAGGGAAGGAAGGAAGGATTGGAGGGAAGGAAGGAAGGAAGGATGGGATAAAGGGCGGGTGGGAGGGAGAGAGGGGAGGGTGGGACGGAGAGAGGGGAGGGTGGGACGGAGAGAGGGGAGGGTGGGACGGAGAGAGGGGAGGGTGGGACGGAGAGAGGGGAGGGTGGGAGGGAGAGAGGGGAGGGTGGGAGGGAGAGAGGGGAGGGTGGGAGGGAGAGAGGGCAGGGTGGGAGGGAGGACACTTAGCTATCACATTTAGTCTTGAAAGTGGAATGTATTATATCTATTATTTAAATAGATTCTTGTCATCCAAATAGCCAAATGATTTCCCTATTGTTGATGTAGAATAATTTCAATATCAATTCATATTCCATTATACAACTGTCATATTGTCCCTTGCTTGTTGGTCTGTCAGAATACATATTTGAACAATAAGTCTGTATCCCGACCATATTGTTGATCATTGTGGTTGTGTAATGCAAATGTCCCAGTCAGAAATAGAGCTGAACAGTCTTTATTCACCACTACAATGAGACACAGAAGGATCGTATTGTAACAGTGTGTTAAGATGCTTTGGCTTTCAGGATTTCTTGTCCGAAGACAATTCTATCCGAGAGATGAGAGGAGCGAGAAAGAGAGAGTGAGAGAGTGTGTGGAACAGAAGAGGGGGATGAAATGACAAGAGTGAAGAAGAGTCAGAAGGAGGCCCCATAAAGCCTTCAGTCCTGTTCATATTTAATGCAGCTGTTTTACAGTCCTCAATGCCCTCATGGTGCAACTCTACTGAGGTGGTTCTTTTCTCCCACTCAGACAGGGCCTTTTAAAATCTCCTCCCCTCTTTACAGCACCCCTTTAATGAAGAGCTGTCCAATAAGGCCTTTTATTGTCTTAGCATATGTTGCTTTTATTAGGGGACAATAATTAGCTGGAACCTATCACCACACTGGTGCTCTCATAGATAAAAGGAGTTAGTTTCCCCGTCCTGCCCAAGTCCTTCTCACTGCCATTGTTATCCACCTTGAGGGCTCTTCACTAAACACCCTCCTCTTCTCGGTTACCTATTCCACTCCTCTTCCTCTTGTCCTTCTTGTCTTCCTCCTGCTCCCGTCTATGTCCTCTTCCTCCTGTCCTCCTCATCTTTCTCCTCTTCACCTACTGCCATTCTTCCGCACTCTGTTTTCTCCTCTCCATCTTTACCTCCCGCCGTTCCCCAGACAAGCATATGTTCTCACCGCCTCCACAAACACCCACACAGACACACACATACTTGCAGAGATTGGACGTGATGAAGAGCTGAGTGTGGGGAACAGAGATTAGAGGTAAGGAAGAGTTGAATGTGGGGAACAGAGATTTGAGGTAAGGAAGAGCTGAGTGTGGTGAACAGAGATTAGAGGTAAGGAAGAGTTGAATGTGGGGAACAGAGATTAGAGGTAAGGAAGAGTTGAATGTGGGGAACAGAGATTTGAGGTAAGGAAGAGCTGAGTGTGGTGAACAGAGATTAGAGGTAAGGAAGAGTTGAATGTGGGGAACAGAGATTAGAGGTAAGGAAGAGTTGAATGTGGGGAACAGAGATTTGAGGTAAGGAAGAGCTGAGTGTGGGGAACAGAGATTAGAGGTAAGGAAGAGTTGAATGTGGGGAACAGAGATTAGAGGTAAGGAAGAGTTGAATGTGGGGAACAGAGATTACAGCTAAGGAAGAGCAGAGTGTGGTGAACAGAGATTAGAGGTAAGGAAGAGTTTAGTGTGGTGAACAGAGATTAGAGGTAAGGAAGAGCTGAGTGTGGTGAACAGAGATTACAGCTAAGGAAGAGCAGAGTGTGGTGAACAGAGATTAGAGGTAAGGAAGAGCAGAGTGTGTTGAACAGAGATTCGAGTTAAGGAAGAGTTGAATGTGGTGAACAGAGATTAGAGGTAAGGAAGAACAGAGTGTGGTGAACAGAGATTAGAGTTAAGGAAGAGTTTAGTGTGGTGAACAGATTAGAGGTAAGGAAGAGCAGAGTGTGGTGAACAGAGATTAGAGTTAAGGAAGAGTTTAGTGTGGAGGCAGGAGGAGAACACAGTTCGGATTAAATGACTGCATCTCTCTGCTGTATTGTTCAGATGATGAGATGTTGTTTTGGGTCAGGTCACAATTCCCTAATTTTGACTTCTACACCAGGTTTAGTATCTAAATACAGTTATATCAGAACGATTTCACAGAACATGTCAAATGAGTCAATACATTTATTTGCTATTCTCTTCCCTTTTACAAACTAGACACACATATTCACATTAAAAGTTCAACCTAAAATGCCTTTCATTTCTCGCACCTGTTTAATTGAATTATTGATCAACCGTATGATGATACATCCTCTCAGAAAAAGCTCAGTCTCGTCCTCACGTTCATAATTAGGGTCAGGAGACCAGAGATCACTATTCAAAAGTGAGATAAGTTTATTAAAGCAGAGAGGCAGACGAAAACATTTGAACACACTGCTTGTTTAACCCGAATGCTAGGACCAAGGGGAATTTCAAACCACTTGATGTACAATGCTCGCACTGAACATTGTCACATAAACATAATTGTGTTAATGCTTGTGAAATAATGTTTTTAAATGCAAATGTAATTTGTAAAATGCTAGTTTGTCGTTTCAGAACTAGTTTTTGTACATGAAATGATATGCTGTAATGCAATGGGCCTATTAAATGTAGATGGGAATTAAATAGTCATTCATATGAAGATGTTACCACCCTGCGAGGCACAGTAGTGTACTAGTGCCCATGAACTGGCCCTCTGCCTCAGCTCTGGGAGCAAACTTGTGTCAAACTTCGCTTCTTACGCCTGTTTTGTGTACAAGTTGCTATCAGCCGTATTATCCTCTCTCCTTTCTCAAAAGTGTCTTGAGTCAAGTTAGCTTACTCCCCATTGGATGCGCATGCAGCTTGTCCAGAGTAGAGACACATTTCACACTAAATACTGAACTTAACAAAAATTGTAGTACCGAACCGTTTCTTTTCTTACTATCAAAAAGTAAGAACATTTCAGTATACTGTGCAACACTAGTCTCTATCCTGTACATAGCGTTGCTCCGATGTAGAGATGTGAAATAGACCACCCAAGGCCCTGTTATTACCCAGCAGGCCTAGGGGCTAATGACGGCTCTTTACTAGAGTGGAATACAAGAATACAGTGATAAGGATGGCTGCGCTTATGTGTTTGTGCGCTGAGGTGATGGAGGGACTGTGGAGTATAGAGGCGGGCCGCTGAGCTGTTTTTAGAGGTGTGTTGGTGTGTTTATGGTGTTAATCTCTTGCCCCACGGTTCATCGCTCCCGCTGAATGGAGGGCTTGGCTGTTTATCTGACTGGACCGTGTTACCCAGGATTTCCCTCACAGCTGGACCTGGCATGCTTAGATGGGCTGTCGGTTTGCAGAGGCTAGCGCCACTGAGGGCTACTGTAAACACACACACACACACACTCTGTCTCCCTCTCTCGCTCTCTCTGTCTCTGTCTCTCTCTTACCCAAACACTGGCCAGAGACTACAAACAAGGAGAGACCTCAAGCAACATGATCTTGTTACAATGATAATTTATTAAATGTAAAATATCTTTAGCACAGATTAAAAATCCGACACTTCCATCTATTGTGAACGCCATGGGGTTGAAAATAAACATTCCTAAAGTATTAGCAAAAACACAGAGTCCCGTTGGAGTCCCATCTTCTTCGTCATGGCATACAGATAGACTTCTACAGGCAGGGCCCCGGGAGCCAGGCAGGGTTGTACGGCCCCCAGCTGTCTTCACTCATCACTCTGTCATGGATGTTGATCTATAGCCTGCCCGTCCTGGAGCCCTAAAACAGAACAATTTCTGACCACAATCCATTCAAGCAGGGTCTGCTTTAGAAACAAGGTATAATGACCCCTCTCTGCTGTGCCTCAACCCTTCAGTCTGTAGGACAGCTGAACAGAACCTCAACTAGAAGCACGGTAAGAATGACGGTTAAAGGAACAGGATAACCAGACTGTGAGATGTTAGACCTGATCCAGGATGGCATAGGATCGACTAACATTGGTTCTTTTTCATATACATCTTTTCTGGGTTTTTTTTCTTCTTCATAGTTGATTTTCAGCACATGCCATACGAGAAGTTTGGGATTATAAAAGTACCTGAAAGAAGTGCTAGAGGATCAGCATGCATAGCTGTTTGGTATTTACATGTCCTTATGTACACGACAGCACAAGATGGGCTGGGCCAAAAACAGACTGTTCTACAGTACTGGGTGTATGTACAGGTCAGGGGTCAGGGTTCAATGATATAACTATGGCTGGGTTAAAAAACACATGCGTGTGATCAGAGACAACTCGGGTGACAGAGCACCACCATGATTAGGCAGAAAGGAACACCTTCAACATGACATTTTACCCTATGCTAAGTCATAGAACAATGCATCTTATATTACTGGTATACTGTACAAACCCAGAGTGACTGGAGATGATTAGGGTTCACCACACTTACATGTTATACTATGAAGACAACACCAAACACCTTCGAGATACAGCAGTATACCGATTCAACATCAATACCTCCCCGTTCTCTCACCTTGCTTTTCAATAAGCTGAAGAGTGGCTGTTTAACAGTGAAATATTGCGGACTTCTTTCTAAAGTACATATTCACTATTTTCATTATGTTGAAAATTGTACATATTCATTATTTTCATTACGTTGAAAATTGTACATATTCATTATTTTCATTACGTTGAAAATTGGAAGACATTAAAGTGTTCTGGGACCAGTTTATAGAGCAGTGATGGTTCAGGCCAGATAGGGTCAGGTTATTGCTGCTAATCTGGGGCCTGTTTATTGCAGCTCTTACAACGTTGAGATTATGTTCATGCAGAGGTTCATGTTCTCTATATGTAAATGGTCTGTAGGAGAGCTAGTTGTCTCGGGCAACTTTGGCCTGTCACATTTCTAATATATTGCTAAAGTGATGGTAGACGTTCTTGTTTTGCGCTCCCTGTTATTTATGGTGAGGAGTGTGAGGTTTCAGGGACAGTTGCTGTGGTGTTCACTCCTCTAACCAGTTACGTCTGCCTGGAACATACCAACCCCATGAAAACCATCATTTATCTCCGTCAACTCTGTAAAATGATGTATTGTAGAATCAGAATCACCATTGACATTGACAAGATACTAGTAGACAAAAACAAAGAGCAATTGGCCGGTCAACACTTAAACAGTTATCCATCGATAATTTACATGATTATACAACATCTGCCCGGTAACCTTTCACCTCAGGAGGGACGGAGGGCGCGTTTGTGTCTGTGAGAGAGAGAGAGAGAGTTCGGAGTCGTCTGTGCGAGGGCATGAATCAGACAGCTCTTGTGTTAGTGTGTGTGGTGTGATAGCATGCCTGTGGGCGTGCCTATCCCCCTGCTCCTAAAGCCTGTGTGATAGATAGTGGTTGTAGGTGGTTCAGCATGTCTGATCTCATCAGTCTTATCTCTTACAGAGGTCACCAAGTCAAGTAGCTAAACACCAAGATAACCCACCACCCGCCCCCTCTCTCTGCTTGGTACACAGTTTCCCTCAGAGCACACAGTCCACAGCTGCCCGGTGAAGCTGATCAGTGGGAGTGTCCTTTTTTTGACACTTTCAGATCAGCTGGAATTTTTTTCAACATATTGATTACCTGCCTTTACTTCAAAAAAAAACTTTGAAAAGGATTAGTCTGGAATATGTTCCGTCTTAAATTAGTTTGCGTGTACGTTTTAAAGCAGATACCTTACAGGGGAATGAGTTAGTTAAATGAACTGCCTCCCTGCTTTTGAAGTTTGTATGTGTGGGTTTGGGTCTGTCTCCTAGACACTGAGTGACATTTGAAAGCCTTTGATATGGCAGTCCTGTGAGAGGTATATAGTTATCAGTGTACTGGCAGGAAGGGAAACAGCAGAGAGATGCAGTCATTTCATCTGCTTTTTCTAACATCCTCAATCTGCTTCTGCCAACACCGAGAAAGAAGTCTGTTTAGTGCGTCTGTATTTCTCAATGAGAGTGTACATCTGTGAATTTCTGCACTTTATTCCAAGAATGTTTGTATATATCTATGTGAAAGTGTATATTTCTAGATCCTAATGAGTGTCAACGTGCGTGTCGGAGTACATTTGTCATATTCCTGTATGTGTGTCTTCTGGTGTTAGTCTCTGCCAGATTGGCCTGCTGACGCTAAATGAGCCTCAGTGAGACTGGGCCTTTGAAGTGTGCGTGTAAATGAATGTGTGTGTGTTTGTGTGCGACTGTAGAACTGCTCCTGCCAGTGCACTGTACTAAACTGTGCCTTGCTTTGCTCTCTGTCATCAGTGCTCTCCTCAGTTTGTTGTGCAGATAAAGAGCAGCGAGAACTATTTCATGTGCCTGTTCTATAGAAGTCAGCTTCAGCCCAGAGTCTCTCTTCTCGCCACGTCACAGCAGCTTTTAGCTTGCAGTGGGGCTACATGAAAGATCCCTCTGAGCGCCTGACTTCTGGCTGTAATTCTCTCTGACGTCTGTTTCAAACGTTGTAGAATCTCTTTGCCCTCTCTGTTTCCCTCCCTCTCGCTCTCTCTCTTCCTCTCCGTCTCTGTCCCTCTCTCCGCTCCTAATTACCGACTGTGAGTGTGGGTGCTGCACTAGTGAGGCACGTCTCAGAGCACCCCCATATACTGGATGTGAGATGTTTAACTGGGAAATACAGCCGCTTCCCGATCAATTAGGGTGTGTAGGATAGAGAAGGTTGTCTGCTTTTTAGAAACAGAAGAGAGGCTTGGTCGGTTGGCAGTCGGGATGGCAAATGCGTGCATGCATCTATATAGTGTGTTTGTGTGTTTTTGAAAAAAAGTCCCTTTTCTTTTCACTTGGGTGACTCTTAGGGGAGTAGAGTGGCAAACCTCTGAGTAAACTCTTCTCCACCCCTCCGACAGACTTTCCACATGAAGCTCCAGATGATATGAACATACAGATAAACTGTACAATCTCAATCTACATACTGCATGTCCTCTGGCTGTCCACTCTTTCCTTCCCTGTTCATGACACTGCAGGTCACGTTCTCTGTCCACAAAACAGCCCTCAAGGTGGCCAAAGAGCCAAAACACATAAACTAAACATTACTGCTGTAAAGATTGCAAGTGCAACACTTTTTGGTGATTTTATTTCTGTATGAACAATCGCCACCTTCCATTCATTTGAATGTGTTTTCGCGGAGGTCTGTGCTGTTTTGTGGACACGGTTTTTGGATTTTTCACATTTACTTCAGCATGCACTCTGTGGAAAGTCATCAGTCCTGAACACACACAATATAGAAATAAATAAATATATAGGTAGAAATATGTATACAGGGCCATCGTCCCAATGGTAATACGGCCTGTTGAGTCTCTCTTTAGGTCTCTCTCCATTAGTATGCAGTTGGTTCTCTGTCAGGTACAGAAGCTCTGGGGTCATGCAGGAAAGATGCGAGGGTTGCTGAGTCCAGGTGTGTGAGTGTCAGAACTCTGGTGGAAGTCCTGGCAAGATGTCTTTAAGGTGGAGGGAACTGATTTGTGTGTGTGTGTGTGTGTGTGTGCGCGTGTGCTTGACTGTCCACTCTTCACACACAGATTCTGTTGACGTTGCTCGGTGCTGCCCTGTCTCTGTCCTCCATGTCGACTGGTGTCTCTGTCTCTGTCCACAGCAACAGGGGGCGGCCACGGTGGTGTACTGTGCCGTGGCTCCAGAGCTGCAGGGCCTGGGAGGGATGTACTTCAACAACTGTTTCCGCTGCCTGCCCTCACCCCAGGCCGAGGACCAGGCCGCGGCATCCAGCCTGTGGGAGCTTAGTGAACGCCTGGTCTCAGACAGACCAACGGGCCTACAGGCCCTCTGATGAACTCGACAACTGACTGGCAGCAGCCTATCAGGGCTGGAGGGATTAGCCAATCAGGAACAAAGGGGGAGGGTGAAAGTGGGTATGAAAACAAACTTTTTTTTTTTTTAAAGCTGCCAAACCATTGAACTGGAACTGTCATTTCACTTAGGAGAGGAATATAAATGTGCAAAAACACAAGGGGTATCTTCTAGCTACACTGCGGAGAGGTGAGTTGGAGAGGAGAGCGTTCAGAACGGTGGGGCTTTAACACTGAAGCCTGTGTTCTTCAGTACATTAGGCTGCCACCTCTCCTGTGTCCAGTCTCTTCCTGTCTAGATCTACTCTACAGAGACATAATCTGTTCTAGTTTAGATGAATGGGTTAGGAGGAATATGCAGATATGGCTGATACCTATGTACAGAACATGTTACAGGTATGGTTTCATACAGACCAGTAGTTTATATCAGGCCCTATTCCCTTACTGTACATTATTAACATTGCCACCATTTCGCCTATGTGCTAAATGGGACTTATGTCATCACTCCTTTCCTCAACAGTTAAAGACCTCCTGCCTACATATATCACATAGAATACTCTACAAAATGCTATTTACAATGAGGAGGACTGTCTTTGTCATGATGTTGGGTCAGAATTACGTCCGTTAATACCGCTGATGTCAGAGGAACAGGGAATCCAGGAGGTGTAGTAGCTGATCAAATATTAACTCTTTTCCTTGGGTTTTTCATTTTCTCGCAATCTCTTTGTGTGTATTATCGTGTCACTTGCTCTGGAAGGTTTGGAGGCATTTAGTGGACGTTGTGCTTTGTGGCAGTCATTCATAAGACATCAGCATTCTTCTGTCATGGATTCTGGAAGGAAAAAGAGAGTCATAATAAAGATGGGTTCTTCTACTATTTGTCCTAATAATTTCACTTCTCACACTCACGCACAGTTGACAGGATCCTATATGCAGGAAATAAAACACACATGTCCTATATGATTTAAAACAAGGTCCTATACCAAGATATCTGAATTTAAATGGCATATAGGATTTAAAAGTGCACTGAAGGTGGGCAGATTCAGTCTATGATACACCCAAATCACTCTTTGACCCGGAACTACTCTATTCGCCCCTCTCCTAGGAAACAATGCAGGGACAAGGAGTAATCGACGCATTGACCAACCAATCACATGGCTGACTAGCATCATTCTCACGCCTGGTTAGTCAGCTGAATCGGTGCCTGTAAGAGTCTGTCTCACTATTAAACAAACACCGCCTGGTTCCCTGCTCAGAGTTTTTACAGTGGGAAGGAAAGGCCCCGTCCTGCTACGGCTCTCATCTGTTCTCTTGTTATACGTTGCCTACTGTAGCCTTGAGCAAGCATGTCACTGTTCCATGACACACCGTCTCAAGAGATGTGTAGATGTCCCCAGAATGGCCCCCCTGCCCCCGCAGGACTGAAAAGTCCTACCACAACACAGCTTCGCGAATATTTTTAGATTTTTTTTTAGATTTTTTTTTTTTTACTGTTTTTAGGTTTGTGGATTTCTATGAGTCGTCCTCCCTAGCCTGTGGCTGTGTGTTCTGGGGTCATGAAAAGACCGGCTGCTCCTCAACACACTGTCCTGAGGAGGTGGGAGAGGAGGTTCCGTAAAACCCCTTCTGTGGCCTCTAGGGGCAGTAGTGCCACAGCTGGGCCCATAGAGAAGGTTAGAGACCTCCAGTTGCAATGGTGCTACAGCTGGGCCCATAGAGAAGGTAAGAGACCTCCAGTTGCAGTGGTGCTACAGCTGGGCCCATTGAGAGTTAGGCCTGCAGTGGTCATCTTAATATTTTCTGACTTTTAACTTAATTGGCTGATCCTTCCCAATGACCCAGTTGGAGTCAATATTATTCCCCTGCTTCACAGTTTTTCACAATCACTAACAAACAAAAACTGATACAATGAACAATATACATAGAATAATTTAGCAAAGTTCCAGAAGGGAGACCATTTACCCCAAACTATAACCACTTTTTTCACACACATTTCATTAAAACTTTTTTTTTTACATATACACAACTGTCTTTGTACAGCAAAAATGTCACCATGTTCACCATATTGAACGGTAATGTAGAAAACCCTGCCATTCAATATACTAAACTCATATCCTGGAAATTCTAACACTCTTAACACACAGGTCTTGCGGTATAAATACTAACAAGCTTGATTATTTAACAGTCGAGATGTTGGCCTGAATAAAAAGGCCCTTTTTCTTCCACTTTTTCTTTTTGTAGAATTGAAAGAGACAAGTTGATGCTGGTAGACCATCCTTAATGTCTGAGGCCCAGGAACTAGTCATTGTGAACATGGTTATTGAAAACAACCTTATATGTTTAGAAAAATCGAGTTAAGAAAAATATATCTTACACTGGTACCCAGAATGTCAGAAAATATATCCTGATTAGGTAAAAATCTCTGAACACAGGCAGCTGAGGGAGTTAAAGTTTTGGTGAATTACCAAAGTTTTGGTGAATTACAGTTTTGTACATTTCCGTATACCCTCTAAACATAATTTATGGGGAAATTCTAGAACAGCTTATTGATTCATTAATTCCTTTTGTAATAGTGTTTTGAATTTCTCTCAGCAGTGTGCAATGGGTATTCTGTGCCAACACTGGGTTTTAATCGATATGGTGTTAGTCTTTAGAAGTGTGTTTACAGTTTAAAAAAGTAGAAGACATACAGGAAATATATGTAAATATAGACATAGATTGAGGACAGACAAACAGGAAATCCTTCTGAATGGGCATTGCTGCTGTGGGAATTTCATAGTGTATGTTTTTACTTTATACTGTCCTTGTGGGGACCAAAGCAGAAAAAAATTAAATAAACGGTTAGGGTAGAAGTTATATTTGGGTTAGTGGTTAGGTTAAAGGTTCATTAAGATAGTGTTTTTGCAGGTTGTAAATCGAGGAAAATGATTCATTGTGAAAGTAGGTGTAGGAGTTAGGGTTATGTTAAATTTAGGTTAAGGTTGGGGTAAGCTTTAGAGTTAGTTGTCATGGAATATATAAATATTTTTATGATAATAATTGCTGGTCCTCACTTTGAAAGTAAAAGTATTGTGTGTCTGTGTGTGTGTGTGTGTGTGTGTGTACAGTATTTATATAAATGTATGTTCTGGCTGTAGAGGAAGATTCCTGCCTGGCTTTCATGCCAAGTCTTATCGATCTGGCCCTATCGGAATCATCTGATAGTTAATCAATACTTAACACTTCCTCCCAGTGTTCAGAGAAAAGAGGATAGAGGAGACCAATCGCCTTTCAGAGGAGGAACACCTAGCTCCTTTGATCCACAACTCTCTCCCTCTCTCTACCACCTTTCTCTCTCCATCTCTTTCTCTCTCCATCTCTCTCTCTCCATCTCTTACTCTCTCCATCTCTCTCTCCATCTCTTACTCTCTCCATCTCTTTCTCTCTCTACTAATCTTTCTCTTACTGTCTCTATCTCTACCTGGATCTATCTCTATCTGCATCTCCCTCTAACTCTATTCAGTGTCTGTCTGTCTACCTCTACTTACTCTCTTTTTCTCTACCTGTCTATCTCCCACTCTAATTACTGTCTCTATCCCTCTACCTGTCTGTCTCTTTATCCCCCTCTAATTGTCTTTCTCCCCCTCTACTTAACGTCTCTCTCTACCTGTCTTTCTCCCCCTCTACTTACCATCTCTCTCTACCTGTCTTTCTCCCCCTCTACTTACCATCTCTCTCTACCTGTCTTTCTCCTCCTCTACTTACCATCTCTCTCTACCTGTCTTTCTCCCCCTCTACTTACCATCTCTCTCTACCTGTCTTTCTCCCCCTCTACTTACCATCTCTCTCTACCTGTCTTTCTCTCACTCTCCCCTCTATTTATCTACTTAATCTCCCTCTACACATCTCTCTCCTTAATGTGTGATGTGATTGAGTTGCTTGTGTGGTGATACAACTGTGTGTGTAAAAAAAAATACATTTTGTTTCCTCACATTTATATATTTATATTTACTATATAGATTCGGGGACCGCATGCAATCAGATGTGATTTAGCTGACATCCGCATAGCGGTTGTTTTGGCAGTGTTGGACTGCATTAGAGCTGTCAAATCCACAAGCAGCCCCTTGTGGTAAAGTCTGTTAGGATATTGCAGACACTGCCTTTGGATACATAGAGTGGCATTATAATAACCTCATCCATACAGCCTACCCCATCATTAGGCTGATATACATCCTTTTTATTTAGTTTAACGATTTTCACTGAGTGCCCTTATTTCGATAGGCTACACCCAGTGTATAGAACTGTCTGTCAACTTTGCCATAGGTCCTGTGTATTCAGCCCCTAAATGATGTCAACCTCCAGCAGCAGCTTTGCACCAAGGACACAGCTGAGTGTGTATACATGCACAGTTCAAATTAAGGGGATTCTGATTTCATTTAGGAAATGTGATGTGTTCATGTTGGGCTTAAACAAATCAGATGCAATCAATTCAATGTAATTTGACTGATGCAGCAATTTGTGAAGACTGTGAAAGAGTGTGTAGACGCTATCCCCATTACCGCTGCGCATTACCGCAGATCATTCTGGAAGACTTTCTGAAAAACTCTTCTGGAAGGGTGTTCTGTAACACCATTCTTCAGGGTTCACTTGACAATGGGAAAAATCTACTGTGTAAATACTGCAATGTTAGTTTGATTGAATTAGGTCCTTAATGTGTACTGGCTGATGGCTCCATTTTCCCTTTTCATTGTTTTATGTCCCATAAGATTCATTTGCTCTCTCAGTGTATAATTATAGGTGGATTGATTTGATGATGTCTGTGTTCCTGATACTGGTAGTATTGACGGCTAGAACGCCATGCTGCCATTTGGAGCGGATATATTTAATGATCACAATCAATGTTAAAGCCCTCCATGGACTGGACTAACTCAATATGTATCTACTGGGATCGAGGGGAATGTAGTGGACCTTCTGACTACACCAGGCTAGATTCTCACACACAAACACAGTCTCTCCCCCTCTACTATGTGATTACATTGACTGATCAATATTTATTAAGTGCTATTGTAGAGTCAATGAAATTGTTGCCAGCTACCGAAGCTTGCTTTGGTTGAGAAGCTTCAGAAACTCCCATCAACCCTGAAAATATAGTTGTTGTGAATGTGCTTACTGGACAAAATGCTTAAAGCTGTAGTTTACACACACACACACACACACACATATACACACACGCACACAGTTATTATATCTCTTCAAATATCAATATGACTGTTGAATTATGAAGTTGATTAAACAGGGTCATTAATAGTATAATGATGATATCTCTTGATGTCTATATTTCTGCTCTCGTCTGCAGCTTCTCAATGTGATGATGTGAACAGAGAGCTGCCTCAGTAACTACACAGCTTGTGGTGTGTGTGTGTGTGTGTGTGTGCGCGAGTGTAAAATTGAAGAGGTGTGGAAGAGGTGCAGATCTGGGCCGAAGCAGTGCATGTTTCTGTGTGTCTGTGTGTGTTTGTGCGTGTGAGTGTGTGCGCGCGCGTATGGGGCGTTGGTGTTTACTGCAGTGGGACAGTCCCCTGGAGCTGAGCCGGATGCCTCTCCCTGTCTACGTGATGGAGCAGAATCTTTAGCTGTACCTTAAACAGGCTTACAGTGATACCATCTCTGATACAAGTACAACAGTACCATGCATTCAGTTTTCAATCGAGTATAATCCAAGATAAACAGAGTGTTGGGTGCATTGTGTTTGCATGCGTGAGGTTGAATCTGGTGAGAATATTCTAGAGGGGTTTAGTCCCAGGGTCCGGGGTGTTCTGATGCTCCCTTTTCTGGCTGTCTATCACTCCTCTGTGGGAATGTACAGTATCTCACAAAAGTGAGTTCGTCCCTCTTTTCATTTGACAACACTGAAGAAATGACTCTTTGCTACAATGTAAAGTAGTGAGTGTACAGCTTATATAACAGTGTACATTTGCTGTCCCCTCAAAATAACTCAACACACAGCCATTAATGTCTAAACCGCTGGCAACAAAAGTTCAACATGGCACCTCATGGCTAAGAACTCTCTGAGGATCTGAAATAAAAGAATTGTTGCTCTACATAAAGATGGCCTACGTTATAAGAAGATTGCCAAGACCCTGAAACTGAGCTGGAGCACTGAGCTTGAGCATCTGTGAGGCATCCTCAAATGGAAGATGGAGGAGCGCAAGGTCTCTAACATCTACCAGCTCCGTGATGTTGTCATGGAGGAGTGGAAGAGGACTCCAGTGGCAACCTGTGATGCTCTGGTGAACTCCATGCCCAAGAGGGTTAAGGCAGTGCTGGAAAATGATGGTAGCCACACAAAATATTGACACTTTGGGCCCAATTTGTACTTTTGTTGCCAGCAGTTTAGACATTAATGGCTGTGTGTTGTGTTATTTTGAGGGGACAGCAAATTTACACTGTTATACAAGCTGTACACTCACTTTTTTACATTGTAGCAAAGTGTCATTTCTTCAGTGTTGTTACATGAAAAGATACCCCAAAAGATTCATGAAATAAAAATATTGCCACATTTTCTCAGAGGGATAGGCTTCTTTCAACTGTAACATTACCTTGAAGTTAAAAAGAAATCAATCCATCTACATTTCCTATTTCTTAAGAGCAACCACGTCATCGCTCCACCAGCTGTATGGCTGTCTGTTGTCTGTAACACCCAGTCTGCTGTCTGTAACACCCAGTCTGCTGTCTGTAACACCCAGTCTGCTGTCTGTAACACCCAGTCTGCTGTCTGTAACACCCAGTCTGCTGTCTGTAACACCCAGTCTGCTGTCTGTAACACCCAGTCTGTTGTCTGTAACACCCAGTCTGCTGTCTGTAACACCCAGTCTGCTGTTTGTAACACCCAGTCTGCTGTCTGAAACAAAAGTCTGTTGTCTGTAACACCCAGTCTGTTGTCAATAACAAAACGTATGTTGTCTGTAACACACAGTCCGTTTTCTGTAACAAAAAGTATTTTGTCTGTAACACAGTCTGTTGTCTGTAACAAAAAGTATGTTGTCTGTAACACAGTCTGTTGTCTGTAACACAGTCTGTTGTCTGTAACACAGTCTGTTTGGCAGACCATGGCACCTGGGAGGACATAGACAGAACCCCCCCCCCCCCCCCGTGTCCTCACTAGACAACATGACCTTGTTAACCAGTAGTTATTCTTTTCACCCCTTTGTCTGAAAGAAGGGAGTGCAGAACAGTAGGAAAGGTTGTCTTGGAGGGAGAGGAGGAACACGAGGGTGGTGGAGAGAGAAATAAAGAAAAAGAAGGCCTGCTTGTCCCAGCTTTCAAGCACCAAGAAAAATGAGCACTTGGGCTGAAGTACAATTATTAAGACCTGTCTACAGATTCATCACACTAAAGACAGGCAGAAAGGGATGGATGGAGGGAGGTGGGGAGGGAAGGGAAGGGAGAATACAAAAGATGGAGGAAATACTAAGAAGGAGGAGTGCAAGTGGAAAGGACAAGTGTGACAACATGGGAGTGGGAACAGAGGAGAGAGAGGGCGCGGAGGTAGAGAGGAGGGCAAGGGAGCAAGTGTGGTTCAGCAGAAAAGAGAGGGATTGCCGAAAAGTGTGGGTGTGTGGGTGTGTGTTAATGTTGGAGAAGGAGAGGTAGCGGGAGGTAAAATAAAATAAGAGGATTTGTAGGGCCTGTGGTTGGTGAGAGTAATAAAGCCTGCTAATCTGGAGGAGGACGCTTGGCTGCTCACATACCCTCTCTCCTACGCTCTACTTTACCAGCCAGCCACGCCAAGGTCACACACACACACACACAGTGACTGAGTGAGAGACATGCACAGTTTAAATGGGGAAACTAACACACTTAAAGGTCTTGTGTGTGTGTGTGTTCAGAGAGATTTGTATCAAAGGTGTTAGGTTTCTATTCATTGTTCTACTACTTCTATAGCATGTCTATAGAAACAATGTTCTACTTTTGTATAATGTCTATAGAAACTATGTTCAACTACTGTACAATATCTATAGAAACAATGTTCTACTACGGTACAATGTCAAAATAAGCTATGTTCTAGTACTGTATAATGTCTATAGAAACTATGTTCTACTACTGTATGATGTCTAGAGTAAATATGTTCTACAACTATATAATTTCTAGAAGAAACTATGTTCTAATACTGTTCAATGTAAAAAAATAAAGCGATATTTTACTACTGTTTAATGTTTATGGAAACTGTGTTCTACTACTTTAACCTAACTATCAAATCTACATTTCTTGCTAACATTTCCCTTTTCTCTTTTAGGTCACAGTTTCATTATTGACCTTTCTCTGTCCTCAGCTGTGGATTGTTTTGGTAACCTCCCTCCCTCCCTCCCTCATTCTCTTATCCCTGCTCTCTCCATATCTCCCTTTCTCTTTTGCTGTATTTCTCTCAATCTCTTTCCCCTGTCACTTGTTCTCTAGTTAGCTATCCCATTACCCTCTCACTGTCAGCAGCCATGTTGCTTTTAAAAGCTCATTTTTCTCCTCTGTTTAAGTTGCTCTGCCACAAGGATCAATATCTATCAAAACGATTACATAAATACATCTGTCATGGCCAGATAGCCGCATGACAGATATAACGTGCTTGGTTAAGGCAGCTGGGGAGAGGAGATGCGCTGGGGGTGAGTGTGTGTTTCAGTGCAGCCAGGTAGGTTGGGCTGTTAAGGAAAGATTGTTATTGAGCCAGGGCAAATGACGCATAACTCTGTGTACTGCTTACTTATTCTCACACACACCCACAGCACTGGAAACGGGTTGAGTTGTGTGTGTATTAAAAATAAAGATAGATATATTGATATTTAAACTCCTTTTTTTGTCAGGTAAACAGATTTGAGGAGGGTGAGAGGATAGATCAACTGCTCTGAAGCACACAGGGATGTATGGTTACCTTTGATTTACCCTAAACTTAAACTTTACCTATGTTCTTGTCCACATCCCTGGTCAAACCTAAGAAGTATTTTTTTCATACAATATTAAGGCTAACCCACAAAGCATATAAAAACCTACACCCATTACCAAGGTAACCCCCCCCTTGCAAGAATGCTTTTGCTTTCAGAGTTAGAAATGTGTGGTCACAGGATTAATATTGTAAATAAAGACACTGTGTAAACATCAGTGTGGCGGCTTGGAATTAGTCCCAGTCAAGAGCATCTAGCTTCTGTCTTGATATGCTCAGACACACACACTTGCTGCCATCACATCTATGAAGACCAAGCACACCCTGAAAACGTATCAACTTGTTTCAATTGAAGTCTCAGTGATGTTCTTTAACCACACCTGCCAGCTACAGTTATATGTTACTTATATTGTGCCATCCCCGGTTATATGTAACTTATATGGTGCCATCCCCGGTTATATGTAACTTATACGGTGCCATCCCCAGTTATACATTGCTTATATGGTGCCATCCCTGGTTATACATTGCTTATATGGTGCCATCCCTGGTTATACATTGCTTATATGGTGCCATCCCTGGTTATACATTGCTTATATGGAGCCATCCCTGGTTATATGTAACTTATACGGTGCCATCCCTGTTTATATGTAACTTATATGGTGCCATCCCCGGTTATATGTAACTTATACGGTGCCATCCCCGGTTATATGTAACTTATACGGTGCCATCCCTGGTTATATGTAACTTATACGGTGCCATCCCCGGTTATATGTAACTTATACGGTGCCATCCCTGTTTATATGTAACTTATACGGTGCCATCCCCGGTTATATGTAACTTATATGGTGCCATCCCCGGTTATATGTAACTTATATGGTGCCATCCCCGGTTATATGTAACTTATACGGTGCCATCCCTGGTTATATGTAACTTATACGGTGCCATCCCCGGTTATATGTAACTTATATGGTGCCATCCCCGGTTATATGTAACTTATATGGTGCCATCCCTGTTTATATGTAACTTATACGGTGCCATCCCTGGTTATATGTAACTTATATGGTGCCATCCCCGGTTATATGTAACTTATACGGTGCCATCCCTGTTTATATGTAACTTATACGGTGCCATCCCTGGTTATATGTAACTTATACGGTGCCATCCCTGTTTATATGTAACTTATATGGTGCCATCCCCGGTTATATGTGACTTATATGGTGCCATCCCCGGTTATATGTGACTTATATGGTGCCATCCCCGGTTATATGTAACTTATATGGTGCCATCCCCGGTTATATGTGACTTATATGGTGCCATCCCCGGTTATATGTGACTTATATGGTGCCATCCCCGGTTATATGTGACTTATATGGTGCCATCCCCGGTTATATGTGACTTATATGGTGCCATCCCCGGTTATATGTGACTTATATGGTGCCATCCCCGGTTATATGTGACTTATATGGTGCCATCCCCGGTTATATGTAACTTATATGGTGCCATCTCCGGCTATATGTAACTTATATGGTGCCATCCCTGGTTATACATTGCTTATATGGTGCCATCCCTGGTTATACATTGCTTATATGGAGCCATCCCTGGTTATATGTAACTTATACGGTGCCATCCCTGTTTATATGTAACTTATATGGTGCCATCCCCGGTTATATGTAACTTATACGGTGCCATCCCCGGTTATATGTAACTTATACGGTGCCATCCCTGGTTATATGTAACTTATACGGTGCCATCCCCGGTTATATGTAACTTATACGGTGCCATCCCTGTTTATATGTAACTTATACGGTGCCATCCCCGGTTATATGTAACTTATATGGTGCCATCCCCGGTTATATGTAACTTATATGGTGCCATCCCCGGTTATATGTAACTTATACGGTGCCATCCCTGGTTATATGTAACTTATACGGTGCCATCCCCGGTTATATGTAACTTATATGGTGCCATCCCCGGTTATATGTAACTTATATGGTGCCATCCCTGTTTATATGTAACTTATACGGTGCCATCCCTGGTTATATGTAACTTATATGGTGCCATCCCCGGTTATATGTAACTTATACGGTGCCATCCCTGTTTATATGTAACTTATACGGTGCCATCCCTGGTTATATGTGACTTATACGGTGCCATCCCTGTTTATATGTAACTTATATGGTGCCATCCCCGGTTATATGTGACTTATATGGTGCCATCCCCGGTTATATGTGACTTATATGGTGCCATCCCCGGTTATATGTAACTTATATGGTGCCATCCCCGGTTATATGTGACTTATATGGTGCCATCCCCGGTTATATGTGACTTATATGGTGCCATCCCCGGTTATATGTGACTTATATGGTGCCATCCCCGGTTATATGTGACTTATATGGTGCCATCCCCGGTTATATGTGACTTATATGGTGCCATCCCCGGTTATATGTGACTTATATGGTGCCATCCCCGGTTATATGTAACTTATATGGTGCCATCTCCGGCTATATGTAACTTATATGGTGCCATCCCTGGTTATATGTGACTTATATGGTGCCATCCCTGGTTATATGTTACTTATATGGTGCCATCCCTGGTTATAAAGTGGTTATATGGTTCCAACCCCTGTTATCCACGTTCTACCAGCTAAGTCATCAGACACCTGTAGATGTCCTGGCCTACCTACCACAGGAACGCTTCAAAAGCTAGATGAATGCTGCTTTGTTCCATCTCTTCTATTTTTAACTTTTAAAGCAATACAAGCATAAATAAAGTGAAACATTTGTCCCATAGACACCCCTGTTAACGAGTACTTAAGCAAATGTTCCCTTTAGAGACCATGTTTGTGTCATGTGTTTATTTACTACAGTGAGAGTTTACACTGTGACTGTCCCTACAGCTATTCTGCTTCAAACAACATGAGCAGATTTCTGTGTGTGTGTGCTTGGGTGTGTGTGTGTGTGTGTCAATGTGTGTGTGTGTCAATGTGTGCATTTCCATGTGTCTCAACCTTAGTAGTCAACCCACGGAGTTTAAGGATAAGAAAGGCTGTAACTCAATGCAAGTTATAAGGCACATGTTTACCTATGTGTGAGGGGGGTGGGTGGGGTTACCTGGAGGTCCCTTTGTCACCCTTTCTTCCCCTCTCTCCTCCTCTCTCTAACTATATGCCCCCTCCCTCTCTCCTCCTCTCTCTAACTCTATGCCCCCTCCCTCTCTCACCTCCTCTCTCTAACTCTATGCCCCCTCCCTCTCTCTCCTCCTCTCTCTAACTCTATGTCCCCTCCCTCTCTCACCTCCTCTCTCTAACTCTATGCCCCTTCCTCTCTCCTCCTCTCTCTAACTCTATGTCCCCTCCCTCTCTCCTCCTCTCTCTAACTCTATGCCCCCTCCCTCTCTCACCTCCTCTCTCTAACTCTATGCCCCCTCCCTCTCTCACCTCCTCTCTCTAACTCTATGCCCCCTCCCTCTCTCACCTCCTCTCTCTAACTCTATGTCCCCTCCCTCTCTCACCTCCTCTCTCTAACTCTATGTCCCCCACCCTCTCTCACCTCCTCTCTCTAACTCTATGTCCCCCACCCTCTCTAATCTTTGTTTCTCTCCCCCTGTATCTCTACCTCTATTCATTGGATCGGTGCATAAATCATGCTGACATAAGTGCTGGTAGAAGTTGGGCCGCACCTGCGAGCTCACACACACACACAAACCAACATGGGTGCCATGCACACACACAAACACACACACCAACATGGGTGCCATGCGCACACACACACACACACACACACACAGCAACCCCTCTCTGCTCTGCGGTGATGATGATGGTGAGGACATAGGATAACAGATCCCTCTTTTATCATTCCTCGACTGACTCTCCCTGACATTTAAAAACCCATTAACATCACTGAGACTCAGCTGTGTGCACTTCATAGGGGAGAGCGCGCACACACACACACACAGACACACACACACACACGCAGACACACACACACACACACACACAGACACACACGAGCGCAAAACGTTTACTAGATGTATTAGAGATAATGAAGTGAAGTAAGAGCGTGTGCATGTGTGTGTGTGACTGATCTCCCTGATAACCTGGGCGCAGATTGCCCAGACAGTGGAGTAAATCATTCTTTAATAAGGCCTTCTCATCTGGTCCAGACTAGCAGCATTAAAGAGACAGTGATAGAGAGCATCAGTGCTGTTAGGAGGGAACAGCGGAGCAAACGGCCAGGGCCTAAAGCCCTGGAGCCACCAACCGCCTTAACTGTCATCTATTCAACACTGCCACCATCACCCCTCGTCTCTAGTCAAGACACCCTAAATAATGGCATTTTCTCAATGAATTATTGGTAAATGACGGAAATAAGTAAAGAGATAACAGTCCTTCTGGTCTCGCCAGATAAATCCTGAAAGAAAGAAGAGGTATCTCCAATTCTTTACCATATAACTCTGCCTATCTGTGGTCTAATGGGAGCTCAGATGATTAAGGTGAATGGTGCTGGGGTGTGAGGCCTTCTCCGATCTGGAGACAGGAAGCACATAGATGTACAGGCCTGCTCAGATCTGGAGACAGAAAGCACATAGATGTACAGGCCTGCTCCGATCTGGAGACACGAAGCACATAGATGTACAGGCCTGCTCCGGTCTGGAGACAGGAAGCACATAGATGTACAGGCCTGCTCCAGTCTGGAGACAGTAAGCACATAGATGTACAGGCCTGCTCCGGTCTGGAGACAGGAAGCACATAGATGTACAGGCCTGCTCCGATCTGGAGACAGGAAGCACATAGATGTACAGGCCTGCTCCGGTCTGGAGACAGTAAGCACATAGATGTACAGGCCTGCTCCGGTCTGGAGACAGGAAGCACATAGATGTACAGGCCTGCTCCGGTCTGGAGACAGGAAGCACATAGATGTACAGGCCTGCTCCGGTCTGGAGACAGGAAGCACATAGATGTACAGGCCTGCTCCGGTCTGGAGACAGGAAGCACATAGATGTACAGGCCTGCTCCGGTCTGGAGACAGGAAGCACATAGATGTACAGGCCTGCTCCGGTCTGGAAACAGTAAGCACATAGATGTACAGGACTGCTCCGGTCTGGAGACAGGAAGCACATAGATGTACAGGCCTGCTCCGGTCTGGAGACAGTAAGCACATAGATGTACAGGCCTGCTCCGGTCTGGAGACAGAAAGCACATAGATGTACAGGCCTGCTCCGGTCTGGAGACAGTAAGCACATAGATGTACAGGCCTGCTCCGGTCTGGAGACAGGAAGCACATAGATGTACAGGCCTGCTCCGGTCTGGAGACAGGAAGCACATAGATGTACAGGCCTGCTCCGGTCTGGAAACAGTAAGCACATAGATGTACAGGACTGCTCTGGTCTGGAGACAGGAAGCACATAGATGTACAGGCCTGCTCCGGTCTGGAGACAGTAAGCACATAGATGTACAGGCCTGCTCCGGTCTGGAGACAGAAAGCACATAGATGTACAGGCCTGCTCCGGTCTGGAGACATAAAGCACATAGATGTACAGGACTGCTCTGGTCTGGAGACAGTAAGCACATAGATGTACAGGACTGCTCTGGTCTGGAGACAGGAAGCACATAGATATACAGGCCTGCTCCGGTCTGGAGACAGGAAGCACATAGATGTACAGGCCTGCTCAGGTCTGGAGACAGTAAGCACATAGATGTACAGGACTGCTCTGGTCTGGAGACAGTAAGCACATAGATGTACAGGCCTGCTCTGGTCTGGAGACAGTAAGCACATAGATGTACAGGCCTGCTCTGGTCTGGAGACAGGAAGCACATAGATGTACAGGCCTGCTCCGGTCTGGAGACAGTAAGCACATAGATGTACAGGCCTGCTCCGGTCTGGAGACAGGAAGCATATAGGTGTACAGGCCTGCTCCGGTCTGGAGACAGTAAGCACATAGCTGTACAGGACTGCCAACTGATGCAGTTGGGGACCAGTGCTGAGCCGGCCCACTTATAGATATGTCTGTACAGTGAACAAGCTACTCACCATTAACAGCTAGCTGGTCTGGCCTCTGGGTTCATTTACGGGCCATTATTGAAACGGCTATTGTGCAGTGTGATGAAAGAGGTAGTGTAATCACACACAGCGGCTGAGAGAGTGTGGCCAACACTGGTAATGTATACAGAAGAGTGACACGACAAGCTGAGGTGAAACACAGTCTCTTTAATGGACTGCTCATTTACAAGTCCAGGTGGGCAGTGTGGTAAACCGGCAATACATGTAATTGGTGTAAAGATTAATTTCAGTGTTGCCAAAATAATAAACTCTCAGTGCAAAATAAGCCCATTGATTTGTGTCTGTTCTCTTAGTCAGAGATTGAGAGTTTAGGGTTTAAGACTTCTTTAAAACAGCTCTGACTTGGTCTATGGTTTAGGCTGAACCAGGGTTATAATGGTCTGATAGGGAGAAAGAGACAAGTAGCAATATAAACAAAGATTTCTAAAAGCTCTAAAATCCATTCTGCATAAGTGAAGATATGGCTTTGTCAAAGTTTCCCCGACTCGTACAGTGTGTCCACAAACACTGACAATGATACTCACCATTGAGTAGTTTTCATTAGTGATTTGGATATTTTCCCAAATGATTTATCTCAAAAGGATTGTTTATGTTCATATTGCTGTGATAAGTTTGTTTGTCCCAAACCTAATCACCTAAACTTTTGAACCGCGATCGCCTGGAGGTTTCCTTCATCCTCACTGAATATGTTCTGATTTATTTCCCCTGAGGATTAGAACCTTCTGTGCTATCTAATTTCAGACTCTAGGTTTAGAACTCGGTTCTGTCAGGCCTGCCCCGGTCTATTTCAAAGCAATGAGGATGACCCATAAACATCATCATCACACAACCAAATCACAACGAAAGACTGTGGACCAATGAATTAGGACTAAAGGGCTCAGTCAAACCCACTTTGCAGTAAACATGTACAGTAGTAGTGTATTTCTAGTGGTCAAACCTACTCACCGACAAACCTTGGGTGCCATATAAAAACCCAACCACTAGCAGGTGGTAACTATATGGACACGTCATGTTTCAGAGTTAGTGTGCGGGAATGGGATGAATATTTGAAATAAAGACCCAATGATAACATTGCTGAAGAAGGTTTGAATAAGTCAAAGCTTGCAGGAGATGACAGACATATAAAGCAGAGCCAAATAAATCCTTTCAGGTGTACTATCACTACTACTATCAGTCTTTTACTGACAGAATTTGAGCTCTTCTAACCTTCTATTACATGTACCATTAGAGCCCAGTTTTGTGTGCGTGTTACTACTAGAGCTTGTCTAAGAATACAAGGATCATTCTTTATGCACAGGTGACTACCTTGTGCTGCTTCACCTCTTATCTTATCTCCTTCACCACACTCCAACACACTGAACTCCCTGACACCCCAGCAGCAATCTGGTTTCACATGAACACATAGAGAGTACTGAGAAAGACTGAACTAGCTGAGAACATGTTGTCTTGACAGTATGAACTAGAACTAGCAGAGAACGTGTCATGTGTTGAGGGTATGAACTAGAACTAGAGGAGAACATGTTGTGTTGGCAGTATGAACTAGAACTAGAGGAGAACATGCCGTGTTGACAGTATGAACTAGAACTAGAGGAGAACATGTTGTCTTGACAGTATGAACTAGAACTAGATGAGAACATGTCATTTGCTGACAGTATGAACTAGAACTAGAAAAGAACATGTCATGTGTTGACATTATGAACTAGAACTAGAAGAGAACATGACATGTGCTGACATTATGAACTAGAACTAGAAGAGAACATGACATGTGCTGACATTATGAACCGGAAGTAGAAGAGAACAAGTCGTGTTGAGAGTATGAAGTGGAACTAGAGGAGAACATGTCATATGTTGACAGTATGAACTAGAACTAGAAGAGAACATGTTGTGTTGACAGTATGATCTAGAACAAGCAGAGAACATGTCATGTGTTGACAGTATGAACTAGAACTAGAAGAGAACATGTAGTGTTGACAGTATGAACTAGACCTAGAAGAGAACATGTCATGTGCTGACGTTATAAACTAGAACTAGAAGAGAATGTGTCATATGTTGACAATATGAACTAGAACGAGAAGAGAACATGTCGTGTTGACAGTATGAACTAGACCTAGAAGAGAACATGTCATATGTTG
Source organism: Esox lucius (assembly GCF_011004845.1). NCBI lineage: Eukaryota > Metazoa > Chordata > Actinopteri > Esociformes > Esocidae > Esox > Esox lucius. The sequence goes on from NC_047587.1 coordinate 19,523,140, forward strand.
ACAGTATGAACTAGAACCAGAATTTTTTTGTCAGTAGTGTACATCAGCAGTGTTGGTATGTGAGTGGTTTAATACCAGTTAGAGACACTATATTTCTGCAACTGAAGGGATTTGTATGGCAGTGATGTCATGACCTAGCTAAGTATGTTCGTGCCCATATATGGCCAGTTTGAGACAGTCACTGAAGCCGCTCTGACCTGCTGCCTCATTTGCATGCTCTAGCCCTCTTGCATGAGACACACCTTGACCTTTAGTAACCTTTGTCGGTTAATTAAGAAACACAACACAAATAAACCTGACAGAATGGAGACTAACACAGACTCTCTCACACACACACATACACACATGCTTCTGTCACGTAATTCTCTAAGACTTTGAACAAGCCTCTCATAATGACGCACTGAGCTGGGCTAGTGATGGTTCTCTGCTGGAATAAAAACATTAAATCTCTTGCTTTAAGTTAAATAGTTCTCTTGTTCTTCTGTGACTCCCACTGAGAGCTCCTGGCATAACTCCTATACCCTCAGGCTAGTGTGTATCACACCTGTCTGTCTGTCTGTGTGTGTGTGTGTGTGTGTACTCAAATTGCTATCAAAGTGAGGACCGGTTTGAGCATGGACATTTGGGAAGGTGAGGACCTTTCAGTTGTTTCTCACATAGCCAAAACATCAGTTAATTAAGGTTCACTTAAGGTTCAGTTTAGGGTTAGAATTAGGTTTACAGTTAGAGGGTTAGGTTTAGGCTTAGAATAGGTTAGGTTTAGCCAGAACAATTAGGTTATAGAGGTTAAAGTAGTTAGGAATAGGTTAAGGCTAGGGTTAGGAAAAGGTTAAGTATGGGTGACGGATAGAGTAAGTTTTCCATTTAGGGAGAGAGAAAATATTTTATTTTTCAACTGTGCTACATTTCTGGTCCTCACTTCAAATTCCATTCTGGGTATGACTGTATGTATCACGCCTTTTTTGTTTTCATTGTGAAATAGATCATCTGAGTTGTAATCAGCATATTGAGCAGATTATCACAGAACCCTCACCGTGGTTTGGAGGAGTCCGCAATCAAGCGTACCTTCATGCAAGCTCAACGGAAAAACACCTAACACAACGACACCAGTGGAGGCTTTAACAGGTCAGTGTTTGACACATGGCCTACACTGTTCCACCTGCACTCAACTCGCAACACAGTCTTTACAACTTTCTGCAAGTCTTCAAAGGTCCTTCACGGACAAGAAACAGAGATAAACAAGAAACACGATAGACAGAGACTTGCTTTGGCAATGGCATAAGTGTTTCCCATGCTAATCAAGCCCCTTTAAATTGAAACTGGGAGACAGAAAGAGAGACGCAGAGAGACTGAAGATGGATGGTTGAATGAAAGGTTGAGACGTATGAATGATAAGACTGATAGATATAGGGACCTCCTGGTGCCTCTGTGTCTGTCTGTCAAACTGACAGGCCTACAACTCTGGAGAACCCCATCAGAACCATCCAGGGACTGGGAACGCAGCTCAGTCTAACACAGTACACCAAGACACTAACAAAATCATACTACTTGACATCAAAACTGGGCAAAGGAGAATCTGTGTTTGCCTTATCTCTTCCAGTCATCCTTCCTTTCGTTCTTCCTCTATTCCTTTGACTTAGTCTAGACTGATCCAGACAGATGGCAAAGACCAGGGTTTTTATCCTCCCAACATTCCGGTAAACACTCAGACGCGGCGCAAAGCACTCAGAGGAGCCTCAGGCCAGAGCAATCAATCAGTGAGAAAACAACCCAGAGATCAGGCAGTTGGTTTGTGCTCCATAAAAGCGCCTCTAGAACAACAACAGCCTCTGAATGCCTGGGAAAATAATAATACTCTCTGTTCTATCTCTCTCCTGTCATAAAACTGTGTAATGTACTGTATATCACATACTGCCAGATCCCAAAGGCAGAAACTAAATCTCATCTGAATACAGAACCCTACTGTACACCGGGAACACAGATTTATTTCATCAGTAACAGCAACAACCATTTCCCAAAGCAGCTACAAACCAATCTGGTCCTTGGCTAGAATCCTAATGACTTTGCAACTTTCCAACCTGGTGATATTATCATTCATAAAAGGACCAAAACAACCAAGTCACACCCCCTTTCAGACATTAGCCTTCCTGGCTGTTATGCAGCCTAGACCCATGGCTAATGTGTGAATGTAGTTTCCAAACGAGGTCTATATAACTGAAGAACAGTTAACAACAGGAAATGAAAGTGTGGCGACCTATGTTCTTTTTTCTGGTCAAACCCTACGTCACATGTGCCGACGTTAGTTTCATCTCTGCAGTGAGTCTGGATTTGCTAACATATTCTAACCACTCTCATTGGTCCAAGAAACCATTGGTTTGGTCCAAGACCACAACAGTATTTGCAATAGTGTGAAATTCTGTCCTGTAATTTTGGAGTTCTTGCATATGGTTACCCTGCTCAAGCATCCCATTTGTTTTAGATTGGTAGTTAGTCTAGCCAGCCATCTAAAGTTATAGTAATCATGGTAGAATACTGACCAGCAGGTTGGACACATGACCAGAAGCTTTGTTTGTAATTTTCAGTCAGATATCACATTAACATGGATAAGATGGACATTGTAGGAAATTAGTTTTATAACCGTATAAATATTTGTTCAGCTGATGGTGAAACTGCAAAATCTTCTCTACAACCCATGGAAACATGTAGAACTGCAAATGATCAACTCAAAAACCTTTCCCCTCCACCATCAATAAGGGGGGCACTCAAATGTTTTGCTGCCAGATGCTGCCCCCCCCCCCACCCCAAACTAATCTTGCTTAGAGCCCCCCAAAAGGCAATTGAACCTGGCTCTATTTGACTGTTGGACTGTTTCATGGTATATTTGTTTACTGAACCCAAGAAAAAGAGGAGGGAGGGGTGAGGAAAAGAAGAAAACAAAGGAGCGAGAGAGATATCCGAAAGGATGGATAGTGGGGGATGAATGAAGGAGCGTATCAGACACACAGTAGACTTAGTCTCTGAGGTCAGTCTAAATCACTCTGGTTTGAGACACTCTAAAGTAGCACAGCAAACACTTGGGATCCAGCCAATCTAGGCTGCAGCATTGTCCTCTATCAGCTAAAGAAATAACAGTAGAGAGTCGCTCGCTCTCTCTCTCTCTCTCTCTCTCTCTCACACACACACACACACACACACATACGCAGACACAAACACAGTCACATGGCTGTTATCTGGTGAGAGAATAGAGAGTGTAGTTTATTGTTCCCTTAGTGGCGGTGTGCGGTGCTGTGTTAGGGTTTATTGTTACTGGTTTACATAAGGGTATTAAACAGAGCCCAGCCCTATCTATCGGTCTCAGCCAGCCACGCAGATTTGTGTTGCTGCTGTTATTTCCAAAGAGGATTGGGATCCACTAGCAGACGAGAGGACAGATAGCCTTCTGATATTACAATCTGTCTCTTCTGCCTTCTGCAAAACCTCTGTGTCTCTGTGTCTCTGTACACCTTTGGACCTTCTGGGTGGGAGGTGAAGGATCCGAGGAGAGTCTCTCTGTCCCCTGGTCTCCTCTGGGATGCTGAGTGACGGACAGAGAGAGCATCAGCGTGAACAGAGAAAGGCCATTGCTTTGGCTTCTCAACGGCGGCCTTGACACAGTGAATCTGAGCCTGTAACACACACACACCGTGAGTCAGAGAATAACAATGAGTGGAACTCCCTCTCTCCCTGTCAGTGGAAGAAGCCAGTCTAGCCATGGCTGAGGCCCGGATCAATCAATACCACAATCCATCATCTTTATTCCAGGATGATCTATCAGCACACAGCCTTTATACAGATCATCCTCTGACTCTTTAGCACAGTGATTCTCAGAGAACCGGTCTATACAGGTATTTGTCACAGTTGGGTGCGTTTTGCAGCCAGCTTTAGTTTCTTCTGTATTCTCTTTAATAGTCTATTGCAGACTTAGTCAATTACCTGATCAGAGAGCTAATTAGAACCATACCTGGAGTTAAATCAGTAGCCAATTGGGGGAGGGGGGGGGGGGTTCAGTAGCCAAACAGAAAGCTAGTCAAGTTGTAAATGAGTCCAGTAGGGCCAAAGGGGAGTACTGGTTTCCATAGCATCTGATACCCCCCCCCCCCCCCCCCGACACTCACTGAATAAACTGTCTCACATATTATATAGTGTCCTCATAAAGCCTATACCATCAAACTGTTACAGCTCCACCGCCACGGTCCACTGCACCAACACAACCAACAAATCACCATGGCTGCCACCACATGCACTGTATGTGTGTGTGTGTGTGTGTGTGATGTAGTGATAAGTGCAGTGCACTTGGCTGTGTTTCCTGGTATGATAACATACTATATCTTGCTTGGTTGCTATTTATATTGACCCATCTAACCCCCTCTCTTCTTCTCACTCTCTCTCCCCCTCTACTCCACTCCCATCTGTCTCACTCTCTCTCCCCCTCTGCTCCACTCCCATCTGTCTCACACTCTCTCCCCCTCTAACCCCCTCCCATCTGTCTCACTCTCTCTCCCCCTCTACCCTCTTCCCATCTGTCTTTCTGTCTTTCTTCTATGTTGGTCCTGTAGTGATATGTGATGTTAACATACAGGTCTGTAGAGTGGCCTGTTCTGGTGCTACGCATGGTTCAGCATGCTGTCTACTACATGATTCCTAGCCAGCGGCTTCGTCCCTCTGCCTGCAGCATCGCTCCTAAAAGGTATGCTACTGAAGCGCCTTTAAAAACCCTGGGCCACTACATCCGGCAGACACATGGCCTTTCATATTTATACACTAACATACACACAGGAGTGTTTTGAGAGTTTGACTGAATGTACATCTCCAGGTCTCGCTTTGTTGTTTGAGACAGTGTCTGTGAATTAAATGTCTGTTATTACAAGTAGTATTAAAATCAGTTAATTAAAAGTAAAACATAATGAAATGAAAGATAAATGTGGTGGCCATCCTTAATCACCATAGGATAACTTCTACCTAATAGAAGAAAAAATTATGATGACCATAAAGATGATTTATTTTGTTCTACTTTCCCTTTCCATTCTATCGGAAGGTTTTTACTTCAGTCATTTCAGACTATTGTCTATCCAGTAAACGAGCTTAAAAGAACCCCTTCTTTCCTTTGTCTGTGGTGGTGTGAAACAGCAAACGTTAGCCTTCTCCAGACCCCCAGAGTGGATCATTGATTTGCAGGTGCTTTGCTGCTTTCTGTGTTTTAATTGTAATAAAGTAGAGGCATTGGCTAGGTGGCGTCTATCAATAGGCCATACTGTAATTAAACCCTGTCCCCTTTGGTCCCACAAATACGCTATCCTATCTCAGATAATAACCTGGTAATATACTGTCCTATCTCAGATACTGACCTGGTAATACACTGTCCTATCTCAGATACTGACCTGTTAATACACTGTCCTATCTCAGATACTGACCTGGTAATACACTATCCTATCTCAGATACTGACCTGGTAATACACTGTCCTATCTCAGATACTGACCTGTTAATACACAATCCTATCTCAGATACTGACCTGGTAATACACTGTCCTATCTCAGATATTGACATGGAAATACACTATACTATCTCATATATTGACCTGTTAATACACTGTCCTGACCTGTACAGCTTGCAATTTCTGCACCATATTTTTGTGTGTTTTACACCAACATGGATCTAAACCTATCTTGACATTAAATACAGTTTAAGTGTAATGATTAAAATAGAACGGCTTCTCTCCCAGCAGGACAGCCACTCTCATGGTGAAAGAGACTGATGAGTGAAGAGCACCTTCTCCCTCTGGTTTAATTAGACTGAGAACAGACTAGAGACAAAGCTCCAGTTTCCACAGGACCACAGCTGGACTGGACATATGTAGCAGGAGGAAGACAGAGAGAAAATAGAACCTCAGAAAGAGTGAGACGGTGTGTGTGTGTGTGCACAAGCGTGTGTGCGTACTGTCACAGCTGTCTTCCGCAGCTGGATTCATACTGCTAGTCAATCAGTCTGTATGTAGACACTGAAAGATGATTGTGGATAGAGAGGAAGAGAGAGAGGAGAGAAAGACAGCTAGAGCGAAAAAGAGCGACAGAGAAACAAACAGCGAGTGAGCCAGAGAGTGAGCTAAAGACATAGCAGGAGTCAGAAGGAGTAAAGCTTCATATCCTTTTGTAATCATATATCATCGAAGCACATCCCAACAGATTTGAGAGAGATGAAGTTGTGTGAGCTTTTCTTATACACATCGGTGCTGCTTTTCCCCAAACTGTTCTTCCAACCAGGAAGTAATGTGCGCCCTCTCTCATCTGATGACCTCAGCATTGTAAGGACCAGCACTGCTTGAATCGTAGGAGCTCCATAAGACCAGGAGACATTCATGCCTTCAGTGCTGGGCATTCACAGCCACTCGTCAGCCAGTGGCACGAGGCTCAAACTTAGACTGTGGTGGTCAGACATTGGTTGTCAGACTGTGGTTGTCAGACTGTGGTGGTCAGATTGTGGTTGTCAGACTGTGGTGGTCAGACTGTGGTGGTCAGACTGTAGTGGTCAGACTGTGGTGGTCAGACTGTGGCTTGTTGCTATGAAAGAGTGCCTTAGGCTGCTATCATTAAACAAGGAAGAAATAGGTGGCCGTACTGTTTGAGTCCAGGAATATGAGAGACTACAGGGAGGGTGTAAAGTGAGAGTTAAACTATACTGAGGTATGAATGAGATTTGTTGATTGTGAGTGCTAGCTTTACTGCATACTTAATTAATATCCATATCCTTGTTTATGTTAATTCTGAATATAATCACGTTTTACAGATTTAATTCCTAGGATGCATGTTTGCAACATCATACCGTATCTCACCCCTTCACTAATATTCATATCCTCATTATCAGGTTTTATAGATTAGTATATGGAACCACGGTGACAACATCAGCTCACCTCAGTGCTCTGATCATATTCATTCTCCCAGCAACATTAGGTATTCAAGCAACACTTAAAGGTATTCAATCAACATGCAATCTGCATACTACCTGAGCAGATGCATTTAGTTATGAATCTCATTTGCAAGAATTAAGCACAAACAGTCAAACACTAACACAAACATACACACAAACACACACACACACAACACACACAGAAGCACACAGCCCCTGCTGTTATCATTGGTGTTGTTTTTAATGTGTCTTCTGTAATTAATTTGTTTTGATACTGGAGACAAATCTTTAGAAATCCTCACATGGTAAATAACAATTACAGAGCATTTAATAAACACAGAGAGATAACGAACCAATTAGAGCTAACTAGGCGCTCCAAACCTCTAAACAATGAAGCATAATTATCATATCATTGAATACAATTCAAACGGCATAATTACAATATGATGAAACAAGGCAACAACTTTTACTTACAATTATTTTCAATTGAATATAATTCCAGTTGTATTTATTACATAAACGAGCAAATAAATAAACACATTAAGTATGCATTCACTGTAAATGTGTTTGAGTTCCAGTCAATACATTTTAAATGCTGGGATTGGTCTGTCTGCAGAGCAGAGGAGAATGTATCATACTGTGTAATTGTTTAGGTGGGTCTGTATCAGACAGGTTCTCAGGCTGAGTTAACATAGCTGACTCTCACAGAGATGCCTGATGTTAAATCCCCCACATAATGGACTGGAATACCGTCTCTTTAATTTTTTTTATTTTGCACTGCTCAACCAATCCCGTAAATGCAGAGATGTTTTAGGAAGTGTGTCACTTTCCATGTCTTTATGTGGACATCCCATCAGAGACGCTTTCATTCAATTTCCCTTAAAAACGTGAACTTTCAAATGTTTCCCTCCCGCAGAGGGCGGTCCTGAGAAAGGGTCTCTCAGCTCCAAGTGCTGACAATACTGGCTTTCAACACATGCATGCACATCTACACACACACACACACACACACACACTTGCATTAACCCACATCCACACACGTAGGCATTAACACAGGGGCCAATTAGTGTGTCCTGTCTTTCCGTTCAGGCATGTGTCAGGGGGCCTATACAGTGGGGGCCTGCAAGGCTGAGAGGACCTCAGGGTAGACAGAGAATTACTGCTTCTCTCATCCCTCTGTCTCTCCCTCTCTCACACACACACACACACACACACACATTTGACATGCTCATTACACACACCTTAAAAAAATGCAAACAAAGGAAAATCCCAAGTACAATATGCTAATAGAACATTGTGCTTTAGGTGAGCTAGCTGATATAGCTAATCAATAAGCAAATGCATAGGCATGGGAAATATGGCAGTTAACTGTATTCCTTTGATCCCTGTGGATGGGAGAGCTGCTGTGTGTCTGCGGTAGGCTGTATGGTAAGAGCCATCTACATAGTGTAAACTGATCTATAGTCCGGCCTACACTGCCTACTACTGCATAGGGCAGAATGTACACAGCACTGGGCTAAGGACACAATCACCTTCTTGTAACAATCAATCAATCATTCAAATTTCAAACGGTATAGTACGTGTGTGTGTCTGTGTGTGTGTGTGTGTGTGTCTATTGTGTTGTGTCGTGTTCTGGGAAGAAGCATCTAGTGATACAGATTTGTTGTAGAGAGATTTAGCAGCTCTGCACTCCTATTCTCCCATCATCCGTCTGGTTCCCCTACTGTGGGCCTGGCGGGGACCCCGAGAACCGTGCGCACAGTAACCCCCCCCCACCCCCCCACCCCCCCACCACCCAAGCAGGAACGTTAGTTTGTCTCATGAAAGAAGCGAGCGATTGGACACCTGTCCCATGCCGGCAGCTGAATATGAGCTGTGATGCAGTGAAGAAAAACAGCCAGCTAAACGATGCCACAGAACTGTTGAGTCCGGGGGGACCAGAGACAGGGGCTCCACAATGGGGCCAGCAGCAGCAGATAAGATAGGTGTTCTTTATTTCAGAAAGTCATTTAGCGGTGGATGAAGGGAGGACAGGAGGAAAGGAGAGGCCAGAGTTATAGTTATAGAGCTGTCTAAAGGTTGAGAGTGTTGTTTTAAATGAGTTCTGGCAGACGGTGGGGACAGAGGGCTAATGGAAAACACAGGGGCTTCTCTGACTGCAGACTGACAAATGGACGGGAAGAGAGGAGGATGTTTCCTCAAAGTCGTGCGTTGTTTATCTCTTCAGCCACCTAAACCTTTAGTGCCTTTTCTTTGTCCCTGCCCTCTTTGTCGCTCTTTGTTTTTCTATCTTTAGATACCGATCAGCTGAAAAGACATACATACAGCCATTTCCTGAACAGTAACCTTTGTATTCAGACCTAACACACACGCACACACACTCTCTCATCATTAAAATCATCAAATCCAATGCTGCCCTTTTCCAGTTGTCCTATCATTATTTAAATCAAATTTATTAGTACTGTTCTTTTTTTAATAGGGACATTGCTTATCCTTTTTAGCCCCTCCCCTCTACCTCTCCTCCGCTTCTCCATCTCTCTATCCCTCCCACAGACTCTCCCCCTCTTGTGTCCTCACCCCTCTCCTCCCCCTCTCTCTCTCCTCCCCATCCATCCCCCACACTTCCCCACTCACTCCCTCTTCTACCCCCGTTGTGTCTCCATCTCTCTCACTGTCCCTCTCCTACCGCTGTTCTCTTCATCTCTCTCACTCCCCATCTCCTCTCCTCTTCATACCCCTGTTGTGTCTTCCTTTCTCTCACACCCCCTTTCACTCCCCTTTTCACTCCCCCTCTCCTCTCCCCTCCCTCTCCATATAGCTCTGTATGTGAAGAAAAGTATTTATTTTCATTTATCAAAGCTTTTCCCCCCTGAGAGAGGAAATATGCAGTGTCTGCAATATGCAGTGTGTGTGTGTGTGTGTGTGTGTATGCGTGTGTGTGTGTATGTGCACGTCTCTGGAGTACACAGCGTTGCTGGAGGTTATTATGTAGAGACTGGGAGGCGACAGGAGATTCCTCTGATTGGGAATAAAACACCATCTTATCTATTTACATAAAGCCCAGTGCGACTGACACTGACACACGCAAACAGTCAAGTGCATATCCATGCAGCATGGAACCACACAGACATGAACACAAACAGTCAAGTGCATATCCATGCAGCATGGAACCACACAGACATGAACACAAACAGTCAAGTGCATAACCATGCAGCATGGAACCACACAGACATGAACACAAACAGTCAAGTGAATAACCATGGAACAGTGTGCAGCATGGAACCACACAGACATGAACACAAACAGTTGTACACAAGCCCTCACAACAAACACTCAGAAGCAGGCAAACACACTTGTAAACAAACACTAGAAGAAATTCACAAAGGGATTTGTCGGAATTAAATTGCAATGATCGCCCTATTTTAAATTTCACTTTGATGCTATAAAAAAATAAAGTTAAGAAGTAGACATTCTGGAAAACATCTCTAATGGAACTTAAATTAAAAAGAACATGTAATTATCTACGCCTGGGAGAGGAGAGATGGAGAAAAAAGGCCCAGCTTTATTTGGATAGCCCCTACAGACTGCATACACTGATACTGACACTATCAGCAGAATAACATTCAGATGTATTTGTTGCTAATTTCAACTCTGCTGACAAAACAACTAAGGTTCTTCACACCCCTCACCACCATAACTCATCTGTTGACAAACTCTTACATGAAATACAGAAAAAGGATTTGAAAGGAACGTAGACTAAAAGAGAGGGATCTTTCTGGCTTTTTGTGATCAGCTTTACTTTTCATCTCGAGATCCCATGTTAAGCTCCCTATGACCCTTATGGCCTCTCTTTGACTGGAGACATGGAATGTGGATTTGACCTTTACCTGTGACCTCCGCTGCTCACGCCAGGACGGTGGGTATAGTCTGGTGTTGTCAGGCCCAGTCTTTCACTAATTATGGAACTACACTGGAACTAAAACTGGGTTAAGGAGACAGGTGAGATAGGAGGTGAGGTACAGGGTGAGACAGGTGAGATAGGAGGTGAGGTACAGGGTGAGACAGGTGAGATAGGAGGTGAGGTACAGGATAAGACAGGTGAGATAGGAGGTGAGGTACAGGGTGAGACAGGTGAGATAGGAGGTGAGGTACAGGATAAGACAGGTGAGATAGGAGGTGAGGTCCAGGGTGAGACAGGTGAGATAGGAGGTGAGGTACCAGATAAGACAGGTGAGATAGGAGGTGAGGTACAGGGTGAGACAGGTGAGATAGGAGGTGAGGTAGAGGGTGAGACAGGTGAGATAGGAGGTGAGGTACAGGGTGAGACAGGTGAGATAGGAGGTGAAGACTCTTTCTTAGTCCCGCTCTAGGAGTGTATGTATTCATTATTAGATGCATCCAAGGTCTATTTGCTTCAGTGTGTTGAATTGATTTCCACACTGTGTCAAGTAAGGAGTATTGTGCTGTACATGTTTTAGAATGTTTGGCCTGATGTGGATCCACCCTGCTTCCTTCTTATTATCAAGTCCTGGTCATTAATCCGACGCCCAGGTTTTCTTCAGGGATGTGTACCTCTACAAAGTATTCTACAACCATTCTAGAATCTCCCAAACAGACTTGACTTGATTTCTGGTGACTGAGGTGGCCATAGTGAACCATTAGGAAGATGAGCACAGAAGCTTCTGCCAAACTTTTCCCAACAATAGCCCCTCTCTCCGAGTTCCTGAGATCTCATCCCCTACCCATGGAAGACCCATCTTCCTTTAAGAACCAAAGCATGATGAGATGTTAATTCCACACCTGTATGGAAACACCTTTCTCCTTGATGTCAACACTCCTCAACTCCCAGGTTTCCTTCATTTGGGCAGTTACCTGTGGACCTGTGTGTTTGCATGAAGGAGAAAGAGATGGAGGTAGGCCAGAGATCCAGATGAAGACACGTTTGCAGAGCCAGGACAATATGTTCACGCAGTGTGCCAAAATGAGTGCCTATCACACCCCTATCTCTCTCTATCTATCTCTCTATCTCTCTCTCTCTATCTGTCTCTCTATTTGCTCCCTTTGTGCTGTATGTATTTCAACCTTGACCCAGCTCAGTTGAGCAAGCACAGGAGTTAGAGGTTGGGGGGAGGACAGGGAGGGGGTGACATTGGGGAGGGGGTTGGATAGAAAGAGGGGAGAGAGAGGAGCAGTTAACTCTTAAGTGTCCGTGACCAAAGGAGCATTTAAAGTTGCCTATCCAGTACCTATCCAGTACCCCAGATTGCCTGGCTACCCAAACTCATTGCTCCGGCCAAATGCTCACAAATGCCTGCAGTTCGACGCAATTGGTCTGGATCTGAATTCTAGAATGTGAACACATTCTAAAAGTTCTGATTGGTCTCAGAAACAGATAAGTTGGGTGACAGGGTAACGACGGCTAGCCGGGTAACGACGTTTTGAAAGTTTGCCATTGACTGGTCATTGATCTCTGTTGGCTAGAAATTCTTCCAAAATCTCTGATTACTTTTTACGCACAGAAACACACACACACCCACACACAGAATCATACACACAGAAACACACACACAGCAACACCCACAGAGCAACACACACAGACAGAATCACACCCACACTATCAAACACAGCAAAACACCCACAGAATCACACACACAGAAACACGCCCACAGAATCACACCCACAGAATCACACCCACAGAATCACACCCACAGAATCACAGACACAGAATCACACCCACTGAATCGCACACACAGAATCACACCCACAGAATCACACCCACAGAATCACACCCACAGAATCACACACACAGAATCACACCCACAGAATCACACCCACTGAATCGCACACACAGAATCACACCCACAGAATCACACCCACAGAATCACACCCACTGCATTCGGTCCACAACCCAGCAGTTCTACCAGTATTATTTTAACAAGGCATGGTGTGGTGCATGAAAAGGTCACTGTAAGAACCAGCTCCATGTAATTCTTCTATCATCATCCCTGTTGTCCTGGAAACACACTGGAGCTGGGCCGTCCTGCAGTAACAGCCATTTAACATGGCCATTTAACATGGTCTCTTATCCAGAGCAACTCACGTGAGCAAATCAGGTTAAGTGCATTATCTCAAGGGCATATGTTTTTCATCTCATCTGATCATGGATTCAAACCGGCAACCTTGCAGTAACTGGCCACTAAACATTTGACCATGTGCTGCCCCATAGCTGTATATTATTTCACTGTCTTTTCAGCATACTGTACAGGTTGGTTCAGACAGCGTTCGGCTGTAATGAGTGGCTGTTGTGTGCGTCAGATCCCCTGTAGAGCATGTCCTACTGTATTCAACACATGCTGTCATTGTATATGATCAAAAAGCCCTATTAATCACTAATTTACAGGAAGACAAAGAACAGATGAGTGTTCAAAAATAAGATTTGGGCAACTTTGTAGTTAGTAATTTAATAGAATGATACAGCCATGTCACATCTTATTTTTGCTTTGGAATTTAAACAAATGTTTTTCACTCCTATTAAACCATACACATTGAAAACAATAGAGGGATATAGGAGACAGACTGCCAGAGAGAGACAAACAGACATACAGAGAGACACAGAGAGAGACAAAGAGACATACAGAGAGACACAGACAGACAAACAGACATACAGAGAGACAGAGAGAGAGACAAACAGACATACAGAGAGACACAGAGAGAAACAAAGAGACATACAGAGAGACACAGACAGACAAACAGACATACAGAGAGACTGAGAGAGACAAACAGACATACAGAGAGACACAGAGAGAGACAAACAGACATACAGAGAGACACAGAGAGACAGAGACAGGCGGTGTGTGTGCTTTATCAGGCTGTAGAGTGAGTGTGAGCCAACCGCATTGGCTATATATCAGATGTACGGTTTACATCGACTTTCTATTTCTCTTTCACTCTTCCTCTCTCTCTTCATCTCCCTCATATTCTCTTTCTCTCACTCCCCTTCTTTCCCTCCCTCCCTCCCTCCCTCCCACCCACTCTCGCACTCATTTTGTTAGTAGGACTAGCCTGACATACGCCCCTCTCCACTCCTCAGCTCATGCTGGCTAAACTGATGGATTCATCCCTGTTGACAATAGAGTGGTCTATAGACAGTGATGCCTTTCCATTCTGCTGCTAGTAACATTTTCTGCTCCTTACTGTACACACTGCTACAGTACCTCCAAATAGTCTCTGATGCTTTTCTCACTTTGGAGAGTCTTTTAAGAAGACGGTGGGCAAGTCTTGTAATCTCTACCTGTAACAAACTACAAACCGTTTTGGCCCCTATAGAAAGTGGTTGCAGGTGTCTGTGAGTTGAGTTGTACTACAGCCACCGTTCAGCGCCAGGGGGCAGGCTGAATGGACTGAGCCCTGCCTTGCCCTATCACTTTCTCCTGAGCTGGTGTATCCAACATTATCTCACAGCTCACCCCGGGGGAGACAAACATCTACAGGAAAACAAAAAAACATGAATGTGTCAGCACACACTAATGTAGTGGCAGCACATTAGACCTCCATATTAAATGTGTCTACATTCGAGTAAAAGTCAGTGGCTTTACTGCCCAGCAGCATCCCAATCCCCTAACAAACTGACAGTTTATTTAAATGGAACATTACTCACCATTGCCCACAGGCCAGTTTTCAAGTCATATATAAAAATGTTAACACCTGGCTCTAATACAGGCAATGATTTGGAGTGATCTGGCTTGGTGTATCAGTCAGGCCAGACAGGCAGGGATCATGGGAGAGCTGGCTTGGACACTGGGTTTACATGGCTGATTAAACGTTTATGACAGGCACGGAGAGTTCCTAGCGAGGGACATGGGGAACGCACTCCTTATGGACCACCACATAAAATGCGACACATGCTCCGCCTCAGCCTGTTCAGCTGACATTCTAAGAATTCTTATCCTTCTGAGGACAGAAAATAGAACATAAAAAAACGAGTCCCCCCCCCCCCAATACTAAGCTTCACTTCCCAAAAAAATTACCTTAACCTTAAACCTAATCATAACTCCTAACCATGACCACAAATCTGAACTCCAACCCCAAATGAGACTTTTACCATAAATGTAATCCCTGACCTTCTTTCCTTGTGTGGGACTAGCAAACTAACAACAGGTCAAATGTTCCTTGTTTTACTATCCTTGAGTATTTTCTGTCCTCACAGTAAACTGTGGTAAAATGTGGACACACACACACACACATACTGTGTTTAACAGGCAAGTATTCCAGGGAGAAGAAAGAGCTTTAATGATTCAGGAAGAGATTCCCAGCAGATCTGCTCTCTTTGGTTTCCAGTCCTCCCCTCTGTCGATGTCTCAGATAATGATGTCAATGAGAACGGATGCAGGGAGGGGAGGGAGGCAGGCAGGGACGAGAGGAGGAGAAATGTTGCTAATCGCTAGGCCACCGAGGAATCCCTTCATCACGCAGTCTGTGTGTGCTGGTGTGAGCTGTGTGTTTGTAGGTGCGTATGTGTTTATGTTTGTTTGTGTATTTATTTGTATTTTTGTGTGTGTATACTGCTACTGTACCTGTTCTGTGTGTATGGGGGTGTGGAAACACCAGAGTGTATTTAGCGCTGTCTTTATTTATCTCTAAGTTAGATAGTTAATTAGTTAGTTTACAGGACATCAAATGAATGTCATACTGATGACACCTATTGAGGAAGCTGGAATTCAGCGGTTTCCCAACAGTCTGGTTATTTATCAAGATAAAAAGCAGAAGAAAATTCCTGTACCTGCCAGGCCTACGAAAAATGTTCTCTTAGTGTGTATGTGTGTGTGTGTGTGTGTGTGTGTGTGTGTGTATTCTGGGTCTCAGAGAGCGGAAGTAAAGAGTCTGTCAGACGTGATGAGCGGCTGGAGCTGGGATGTGAATGTACAGACACAGGTGGATCCATTTATACAGTACAAGCAGAGGTAGGATACACTGTAATTCACTCACACACCTAAAACACACAATGACATGGAGGCATCGCAGGCCAGGATCAAAGATGTATTCTGTGCCGGCAGGACATCCCAAGTATAGTGATCTATGCTCATAAAGACATGGGTCTACTATATTTAAATAAAGAGGTCTGCAATTGTGTTGCTGTTGAAATACTAGTTGGGTTATTGAATAAATCATTAGCACTGGGGGTTTTATTCCGCGTGATGGAGTCTTCCTGTAGGACTCTGTATTGAGACATATCCTCAGGCATGTTGGTATTGTGCCATGTTAACATCTCTATAGCATCAACGCTAACACAAGGCTGCTGGAGTTTAATTAGACACGGGGTGCAAAGCTAACGAGCTAGCGCTGGGGAGACACTGCAAGGAAACGAAGATGGGGGGGGGGGGCAAGACGTGTGGCTTTGTGAGTATCTGCGAGGAGAGGATGATCATGGAAGAAAAGATGAGAGAGGGAGGTGGAGACGGGGGTACGCTGTAGGCTAAAGGGGGAATACATTACACTAACTCACAACTAATCATTGCTTCTCTCTCAATCATGCTGTGAACACACACAACCTGATGACAACAGTGTCTCAGGGCTAAACCCCCCCCCCCCTTCAACAGACACACACACACACTCACACAGTGTACCCAAGTCTCCACTAAAGACTAATTAAAATGCATCTGAATAAAACAACAGTCTAAATGTGGGCTCAGTACTCAAACAACTAGAAACATAGGAGGAAGAGATGCTGCATTGTACATTAACATCAATTGAAAGCAGAAGAGAAGAGTAAAGTGAAAAACCTTGTCAAATGGCATTGCTCTAAGAAATGATGTATACTGCAGGTATATGATGGTATAAAAAGCAAGGACAAATACTGCATTAACAAAGATACATATATATATATATATATATATATATATATATATATATATATATATATATATATGCACCTACATAACCCCCATAAACACACCAACACAACACCCCCACACACATACATTACCTCCATACACACACCTACATTACCGCAGAGATACATCTACATTACCCCATATACACAGCTACAGTACCACCATATACACCTATAGTACCTCCATACACACACCTAAAATACCCCCATACACACACCTACAGTATAGTACCTCCATACACACACTTACAGTACCCCCATACACACATCTATAGTACCTCCATACACACACCTACAATACCCCCATACACACACCTACAGTATAGTACCTCCATACACAGAGCTACAGTACCTCAATACCCACATCTAATGTATCTCTGTACACACATCTAATGTATCTCTGTACACACATCTAAAGTACCTTCATACACACATCTACAGTACCTCCATACACACATCTACAGTACCTCCATACACACATCTACAGCACTGCCATACACACATCTACAGTACCTGCATACACACATCTACAGTACCTCCATACAAACATCTACAGTACCTCCATACACACATCTAAAGTACCTTCATACACGCATCTACAGTACCTCCATTCACACAGCTACAGTCCTTACATACACACCTTGTATTTGCTGGGTCCTTTATAATAACCTGACCTGCCTACTGACAGCCTGGGAGACACTGCACCTCTGCCAGCTTCTAAAGCCCCAACCGCTGACCTCAGAACTCCTGACAGGCAAAACCTGCTGAAGTATGCAGGTGTACTAACATCTAACACAAACACACACACAAATCATTTTGCCATTTCACACCAGTAATACAGTCAATACCACGCAGATTACATTGAACACAGAGAAAAGTAATAATGAACAATATAACAATATTTTGTGTCTAGTGTCATGGCTTCAATTTGAAAAATGGCTTATACTTCCATGCACAGGTAAAACAATTTGAACTACTGAGATTAGTAAAGATATGGTCTTCAATGCAAACAACAGCACAGGTCAATGAAGAGAAACAGATTGGACAACTATATATTAGATTTAATGCTATCTCTTATAAGCAAGCAGTAGGCTATTAAATAGACTTTCCAATGGCGCTGCTTGATGAAGATAAAGCCTCACTCGGTTTGCTCATTGTATTTGGGAAGAAAAACATTCTACAGAACAGATTCATCTTCTCTTTGCAGCAGTAAGCATTTGCTTTCCTGAGTACAAAGAAAAAGACCATGTAAAAACACCATATTTGTGTAATGACCAAACGTAAGATTTGGTGTTTGGAGGGTGATCGAATGTAAAACCAAAGTGTTATTATAAAGAAAAAGTGTTTCAAAAGCAAATAAAGGTCACCCCACCAAAATAACTCAAAGTGTCTCTTATAAAATCTGAATGCAAATGGTTTACAGATTCATATTGATCCATTATTTCATTTTTTTATGGGATTCTCTCTCAATTGTGTTAAATTCTTTAGTTTGATATTTGAAACCATAGGAGACAGAGCAGGAGAGGGAAATGAAAACCCCAGGGCCTGTAAGGGGGTACATTAAATTTGAATTTCACTGGAAATGTACACACAGCCACACTTCATAAATAATAATCTGCTGTAATTTAAAATTAAATTGATTCAAATAAAAAAACACAACTATGTAATGTACAGAGGTTCGTAAAGGTTGATTAGTAAAGAAATATTAGTAAAGAAAGATTAGCTAATTTTATTTTAACAAACTATTAAAAGAATACATTAAACTGAATGTTGCTAAAAAAACATTCAAATCCTTTATGAGAAGAAACAATGACAAAGGAAATTGATTAATTTAATCCAGTTAATTAATTGTGTTATACAATTGTGTAAGCAAATATGAATAAAGAAAATACTTTCATGCTAGTTTAAAGCAGCTTGTTCTGCCATGAGATGTAATGAATCATAATGAAATATATCAGTCTTATAAATTGATGTTAAATAATAAGAAGAAGAACCATTCCTAAATGTCTATATTAAAATCATCAAACAAATCAAGTATTCTGTGAAGGCTCCTCTTGATATTACGGGTGGAGTGAGAACTGTGCTCAAAAGTGGTTTAGACCACACATTTAGTAAGACACCGAAATCGTTTAGACATTTTCATTGTAACCTTCACTAAGTAAAACTTGAAACACCAACGCAGTGTTTTCATTTTTTTCCGTTAGTGCTCCCAGTTGCCTGACAGTTTCAAGAAATCTCCGAATTATGTATTTCAATATTCCAGCAAAGATAAGGTTTCATTTCCTATGAGTTGATTGCAGTTTAGTTGCCCCTAGTTCTGGTGTTTCAAAGCACTTTTAATAGTTGTTGTTCCAGCTATTGTATTTAAGATGTGAGCACAATGACAGCCTCAATCAACATATAAATATACTCCATTAATGACCCCTAAATGGCAGTTGAAAGTGTATACAGGAGTTTTTCCAGGAGTTTAAATTAGTTCCTCAATCCTTCGGGAGGTAAAAACTTCACTGGATTACATTGTATGTCTATGGTCAAAACACAGTGCACCGTTCTATTCTTGGCTCACACTGCAAAACTTAGTATGCAGTAAAAAACGAAATTAAAGTAAATTATATATTTATTTTTCAAGGCTTCTTGAGGCTCACACGACCCAAATGCTTCAGCTTAAACACTTGCTTCAGTCAGGTTTGGTGACAGTAATGTTCGGCCTATCTTTGTCCACATTTCAAGGGCTTTTCAGAGAGTTACTTCAGCCGAGTGGGCAGATATTGTGTGTGAGTGGGTATGCAAGCGTCGTATTACAGTGGTGACGAGTCCTCCGACTCTGAGGGTGCAAGCTCAGACACAGTGCTCTGTGAGGATGATACTCCACATTGACCAGGCCTTTAAATAAGCTTTTCGATCCTACTGGGACGACACTAAGGTCACTGTCTGCCTCCGCTCTCTGTCTGCCTGTCTGGCTGCTCCCACTGCCAGATCACTCCATCCCCAAGTCTTTTCCTTCCCTACTCCTGTCTGTTCCTCCTTCTGCACTCTATCCATCGCCGTCTGTCTATCTATCCACCTGTCTGTCTGTCTGTCACTGTGAAAATGAAGTCTGTCCCTGCAGAGGCAGAGTCACAGGGTCGAAGTCAAGAAAGGTCATGACCCTATCCCATGACAGAGCAGCGGGAGAGCATGTCAGACCCCACCTGTCAATCAGAGAAGTGTCCTGTAACAGACACAAGTCACAGAGACATGAGCCTGTCAAAGGCCTGTTTTAACAACAAGAGAAAACATCCCAACAAGACGTCCTCCAGAAATAAGTAGCCTCCTTGTCCTCAGGTAGTGTCAACTATTTAGATCAAGAATGATTAACTGTAGAGCCTGGGTCTGTAAAGTACAACCACAAAACGCAAACTGATGGTTTGTGTTTTGAACAAACAGCTTCACCTATAGAAACCAGGTCAACCTAGCTCACAGAGACACATACAGACGCTTCCATTCTTCCTAAAATCTAAACGAAAACGAGAGAAAAATATTTGCGGCGAGGACGTTTGTTCCTCCACAACTGCTGGGGAAGTGTGAGCAACAATATATATTTTTTTATGAAATCAACTTTTGAAATTAACTTAAATTAACTTAATTAAAACACACCAACAATTAATTAGGAAGTATTTTTCAAAGACAATCATGGTCTGTGTTGATAATAAACAATGCGAATAGAATAAACATTAAACAGTGAATGTATTTTTTCTTCATAAAACGCTGAATATTTACAAATAACAATAATAAAGAAAATGTATATTTCTAGAAATGATCAAGCCCACTATGCTTTGTATCACGCATGGGAACAGCCATTTGCTGTGGTATACTGGCTATACCAAAACACAATACAGATGTCATTTATGGGATTCATTTAATGTGACAGTTTTAGCTGCTCCAGAATTGTATTAAAAGAAGTGACAATATAGTTGTAGGTTTTTAAGTTGTTGACTTGATATTAGTGAGGAGAGGAGAATGGGTGACAAGATGACTGACAAGTTTACCTCAGACTCCAGGTAAAGGGCAGGGGCAGGATTCACAAGTCACTATCACAGATGCAGGAACTTTCTTGACGTCCTGAAGAAAGAGATATTATAAGGAACAGTTAAAAAAGCAAATTGGCAAAAGTAAACTGAGAGAAAGAAAGAGAATGAAAGCCCATATGAGGTTTTTTCACAATCACTAATACATTATAACTGGTTCTTTAAAAATAGTTAACCCAACAATTTTGAAAACATCTAAGAGGAATGCATTAACCTTACCCCATAAACACTATTCCCCAGATCATTCTCATTATGCTTTTATGTACAAAATACACTGTAACTCAATATACCAAACAGAAAACCTCGCAAGTTTAGCACTCTTAACACACAGTTGTTAAGGTTTAAACACTAACCAGCGTAGTCAACAAGCAATCAGGATGTTAGAATAATTAGAAAGGGCCACAGGTAAGCTCATCTGTGTTTTGGAAACCATGGATGAAAACATCAGAGAGAAGTGTAGAAAGACTAAGAAAGAAGAGGCAGAAGAACAGTGATGTTTAATGACATTTGTGACACTGTACTCGACTATGTTATTTTACATGACAACGAGGGAAACTGGGCTGAGGGTACAGACAAAACTAAGACCTTTCAAACCAGCCATTTCTATTGCATCAATTTTCCGGACTTAAAAAAAAATACATAACTTAAAATGCATCTGACTCCCGTACTGACCACCCAAATGTACTCTGTACTCTCTCGTGCTGTTGTAATCTGCAAGTGGTTTTGAGTAAAAGAAAATTACATGAACTTGAGACTTGAGTATTTCTATTCTATAAGAGTATCTAAATGTAATTGGTAGGCATACACTTTGTTTTGTTTTGTAGAACCGAAAGACACCAAGCATGATGTCTAAGGCCCAGTAACTAGCGATTCTCAACAACTATGTATGTTTAGAGAAATCCAGTCAAGAAGAAGAATTCAAAACAATGGCATTTTTTCAAGGTACACAGACAGTCAGAAAATATTAACTAAAATACAGGTGAAGATCTGGACTATAACCCTATTCCAGTATAAAATACAAACCTCCCTCTTGTCTCTATGGGCTAATGATGAAATGTTAATATCTGTTTACATATTGTTTCAGTGCACTTTAGCATCATCTCTAGACATCATTTACATTCTATAGTACAGACATAATATAGGCATTATTGGGATTGTCTACAAACCTGTGCAAGTACACGCACACACGCACACACACGCACACACACACACACACACACACCAGTCTGGGATGTAGCTGCTGGCATCATAAAAAAAGCCTCACAGAGAACCAACGTGTGGTCAGGGTCGTTCACACGTATAGCTTAAGAAAATGGGAAAAAGGAGTGGGGAGGAGTGGGGAGGAGTGGGGAGTAAAGGAAAAATTAAAGGAGAGGAGTGGGGAGGAGCGGGGAGTAAAGGAAAGATTTAAGGAGAGGAGAGGAGTGGGGAATAAAGGAAAAATTCAAGGAGAGGAGTGGGGAGGAGTGGGGAGTAAAGAAAAAATGAATGGAGGGGAGGGGAGTGGAGTGGGGAGTAAAGGAAAAATGAAAGGAGGGGAGGGGAGAAGAAAGGAAAGAAAGGAGAGGAAAGGAGGGGAAGGGAAAAGAGAAGACCTGAACAACATGTTGGGTCACCTTGTCTGGTTGGAGATCAATGTCTGTTAGACTGGCTCAGGGAGAGAGGGAGAGATGGAGAGAGGGAGAGAGGGAGAGAGGGAGAGAGGGAGAGAGGGAGAGAGGGAGAGAGGGAGAGATGGTCAGAGAAAGAGGGAGAGAGTGAGAGAGTGAGAGAGGGAGATATGGAGAGATGGTCAGAGAAAGAGTGATAAAGAAGGAGAGATGGTCAGAGAGAGATGGGGAAGAAAAAATAAAAAATAAATTTCTGTGTGGACTAAAAATATTTTTGGTGTCTTATTTAAATTGAATGTGAAGGTTAGATGTTTGACAAAATTGTAGGCACTCTTGACATGAAGTTAAGATTGTTTTCATATGCACCCAAATGGATTAGAAAGGAAATAACGATAAAGGCTAATTAGTTAAATGTACTGTACTATCCTTAAAGAGGATGGGATTGGCTAATGACCTATAATGTCACATATCCAGATGTACCAGGGAGCTCACAAGAAGTGTTTAGTTCCAAACAAACAGAACATTGAAATTTGAGGTTGACTTTATTTCACTGAGAAGAAAGTTTCAAATGAGCATTGGTGAATAATTGCAAGCCAGCACACGTAGCAGGTGATCTATTGAAGCAGTGCTTTTTGACAGTACCAGCAGCACTAATAATAATAATAATAATAATAATAATAATAATACATTCAATTTATATAGCGCTTTTCAAAGATCCAAAGATGCTTACCCTGGCCTGGTTTGTCTTTTTGTGACTCAAGCCTGTCTTCCCAAGATTAAACTGACACCTATGCTATCTCTGAGATAATAATCAAGGAATACACAATGTAATCAGTAGACTTTGGGCACTGATGATTAAGGGGAATTGTTATTAATTAATACATTAATTAAGTTATTCAGTATATAATGTGTAACTTATAAGCTTATGAAACTTTTTTTAGAAATGCTTTATAAAGTGCTTTCAACAATTGTTGTGGCGAATGCACATTTTAGACTCCTAAATGTCTAGAATGCACCAGAGTGAATGACTTGTTGCCCTTTGGACCTCTATAGACCCTTCCAAGTGTTTTCTAGGTGTTAAACAGTATTAATCGGGATATACTGCCCTGTGCTACCACCTTCCTGCACTAATTCTGATGGCTGTTCATTCATTGAGCAAATATCAAGACGCACAATCAATTTTATTCATGTAATATCTTAAGAATCTATCAAAAATGCTAATTGTTCATTCAGTATGTTTTTTTTTTAATCAATAGCTAATTATTCAGCAATCAGATTTTTTTGGTATCCTCGTAATCGGTATCGACCTTCAAAAATCAGAAATGGTCGACTTCTAATTGAAATGTCAGAAATTGTGATTTGTTTAATATTATGAATCTTAAATAAATCAATGTGAAAAACTAAACTTCTAAATTAGGACAGTCCTTATTGTATAGCACACTATACACTATGAAATGAAACCAAGATGTTATCTGTATTGTATACAAGTGAGGGATCATAGTTTCATACAGAAAGCCAAATGGGGCCTATAATGGACATTTTCATCATGATTTTCTCAAAGGTTGTTTGTGAAAAAATATAAAAATCACGTCAGACATATATCCTCCCAATGAAGACTTTATGTGAGAATTGACAGAACAATCTCAGATACCACAACTATGTTCTGGCCAAGCTCAAAAAGAACGGCCCAGAAGATACAAAGTGATCTGAATGCAGTGTTGAAACACTGGAATGGTTGAACTCAGCTCCATCTCTACACACAAACTCACACACACAAGCACTCACGCTACACGCATAAATTACAGCATAAATAGCCTAAGTAAGGAGGTGGTTTAAACTGTTGCACTGTTAATAAGTTATGTATAATACGAGCAAAAATATGCAAGCTGAGGAATTTAGGTCATTTAGATTTGGATCTTTTCATAACAATGTTAAATTAAATACAGTACATATGCTGATGATTTCAAATGCATGTCCGCAAAAACCCATATGAGAAATCACTGCAACCTTAAACAATTAGCTGCAGTCTGTTTTAAAATGGGTTGCCAGTTGTAAACTAGTCTAAAACATCCGTAAAATCTCTATTCAGAAAAATCTCTACATAATTCTATTCGGTATACATCATTTCCTGACTTATTTCATTAGCATAGCCAGTTTAGACAAGAAACCTGAGTGGTCATTGGACAACGACATATCAGCTGACGTCTGCGATCACGCCAATCACAATCAGATTTCATACTATTTCATAACTATATTATTTAATGTTACTCACTCAGTCTGATGTGCGCTGGTCTACTACCATGCAGGTGTGAAACCACCCACCACCCAATATCTCAAGATATTTAGAAATGAAGGCATATTAAGAAATGGAGGTGTATTTAGAAATGAAGGTGTATTTAGAAATGAAGGTGTGTTTAGAAATGGAGGCTTATTTAGAAATGGAGGCTTATTTAGAAATGAAGGCGTATTTAGAAACTAAGGTGTCTGCCCAAAAAGACTGTCTACATTTAACACCAAACAGGCAGACTAGATAGACACTGAGAGCAAGGTCAAATAAAAGTCGCAATGCTGGACATCGACTTCCTAAGACACACTTACAGACACACACGTGCACACCAACGCACACACAAACACATGAATCAGTTCTGACCACGAAGGGTTCTCCAGCAGATGTAACTGAGAGTGAAATGTATCGTACAGTAAAGAACAGTACTGAATGAGATTGATCTAGAAGCGTACATCAATTCAATGTTTAATCACACTCAAACATGCTTTTATTTTTACAGCCAGCTTGTGTGTTTGTGTGTGTCTATGTATCACATACATGCACATCTGTTTTGGTTTTGACTACATGTAATACAACTGGACAGTATTCAAGTATTCACAAACCTTCACAAATATCTGTGGCTATTCAGAATGTCAGTGAAACCAATCCAAGCCTGTTCATAAATAGAGGACTTCCACTGCAGCCTGTCATCTGACAGGGGCGGGAACATTCAATTATTAGCTTTTCATATACGTGGCACAAGTCTGCTTTCTGAGAGAGAGAGAGAGAGAGATGGAGAAAGACAGAGATGGAGAGAGACAGAGATGGAGAGAGACAAAATGACAGTGGGGGAATATGAGTGAGTGTGAGAGATGTGACAGAGAGAGAGGGAGAGAGAAAGAGAAACAGAGAGAGGGAGAAAGAGTTAAAGTTAAAAAAAGGGGGGGGGTGGTTTGGAAAGAAGGATAGAGAGCGAGAGCGTGAGAGGAAAAGACAGATATGTCTGTGACTCCTGTGTTTCAGTGGCAGAGTGATGGACACAGTACAGAGATCCATAAACGTGGTTGATTTAAATCACTTTAAATGTAAATGTTTATGGCCACTCACAAAGAGAGATGCAGATGGGGAGTGAGTGGAAGAGACTGAAATGGTTTCCTCTTTGGAATGTGAACATGTGGTTAACCCCTTCAGAGGTCAGTTATAGGGGCAAGCCAAAGAGTATGTGTCTTACACATGTATCAATTAACAACATTGCTGATTTATACCAAAGCAGCTCTCCAGCATACTGAGATAATTGTGAAAGTATTCTCAAAATGTGTTGATTTTCACTTCTGTTCTGTTACTGAGTAATGTAAAGTAAGAGCATGAAAATGCAGTGGAGGAATTTAGCCTACTAACATGGCATTTCAGTTATATTCAATTTATTTATAACAATGCTTACAGAAAAAGTGATCTGCTAAAATAGACTGTCTACATTTAACAAATGTTAAATAAACAGACTGAACGAATAGAGGCTTGGACAGACTCTCAGCACAAGGTCAAATAAAAGACACCATGCTGGACACACACACATGCACTCGTGCGCACGCAGCACTTGTTCCATTAATAAAAGCATTAAAGTGAAGTGCATAATGATGATTCAGATGTCAATAGGAATACATTTCAAAGTGATTTCCCATTGTTGACCTAGGAGAGAAAGTCCAATAGTGTGACAAGAGACAACTGCATTATCTGTAATAACCCAATCACTGGACACGGTAGAAATGAACTCAGCGCACCAGTCAATATGCTCCAACAGAGAACGGAATCACAACGCCGATTAAGTTAATCTAATATACATGCCTGTTTTTGTGTGTGTGCCTGTGTGTGCCTGTGTGTGCATCTATTGCACACGTTTTGATGGTTGCGTTCTGACCAAGACCGGTATGGTGCTAGTTGTCACCGTCTCGCCGACCTAGCCTGGGTCTCCACAACAACACACAGACTCTCCACTGTCAGAGGAGTCCGGCTGCCAGGCTGGTAGAGGTGATGTTTGCCAGCCTCTGCCACATACAGGCTTGCAGTGTGTGGTCTCCAGATTGCAGGCCTGCCCGAGACAAAGTCGTTTTTTTGGAACTGCTCTGCTTTGGCTGTTGGACGGCCCAGCTGTGTGGTGAAAAGCATGCTGTCTGTACTACTGGCCTTTCCCACATACAGGGAAAATATTTAGAGATTTCTTAAAATGTGTTTTTGTCGATCAAAATAAAGATGTTCAAATATATGTGAGTGTGTTGTGTGTGTGGGTGTGTTTGTGTCTGTTTGTGCACGCAAGCAAAATCAAAGAGAAGTGAGAGAGAGAAATAAATAAGCGAACATGATTTTTCTTTGAAATGTAACATTTCTTCAGCAGGGATCGATGTTTATGGATGAAGTGGTGATAAAAGTCAAGCATTTAAGGTTGCATTAAGCATTGTTAGCAGAATGTCAAATTGCGCAACCACCTCGCATGGCTAGGTTAAGGCATTCTTTGGTTTAAGTTCAGGGCAAATGTGCTGTGATACTGAGGTGTACGGAGGATGTGGTGGTTTCCTTTCTGTTCTGATCTTCATGGCTGATTTAATTAAACAGGAAGTGACCTGGTAACACTTCATCAAACCCCATAGGTTCTGGGCTTTACTCAAGTGCTCACACAGTCATGAAAACACTAAAACTCCTATTCATATGTTCGTAAACACACATATAACATTGTCTGCCTATTGAATGTTCTACAACGTCCGATGATTAGGTTATTATATATAATGCATTAGTGCTCTGTGACCAAAAATGTAAATACAAAAATGAAACCAGGGTAAAAACTGTTATTTATTAAAAATTGGCTGTGGCTTTCCACAGCGAGTGTTCCTGTGAATTCAGATGAATCTTTACATACTGTCTGTAATATAGACCCAGGTCAAGCCACACAGTCAAGCCCACTAATTATACATGCTGGTAGGAAAAAGCTGTTCAATGAAAGAAGTATAGTGTCTCCAGTTCCAGGTTAGAACACAAATGTAATTAAATAGCACACTATATTGACCTAATCAGATGGAGGGGCTATAAATTAGAGGACCAAGGACCACTAAAAGGCTTGGTCGCTGCCCTGCCGCTTTTCCCTTCGTTTATCATCTTAAAGGAGCAGGAAGCTTTTTTTTTTTTTTATCAGTTTCCCTCTCCTATTAGTCAAACGGGGAAATCATCCCTTCTAGCAATGGGAGGACCATGCCATCCCAGCCTGCACCTCTCCGTGCCCTGTAGCCGGGCAGCACCAGGGGGATGGGACCCATAGCCGCCATCTTCTCCTAAACTTAAAGATATTTCAATATTAAAGGGAGATGGGGGTGCATCAAAGGAGATAAACAGAGAGAGGTGTGTATCTCCTTAGGACTAACTGAGAGGAAGTGTAGCAACTTGACTGAATTACAAACACACACCAGTTGTATTAAGATGTAGTTGGGAAATGCATTCCATGTCTTTCACTCTTTCTACACTGGAATATATGCAGAATGAATTGATTAAAAAACAAAATGTGATAGCCAATATTAAAACTATTTAAATTTCCCGATATGCTTGATGTATGTTAATGGGGATGCATAGCCTTTCCTTACCATTTAAGGCTAATGCGTTCAGTTGGCCTGCAGTATAAAGGCAATCCTGCAGTGTAAATGATACCCCTAACCCCAGGCCTACCTGTCAGAACTGTGCATATATTTAAGCGAACTACATTTTTAACAATATCATTAGACTACTATGCGAAATAAACGGAAGCGATGCAGGATCACCTTTTAAAGAAAGTGCCCGGAGTTGTCCGTTTGTGCCATAGCCTGTACATAACGTAACGTCACTTATTCCGTTAACTTTATTTGATTAGATTGTGATATTTCAGACTGAAACGTCGATTGAAGAAATTATGACAAAATGTACATATGTTTTCATATGTAGACTACACGGATGTTACCAGTCGGACATGGATTGTGTTTAGAATTTCCGACACCTATATTTTCGTTTTCTGCACTTTCAAAATATGTTTCCGCGTAAGGGCAAACAGATTTGTAGGTTGTTCTTTTTCCAATTATTTCTGAAAATAGATAGGCAACTTGTTGAACTTCATTCTCGGTCCTCTGCGCATAGGCTATAGAGTAATTGTTGTTCAACTGACCTGAGGTAAAAAAGGGACTGCTTTTATTCAGCAAAATAAATTCACCTACTCGGGTTATCTTAATGCTGTGTTTTATAATTAAACTTTTGAGTTGAAAGGTTCAGAGTCGAATTTCTAAACCTGGTACCGTGCAAAGTGTAGGCTAAACGTTTGCTCTTCACTTAATTATTAACAAAAGGGGACTGAGGACCTGTTACTTGCGTCATGTGAAATGCACAAACCTTATATGAGCCTAAATAATCTGGAATATTTTATTTTCCTTTTGAGAATAGGATGTGACTAAAATTAATAAGTTATAAATCTCATGTCCACACACCACAAAGGGAGAGCTACATACAACACGTTATTGCAGCTTCTTAAACACATCAAGTCATCAAGATTATATCAAGTAAGCTTGTAAGCACCAAACAATTTTCCTCTTAAAATGTGCTTACTGTCAAAACACAACGGGAGGCAGACATTTACAGAGATTAAAAGAGAGGTCTGAAACTAATATACACGAATTCAAAATGGTTATGAACTACATTATTGAATTACGACTAATTAATCCTCATCGACGACATTAGGGTA
This sequence comes from Esox lucius, assembly GCF_011004845.1. Taxonomy (NCBI): domain Eukaryota; kingdom Metazoa; phylum Chordata; class Actinopteri; order Esociformes; family Esocidae; genus Esox; species Esox lucius. Next base: position 19,552,656 of record NC_047587.1, read on the forward strand.
AATAAAACCGGTTAGTCAACATAACAATAATTGTCAAAATGAATGTGTAAGAAATAACTGAAAGATTGTTTCCATTCATAAACATTTATTGATGAATGGTGGAAATTTTGATATTCAGTTTTGAACATATATAATCCCTACTGTGTTGTCTAAACATATGTTCAATGACATGTCCCTACACACAAACTCATTTCTCATAATATCCATTATTCAATGGTGACATTTTATATATTAACTTTAAGTTATTTAACACCATGTCAATATTTCAAATGCTTGTTCCCAACAGTCAACAGATGATCTGTTTAGCGAGCACTGGATCGGTTTTTATATGGTGTTGCGGGTAACATGTGGGCAATAAATCCCCAAATTCCTTCATAATCACGAAAAGACAAATCACCAAAGGGACCTTTCCACAAGTTATAGGTGATCCGTTTCACGTTTGACCTTCCCCTGAATGAAGATTGCAAATATCTGATTTGTTCAATTTGTAATTTTCTTCTTCCACACTTGTATAAAATAAAAAAAGAAGAAAACGATGTAGTGCATTTTGAAAAAAGCTGACATAGTAGTGCTATATGTAATTAAATAATCTTAAAATATTTTGAAAGCAACTGGTTACGTGACATTATAAAACAATATTCTCTGAATATTCACGTAACTGAAATATGCCTTTTTTGAATTATAAAGGAATCCACAGGAATCCAGAAGTACAAAATGCCACCAGATGAATAATAGACTGCATACACTGCTATGTATAAGTTGGTTCATGAGAACACCGCACTCCGTTCCAGAGAGCATTCAAAATGTCCTGCTTTCTCCACCGTAATTGTGCCTGACAAGTGAAAGGTAGGCCCTAATGCGTCAGCGTGTTTGCGCGCGCGTCTATGAGTGTGTATATGTGTGCGTGTGTGTGTGTGTGTGTGTGGGGGGGGGGGGGGGGGCGTACAGTTCCACACTCTTTTTGGTCCCAAATCCATCCAAAAGTGATGAGTCCAAACATTATCAACAATGCATGTCATTACATGTGGTTATCACCCCAACTCACTAAAGGAAATTCAAACAGCGTACCGCACATGACCCGCATGGTTGGTTCTACAGACCCTACATCTTGAATGCTCCTAACACGATCAGCATCGATCAAGGATTATATGACAATGGCTTGAAAAACACAAATTCAGAAAAAGACAAAATACAAAATATTGAAGAGTTACCTTTCAGTTCAACTGAACTCAAATTAAAACTGAATATTGAGTTGGGTTTGGTGCATAAGCCTTAACTAACAAGTATACATTTCTGAGGGAAACAAAACGCACATTTGATATTTTTCCTTAAAAACACAACTAATAGCCTAAGATCCATAAGGCCATTTAAATCAAAATCCGATCGATCAAATTCAAGTAGTTTCCTAGTTTCATAACAATGGTAACATTATATTGCAAACCCTTACCGCAGAAAACCTAATGCCACTCTCAGAATATATGTAACAGACTGTCAAATATAATAAAAGTTGTAATTTGGGTCTTTGCCACACCACATCATTACGCACGAAAACATCACGCGCCTAGCAAAATAAAAATCGTTTTATTTTCCTCTTTTAAAAAGTTTTAGGATTACTCTTTTCGAAGCCGTGAAACTCACATGAAAAACTCTGGGGACGAGGGTGTGTTGTCGCTGCTGGATCCGTTTTCCCTGAAGCCGTTGGTGATGAGTTTCTCGTACTTGTCCTTGTATGCGTCCCTCTCCCGGGCCAGTCGCGATATCTCCGCCTTGAGGTGATCCACTTGCTGGATCAGCTGCGTCTTCTCGCCCTCCAGAACATGTCTCTGCTGGACTCGCTTGTAGCGGCACGACTGGGCATACCCTCTGTTCTTTAGGGTCCTCCTTTTCTGTTTCAGTCGGATCACCTCCTCCTTGCTGACCCCGCGGAGTTGTCGGTTGAGCTCCCGAACAGACATGGTCACCAGCTGGTCGTCCGAAAACCTGTCGTCCAGGTCGAGGTGTCCCATGTGCTGGTGGCTGCCCGCCGAGCTGGCATTGGACGGGACTCCGGTGGAGGGGTGGTGTCCCCCAGCGTGGTGGTGATGGTGGTGGTGGTGGTGGGGACCTCCGTTTTGGGCTGCCGCTGCAGCGATAACGGCCGATACCACAGCGGCTGCTGAGCCCATCTCCTCACCGGCCATGCCGCCTCCTGCCCCGGTCGCCCCGGCAAACTGCTGCGCTCTAGCATAGCCATCGAAGGACTGGAGTTGGTGGCTGCTACTGATCAGCGCCTCTACTGCGTCTTCGGGGCTGAAGCCCAGCGCTTCGGGATTCAGCTGCTGTTGATAGCCGCTCATCCAGTAGAAATCCTCCAGGTGAGCCTTCTGCTCGCTTCCGGAGCCCGGGCTAGGCGCCGAAAAGCTTGGGGAAGGGGGAACCGAGCTGCAAGGCGTGCTCATCGGGGTGGAAGACAAGGATCCCCCGGCGATCAGGCGGTTGCACTGGCTGATGCTGCGATCCGGCTCCACAGGCTCCTTTTTCACTTCAAACTTCATCAGATCGAAGTCATTAACATATTCCATGGCCAGGGGACTGGTGGGCAGGTCGGAGTTGCTCATTGCCAGTTCTGATGCCATCCTCTTGCTACTGCTGACAGCAGTCCTCCAAAGGGGTTGAGCAGCACCTGTCAAAGCAGGCTGCTGTGAAACGCACTGAGCCAGCTTGATTTCTTTATTTATTTTATCTTCTAAAAATGTTTAGGGAAAAAAACGCGTTTTTGTCCGGACTAACTGCGCAGCGCACGTTTTTAGTTTTTTAAGTTGTATATTTGTTTCTTTACGCAGTCTTTGCACAGACGCACTAGAGCGGCGCGTGCTTTTCTCTCTCCGTTTTCTCCCCTCTCTCCCCTAGTCTGCGCGTAGTTCTGTGTGTTTCTAACATTTATTACTTCATGCCTTTTTTCGGATTAGAATTGAAGGAGGTTCACGTGCCGTGTCACAGGCAAATTCGTGCCTTGTAGAGAAGGAAAAAAAACTCCACCCAGGCTTGACTGAAATAGTTTTTTTAAAGGGATCAACCCCCGCAGACGAGTTTAAAAGCATTGCTGAGTTTTATAGTAGTTCTGACGTCAGGGCTCAAATATTAAATGGACTTGCACTCACAGCCAATGAGCTATCTCGCTTTGAGGGCTAATTAGCATAATAGTAGAGATTCCAAAGTTTTGAGAAATATCAGCAACACTCTCCAGACTAGAATAAAAGCAATGTTGGCTACAAACAAAATAATGAAACATCACATAACCAATTGAATTTAGCGATCTTCAAAAGGACATTTTATGGTGAGTATGTTAATCCTATTTCTGTCATACAATTCTAAAAAATAAGGCTGCCTAGGCTTTATAAGCAAATCATGACCATTTAGTTAATTGGCTCCCGGATACATGGACAGGCCTTTTCTATTGTTAGCTTAATGAAAAAGCATGCTGGGCTAAGTTATACATATACATATATTCATATATATATATATATATATACATATCTTCATATATATATATATATATATATATATATATATATATATATAAGGTTCAAATTAGTTAGTAATTAGAATTAGTATTGAGGTTAGTGTAATTATTTACAACTAATAGCTTTCATTATGGAACGATGGATGGTTGGAACACTTCACCTTGTAATACCCGCTGACTCGCCCCTCGCGGTGCATGTGTCTGTTTCTACTACTCCCATTTAAAGGACATGTTCATTGTTGTACTTTTGCATTTTCTGTATTGTAGCCACTTCTTGATCAGGGAAGTTTCTAAAAGTACACTCATGCTTTCGAAAGGGTAGCGATTGTTGAAAAAAATTAAAATAATAATAACATTGTTCCGGCCATTTGAGTGGCTGTTAGCAAACCCAACAGCGCCACCCTTCGGAATAAAACAGTATACCTAGGTCAGAGTAAACGGCAGGTGGTACGATTAAGTTCGTTTTGGGGTATCACATTACTTTGTAAATAATAACAACAATAATTAAAAAAATAAGATGTGCTCCTTGTACAGTAATATATTTCCAATATCTGTATGTGAAAGCAAATAAAGTGATCATTTGATAATAGTTAAGGTGACTAAACACACTGAAGAAGGTCACAGGACCAGGGTTTGGATGTCACTTTCACTATAAACCATTCAAAACAAACTCCAAGTTAGTCTATAGGCCATAAAATACTAAAGTACCTCTCAGTCTTTCATTTACAATGGAGAAACCTCCCAAACCGTGCTAATTTCCCTTTATAACGACTAGAAGACGCCTAGCCCCTCACTTTCTCTATACCTCAGGAGTGGTGGCACATAACAACAAACAATAAAGAGGGCTATCCTCAGAGGAGAGGAGAGTAAATAACACCTCTCTCTGTGGAGCGTGTCACACGGGGAAGCAACATCTAGAAGTACAAAGCCTCCAGCAGCACAGCACCAAATCCCCTGTGCCTCAACACAAGTAAATATTATCCTGGTCCCTGTGACTGTTCATGGGGACTTAACACTAAACACAGAGGATAAACACACTGTTTTATTCATTAAAACACCAAAGAGAGGCGGCTCCCTCTGAGGAAGAGTCTCTGATGGGATGGATACATATCAGAGAGTAGAGATGTCCCTTCTGATGCCACTGTGCTGGTGCTCTGTAAACACAGTCATTTCTATGAAAGTGTAATTGCAGTAAATCTCTGTAAATTAAGTGAGTCTTTTGAAACAAACCAATTTTTTAAACATATGTCATTAAACACATGATCAAAATGATGTTGCTTTATCCAATTTGTTTTGTGCTAATAGCTACATTATTAATATTGCACGTTTCATTCGTAATAATTGCAATTAGAAAAACATTTTCACTTGTTTTCCATAGTGTGTGTATACATATACATATATACACGGTACATAATGTGTCTGATAATACATGGAACATACTAAGTGGGCATATACTGTAATATTTTCTTTGTTTTAATTTTGTTCTCTTAAACCCATAGTCAATTCGACAGACCTGTCCAAGGAATTTCAATGTTTTTCCACTTAGCTAATTTGGTCTAGACCTGCTCAACTCAAGGAGCGCTTTGACTGTCAAAAATATGACCTGTCCAACCTGTGTCCTCTCAGAACACTATGGCTGGGTTCATCAGAAAATATGGGCCGAGAGGAAGATGGAAAGTGAAAAGCCTATCTAAACAGAAACTATGTCTTCTCCAGGAGACATTTGAAAATGTGCACACCATGTGAGGATTTCGGTGTTTTGAGGTCAGTGAGTGTCAGAATCTGTCAACAGTAAATGTAAAGGCTGCATGTTGCTACCTCAGGCTTATTTGATCAGATTTAAATTTTGTACATTTTGTATTCAAACATTGGTCAATTTATGTAAAGGAACAGCCTGTATCATTGACACCACGCAGGATGGGCATATGCACTCACACTACTTATTCCAAATCTGACTACGCCATCAACTGTCAGAAAAAAAAAAGTGCCATTTTGTCCATGAGCAAGACAGTTAAGCCATATTGGTCTCAGGTCGTTTCTGTAAATACAATGTGTCCTCAGACTACTTACCTGTTAAAATAAAGGTGAACAAACTGTCATAATAGTGTAGATGTTATCTGTGTATGATTATTTAATGCTCTGTGTTTCAGTTTTTAACACTTTGGTGTGCCTTCCATTATAAAGGACTTGTGGAACAGTCATCAGTGTGAGTTAGTTGGGTACTTCCAAGTTTCCTCTCATTCCCATCCTCTTGACTTCTACTTCCTTTGTTCGTCACATTAATACAAGTCATTCAAGCACTAAGGTGTTTTGTAAGTTTTGACATTTCATAAATGACTGATACAGTGTTGTCTCACCAGGGTCTCCACAACTGTCAATGGATCTTGAGGTAATATTCTTTTGTCCATCAAGTGAAGGGAACAATAAAGCATGAGCTTTTTTTTAAAAATCTTTCCACATTACTGCATTATATCAAGAAGTCTTTGATTATATATTGTTTCATTTTCTACCCAAACATGCATTGCTTTCAAATATGGTACACTTAATCTAAATCACAAGTGTTACTGCTGAGCGTGAAAGAAAACCTGTGCTGCCAGTTGATCTCCCAGGATGAGAGTTGGAACACTGTTTTACATATGTCCACTGATGCTCAGAAGCTGATAAAGAAAACATAACGTCTGAAGATTATCCTGGCTTGGAAGACTACACATGTTGGCGTTTCTAAGGATTACAACGATACATTTTTGGTCCCTTTCAAACAATCTCCTAGAACTCAATGGACAGTGCTTCTATTTTTTTTTTTTTGTGGAGTGTGAATGGGCGAACAGAAGCCAGACCCCTTCAAAGATCCCCCAAAGCTTTGAATGAACCGAACTCTGAGCACCTCTCTAGATATTTTTCTGTTAGAGTTCAATTGATTTGATTCACTTCTTTGGTGCAATGTGAATATAAAGCTTTCTTGGTTTGCATAACATTGCATTAAGCACTAGGGTCTTTGTCATAAAGCATTTCAGCTGCATTAGCCATTCTCTGTAGTGCGAAAAAGTACCCAGAAAGTAATTTGCAGGTTGGCAGTACAGTTGTGACTATATTATATTAAGGCACCATGTAATTGGCCATTATTCCTCTGCAGTGTATCCTGTTACTAGTCATTTTTACATATACTGTACATTTTTTATAATTATTATCTTCCATTTTACTTAATTAATACCATCAGCTAAGCAGTCACATCCATAGCTGTCCATATTCCGATGGCAAGCTGGGTCCTGTACTGTGCATTCACCCAGCATGAATGTAGGAAAAGATCTTGATTCCTTTGCTCCACAGCAATATGAATGTTTAGAGGATTGGGCCTAAACAGTGTTGAAGTGAACTGGCACAAGAACTGAATCCTTCAAATGTCAGCAGGAATACAAAGAACTGTGTTATTTTATTAGTCCAACAAAATATGTTTTTTGTGGAAATCTAGCAGTATAACTTAATAATATTCTTACTTCTTCTCTAGTTGCATTTGCTATGGATTGTTTTATAAAGTATGTAGGAATCACTGATGACCTATCAATTACTATGTTTTCCAGTACACTTTATCATGACAGATAAACCCATCTAATTTCCTACAGCCATGTTGACTAAATGTAAGGAATCAAGCATGAATGAGCTGTTTCAACATTATAAACAACCTCTAGAAACGTTCATCCATGTGATTATACATGTTGTTACCTGTCAATGAGCCAGGAAGTGGCCAGGAACCCTTTTTGAGTGAATTTGGTTTTGCTGGTCTTTGCTTTTCACTTTTTTTTCACCAGATGCACTTTGACATAGAAATTGGAAAGTTCTATAAAAGTTTACAAAGTTACATGTTACACTGAACAAAATTATAAATCCAACACTGGTTTTTGCTCCCATTTATCATGAGCTGAATTCAAAGATCTAAGTCTTTCTCTATGTACACAAAAGGCATATTTCTCTCAAATATTTCTCTCTAAATCTGTGTTACTGAGCCCTTCTCCTTTGCTGAGATAATCCATCCACCTCTCAGGTGTGACATATCAAGATGATGATTAGACAGCATGATTATTGCACAGGTGCGCCTTAGGCTGGCCACAATAAAAGGGCACTCTAAAATGTGCAGTTCCATCACACAGCACAATGCCACAGATGTCCCAAGTATTGAAGGAGCGTGCAATTGGCATGCTGACTGCAGGAATTTCCACCAGAGATGTTGCCCGTGAATTGAATGTTCATTTATCTATCATAAGCCATCTACAAAGGTGTTTCAGAGAATTTGGCAGTACATCCAACCGGCCTCACAACCGCAGACCACGTGTAACCACACCAGCCCAGGACCTACACATCCAGCATCTTCACCTCCAAGATCGTCTGAGACCAGCCACCCGGACAGCTGCTGCAACAATCGGTTTGCATAACCAAAGACTTTCTGCACAAACTGTCAGAAACCGTCTCAGGGAAGCTCATCTGCATGCTCGTCGTCCTCATCGGGGTCTCGACCTGAATGCATTTCGTAGTCATAATCGACTTGAGTGGGCAAATGCTCACATTTGATGCCGTCTGGCACTTTGGAGAGGTGTTCTCTTCACGGATGAATCCCAGTTTTCACTGTACAGGGCAAATGGCAGACAGCGTGTATGGCGTTGTGTGGGTGAGCGGTTTGCTGATGTCAACGTTGTGGATCGAGTGGCCCATGGTGGCAGTGGGGTTATGGTATGGGCAGGCGTGTGTTATGGACAACGAACACAGGTGCATTTTATTGATGGCATTTTGAATGCACAGATATACCGTGACGAGATCCTGAGGCCCATTGTTGTGCCATTCATCCATGACCATCACCTCATGTTGCAAGGATCTGTACACAATTCCTGGAAGCTGAAAACATCCCAGTTCTTGCATGGCCAGCATACTCACCGGACATGTCACCCATTGAGCATGTTTGGGATGCTCTGGATCGGCATATACGACAGCGTGTTCCAGGTCCTGCCAATATCCAGCAACTTCACACAGCCATTGAAGAGGAGTGGACCAACATTCCACAGGCCACAATCAACAACCTGATCAACTCTATGCGAAGGAGATGTGTTGCACTGCATGAGGCAAATGGTGGTCACACCAGATACTGACTGGTTTTCAGACCCCCCCGGACACATTTTAGAGTGGCCTTTTATTGTGGCCACCCTAAGGCACACCTGTGCAATAATCATACTGTCTTATCAGGATCTTGATATGCCACACCTGTGAGGTGGATGGATTATCTCGGCAAAGGAGAAGTGCGCACTAACACAGATTTAGACAGATTTGTGAACAATATTTGAGAGAAATAGGCCTTTTCTGTACATAGAGAAAGTCTTAGATCTTTGAGTTCAGCTCATGATAAATGGGGGCAAACCCCGAACCCGGTGGTGGACACCGGAAGTAAGGGATGCCGTCAAGCTGAAGAAGGAGTCCTATCAGGCCTGGTTGGCTTGTGGGACTCCTGAGGCAGCTAACGGGTACCGACAAGCCAAGCGGACTGCAGCCCGGGTGGTTGTGGAGGCAAAACCTCGGGCCTGGGAGGAGTTCGGTGAGGCCATGGAGAAGGACTATCGGCTGGCCTCGAAGAGATTCTGGCAAACCGTCCGGCACCTCAGGAGAGGGAAACAGTGCCCTACCAACGCTGTTTACAGTAAAGGTGGGCAGCTGTTGACCTCAACTGGGGATGTCGTCGGGCGGTGGAAGGAGTACTTGAAGGATCTCCTCAATCCCGCCGTCACGTCTTCCATTGAGGAAGCAGAGGATGAGGGCTCAGAGGTGGACTTGTCCATCACCCGGGCTGAAGTCAGGTCCCTGTACGACCGAAGCAGGAGCTTGGTCCGCATTGCCGGCAGTAAGTCAGACTTGTTCCCAGTGCATGTTGGACTCCGGCAGGGCTGCCCTTTGTTTTATGGACAGAATTTCTAGGTGCAGCCAGGGGCCGTAGGGTGTCAGGTTTGGGGACCACACGATTTTGTCTCTGCTCTTTGTGGATGATGTTGTTGTGTTGGCCCCTTCAAACCAGGACCTTCAGCATGCACTGGGAAAAGGGTGGCTTGCCCACTTCAGGTTGGTGGAGAGTGCCTGCCTCAAGTGGAGGAGTTTAAGTATCTAGGGGTCTTGTTCATGAGTGAGGGAAGGATGGAACGGGAGATTGACAGACGGATCGGTGCAGCATCTGCAGTAATGTGGTCGATGTATCGGTCTGTCGTGGTGAAGAAAGAGTTGAGCCGCGAGGCGAAGCTCTCGATTTACCGGTCAATCTACGTTCCTACTCTCACCTATGGTCATGAGCTTTGGGTCATGACCGAAAGGACAAGATCCCGGATACAGGCGGCTGAAATGAGCTTTCTCCGCAGAGTGGCTGGGCAAATCCCTTAGAGATAGGGTGAAAAGCTTGGTCACCCTGGAGGAGCTCAGAGTAGAGCCGCTGCTCCTCCACATTGAGAGGGGTCAGCTGAGGTGGCTAGGGCATCTGTTCCGGATGCCTCCTGAACGCCTTCCCGGGAAGGTGTTCCGGGCCCGTGCCACCGGGAGGAGACCACGGGGAAGACCTAGGACACGCTGAAGGGACTATGTCTCCCGGCTGGCCTGGGAACGCCTCGGTGTCCCCTCGGAAGAACTGGAGGAAGTGTCTAGGGAGAGGGAAGTCTGGGCATCCCTGCTTAGACTGCTGCCCCCGCGACCCGGCCCCGGATAAGCGGAAGAAGATGGATGGATGGATAAAAACATATATATAATGAAAAGAACTTTACAATATGTGTTTTATCGCTTTCTCATATTCACAATAAAATTAAATGCTAGCATCCATATATTAACAAAAACAAAGCAGTCTCTCTCTTTGTCTTGATTTTGGGATGGGTCTGCTCTAATATATGAATGGAACTACTCTGATATTAATAGACAGAGCTTTGAAAGATCATTCAAAATGGACATCATAGTTTTAAACATATTTTGAGGCTATAAAGTCAGTTTACTCTTGCATTGTTTACTAGGGTTGGAGTGAACCACGTTTATACAACCTCCTTCTCTCCAGGACTCATCCTTTTCATTCTCCCTCATGCAGTGGGCAGGAAGTTCATGTCTCTCCTGCACATCCACCTCTAGACTGATTCCCATCTCTGGATGGGGGATGGTGTGTGCAGAATGACGTGCCTCGTACTGGATGGCCTACTGCCTGTCACTGCTGCGTTGTGTAATGTTTAGGTAGCACATATATTCTCCAGTCCATCCTTGTTACTTCAGGTCTGGTGCTATTTTCTTGATATTATGTATAGTACATTCTTTGCCTTTGATTTCACACAACTATTTTAACCACTATTCCCACCCTCTCCAATACCATGTACTGTACCAGAGTTGAGTGTTTGAATCACGTTTCCGGGGTGTGAAAGCTCAGATGAAAAGATCATCTAACCAGGGGCCAATGACCACTGGTTATAGACCAGCGAATCCAGAGCTATTCCTCTTATCTCACTATTTATACCTTGTATATAATCTGTATTTGATAATATATGCAGATTAACTCTCTATTAAATGCTACAAATAGATCAAGTCTTTGTTTAATACTGTATGTGGATGAACTATTCCTGGACAAAAAGTTTTTAGTCCAGGACTAGGCTTAACCTGTATTTGCTGGTCCAATTTGTATATTTAATGTTATATATGGATTAACTGTGTATTTAATACTGTATTTAGATTAACATTGTGTTTAATACCTTATGTGCATGAACTGTGGATTCACTTTATTTAATAATGTGCACATGAACAGTGGATTAAATACTTTATATGTGGATTAACTATGTATTTAAATCTATATGTAAATTCACACTGTATTTAATACTATATGTGTGGATTAACTATGTATTTAAATCTATATGTAAATTCACACTGTATTTAATACTATATGTGTGGATGAACTATGTATTTAAATCTATATGTAAATTAACACTGTATTTAATACTATAAATGTGGATTAACTCTGTATTTAATACTATATATGTGGATTAACTATGTATTTAAATCTATATATGTGGTTAAACTGCAGATGAAATGCTACATATATGTGGATTAACTATGTATTTAAATCTATATGTAAATTCACACTGTATTTAATACTACATATGTGGTGGATTAACTATGTATTTAATTCTATATGTAAATTAACACTGTATTTAATACTATAAATCTGGATTAACTATGTATTTAATACTATACGTGTGGATTAACTCTGCATTAAATTCTATATGTATGTGCATGAACTCCTAGTCTCCCTCCTAATGGGGAAGGACCAGAATGTTGCTGTTCCAATTGGCCTCCTCTGATCTCAGACACTCATTTAATTAGGAGTGAAGAGAATTAAGTATTTTTGTGGGGTTTTAACTAAGTGTTGTATCGCCTGTAATGGAATGAGAGAGCTGAGATGAGCTATTACAAGCTATTCAGTGTTTTATGGGGGGAATAAAAGAATGCTCTTTCTCTCCTCTCTCTGATCTCCTTCTAATGCTTCTACATCATCTGTCCCTAATGCACTCTAATTCATCCTTCATTCATTTGTCAGACCTCTGCTTCCTCTTTCACATTCAGTTCGTCTGCTCTGAAAGGTTTTACTGTCTGTGCTGCATGGGTTTATTTACACTTTTCTATATGAACCACAACATATTGTATCCCAAGTGAATTGAGAAACAGATACCTTGATTAACTATGTGTAATTCAGCATTGTCACTTACAATAAATGGCAGAAATATATCACCCGCTTTCACACACACACACGCACGCACACACACACACACGCGTACACACATACAGACTCACTCAAACATATACATGCATGCACACACACACAAAAAACAAAGCATCCTACCTGACTGATCAAAGATTACTGAAAATGTTTGGTAAATAATACAACAAAGTGACATAGATTTTAACTTGAAGGGCCAGTTTTGGTCCAAATACTTCTATCCAAACCAACAGAAACATCAGTACTTCTAACCAAACCAACTGTAACATCCCTGCTTCTAACCAAACCAACTGTAACATCACCGCTTCTAACCAAACCAACTGTAACATCACCGCTTCTAACCACACTGTGACATCACTACTTATAACCAAACCAACTGTAACATCCCTGCTTCTAACCAAACCAACTGTAACATCCCTGCTTCTAACCAAACCAACTGTAACATCACCGCTTCTAACCAAACTGTGACATCACTACTTCTAACCAAACCAACTGTAACATCCCTGCTTCTAACCAAACCAACTGTAACATCACCGCTTCTAACCAAACCAACTGTAACATCACCGCTTCTAACCAAATTGTGACATCACTACTTCTAACCAAACCAACTGTAACATCACTACATCTAACCAAACCAACTGTAACATCACCGCTTCTAACCACACTGTGACATCACTACTTCTAACCAAACCAACTGTAACATCCCTGCTTCTAACCAAACCAACTGTAACATCACCGCTTCTAACCAAATTGTGACATCACTACTTCTAACCAAACCAACTGTAACATCCCTGCTTCTAACCAAACCAACTGTAACATCACCGCTTCTAACCAAATTGTGACATCACTACTTCTAACCAAACCAACTGTAACATCACTACATCTAACCAAACCAACTGTAACATCACTACATCTAACCAAACCAACTGTAACATCACTACATCTAACCAAACCCGCTGAACCATCAAATATTTATCATCAAACCAACTGAAACATCACTACTTCTAACCAAACCAACTGTAACATCACTACTTTTAACCAAACCAACTGTAACATCACTACTTTTAACCAAACCAACTGTAACATCACTACTTCTAACCAAACCGACTGAAACATCTCTACTTCTAAACAAACCAACTGTAACATCACTACTTCTAACCAAACCAACTGTAACATCACTGCTTCTAACCAAACCAAAAACATAATTTTGCTCAAAGGATATTTTTTATCATTTATTGTGTTCATAGAAGGCATATCGGTTTCCAACAGGAAATTCAACACACACACACACACACACACACACACACACACAGACACACCCAGCTGTGAAACCTGGGCCCTGAGCTCATCCTTACTCATTAGACACATACTGCTACATCATTAGGCTCATTAGTGAGCCATACTGTGCGCCAGCCACTATGTGTTTGTGTGTATGTCTGTGTGGTGTGTGGTGTGTGTGTGCGTGTGAGTGTTTGTGTGTGTAACCCTATGTAGAGAAGTGCAGGTAGTTTATAACGCTCCATCTGAAAGGTAATGTCAGTGTTTCCTCAATGTCTGCTCTATTTCTAGGCCTGTGACGTTGCTCCTGTTAGTGTTGTTAATGTGCATGATTATAAACAGGGTGACATCAGAGCTGTGGCCTTTCATCTGCTGTGATTCATGATGCAGCTGTAGGCGGGCATGACCTGGGAGCTGCTGTTTGTGAGGCTGGTCTGGTGTGTGCGCTCTGTGTGCATTCATGTTGTTATTTATGTGTGTTGTGTGCTGAAGGAGATTATTTATGTGGCCGGTGTACTTACAGAGCTGCTCATTAGTCAGAGTCCCATACTTCCGTCATCACAGAGGAGCTATGCCTGCACTCTGCTCTGAATGGGCGAAGCACAGATCCTCCGCTTCTTTCTCGCCATTCCTGCCACTGTAAGCTACAGAAACACTGCAGGCATGAGTTATTGTCAGGCGGCGGACAACCGTCAAGTGCCGTGCTGTCTACTGTGTTTTCTCTCCGTGTCTCCTCACACCAGCAACAGTGTAAAAGGACCACATATGCGTACAAGCTTAGCCTCTGCATCTCCAGCCGCACTCCGTTGTCCCGATGAGCAACGGGAGAGGAGAGGGCCGCACCTACCAGAGTAATGAGACTACAAATACCCACACACAAAGTTTGATTAAAGCACTGTTGCTGATGAATGGTAATATTAATTCCTCTCCTTCCTGATAATTCCCTCATCAGTTGTTCCTCTGTGAGCGTCATCCCCCCACAGCTCTGTGACTGGAGGTGTGTGTGTGAGAAAGCATAGCCACTAAAGTCAGATTCCTCTTTTTCACTCTCCACTCGATCACAGGGAGATATAGACAATACAAGCCACAGGAGGCCTGGTCACACACACATCAGTCAATAGGCACCGCTGTCGCTCAATAGCAGATACGAGGATTTTTGTTGAAAATATCAGATAGTCGAAATGTACAGAACAAGACAATGCAGGCTGTAAGTATTTAAGAGGAAATGTGTGTGTGTGTTTGTGTGTCAAGGCGCACACACCTGGAATGCTCCTCAGATTCCTTTCACAAGGATGTTTGGAGGAGAGGAGGTTTCGTCTGTTCAACTGGACATGGAAATGAATGAAAACGGAATACTGTGCAGACCGAATGTAATTGAATGTAAGTGGACATTTGATTTTGGAAAAGGTGTTTTTTTCAGGGAGAACGATAGAGCCGATGACTACGCTGGTATTATTTTGATTCCTGAATGGGGAGCAGTGCATGCTGGGGGGAAAGGTGTGTGTGCATGCAGAGTGGGTGTGTGGCTGTGTGAATGCGGACATACGTGTTTCCCTCAGAAAAGCTAAAGGTAATTCCTGGGTAGGAGTTGCAGGGAAGAGAAGAGGGGTTGAGTCAAATAAGTAAAGCACCATTTTAAGGACAAAGAGAGAGACCAAGCCAATGGGGTTGGGGGGGGGGGGTAGAAAGGGGAGAGAGAGAGGCAGTGAGAGGTAGAGAGAGAGCAAGACAGATAGAGAGAGAGAGGGATAGACTGAGAGAGAGAGAGACAGAAGGAGACAGAGAGAGAGGATACTCCCTATAAGCTCTCCCTAAAACAGGCGAACAGTCTTAGGCAGGGTTAGTCACGGCTCTTTGCTCGCTGTAGATTTGGATGCTCTTACACAGCAGCACACGCACCCTTCCTGTTGCTTATCCGCTTTCAGCGCCTCACTTTGTATTGAAATCCCTCCCAGGGAATTATCCCAGCGCTAACGGTGAGCTTACTAAACTCAGGGAAGTTTTCTCTCCATAAGCTGCGGCGTTGTTCTCATTTAAGAAAGTGTGATTAGAATGGCAAGAGTTTATTTGGTGGGAGAAAATGACCAGAAATGGCTGTTCACGGTTTCCACCGTGCATCAAATTCCTCCGGACCTCATTCGGCCTATATCATTTGGGAGATGAAATAATCTTCCTCTGATATTATATGAAAGGGACAAGAGAGAGAAAATGAGCGGCTCGAGTTGTCATAGACATATTACGGAATACATTTGAATGACCGCTGTGGCCTGATACGGGCTCGGCGCTCCGACTGCCTCTCCCCCTCTCCTTTCTCCCACACTCTCCCCCTTCCCCTCTTCTGTTTCCTCTCCTCCCGCTCTTGCCTTTCAGCCCTATCCCCTCTCACCTATCCCCGCTCGTCACTCTTTCTCTCTGGCCATCTAGAGTGTAATATATCTGGGTTGATTGTGTGTGTGTGTGTGTGTGTGTCATATACCCAGGGCAAGGCAGATTGCAGACCAATTAGGTCCTGATAACTAATCAATAGGCAGCTTATTCCTCCAGCAGGAAGTAAAGAAGTAGACCCCTGGGAAACATAGTTCACATTAAACTCCCCTTAACTCTCTATGTGGGACAGTCACTAATGATGCTGGAGAGGGGGAGAGATGGAGGGAAAAAGACAGAAAGAATGAAAGAGAGAAAGGAAGAAAACAAGAGATATTGTGATAAAAAGTACATAGACTGTGGGCCTTTCAGATATTAAGAAATCAAAGCAAAAGTAATTTGTCATACGTTTTGTTAACAACGTGTAGACAGGGAAAGATTGAAGTTAAACGAAATAAGTATTAATATAGAAAAACCTTTGGGAGAAAAAAGACGAGAGAGAGAGAGAGAAACATGGTGATGCAAGGCCACAGGACATCTGAAGTGTCCAACCCAGTTGCCAGCCTGTCTCCTAGCCCTGAAGACAGAGGAGGGGCCACGGGCTGGTAGCGTTGCCTGTTAGCATGGCCGCTAGCCGGGCTGGGAGTCCTGTTAACCAGCATCCACATCACTGATGCTTGAAGGGTTCTCCTCCAGCGGAACCCAGGAACAATCTGTTCTCATTCCCCGTGACAGGCCATTCATAAGGCCACTGCTATGTCACTGTCTCCCTCCCTCATGAAGAAAGATGGCAGCAGCCTCTGTCCCCCTGTCTCACCCTCTCCTCATCTGTACCTCCCTCTCTCTCCTCCCCACCCCCCTCCCCAGTGGTGTTGTGGTAAACAGAAATAGGTGTGTGAACACTGACGGCAGGTTGCCATAAAACACGTAAAGCTCCTTATGTTTTCAACACATTTTTCCACAAATGTCTCCCCGCTACAACCTTAATCCCCCAAATGATCGCCCCAGCTCCACCACACACAAACACAGAATGTAGAAACCTCTCCTCCCTCTGACATGTGGACGCCAGGCCACGTGGGGTTTGGAATACCACTGAAAACCAAAAATATTTCAAAGATTGGAAGATCTAAGAAAATCAACCATTATTTGTCACACAATCCGTTCATTTTCGTGGACCTGTGTCTTCTCAACTGTCTGGGTACGGGTGGGCTGTGTTAGTCCATGCCAGCCCCATCAAAGCAGATGTGGGAGTTGCTCCCTCCAGTTCCAGAGGGAGGTTTTCAGTCCCGAAGTCCTGAGCCTCCATGACATTATGATGTTGAACATTGAGCTGATGCTGAGCTGATGAACAACAGTCTGAAACAGGTAGTCATCATGTTCCAGTAGGCGTGGGGATGTGTGGCGGGCAATCGTGACGGCTTCAACCAGAGATACGTGGAGGCGGTCTGTGAGATTGTCCAGGATAACGTCGAGAACATGACCCATGACCAGCCCATCAGAGCACTTGTCCAGGTTATCTAGGCAAATTTTGAGAAGATGAGCCATGAAAAAACCTCCATTCAACAAATGGATACATACTGCATTGGAGTGCTGTTGGATGATGGTCATGTAGTGTAGGCAGGAGGCCTTGGCATTCTGCACAGAGACTATGGTGGCCTGCTTGAAGCCAGTTGGTGTTATGTTCTGTATCAGGGAGAGAAAACACCAGCCAGGCCTGACAGGCTTACAAATGATAACCTCTTTAAAAGTCTAAGACATCCAGTTACATAGTGCCAGATCATGTCACCTGGAACAGCGGGTTTATGGATACGTCCTGTTTGAGTTTTTGTTCTGGTGAGCAGGTAGCAGGAGAATAGAGTTATGGTCAGATGTACCAAAACAGAGGGTGGGGGATGGATTTGTATTGATTTATTTAAGGAAAGTAAAGGTTTGAGTTTTGCCACCACTAGTTGCAGATCTGACTAAGAGGAAGACAACTACTACAAGCAACACACCCTGGGGGTACATTTTGTGATGTTCTTATGGCTCCATACGTCACAGACTCCTTCTGTGTAAGACTTACAAATGTCAAGGCTTTAAGGCTGAGTTTGCACAGGCAGAAAAATTCTGATACTTCAACTAATCAGATTGACTTTGAAAAAATGTATTGTGAAAACGTCTCATGTAATTGGTAGGAACGCTAATCATTTGGGGGAAATCAGATTTTTGTTACTATAAATGTGGTTTGACTATAAATGGTAATCTATCATGATACAATGGTTGATGTGAGATAACAAACAGCATTAGTGTGCTTTGGACAAATCCTGAAATCACAGGTGTTAGCATCATTTGAATGTCAGGAGGGGAGGCGTGATTTGGCCCATAGACAGACAGGTTGATGCAGGGTTACTACCTCATGTCTAAACACACATGGGCCCAGAATGTAACGGAGCATTTGATCAATTCCCCAATACTTTAGATTTGGGTAAACGACTTCCCGATTGACACAGATCAGTTCCGAAAAATGTCTGGTAAAAGCTGCCTTGTTTGTTACACGAAGAATGTTGTCAATAATACAGAAAGTCCAATTCTGATATTTTCTTCATTACATCGTCTTTTTAGCTCTGAATTTTTTGTTTTTTTTGTAATTGTTTAATCAATAGCTGAAAAAATATCCGAACTGGGTTTTTCCTGTGTGCCCTGTGGCCAGTCAGAACTTGATAGTGTGATTAGAGTTGAAGTCATTCATGCAACAGCTTTGGGATGGACCAAACCATTGGCATCAATTACCTCTCAGATGTCTGCTAACGATGTGCCAAAGCAGGCTTGCTGGTGTTTAAATTGCTCCAACAGTAGATGACTTGAATAATGTATTTGGCTGGTTTCAGAGAGGGTTTGGCTGGTTTCAGTGATACTTTGTCTGCTAAGGCAACAGTTTAGCGGAAAGTCTAAATCATTCTGCCGAGCTGTGATCAGAACTCTCTCAATCTCTGTTCATCCTCCTTACTAAGTGCAACACAAAGCTAATCTGCAAGCTTTCATATGCTGTGCATCTCAGCTATAAGACAATAGCACAGCGCTGCCTTACATCTACTCCAGTAAACAGCAGCCGTTCTTCATCATCACCAAATCAGCAGCATTAGACATCAGTGCTCGGTCCAAATCCTAAGTTTCACTATGAGGAGAACAATGACACGTTCCCCTTTAATCAATTGGCAATACATCTTATCCTCTTGATGCCATCTCTAATCCATTCAGTGCTCTTTGGCAAGGAGAAGGGTGGGGTTTGAGCCAGGAGAAGAGCAAGAAAGAGAGGAGAGTGTGTGTGTGTGTGTGTGTGTGTGTGGTTGGGGGGAGAAAGACAGGGTAAGAGAGAGTTGGCGAGTATTGACTAAGTGGTCATATATTCTTGAATTTGTTGTACATTTTTAGTTTTTTGATTGTGCTGGGCCTGCTTGGTTAAGCTGTTTAGTCCGCTAGGCTAATGGAATAGGGTTGGCTGGATTACCAGGCTAAAGCAGTGCCTGGTGAGTCTCATTGTAACTGCTGGAGCTTCTGGAGGGAGAGAAGAGAGAAAGAGAGAAGACTGTATTGGTAGTTGTGTAGTAGCAGTAGTTTGAATTCCAAATACACTTCTGTAGTCATTGGTTGTTGTCTTTAATTAATGCTTTTGCTTATAATATTAATAGTTGATTGTTGTTATTATTATTTTTAATTTTGAAAAGGGGTTGACATATTTTAGTTTTTTTCTTAATTTGTACACTTGAAAGTAAGTTGATGCATCTCAAGAGATTTTATCCTGCAGAATGTAAAAAGTTATACATTTTCAAAGGAACAACACATTACTGCTGTTTTGTACTGTGCGTTGATCTGATACTGGGTTGACAACCACTCTATACTGGCTTTCAAAGGCAGCTAGTTTAAAGAGCTCAAAAACTGGAATTCAGGTTAGGCAATGTAATTTCAGACAGCAAATACTGAAGTGCGTTTGATTTGCATAGCTGCAAGGCTTTGTTTTGAGGGAGTTGAAAGTTGATTTAGAAATTGACAACTGAAATGGCTATCAGGAAAGCAATGGAATAGTGTCTAAAATACTTTTCATTAGAGTTTGGTCAACCATTGATGGAAGAGAGAATAGAATAGAGTGAAAGATAGATAGCTCACACTTGGCTTGCACCGGCCGTAAAAATAGCAGAAGGTTCTTAACTAGCCATAAAGGCAGCAGAAGGGACATGGGGACATTAATTAGATTAGTTCATTAATGGCTCTGAGATTCTCTCTTCTGCTTCCATGCTCCGTTTTAGGGGAGAAATGAATATCAAATGAATCTCATAAAATCCTGTACTGTGGCCCAGCATGCTCAGACAGTATTGATGCACAGGTATGGCTGTAGCATGGGTTTGATTCCTGCATGAAACCCTTTAAGAAAAAAAACTCTCCTCTATTTTTTCCCACTGATTCAATCTAATAAATCATGAAAACTATCACAGAGTTTTCTATCATCACAGAGTTAGCATATCCTCCCTTTCTCCATCCTCTATCATCACAGTGAAACCCCCCCACCCTCTATCATCACAGAGTTAACATATCCTCCCTTCCTCCATCCTCTATCATCACAGTGAACCCCCCCCCACCCTCTATCATCACAAAGTTAGCATCTCCTCCCTTCCTCCATCCTCTGTCATCACAGAGTAACCTCCTCCTCCCATCCTTCACCTTTTATCTCCTTCCCCTCCTTTTCTTCTCTTCTACTCCAGCCTCTATCATCAGAGTTACGTGCTCCTCCATTCCTCCCCTCCTCCCCCGTCTGTCATCACAGAGTAACTCTCTCCTCCCCTCCTCCACCCGCTATAATCACAGAGTAACACTGTCCTCCCCTCCTCCACCTGCTATAATCACAGAGTAACATTGTCATTCCCTCCTCCACCCGCTATAATCACAGAGTAACATTGTCCTGCCCTCCTCCACCCGCTATAATCACAGAGTAGCATTGTCCTGCCCTCTTCCACCCGCTATAATCACAGAGTAACATTGTCCTCCCCTCCTCCACCTGCTATAATCACAGAGTAACATTGTCATTCCCTCCTCCACCCGCTATAATCACAGAGTAACATTGTCATTCCCTCCTCCACCCGCTATAATCACAGAGTAGCATTGTCCTGCCCTCTTCCACCCGCTTTAATCACAGAGTAACATTGTTCTCCCCTCCTCCACCTTCTATCATCACAGGATGAATAAATCTGTTTTTCTCCATAATGGAACCCTCTAGGTAGTGGGTGGAGCCTTTGTTTAGGATGCTGTCCTCTGATTGGTTGGTTGGCAGGGTGTTGTAGATGATGATAAATCAGAGCCAGGTGTCACCTCCTCGGCGGCAGGTGAGGATGGATTGGATACAGGAGGACTATCCATCATCCCGGGCGGGAGGCACACTATCGGAATTTGGGAAATGTGTTCCCAATCAGAGAGCTGCAGTGTGTGGGTGTGGAGCGCTGTTTGGGAGGCGTAACTGGAAATCAATGGTAGCCACTCAAGGTCAATGTACTACTGTTAGAAAACTCCTTCCGCTCCCCTGACAGATAGATCACTCTCTCCCTGTCTCTTTCTCCCTGTTTGGCTGAGTGAAGAAATGGAAGGAGGCTTTGACGGTTCTCTATCTGCTGCTGCCCTGCTTCTCTGTTAAATAGACGGTAGAAGTCTACCGGTTGTCATAGTGACAGTCGGTGGGTTTTTAGGTGTGGCTATGATCTGGACCTGTGTCGGTCAAGACAGCCTGAAGATGGGTGTTAGTGTTGGGACTGGAGTTAGGACTGAGTAAGGACTTGTGGTGTGCATAAAGACGTCAGTATCATCCTTACAATATCAAGCACTGTCTAAAGGCCCCGGAACACATCAGTGGCGCATTGAACCATGTTTACAGTGCAGTTCAACAAAAAAGCTTAAAATTTGTGCAAACTGCCAAAATCCCTCCTTTCGAACCTCAATCCCTCCACCCAAAACAAACCAACTTTACTCAATCCATGCACAAATTGTCACAATTTGGCATGGAGGCAGGACACAAGCGCAGAGGTTTTCAAGGATAAATGAAGTTTAATATACAGACTCACCAAAAACACAGTCGTCGACAGGAAAACAATGACCAACAAGAAACACTGGGGCAGGAGATCCTTAAATAGGGGACACACCGAGGGCACAACAAGACACAGTTATAATACAATAATACCCAAGGACAACCTACGTTCAAAATCAAAGGACAAAAACCAAACAGAACAAAAACAGAACCTAACTCTTTTTCAAGTGTAACAACCTAAAACTTTTTTAAGGGGAACATTGTTTATGATTCTTACACAGTATGTAGCTTTAACCTCAGGCACCTCTGTTCAACAATTCTGATCATGTTTCCTATAATAAATGGTCAAATTAAAATAAAAAAACACACTGTATACACCAACATATTATATATTCAGTGCTCCTCTTTCATGCTTCTCCGCCAAGTTCAGACACAGGAAATTCCACTATTTTGGTTTTTCATGAAAACCTTTAATATGGCATCAGACACAATGATTAACTGAACACCATCCATCCATCCATCTTCTTCCGCTTACCCGGGGCCGGGGACTGAACACAATAAAAAATAATGCCCATCCGTTTAAGTAAAGGAAAATGTAGAGATTATATTCATCCTAACCGCTTTGTTAGTTCACCAGCAAATAGACAATTCATGTAACCAAGACACCACCTGCCTTCCCTTCACTCTGGTACTCGGCGTTGCCCGTCTACTGACTGCCCTCGATCCAACACCCGTCCTTATCCTCGTCTACAGCATCACTCAGCTGGTTGCCCTTCTAGCCACAGCACTCTGTCGTACCATGCAGTAGTGAGATGGGTTTGATAACTAACCAAAACCCCATGTTCCCCACCATGACACTCCGTCGTAACGTGAACAGGCCTTAGTTTCAATATGCAGTATGAAATGGGTTCAATCTGCCCTGATCAGCGCGAGGTGAAGACAGGGCTTTGTGTGAACGTTAACACTCCTGTTTCGCGACATCTTGCCCTGCCTACATCTCTAGTCTCTCTCCCGCCACTCTATCCTTCCATCCATACCCACCCCTTTCCTTCTCACGCCCTCTTTCTCCTGCCTCTCCTACCTCTTGCAACACCTCTCAAACTTCCCCTCACCCCTCCCTCCCAAGGTGACCTAGCCAGCCAATCCCCACTATCAGCCCATGCATAGCATAGAGCTGGCAGTACCATCCTATTAATCCTGCTTCATTTGTCCCTGTTCCACTGTCTGTGTGTGGGCAGGACCTCATGACAGCACCTTAAATGCTAATGAGTTCCTAATCTGAGGCAGGTCCAGGTGTCTTCTAAAGACTCCTATCAGTCGTCCTGCCTTACACACTAGAACCTAGAGTGTCATTAAGAGAAGGACCATTCTGAATAGGCCAGAAGGATTCATTCAAAGGTCTGAAGAATCATGTCCTCTTAATGTTGGGAGAATGTGTGTGGCCCTGTTGAAGTTCAAAGGATGAATTCCCTGGAATTTAAAATCAGAATGTTAGATTGCAATGCATTGCCATGAATAGGAAGGATTCATTAAAATCATTTGACTTCATTCCCAGACTGTAGATTAGTAACACTAGGCCAGATTAGGGAGAAGTGTAGCAAGGCCTGATCCACTCAGAGTGAAGGAAACCCCTGACCTTCACTGAGGTGCTAACCAGGATTGAGAGGAGGGTGATACTGACCCTGGTTAGATGACAACCACCAAGGCCAAACTAGTGACTGTTACTTCCTGGGTAATTAGTTACATTTTAAACAACACATTGTGTGTGTGCATGCGTTATGGATCGTTATACACCGTAAACAGCCTGCGATGTTCACATTGAGGTGTTGAGCATGTTCACAAACCACCAGTACGTGGCCTTCAGATTTAAGGCCTACATTCAGTTAAGTTAAGGGTGAAGCCTGGTACATCTTCATGGCATAATTGGTATCTGTTTCCATACATATCTGGTTATCTGGCTCCAATTTGTTTTTGAATGCCTTGTGTAATTAACATTTATGGATTCAAATAAAGTATTTCAAATGTGTGTGTGTGTGCGTGCATGCGTGTATGTGTGTGTCAGACTGTCAGTCTCTTTTAAAATGTAATTTAGAAAAACTTCTAGTCTGATTGAGGGTTAAAAGCTCTGAAAGATGAGACCCTTCTCTCAAATGTGTGTTCACAGTGTGAGGATACAACTGGACAATTTTCTGCCTGGCTGATTTATTCAACACATAGTAAAAATAATGCACATTTTAAATGAGTGTAATTACTAGTCCTCTCTGCCACATTTGAATGGAAGCACCAGTCAACCCACTTCAACAGGGCAGCTCTTCCTTCACCAACCACACAATGGAAATGTAAGGTTACCTAACCTTAAGGAAATCACAGCCTTGAATTTGCCCTGCCAAAGAAAAGTGTGTCATTCACATGAAGGCTCCAGTTCTTACAGAAGGAAGGAGGAGGATGAGAGGAAACATGCAGAACATGTTGAGATATCAAGTAAAAACACTCTACAAATAGCATACTTGGGGCAAGTAAATTACACACCTGCTATGACACACACACACACACACAATGCTGTGAGCTTACCATAATGATGTGTTAATTCACAGAGCATTAGTCTCTTCCTCATATCTATATAATAGCATAATCTGTTCTAATCCTAATAGGTTGATAATGAAGGACAGACTGTTCCACAGCCCCACCAATGTCAGGACAGGTAATATGTCAGGTAATGGAAGCTACTTGTTTTTTCATATCCCTAGCCCTAAACCTAACCCTTACCTTAACCTCAATAACCTAACCCCTATGCCTACAGTGAACCTAACCTAACAGCAATGCCTAATCCTAACCTCAAGCATGATGGGGCCTTAACCTAAAACTAACCTCAGTTCAGACACTAACCCTGTCGTAGGTTTTAAACCTAGACATAACCCTTAAGACTGTTTCCTTGGGGGAATAGTTTCTCAGGTTTTAATATCTGCGCGGAGACTTCTGGTCCCCAAAATGTATTATTAAGTCAAATTACTGTACTAAGTTGCACAATGTAAATGATTGAAAAGGATGGGTGTATGTGGTTAACTGGCTATATTGTAAGTGGGTGGGATTCTTATAGTGCAGACTCTCCAGTACAAACACAGCCAGCATTGTCATGCACTATGACACACCTATATATTTAGGATGGATTCCCCAGGCCCAGCCTTGAGTACACTAATAATCAACCCAATGTAATTAACTGCACATATCAATGGAGAGACGTGATATTGGAGTTCACTGAGGCGTGTTTGTGTGTGTGTGTGTGTGTGTGTGTGTGCGTGTGTGTGCATGCATGGCTGTGTGTGTGTTAATTCTGCTCTGGTCACCGAGTGAGGCTACGCTACAGAGGGCAAAGCTGTGATTGCGTGGAGCTCTGCCTGCGACCGTTAGGCTTAACAGCCTCCCCACTGAGCTCAGATCAGTTATTAAGATAAACCTGGTCAGCACGCTCACTCTAATTCCTCTACAGAGAATTGCACTCTGACCAGTTGTGGATTTGCATTCTTGAACATTTCATTAAAAGACTAATAATTTTGATAGAGGTTTTTGGTTTTAATATTATTTCAGAGCTCAGGAGGTTCTGATTTGCATGTGTGGATTATGCATTAGAATTCTTGATTTCTCCCTGTCGTTTAGGAGGAGAGGTCCTATATTTTGACTGTCCTCCCATAAGGCCTGCCTGAACAAAGGCAAAGTAACCGTAAAAAGAATGCATACTTAATAGATGTTACAGAAGTAGCCTCCTTTACCTAACGAACGCAGGGGCTGTGAGTGACTCAGTTCTAGGCAGTCAGAGTGCAGTGGGAAGACAAAGCAGGCCACGCACAGCGTTGAAGGGTGGTTGAACATGGTCAGTGACGGCTCAGTGAGTGGCGCTGTAGTGTGAACCGTAATGAAGCAGGTTAAGACTATAAGCTGACAGTGAGCTATAGTTCCCTGTTCTCTGTGCAGGCACCAGGCAGCTCTGCTCTCATAATCACCTCACATAATGGATGATATGGGTCAGCGTGGAGGTGGGAGATTTTTCATGCTCACTTTTAGCCAGCCAGCCTATTCTTCTAGAGCAGCCTCACAGAACGTTCGAGAGGCAGAACAACGCTGAGTCTCCGTCCTCTGTGCTGCTGTAACCTTGGCTTGGTGGCTTCACCTGGAAACGTCAAGGAAAGGGCACAAGACCGCGAGGCTGCTCGACCGGGCTTCACTGCCGGGCGCTTCGGCCGCACTGATGCCACTTCTGTGTGTAGATGTAGGGTGACGTACCTTCATTCTTCAGAGGGAAGGAGAAACACTTTGGAGTGATTAAGAAGCTTGGCAGTGAATATGAAAACTTGATAGAGTGTGAGCTGGCTTGCACTATTGTAGTTGTCATAACTGGCAGCCTTCTGCTGAGCTCTCACAATCCGAATGGAAGGCTGGGGGCCATTGCACGTAGATAGCCTGTCGATAGTCCATGTGTTCTCAGATTAAACTATCCATTTATGACTGTTTACTGAACGAGAAGCACAATGAACCATATGGAGGTTTTATTTGTTTCTGGTGAGGGTTTACTACAGCAAATAAAAAGGGAATGTATAGAAGCTTTATGACGAAGGGAATTACACTAGTATGTTCATGGCACCCTTGTGGTTCAGGCCACTAAATGTGCCAATCAAATGGAAAGGAAGACAGCTCAATACCACATACAGTAACAACGTCCCTCTATCAACTAGCCCACATACAGTAACCACGTTCCTCTATCAACTAGCCCACATACAGTAACCACATCCCTCTATCAACTAGCCCACACACAGTAACCACCTCCCTGCATCAACTAGCCCATATACAGTAACCACGTCCCTTTATCAACTAGCCCACATACAGTAACCACGTCCCTCTCTCAACTAGCCCACATTGAGTAACCACGTGCCTGTATCAACTAGCCCATATACAGTAACCACGTCCCTCTATCAACTAGCCCACATACAGTAACCACGTTCCTCTATCAACTAGCCCACATACAGTAACCACATCCCTCTATCAACTAGCCCACACACAGTAACCACCTCCCTGCATCAACTAGCCCAAATACAGTAACCACGTCCCTTTATCAACTAGCCCAAATACAGTAACCACGTCCCTTTATCAACTAGCCCACATACAGTAACCACGTCCCTCTATCAACTAGCCCACGTACAGTAACCACGTCCCTTTATCAACTAGCCCACATACAGTAACCACGTCCCTCTATCAACTAGCCCACGTACAGTAACCACGTCCCTTTATCAACTAGCCCACGTACAGTAACCACGTCCCTGCATCAACTAGCCTACATACAGTATCCACACCCCTATAGCTACTAGCCCATGAACACCTGTTTAGAAGTTCACAATAGAAAAGGCAGTTGCTTTTCACTAACTTGTGAAATCCGACGTGTTCTTAAAATCCATTCCAGGATCTAGGTACCAAGCTAAAGAGTACGGGAAAACCGTCTGGAATGTGACTGATGTGGTGCAAAGGACTAGGCGTGTACATGAATGCCCCCCTCAGTGCTGATGGGGTAGTACCTTTAAGGGGGGCTTAGGGGACTGTGTTTACTGTAGTGGATGACCTGTGATCATGGTGGTGATGAACAATAGCCTGTTTTCCCTGCTCCATCTCCACCTTCTCAAAGTTTAATAGTGGCCAGTTAAATATTAATAACTGCTATCAGCTGGGGATGCTTTACTGTTTCTGGCAGGGCTGCTACAGTGACATCGCCCTGCGCTCAGTAACTGCTGTGTTGGGCTAAAACCAGAGACACACACAAATGCGCACGCACATGCACGCACGCACGTACAGTTTTACATGCCCACACGCTGGCAGATTATTGTGAATGTTTTCATGTGAATCTCTGAGCTTTACAAAAAGCATCAGACATACTGTCATGTGCCGTTATGACCTCTGACACTCAAATTTATTTGTCTGTCAACACAAAAACGTCACAATGCATTTCTTTAGGCTTTTACCTAGACACACAGGTCGGGACAGAGGCCATCACACGGACTCGGCTGCAGGGCTTTAGGCCTGTGTACTTCTACCAGTCAGCCTGACAGCTTAGCTGTGCAAAAAGCAGCCGCTTCTGCCCCAAGGCAACATTAATACAGGTCAGTCCTCACTCTCTATTACCTTAATTAAGATAGAAAATAGGCCTGAGCGTCCACAACACAGGATGATGAAGTTAGTCAACTGTACTTTAACTCAAAAACACTTTGCTTCCTGTCTGAACTTGTGGCATTTTATGCCATCAGTAAAAACAAACTAACTTGTCTGAGATCATGTTTAACTGTTGTCAAGGCTAAAAATGTCATATTTATATTTGATGACTTAACATTTTTAATTGTTTTTAAGTAAAAAAAAATAAGCAACTTCCTGCATAATTCAAATAAGGCTCTATCATTATTGGATAATATCAAAATAAAGTATATGTTCAAAAGAAGGGGGAAAAAAGTCAACAAGAAACACAACTGGGTATACACACTCAAATGCACTTTAAAATCCCAAAGAGCAATTGGTTATTTATGTATTTATGTTTTGGGTTATCTAAGGAAAAGGAAGACCCCCTGCTATTACAAAGTAGTGAATGTCAGCAGGTTTTCCTCCTTCTCTCTGCTGTCTTTCTCACAACTTGGTTGTGTTCCATTTCTCCCGGGTATACTGGGTGAGTTAAGGAGTGAAGTACACAGATAGAGTAATCCTTTATTTGCTGGATGAACATATTTGTAGACACAGGGGTATTTAGTGGTAATTATACACTCCTATATCTCCTACTAATTACAGGTTTAATACAATCATGGAGGACTTCACAGTCAAGTTCTTTGGCAGTCGAGGCATCTTGTTTTGTGATGTTTTTTTCTTCTATTCAATACATTTTATTACATTTGGAAACAGGTGCACTGATGTCAGACGTATGCTTTAGCCATTTTTTGCCCAGCAGTGGTTACATTCTTAGAAAAGAAGGTCGCTATCAGGGGGAAGCTGTGTACGTTTAATTTCTCTGTCAGTAACTGTCCTCAGAAGGAAACGCAAAAATATCCAACTGCTAATTTCACTCCCTCAAACCTCAAATCAACTTGCAATTTAAATATTAAACCCATCATTGAAATAATAAACATCCAAACTGCCACACACCCTAAACATGTTAAAAGAAACACAAAACATCCAAACTTCGAATGCCTCAAACTAATCTTTTGGTGAACCACTGCATAAGACACTTAGTTGACCAGCAGCGGTAGTGGTAATCAGGCTGTCATTTATTAGCGTCTTCCCATCCAGAGGTCATTGTGGAGAATGGCGTAGTGGCTAGCTCCTACTATGAGGGAGAGAGGAGAGGAGTGGAGCAGTTGGGCTAATCTGAGAACTGGGGGGGGGGGATTAGGCCATAGTGTTATTGTCTGTTTGATGAGGGATTAAGTTCAGTTAATCCAGACCTTCATATGGGACTCCTCATTTAAGATAGCACCACTACCCGGAATCCATAGCTTAACCAGACCGACTCCTCCTTTTCTCCTCCTTTCCATCTCTTCTCTGTGTCCATGTCTCTATCCACTCCATAGCTTCAACATGGATTTGTCTCTCTGTCTCTTTCTCTCTTTCTGTCACTGTTTCAGTGTATATACATGCACACACTCACATACTGTGTATATATGCTGTATAATTGACTCAATTCAATTAAAATTTGAAGGGTTTTATTGGTACAGGTCATTCTCAGGTCAAGCTAAGATCTCAGCAGATAAATACAAAACCCTATGGTCTGTTAATTACTCATTTACCTAGGTCACAGCAGACTAAATGAAACCACTATAGAAACTGATATAAACCAATAACTGCTAACGTAATATAAAATAATAATGACATCAAAACATCATATTCAGGTTCTCAGTTTCAAATTTCTATCACACAAGAAATACTTTTACATGTTTACATTGCCAAAGCAAGTGGAAAAAAATGATAAATTCCTCAGTAGAGGATTTTCTTCAAGTAGTTATGTAGTAAATTATTCTCATTTTATTGCAATATTTTCTGTAACCCTTCTTTGGCCATTAAATGCTTTTCATTATTTTCCCTGTCTAAATGATCCCACACAGCTTTACTTACACTGTGCTTTGTGATCTGAGGTGGCCAATCAAATACTTTGAGTGTTCTATTTCCGCGTCTGCTCCAAGCAAGTATTAGCTGAGTTTTTGGGATCGTCATTGTGCTGAAACATAACTTTTTGTCAGTCAAAGATGTCTATTTCTGCAAAGAGCTTTGGTGGAAATGAGAGCTTTAGTGCGAGATGACTCTGCCAGATGCTAAGCAATGGTTTTACTTGGTTTACCTCTTTACCTCAATAAAGGGCTCTCTAATTATTATTCATCAGATGCAGACTTCAACTTGTCTAGTTTCTTTAAAAACATTTATGACATCTCTAAATCACAATTGTTATAGTTTTGATTGATTTAACGTTCATTTGCATGTCTTGCATGTCTTATACTTTAGTGTTTTTAAGATCATGTACAATAAAGTAGTCATGTTTATTACTTTGTTGCATGTACAATGCATGCAATACAGCATTTCAAAGTCATGTTCAATTGGATTCCTATGTAAGCAATTGACTTGGCCAGTCAAGAACATTCCACTTTTGGGTCCTAACAACCCCTTGGTAACTATGAGAGTGTATTTGGGTTAATTGTCCTTTTGCATGATGAAATGCTGCCCAGCCAGTTTAGAGGCATTTTGTCATATCTAAGCAGGCAAGATGTTTCTGCACACTTCAGAATCCACCCTGCCACTGCAGTCAGCAGTTACATCATCAGTGGAAGACAGCCAGGTCCAGAGGTCCATACGGGGCCAAGCCATAACAGTAGCTCCACCATAATGAGGTGGTATGCAGGCTCACTGTTTTCCCAACACTTTCTTCCTGCCATCACTCTGGTACATGATAATCTTTGTCTCTTCTGCTTACAATGCCTTTCTCCAGAAATCGGCAAGCTCTTGTAGACACTTTTTGAGGCAAACCAGTACAGTTAAATTAAAGCTGATAATTTACCCAATCCTATAGTCACTTTACACGCGAGCAATAAGGCTGTGGTTTACGGCCATTATACCACAGCTAAGAGCTGTTCTCAGACAAGACACATTGCAATACAACACACACCGCCATGTCTTATTTTTTTAATAAAAAGTGCTGGAATACAAAGCAAAGACATTTTTGTCACTGTCCAATGACATTTAATGTTCACTGGGCCTAAAATAATTTCAAGATTCTTCATCAAGACTTTGATAAAATATTGAATTTGTTTTTTATTTTCCACTTATCATGTCTTCCAGACTATTTCCTACCATGATCCCATGGGATGACATTATTTTCCAGGTAACACTTGCTATTTGGTGAGCCCTAATAGTCATCCGTAATACATCTGCAGACAGCTACAGAATCCCTTCTCATAACCCTCACTCTACCCTTAATCTTAACTTAGTTGTAACCATTAACTTAGCAAGCAACTGCTTATTAACAGAGGTTGATGATACAAACCCTTTTCCAAAAAAGTTGGGACACTGTACAAATTGTGAGTAAAAAAGGAATGGAATAATTTACAAATCTCATAAACCTATATTTAATTCACAATGGAATATAGATAACATATCGAATGTTGAAAGTGAGACATTTTGTAATGTCATGCCAAATATTGGCTCATTTTGGATTTCATGAGAGCTACACATTTGGGACAGGTAGCAATAAGAGGCCGGAAAAGTTAAATGTACAGATAGGGAACAGCTGGAGGACCAATTTGCTACTTATTATGTCAAATTACATGATTGGGTATAAAAAGAGCCTCTCAGAGTGGCAGTGCCTCTCAGAAGTCAAGATGGGCAGAGGATCACCAATTCCCCCAATGCTGCGGCGAAAAATAGTGGGGCAATATCAGAAAGGAGTTTCTCAGAAAAAAATTGCAAAGAGTTTGAAGTTAACTTCATCTACAGTGCATAGTATCATCCAAAGATTCAGAGAATCTGGAACAATCTACATAAGGGTCAAGGCCAGAAAACCATACTGGATGCCCATGATCTTCGGGCCCTCAGACGGCACTGCATCACATACAGGAATGATACTGTAATGGAAATCACAACATGGGCTCAGGAATACTTCCAGAAAACATTGTCTGTGAACACAATCCACCGTGCCATTCGCCCTTGCCGGCTAAAACTCTATAGGTCAAAAAAGAAGCTGTATCTAAACAGGATCCAGAAGCGCAGGCATTTTCTCTGGGCCAAGGATCATTTAAAATGGACTGTGGCAAAGTGTAAAAGTGTTCTGTGGTCAGACAAATCAAAATTTGAAGTTCATTTTGGACAACTGGGACGCCATGTCATCCGGACTAAAGAGGACTACCCAAGTTGTTATCAGCGCTCAGTTCAGAAGCCTGCATCTCTGATGGTATGGGGTTGCATGAGTGCGTGTGGCATGGGCAGCCTACTCATCTGAAAAGGCACCATCAATGCTGACAGTTATGCAAGGTCTTTCAGGGAAGACCTTGCATTTTCCAACATGACAATGCCAGACCACATACTGCATCAATTACAATGTCATGGCTGCATAGAAGAAGGATCCGGGTACTGAAATGGCCAGCCTGCAGTCCAGATCTTTCACCCATAGAAAACATTTGGGGCATCATAAAGAGGAAGGTGCGACAAAGAAGACCTAAGACAGTTGAACAACTAGAAGCCTGTATTAGACAAGAATGGGACAACATTCCTATTCATAAACTTGAGCAACTTGTCTCCTCAGTCCCCAGACGTTTGCAGTCTGTTATAAAAAGAAGAGGGGATGCCACACAGTGGTAAACATGGCCTTGTCCCAACTTTTTTGATGTGTTGATGCCATGAAATTTAAAATCAACTTATTTTTCCCTTAAAGTGATACATTTTCTCAGTTTAAACATTTGATATGTCATCTATGTTGTATTCTGAAGAAAATATAGAAAAATGAAAACTTCCACATCATTGCATTCTGTTTTTATTCACAATTGTACAGTGTCCCAACTTTTTTGAAATCGGGTTTGTAAATGGACTATGCATTGGGAATCTCAAGTATAATAATTTTCTCAAATATGTTATAGATTTTAATTTGATGTTAATGTGATAGGCAGAATGTATAGAATTTGTTCTGTTACCAAGCATAAGAGGGGGTAGTACTAGAACATATTTTCTACAAATATATTGCTTCATATAAACCCAG
This sequence comes from Esox lucius, assembly GCF_011004845.1. Taxonomy (NCBI): domain Eukaryota; kingdom Metazoa; phylum Chordata; class Actinopteri; order Esociformes; family Esocidae; genus Esox; species Esox lucius. The sequence continues at coordinate 19,585,861 of NC_047587.1, forward strand.
CTGTGTTGATATCATTCTAATATTCTATACTTCTATACTCATCATATAAATATTATATACTAAATTGGTCATTTTCAATGGAATACATTTTGTGAAAGCTGTGGTATATTATAATTCAATGTACATAAATAACAATACAATGGAAGATCATACAGGGCTTAGTGATTTGCTTCATCAATACCAGATAACACAGCCATTTCCTCATGACCTTTGCACTCTGCAATATAAAAGCAAAGCATTAAATGTGCATCATTTAATTGATACCCAGTCACAGGCCAGTGTGTTTAATGTTTTCAGAATTCTACAACGCTGAAACAGATGTAGGTATAACTCACCAAGCACAGAAATATGCCTAGTACTGACAGCGAAATAAAACCCAGTAAAAAGACACATGTACATTTAACCTGCAAATAAAACAACCTCTGTTTAACTGATAGAAGAAGGGGAGGGCAACTATAGAAGGAAGTCTGTAAATCATCAGCCGCTACATCCCAAACAGGAAGCAGCATCCTTTTCTCCACCCTTTCCCCCACTCTCTTCTTCCTTCCCCCCCCCCATTCCTCCACACCCCCCAACACCATCTCCCCTTCCATCTCCTCCCCCTTCTCCCTTTCCTCCACCATTTCGCCCGTCCATCTCCGCCAAACTGTACTCAGCCATTTCTTCTTTGCTGTGCACTGAGACAGTTCAGAACAGTCGACATCATTAATGGGATTGGAAACAATGCAAAGACAAATTATGAGAGGCAGATTGTTGGAGAGGGAGGAGTCAGGGCAAGGGAGGAAAGGCAAGCCCCTGGCATGGCTGTGGCAGGACTGTTATTCTGACAATCTCCAGCAATACGAGGCTGTGTGTGTGTGCGCCTGTGTGCTGTTTGTTGGTATATTTGTAACTTGCTATCAATATCATTCCTTTACAGATGCCCAAAACTTTTCAAAATCACACACTAACCTACCTTGGCCAATTACCACAGAATGTGGTGCAATCCATAATGTGTGAGTGTGTGTGTGAGAGAAAAATGAGAGTAGAATAAAGCCCCAAATGTCAGGTCCAGTGACAGATCCGTCCCTCACCTGTCCCCTCCAGCGTTATCCTGGGACCCCTCTCTCTCTACAGGGGTGAGGGGAGCACCTCACACACCACTGTCTTGCCACCTTTGAACAAACTCCATCCAACCACTTCTTGTCTTATAATACCCATCCACTATGGGACAGTGTACACTCACACTCTCCTTGTTTCTCTCTCTCTCTCTCTCTCTCTCTCTCTCTCTCTGTCTCCCTCTCTATCCTTCTCTCCCTTTCTCTCCCTCGCTCTTTCTCTCTGCTGGCAGCTTTAATAAGCGGATGCCTCAAGACAGGTTTTAACCAGAGGTGTCAGGCCAGGTGCCATCTGACAGCTAGGGCTGATTAGCAGTTAGAATGTAGGAATGTTGGCACTGGTCTCCATGGCGCTCCCCATGGCGACCAGGAAAGCCTTGTTGTCGCAAAAACAGTGGCAGCACTTAATTTGTTGACGGGGAAAGCTTCATTAAGGATATCTAGTCCCAAATAACAGCAACTCAGGGGATAACAGAGATGTACCCAGGGACTAACACTGCCAGAGACACTCAACTTTGCCTTTGTTATTTTACTATGCTCACACACACACACACACACACACACACACACACACGGTACCTTTCTTCCCTCCTTCAGTCTTCTTCTTTCTTTAACACAAACACAAATTGACCCCCCCACTCTCTTTCTCTCTCATACATAGTTCATTAGTGCTACTGTATGTTCAGTGTCCCTGTCACTGCTCCAGTTATTCATAGTGTATGTGGAGCTCCTCCTGTGGTTACACCTGGCTGGAGTTGAAACACACTTCATAAATGTTAGTCCCTGTGGCCCAAATACTCCCACTCCACCTAATGACAGTCTCCATACTGCTGGGCCAGCTACTACTACCTCTCCAATCCTCTCCTCCCTTGTCTCTCTCCTCTTCCTCCCTCACCATCTCTATTCTCCCCTCCTCAACGAAGATTAACTCAGAGATAGAGAGAGAGAGAGAGAGGGAGAGGGAGAAGGAGAAAAAGAGAGGGAGGAGTAAGGGGGTTTCTCCCGAAAGCTTGTTGAACTCCAATGTTTTTGAGGTGGGAGTGGCTGGGCAAGATTTAGATGCAACTAAGTCGATCTAAATCTTTAAATAAATATGGATTCATTTTTTAAAATAATATTCATTCCAATTTAATGAAAATAGATATATTATATTATCATATGATATTCATAATTTAAGGCAAAAAGCAGATTATGACGATAAAATATATACAATATCATGTGTATGTATTCATTATATAGAAACAGGAGTTTTACATCCTTTAGGAGAAACCAGCTAAACAGGGAAACTTGGAAAATGCTGCAGTCGGCAGAAGTAGAAGCGGTGTTGGTTGGATGTGAGCATTGTCTTGCCTGTATGGCATACTAGAGGGGACTAAGAGCTAATTACAAGTAAGATCAAAGGATCCCTCATACAGTTGTTCCTAGACACATCCGGGAAAACCACAAACACAGTGCTTCTTTTCTGCCACCTCAGACATTTCATTCTCCCGGAAAAATAGAAAAACTGGGAACTTTCTTTGAGTGCATATTGTTAACTAATTATCTCAAGACAGTTATCTAACATTAGGCTACAGGGGTAAAAGGCTTTGTGTCATTTCAGGGTTGTTTCAGTTTAATAATCAAACTGAACTTTTACAACCAAGGCGTTTACCGTTTTTATACGGTGTGTGTAACCTCCTGCAGCGCTGATCACACAGAGTTTTAATAGCATTTTTCTTTATAAACAGTCCTGTCATAACCCACTGCAGGCAATTAAGAATTAAATCATGGTCTGAATAACCAATTCAATTAATTAACAGATGTGTGTGTGTGTGTGTGTGTGTGTATACTTTTATTGCAATATAATTATTTCTGAAACACAAACATTTCAATATCAGCGTGATATTTTTCAGAAAAATATGGGTTTCAAAATTACTGGCACCTCAATGCACAGGATTTCAATGGTAGTGTCAATAACAAGTGACAAAGTTCTGGCCTGTAAATGTGATTGATTTTGAGACTTGATAACCCTTAGACTCTACTAGATCATGCAGTTCTGAACCAGTAATTGTTGGATTCTTTTTTGCCTCCCTCACTATCTTCCTAAATGAGTGTAGGGGCAATATTCACATGCATCCTCTTCTTTGCAAACAGGCAAATTCTCCAGACTTCTAAAACTTCTAGATTGCCCTGACTGTGCTCAGTGGTATTTTCAATTGTTTAGGTATATTTTTATATCCTTTACTTGGTCTGTGTAGGTGAACTGCCATCTGTCTCCATTCAACTGAAAGCTCTTTGGTTTTACCCTTGGTGATGGATGACAACGGGAAGCGTGCAACCTGATATAAATACCCCAGGGAAACAGGAATAGATGAAAGCCATCAATGCAGTTCCTATAGACTGGGACCTACTAAAAAACCTATAATTTCATAACAGATGCCACATTGTTTGTTTTTATTTTAAATACTCTTTAGGGGTGCCAAAACCTATGTTTGCAGAAAAAATCATGCTACTCAATAAAATGTTTTGTGATTGAGAAATTATTGTGTTGAAATTAAATTATATGGCTCCCTGTTCTGTTTGACGTCAAAATATGAGTCATCTTGATAATCTTTTCACTGAGCTTTAAGGAAGGGTACTTCTTGATATGTGTACATGTACTGTGTGTGTGTGTGTGTGTGTGTGTATGAGGAAGGTGGGACAGAAAAAGGTGTGGTGCCACTCAGCATAATTTTAAACAAAATGTAATAAATTACAACTGGACATAAACTTCACATCTTTGTTTCCTTAAAATCTCTGCTAAATCCAGGCGTATGGTGTAGGCATCAGTAGAAGGTTTGTCCAGTTGAAGGTCAGATCTGCCCTCTGTCCAATAGGAGCTGGTGTTACTATCCAGTAGACTCTGGGTTGCTGGGATGTGACACTGCATTGACTAGGACCCAGATAGGTCATTACACCTCATCTCTCCTCATCTTCATTACAAAGCCAACTCCAATCCATGCTTGTTATTATACACACACTCTACATACTGGCCCAATGGAGCTCACATGTCTGCTTGTCTATGTGACAAAACGAACAAAGGAGTTCTGTCTGGATGTGGACATTATTAAGGCGATTCTATCCGCTCTAGGCCCGGCTAATAGAGAAGGAAAGGCTTCCCTGTCACAAAGCAAATATTGTGGTAGATTGTGTACCTCTTCAAGATACTAATGGTCGGTGTGTGTGTCCATGTGTGTAAACCCTCCAAGTGCTGGTATCTTCACAGCAGGCTTAAACGGGGCTGTGGCAGTCCATTTATTTACCACGGGGTGAATTCAATACAGAGAGCCATACATGAGACAGGGAGAATAAGAACACTGTCCAAGTGGGAGATTTATCACTCAGCTTAAACACATTGTTGTACTTACATGTTCACAATGCTCACATCTATATACTAGGTAAATAAGAACAAAAAAGGCAGTACAACAATGATTTTGTTGTATGCCATCTTGGTCTTGCACTCGAAATACAACATGAATCTAACCTTTAATGGATTGAAAATTTTTAAATTATGTTTTTCAAAAATGTGTGTGACACAGTAATGGGCACCCTTGCATTCAGTACTTCATGCTCCCTCCCATGGCATAGAAAAAGGGGAACATATAGGAAGGGATTTGAGACCCTTCCTCCATACAGAGACTCTCCAGATCCTCGGTTGTGGACTCCCATTGTCAGTTCAACCCACAGGCTTTCAATGGGATTTATGATATTTGGAGTTACAGATCGACACTAACACGCACATACTTAGATGCAGCCTAGACTGCATTATGCTCAGTCCACCTGTCTGAGGATGACTGTTGATATGCTATCCCAGGGTCACAGTTAGAGATGTCATGAGCAGTTATCTACTGTACCATAGTCAGACACACTCGTCTTTCACATACTTAACTATGAGCCAATTGTACCCGACCGTATCAACCAACCATCACACTTTATTAAATCACGGATCATGAAATCAATATGAGCTGTTATCGTTCTTCAATTGAGCGTTCTGTACCTTTAAATGATCCACTCTCCAGGTAATTAACGACCAGGGGTTAGGTGCACTGGGTGTTACGACCGGGCGATGGGTGTGAGGGGACACACTGAGCACTAATTGGATAATAGTTATGTTCACATGAAATGCACTTCCTGTTCAGAGGCTTCTCAGATTGGTCGGAATACGTGCTATATGTGTAATTGAGTTCTAAGGCGTGAGGTGGTTCAGTGTTACAGTTGGCTAGGAAAATATTTTACATTCATTAATCAATGAAACATTACTAATCAGAGGAAAACTACTGCACTGTAAGAATGAAACATTACTAATCAGAGGAAAACCACTGCACTGTAAGAATGAAACATTACTAATCAGAGGAAAACCACTACACTGTATGAATGAAACAGTACTAATCAGAGGAAAACCACTGCACTGTAAGAATGAAACATTACTAATCAAAGGAAAATCACTGCAGTGTATGAAGGAAACATTACTAATCAGAGGAAAACCACTGCAGTGTATGAAGGAAACATTACTAATCAGAGGAAAACCACTGCAGTGTATGAAGGAAACATTACTAATCAGAGGAAAACCACTGCACTTTAAGAATGAAACATTACTAATCAGAGGAAAACCACGGCACTGTAAGAATGAAACATTACTAATCAGAGGAAAATCACTGCAGTGTATGAAGGAAACATTACTAATCAGAGGAAAATCACTGCAGTGTATGAAGGAAACATTACTAATCAGAGGAAAACCACTGCAGTGTATGAAGGAAACATTACTAATCAGAGGAAAACCACTGCACTGTAAGAATGAAATATTACTAATCAGAAGAAAATCACTGCAGTGTATGAAGGAAACATTACTAATCAGAGGAAAAGCACTGCAGTGTATGAAGGAAACATTACTAATCAGAGGAAAACCACTGCACTGTAAGAATGAAACATTACTAATCAGAGGAAAACCACTGCACTGTAAGAATGAAACATTACTAATCAGAGGAAAACCGCTGCCCTGTATGAATGAAACAGAACTAATCAGAGGAAATCCACTGCACTGTAAGAATGAAACATTACTAATCAGAGGAAAACCACTGCACTTTAAGAATGAAACATTACTAATCAGAGGAAAATCACTGCAGTGTATGAAGGAAACATTACTAATCAGAGGAAAAGCACTGCAGTGTATGAAGGAAACATTACTAATCAGAGGAAAACCACTGCACTGTAAGAATGAAACATTACTAATCAGAGGAAAACCACTGCACTGTAAGAATGAAACATTACTAATCAGAGGAAAACCGCTACCCTGTATGAATGAAACATTACTAATCAGAGGAAAACCGCTACCCTGTATGAATGAAACAGAACTAATCAGAGGAAATCCACTGCACTGTAAGAATGAAACATTACTAATCAGAGGAAAACCACTGCACTTTAAGAATGAAACATTACTAATCAGAGGAAAACCACTGCAGTGTATGAAGGAAACATTACTAATCAGAGGAAAACCACTGCACTGTAAGAATGAAACATTACTAATCAGAGGAAAAGCACTGCAGTGTATGAAGGAAACATTACTAATCAGAGGAAAACCACTGCACTGTAAGAATGAAACATTACTAATCAGAGGAAAATCACTGCAGTGTATGAAGGAAACATTACTAATCAGAGGAAAAGCACTGCAGTGTATGAAGGAAACATTACTAATCAGAGGAAAACCACTGCACTGTAAGAATGAAACATTACTAATCAGAGGAAAACCACTGCACTGTAAGAATGAAACATTACTAATCAGAGGAAAACCGCTACCCTGTATGAATGAAACAGAACTAATCAGAGGAAATCCACTGCACTGTAAGAATGAAACATTACTAATCAGAGGAAAACCACTGCAGTGTATGAAGGAAACATTACTATTCAGAGGAAAAGCTCTGCAGTGTATGAAGGAAACATTACTAATCAGAGGAAAACCACTGCACTGTATGAATGAAACATTACTAATCAGAGGAAAATCACTGCACTGTAAGAATGAAGCATTACTAATCAGAGGAAAACCACTGCACTGTATGAAGGAAACATTACTAATCAGAGGAAAACCACCGCACTGTATGAATGAAACAGTAGCCTTCCCTGTATGAATGAAGCAGTAGCCTTACAGAAAGCCGCTGTATCTGTTGAACTGGAGGCCCTAATGTAGATCAAACCAGCGTTACTGAGGGTGGTGGATGTCTATAAACCTCCTTTAGCTCTTTTTTGCTCTCAAAGAAGTAATGACCTCTTCACAGTATAACTCTCTCTCCCTTTCTCCCGATCTCCAGTCCCATAGCAGCCAATGTAAGTCCCAAGGCTGTGGTTTACCCCCAAGCCAACATGGTGAAAGGCTTCACACTAGCCTAATGATCAAAGTGGCCCATTTGTTTGAACAGACTCAGACAGAGTCATTAGAAATGCATATTACAGGACAGCTACTGCATATTAACGCCGTCCGCCAGCCAATTAATCATTAGTTCATCAATATCTCATTTGCATGAAATTATTCTCTTTTAAGAGCAAGTGTCTGGGGTGACGGGGTGAGTCCATCGATAATGCTAATGTTACCCTGATCCTGGAAGAACGGGGGTGGGGTGGGGTGTAGGGCGGGGGGGGGGCGGGATTGGGGGGTGGAGAAGGAAGAAAGAGGTAGGCTCCTGGGACCTCAATTATGTCCCATTGTGGTTGCAGTGACACATTAAATGAATTATCATTTCATATTAATAAAATGTAACACTGAAGTATTGGATTCTCCTATGAGAAATTGTAGAAGCGTTTCACACAGAACTTACAAAGCGCGGCTGGTATTGGCCCGACCGAAGCCACTAACTGTCTCAAGGTTACTTGATGCTCAGGGCACTTATGGATCATGGTGTGTAAACCCTGAGCACATGGCGGCGGTGTGTGTGAGTGTGACAGGGGCAGTAGATGGTAATGACAGCACAGGGAGTGATCGTGTCCTCCCATCCCCGCTCCTGTGCGGTAGGAGGAGATGTGACAAGCATGCGATCCATCAGGACATTGATTCCGAAAGAGGGAAGAAGTAAAAGAAAGTGAAGAAAGAATGTATAAGGGAGAGAGAGAGAGAGAGAGAGAAAGAGAGAGAAGGAGAGAGAAAGAGAGAGAAGGTGGTGAACTGTGTTCCTCTTACAGGACAACTACAGTTACTGGATCAACTTTTTTCTTCCCACTGTGACGCACCATAACTCCTCACTGTGCTCATGCGTACTTTCAGGCCATCTCTCTGTTCACAATCAGTCTGTTCTCGACTTTCTCTGATCCTCTGTTCAACAGAGTCTCTTCAGCTCTCAGCTGATTAACAAAACATGAAAAGGGTTTCCCAAGTTCAGGACTTCTTATTGATTACTGCTATCCTCCCTCTCCCTGTTCCAATCCACTCATCCCTCCTCCCTGCTTGCACCTCTGCCCTCCTCTTCTCCCCACCTCCCCACCTCCTCTCCACACACCCTCACTCTGAAGGACACCCACACTGAACTGATACGGGGTCTGACACCAAGATGAACTCTTCTAGTGCTACTTTACATTCACAGTGATCAAATAGGGCTGGACATACATAAAAATTCTTGAAACAAAAAGGGGAATAAAAACAAAACCACGGGAATGAGAAACTTCAGCAGTGGCACTGATCCAGGAACAGTGATCAGGAGGTCACAAAGAAAGGCCCTAATGAGTGGTGTGATATCAGCATGAACCTTAAGGAACCATTAAGGAACCATTGCATCCCAGTGATTCATTTTGCACTTTTGATTAGTTGAGACATTGTTTTAGAAGGAACCTTTATGTTGAAACCGATACATTCTCTGGTTACGACAGAATTTGCATATTCATTGATGATCCTAACAAATGGAATTGTATACTCAGATAAAAAAATGTGCTTGTTCATGACAAACCTAAAGGCTAAGACCTCCTTTCACTTAAAGAAACAATTATATTTATGTTATATTTGTTATCATCTGAGTGTGGCACATGAAATACGTGAAATATGAAATATGATTTTTTTCAAACAAGCATTTTAGTGAATTGAAAAAAGATCCATGTTTGAAGTATTCTCCTAATGCTTACAATCTCTAAAGCAATACAGAGTTGGTCCTACTTTTGATTGAATTGTTTAGAAAGAGCATAAGATGTAATGTATTCTCCTCTATGAATTAAAATGGAAAAAAGAGGCTTGTAAAACAATGACACACAGCCACAGTAAGAAAGTATAATCAACTCATTCCAGTCCTACAATAATATTGTAGTGTTTAATTAAGGGCTTCAATCAAACATACATACAGTGTGTAATTGTTACAGCAGTATTAATGCAATAGTGGTTTTCTTTCCAAATGGTCAAACAAGGCAGTAATAAACAATTGAAATATCACATGGTGACTAACTTACATTTACAGTACATATGCTCTAACAGATGGAGAACGCTCTACAGCGCAACACTGGAAGAGGCAGTCATAAAAAAAGGATTAATTCATCTGCCTGGCACCAATTAAATAAATCAGATATGGCACAAAATTAAGAAACATTCATTTGTTTCAATTAAGTGTGTAGGTTTTGACAGCTATAGAAATTAAAGTAATTAAGTAAAATATCTTTATTTCACATCTACCATGGCAGTGGGTCTAAGATCAGACATATAAGACAACAATTGATTATCATTCATTTATTTTATTTTGTTATTATTAAGATATGACATAGAACAGGATTACATTCATTAATACCGTACATGTAATCAGGAAATACAATATTACTCACATCATATGTAATATGCATGAATATTCTATTTTACAAACTAAACAGGATGAACTGGAATTACATTAATTATAACAGATGGGCAAAAACTATTACCCAAAAGCCTCGCCTTCAATATACATACCTTATCACGTCTGGAAGATGGAAGTTTAAAATGTTATATTAGGATTATTTGGATCGGGTTCCTCAAACCTTTTCATCTGAAATTTTTGCACCAGGGTGGCAATGTCTGGAACCCTACAAAGTTCTTCCAGGCAACTTAACTTTTAAGAGCGTAGAGAGAGCTATAACATACAATGACATCATAATGACATCATAGCGGTTCATCCAGCAGTTGGAGCATGTGACAGGAAGTCAAAAGGTTGTTAAATCCAACAACAGAGCTGGAAAGTTGACCAATCAATTGGAATCCCACTGAGCTCTTACGTTGTTCCTGTGAATGAGATTAAACTACTAAACATAACATATTTCCAGGTAGAAGGAGTAAAATGTGTCTAGAAATAAAAGATATATTAATCTTGGACTGCTACAGATGGTTCAGGTCTCATGACAACTGCTATTCATATGAGAATCTGTTAGAATACATAATTATGCTAATTAACACCTCATTATGGGCCAATTCTTTAGAGTCTCTTTTCTTTGGTTTCAATTTCATACGACTCAGCAGTTAGAATATCTGAACAAGACTTCAGTCTCGCTGTGAATATAACTTAAAAGACATAACCTATAGGAAGGTTTTTAAGCAGAATCATGCTTTAGTGGTAATATCTGGGGCAGTTTATTCAGAAGAGTTATCTGATGATTTTCAGTCATAGAGATTGTTCCTGCATTTGTATTTTTTTATGACAACTGATGTATTTTGTGGTGTTTCATTAAAAACCTTAATTGAAGTATTTATGCAATAACTGTTTTGCCATGGTCAAACAAAGCAACTGTAAATGTACTCCCATACAAATTATGCAAAGCCCCCTTTGGGCCAATTGAAATATTGCATAATGACAAACTCATTATAGTTGATCACTATAGCTTCTACCTTGGGGCAATCATGGTGATTTTGTACAGTGGTTTTTAAAAGTATTCAACACCCTTTCACTTTTGCACAGTTTACTTATTTATTTCATATACTGTAAAACATGAAATCAAAGGGATTTAATCAGCTGTTCATGCAACTGTTCAGTACAAACAGTCCATAATGTCAGAGAGAAATAAAGTCGTCAAATGTTCTGAATTAACTACTAATAAAAAACAAATTGACTGCATTCGCCCCCATTGCTATGACACACCTTAATGAGCTGTGATGCAACCAGCCTTCAAAAGTCATTTAGTATTAGTAGAAAGGAGACCACCTGTGAGAAATCAGCTGATTTCACAGGATGTACCTGTCTCTGGGAGATCCCACAGTTAGTCACTTGTGTTTGGTGCGAGTAGGAAGTGAATATTTATGCATTCCATTATTAACTGTTTTGTATATGTAATCAATTCTGGTTTTATTTTTCACTGGATATTATCAGTGGCAAAAAAACTATTAAATCCATATTGATGTTGTAACACAATAACATGTGAGACGTCTGAAGGGGTGAATACTTCTGAGAGTCACTGTATGTATGTTGGTTTTCAGTGTTATTTCTTCACTGTCCCTCTTTTCATAAGGTCTAATTACTGTCACTTTCCCATTATAAAAACTAAAGCAGCTCTTCACTGATCTGGTAGATGGAGACAGACAGATAGAGACAGACAGACAGAAAGACTGACAGGGAGAGACAGCTAGATACAGACAGACAGATAGAGACAGACAGATTGAGAAAGACAGAGTCAGATAGAGACAGATGGAGACAATCAGAGAGACATACAGAGACAGATAATGACAGACAGAGACAGATGGTGACAGAGCGACAGACAGATAGAGACAGAGACAAACAGACAAAGACAGACAGACAGAGACAGACAAAGACATAGACAGACAGAAAAAGACAGACAGCTGGAGACAGACAGTCAGAGACAGAGATAGACAGATAGAGATAAATGCAGACAGACACAGAGAGAGGCAGACAGACACAGATAGAGGCAGACAGACAGAGACAGACAGACAGAAAGACAGAGACAGTCGGAGACAGACTGAGAGAGAAAGACAGACAGATAGAGGCAGACAGACACAGAGAGAGGCAGACAGACACAGATAGAGGCAGACAGAGACAGACAGACAGACAGATAGAGACAGTCGGAGACAGACAGAGAGAGAAAGACAGACATATAGAGGCAGACAGACACAGAGAGAGGCAGACAGACAGACAGAGACAGAGAGATATGTTGGCTCAGTGCCATAGGGGCATTACAGGCAAGTGGTTAGTATGAACAGCACACCACACACACACACAGAAACTGTGTGTATCTGTGAGATGCTCATCAACTAAAAGAAAACAGCAGCCTTCCACTCCCCACAACAAAACTCTACCCGGGTGGAAGGGAGGGTCCCTCTGTAGGGTCGGTTTGGCTGAGTTCTACTGTTGGTTAGAACATAGAGAGGCAAGGCACAAACACTCAAATACAGCCCTTTTGTTACACACCCTGAATACTGTGAACATTCCACATACCGGTGACCCGCTAAAGTGTACATTCAACAGTAAGAGCAAGGAGAAGCACTACCATGATGCTCTAGCGACTGTGATCCGGTGTTCAACAACCACCCTGTTGACTCCCTCTGACTTATTGCATTACCACTTCACTAACACGATGGGACATCTGTCATCATCAGCATCATCACAGGTTAGGACATAAACCTCTCTCTGTCATAACATGCACCAGTCAGCCTGCCTAACACAGCTACAACAGCCAATAGGCCAGCCACTGAGCACACCACACCCCTGGAGCATGTAATGAGGTATTAGACATTTACGGACCCAACTATACACATGACAGCAATTCTGTGGGAAGTTCAACCAGAGCAGCAATAAATAATGGCTGTAATTTCCAAATTAAATCCCAATTATAATTTCAGTGCCCTCCATAATAATTGGGACAGCAAAACATTTAGATGTTTTGGTATTTTAAATCAAACAGTTACTATAATGTTAAAGTATGGATTGGCAGCTTGTATTTAAAATGATGTAGCAACAAAAAATGTAATAAATGCAAATTTTTGAATAACCTCTTATTATGTATTAACTTTGGCCTTTTGTAATAAAAAAACAATGCTACTGCAATAACATGACCTTAATGTAATTCAATGATTACTCAAATCACTATATTTACAGTTGTAATCAAATTTATTAAACCCCCATTGCAAATCTGGTTTAGTTACAAAATCTACAGACGTTCAGCCCTTTGCAATGAACAAATCAAACAAAAGCAATTGAAATAGCTCAACACACCAAATGCTTCAAGTGGTTTCCCCAAATTCAACTGAAAATGCAACTTATAATGACTTCTCCAATCAAAAAATTATTCAACCCCCTGAATGGAATCCCTCACAACAGCACAAATACAGCTCTGTAAAGAATTCAAAGAGACCACTGCAAAATTATCAGTTTCTCTGGTTTTACTCTTCATAGGTATGTGTTTGAGTAAAATTTACATTTTTGTTTTATTCTATAAACTACTGACAACATTACTCCCAATGTTTTCAGAGCTGAAATAATGCAAAGAAAACAAATTCATATTCATTTTTCAAGAACAAAATAAAAATGTATATTTGGTGGAATAACCCTGATTTTTAATCACAGCTTTCATACGCCTTAGCATGCTCTCCACCAGTCTGTCACATTGCTGTTGGGTGACTTTATGCCAATCCTGGCACAAAAATCCAGGTAGCTCGGCATTGTTTGATGGCTTGTGACCATTCATCTTCCTCTTGATCAAATTCCAGAGGTTTACAATGGGGTTCAGGTCTGGAGATTGGGCTAGCCATGACAGGGTCTTGATCTGGTGGTCCTCCATCCACACCTTTATTGACCTGGCTGTGTGGCATGGAGCATTGTCCTGCTGAATCTGCCCGATTACAGCCTTGCTGAAGCGTCCCCAGATCATCACCGATCCTCCACCAAATTTCACAGTGGGTGCGAGACACTGTGGCTTGTAGGCCTCTCCAGGTCTCTGTCTAACCATTAGACGACCAGGTGTTGGGCAAAGCGGAAAATTTGACTCGTCAGAGAAGCTGACCTTACTTCATTCCTCTACGGAGGAATTTAAGCCATAATGTTTTAGGTTTGTTTTTGTATTTGTCATGCCACATGATCCATCCTCTTTCAAGCTCCAGTTGAATATTACACTAAAATTCTCCGGTAGAATTTCCTGATACAAGTTTGCAGTAGCGTCAGACCAGGGTAAAAGGAGTACTGAGTATATAGGGCCCTAACGTGTAGAGGGGCCCTCGAAAAAATGTGTAACCTTGAATAGAGGGGAGGGGCCATCAGAGACCACCTATGTACAATACAGGGGCCAGAATGTTGTGCTACACCCCTGCAAGTTTGAATTCATTGTTCCCTCGACAAGGTCAAGCTGTCCAGACCCTGTTGGTATTACACTAAGATACACTAACATGGCGACTTACTACACATGGACAAAGTAACATAAAACTGCTTTTCTTTAACCTGTTCAGTAGGTTCATCCTTCAAAAAGCTGTTCAGATGACTTTACCAAACATGTCTCCTGAGCCGCAACTTGGAACACAGTTTGACTGAATATAATGCATTCAAATTATGATTTCCCCCCCCCCCAGACCCACTTATTGTGTGTTGACACCGAACTCCATTCTTAACAGTAATGATTTCTGTGAAATACATTTTCATGTTACAAATACTAACATGAAATATAATTGCTGGACTAGTCTCCACCAACTGATTTAACGTTTGGTTGAAGCACCTTTGACAGTAATTATTGGAATATTCCAGGCCTGTAGTTAGGCCTGTAGTTAGGCCTGTAGTTAGGCCTTGAATATCCCTTGAATCATGGTCTAAACAAATAACAAATGAAAGGTATATGGCCCCACCCAGACACTGCCTACCTCAGACCGTTCCTCAGGACTGGATGACCAAGCAAGTTTAAAACTAATCCGACTTTCAACAGGTGCCAATTTTCTAAGAGATACAGGGTTGTACATCCTAGTTCAGATTATACAGCATATTGTTACATTTTTCCATGAGGTTTCAAATTGGTTTTCAAACTTTGTTTCTGACTTGATTTAGGTCATTTAATGTGTTAAATTAAGATCTGTCAATTAATACATTTGGCTACAGAGGGTTCTTTCTTAATGAGCTCTTCTGTCATGACTGGCAGCATCGAAAGTAGGCACTAATCTGAATGAAGCACTACAAGTAAATAAGTACACCCTCAAAAGGTGAACCTATTTTAGTTCACCTGATTCTAATTTTAGCCATTTTATGTTATGGTGAAGGTAGGGATGGACTTGTTTATTCCACACAATGATAATGCATTTCAAATTATTTTAATTACATAAATAGTTAGAAAGTTAAATTTCTTTTGTGAAAATTGTTAAATTGTGTTAATTTTATCAATGAATGAGGTGGGAATTTAGCCATTGTGTCTAAATATGATTAAAAAAAGACAACTTTTCAAAGGGTGAACATACATGTTCACATGACTATATCTGTGAGAGGAAGTTATTTATGGAAGTCATTGATGAAATACCAAAGGCAAAATCAGAAAGGTGGTGTTTGACCTTATATACATTTTGGAAATATTGTATTATTCCATTACTTGAATGAGCAAAAGTACAAAAAAAAAAAAAGTACAAAAAAAATATATATATATATCAATATAATCCATTAATTGGACTCCTTAACCCATCGTGCTTGTCTCAATATAATTACGGATGTTCGACAACCCATCAAAACAAAGTTTTAGTTCCTCTTTTTGAAATTATGAAATTGTGGAAATCATCAGTTGATCAATAGCGCACTGTCTTCCTGAAAGGGTATGCAGTCATAAAAAGAGGATTGTGATTTATTGAGCTCATTGAGCTGAACTGTTCTGATGTTATGGAGAACATTTACGCTAATGTTGGTGTGGACAACATCATTCGGCGTGATACCAAAATTGAAGAAAATAACATAAACTCCAAAGGTATGATAAACCACTTGATAAGATGAAAGGGCACCAGACACAGACATCCCTTTAGTACTGAGTCAGTGAATGTTTGTCTGTACTAGATGTTTGTACAAATTGTTGTTTAATATCTTTCATCCTCAGACAAGCGTAACCACATTAGATGTGCTGCAGTGTGTCTGGGGCTGTTGTGTGTTCTTCTACTGGCTGCGATCATTGGTGTTTGTGTTCACTGTAAGTTTACTCAGTTTCATTTCATTACTAGTGTACTCTGTAGTTTTGTTCTATCTTGGTAATAGCCTTTCACGTTCCTCCGCAGACAACAACGTGACACATGAATTTCAGAAGGGGCAGACTTTGCTACAGACAGAGAGAGATGAGCTACAGACAGAGCGAGACCAGCTACAGTCAGAGAGAAACAAGCTAAAGACAGAGCGAGACCAGCTACAGTCAGAGAGAAACAAACTAAAGACAGAGAGAGACCAGCTACTGACCGAGAGAAATGGCCGTAGAAACAAAATGAACATTCTGGGTGAGTGAATTATCCTTATCAGACCACATGTATTTGCTGCATTAAATCATATCCACTAAAATCATGTTGATATTTCCTAATTATGATGGTCACTATGGGTGTTATTGGGCACAGGAGTTTAAGCTGCTTATGAGTTGCGCCGTCATGACTCATTGAGTAACTCAAGTAATTCGAATATAATTAAATGCCTCAATCAAAAATTATTGTTAAAAAAGAATGAATCTTTTGCAATATGCATGTGACCGTTGCAATCCTCAGACTATAATTAGTGTCAAGGTTATTATTGGGAAGCGACAGTCACATCAAACAAGATGCAATTTTATAAAGGGTCAAGTTTTTACAATATGTGTCCCTATCCCTAAATAGGTGCTTGGTGATTCCCTATTAGTGATGTGCATTTTGCGAAGGATTCATTCAATTCTTTTTAGTGACTCAGGTCTCACGATTAGTTTGTGACTCGTTCAATTGTATTGTTCATTCTAACGGTTGGCAGCAGATCTCCCCAACATAATAATTGCCTTTATACACAGTCCTCCAGCTCAGTACTACAATCATTGTCTGTGTATATTCGTATGGAGGACCAAACTTGCCATAATTAGAAATAAATAAATAAATAAGTACATGTATCAATCAATATATTTATACATAAAATACATTTTAAATATAATAAAATATAATTTCTGTATTTCCTTGATCTTAAGCTAATGAGGCACTGTCAAAGTATGTCATGGTATCACCGTACTCCAAATGATCATTATCAGAGTGCGAAGATCAACTTTACATCCCTTGGTTTCTATGACTACATTAGTACACAAATGGCTACAGGAAAAGATTGGAGGAAGGGGTATCGCCTTAATTCAGATGACGCAGAGCAGTTAGACCATAGATAACATTTAATGGCATTGGGCTTAACTGACATTTGACAGCAATTTCAAATGTTTTTTATGTTGTCTATACTTCTGTGGCTTAGTTTTGTTAGATTACAGTTAGATTACATTGGGTTTGCATGCTGCAACCGCCTTCTTCAAATCCCACCAGAGATTTTCTATGGGGTTCAAGTCAGATGACTGTGATGGCCTCTGTAGAATCTTGCAACCAAGCCTTGGTGGAATTTTGAGGTATGCTTGGGATTATTGTCCAGCTGGAATGACGCCCAAGCTTCAGCTTCCTCACAGACAGCATGACATTTTCTCCAAGGATTTCCTGATACTTCAATTAATCCATCTTGCCTTCCACACACTGCAGGTTTCTAGTGCCAGAGGAGGCAAAGCAGCCCCAGAACATCACCGAGCCACCACTTAACTGTGGGCAGAGTGTTCTTTTCAGCGTATGCTTCATTCTTCTTCCTCCAGACATACCGCTGATCCATCGTACCAAAAAGTTCTATTTTTATTTCATTGCTCCACAGAACAGAATCCCAAGACTTCTGTGGCTGATTTACATGATATTGAGCATATTGGAGCTGACTTTTTTTTGGGTAGTGGTGTACGTCTTGGAGTTCTGGCATGGAAACCTTCTGCGTTCAGTAAATGCCTTACTGTGCTCACTGAAACCTCAGTGCCTGTTGCCACCAAGTCTTGCTGCAGGTCTTTTGCCATCACTCAAGGGTTTTTCATAACCAGCCTTCTCAGAAATCTGGTTGCAGCAGTTGATAGCTTCCTTTGTTTGTCACATCCGGGTAGTATTACCACTGTTCCTTTAACTTTGAACTTGTGAACTATGCATTCAACTGTGTCTCTAAGAACATTCAGTATTCATATCTTTTTGTATCCTGTTCGTTGTTTGTGAAGAGCTGAAAGTCTGTAGATTTTGACAGTTAACCCGATTTGCAATAGGGATTGAACTGTACCAGGAGATATTCCAGAAGGCACATTCAGTAATTTTTTCAAACAATCCATTATTCAGCTCTGCCCCAGTCTGTAATTAGCGTTATTAGTATCGTCCAAATTCATGAATGGAAACGGTTTGTACCGTTATCACAAAGCTGCATTGCAAGCAGAAAACTACTACAACACGCTTTAAACTACATTCTGTAATATGTCGCAGAAGCATCAATTATAAACTGTACACTGATGAAACAGCCGGTAGAATTGGCTGATTTTAAACTGGCACTAGCAAACTATTTCCTATAGCCACTATACACAGCTTATGTCTTCGGCAGTGATGTTATCGAGGTAAGCATGAACTTTAACCTCAACAAGTTATGTGAAGATAGGTTGCTTCGCCTTGCATTTTAAAATTGCTGCTAGTTTACACTTACGTAGATTATTGCTATATATTTGCTTTCTTCTTATATTTCTCAATTCTTACAACCTAGATGTTGTGTGCCATGTCACAAGAATTTAGTTGCGCAGGATGAAGCTGTGTTATTCGATGCATTTGATAAATCAAATTTGAACTTCTGGATTTCCTATGTTTTTATCAATGTCGACTTCTGCCTACTCGTTTACCTGCTTGTGGATCTTGAGTTGAAATTTAATTCTACCTGCTCTGTAACTGGGACAATAATTCTGCCTCTCCCAAGTCATATTGTGGGAGATTCAATGGAGCAACTTCGCCAACGAGACATACAATATTTGCAAGAAACATTTTAATACAGTGGATCGTGATCCACATTCACTTAGAAGAGGACTAAAGGTGAATGCAATTCCATCAAGTTATCCTATAGAAAGAGAAGACAGATTGTTATGCTATAATACACAAAGTACACATTGCCTCCAGATATTCTGGGCAAGGGTTGGGGATTAATCTGTTCACCATCGCCCCCCTTTAGCTGCTGTCCAAGCTTCTATTTGGTCAATTCATCATCTGTGTATTATGGTTAGAACAAGTAAGGCTCTATCCCCCAAAAAACTTTCTTCCTGCTCGTATTCAGAGTCAGACATAATATATATGTATTTACTTTTCTCTCTCAAGCAAATACAGTTTGACTGTTCAAGGTGAATATCAAAGACAAAATAGATAACTTGCTTTCTCCTAAGCGAATACTTTCATTGACTGTGATGTATACACTTACTCTGCTTGAACGAAGACATAGATTGATCCAATTGTGAACATTTGGATCAATCGTTCACAATTGTATCAATCCACGTGGAGCATTTTAGAGTAAAACGTGTAGTGTTTTAGAGTCGTTTTCCGCTTGCAATGCAGCTTTACGTTAGTGTCACGTGCGGCTTCCGTTCATGAATGTGTACGATGCTAACAATGCTAATTACTGGCTGAGACAGAGCTGAATAATGGATTGTTTTAAAACATTTCTCTATGTGCCTGAAGGACCAACTCGGGGGAAGCGGACTGTCACTAAAATATGATTTATCACTTTAACTACTCAACACCAACACTTTTAAATCAGCCTACATAACTCCTCCATCCCGATTAAAAGGTACAAATAATTGCATTGTAAAACTGCTGGCTATAATACCACCCAGACTGACTCGTGAGTACACAGGCAGCATTTAACGGTTGTTAGGAGAAAGCCACGCATGAACATGTTTTACATTGCCAACTGCAAAAATGGTTAGAAAGCTTGGTAGGCTGCTGCTGTTTGACTTTACATTAAAAATAACTTGTTTTTAATCTTGGTGCTGAACTAGTGTCTAATAGCTAATTTCACGTTAGGTGTTTTAATGAAGCCATGTAGAAGGCATGGCTAAAGTTCAAAAATCTGTAGAGACCTCAGCCAAGTTGTAGAAAAACAAAAGGTTAAATCACTCAGCCGTGAGACAGACATGAAGTTAGGACAAACACCCAATATAAAGATCTATATTTGTTGGAACATCCAAATCACACCATTGTAATCATGGAACAATTGTTTAGGTCTCCCCTTTAGAATAAGACCATCCCCAAGGTTGTGTGATGATGGTTGATATTTGAGAGTGGATACTCCTTTGGTTAGTTTTTGAATAAGTTACAAAAATGGCGCGTCTTTACAGGTCCCCCACAGGGGGTCTGATGGGGATAACGAGTTGATTTCAATGGCAGTGCATATGTCCAAACCAAGAAGAGTTTCGGGAAAACACGAGTCTGGTCCTATGCAATGGTACTGAAATTGACCGGACTCCCGGGACAGACCATTCGTTCTTGTAGACGGTTTTTCTGAAAACTCCTCAAGATTTTTTGATACCTTATTCATGTCACCTGTGCACAATGATGCATGTGCTTAAAATAGTAAAAATGATTGGCAACATAGGGATGCGCCAAGGATCTAAAACAGCATTCAACGTCTCCACAGTCTGATCTGCCACTCTGGGCTTGATTGCTACATCTGACTGTTAAATTCCTGCCCCCTAATTAGCTTAAGGGTAAGGAAATACAGAAATAAATGTTTAAATAAATCATGAATAAATCCTTTTTAAATCATAATGATAACAGAAATCACACAAATGGCCCTGATCAAAAGTTTGTTGCAAAACTTGGGTATGTAATGTTTGGCCTTGTTACAGACACAAAAGGTGACACACACAGTTGAAACTGGCAATTAAATGTGATCACCTGTGGCTTTTTAAATTTAAATTAGTGTTTGTGTATAAATAGTCCATGAGTTTGTTAGCGCTCACGTAGATGCACTGAGCTGGCTAGATACTGAGCCATAGGGAGCAGAAAAGACCTGTCAAAAGTTCCTGTAACCAGGTAATGGAACTGAATTAGGATATAAAGAGATATCCAAAGCCTTGCAAATGCCAGTCAATATTGTTCAAACACTTATTAAGAAATGGAAATGTGGGGATACTGGAAAGATTTCAGCCAAAACTCCCAGAAGAATTGGTCGGGATTCAAAGAAAAACCCACAGGTAACCTCAGGGGAAATACAGACTATTCTGGAAAAAGACGGTGTGGTTGTTGCGAGGAGCACAATACCACGATAATTGAACAAAAATGAGCTGCATGGTCGAGTTGCCAGAAAGAAGCCTTTACTGTGCCAATGTCACAAAAAAGCCCAGTTACAATATCCCCGACAACACCTTGACACGCCTCACAGCTTCTGGCACACTGTAATTTGGAGTGACGAGACCAAAACAGAGCTCACCATAAGCGCTATGTTTGGAGAGGGGTCAACAAGGCCTATAGTGAACAAAATACCATCCCCACTGTGAAGCATGGTGGTGGCTCACTGATGTTTTGGGGGTGTGTGAGCTCTAAAGACACAGGTAATCCTGTAAAAATTATGGCAAGATGAATGCAGCGTGTTATCAAAAAATTCTGGCAGACAATTTGCATTCCTCTGCACAAAAGCTGCGCATGGGACACTCTTGGACTTTCTAGCAAGACAATGACCCTAAGCACACGGCCAAGTTGAACCTCCAGTGGTTACAGCAGAAAAGGTTGAAGGTTTTAGAGTGGCCATCACAGTCTCCTGACCTTAATATAATCGAGTCACTCTGGGAAGATCTCAAACGTGTGGTTCATGCAAGACAACCAAAGACTTTGCATGACCTGGAGGCATTTTGCCAAGATGAATGGGCAGCTATACTGCAAGAATTCGGGGCCTCATAGACAAATATTGCAAAAGACTGCATGCTATCATTGATGCTAAAGGGGGAAATACACAGTATTCAGAACTAAGGGTATGCAGTACATTTTTTTTAAACTGATTGTTGCAGCAGCTGTCCGGATAGCTGGTCTCAGACGATCTAGGAGGTGAAGATGCTGGATGTGGAGGTCCTGTGTAACCACACAGGCCGGTGAGGCCGGTTGGATGTACTGTCAAATTCTCTGAAACGCATTTGGAGATTTGTGAACAATATTTGAGAGAAATAGGCCTTTTGTGTGCATAGAGAAAGTCTTAGATCTTTGAGTTCAGCTCATGATAAATGGGGGCAAAAACAAAAGTGTTGCGTTTATAATTTGGTTCAGTGTATATTACCAATTCTCCATGGGTATGCCAACTTTTTAGCAGGACTGTAAAAGTGTTTATTGAGACATTTATTTATTTTTAATCATGGCAGTTTTGCTCCGCAACACATTCGCAGCAAAAAATAGATAAAGCCAGGAGCATTATAAAGACATGTTCATAACTGATAATTGGTGGCAGGCTACAATAATGAATTTAGTTAGTTGATTATTGACTGTTATAAATACAGATGAAAACATGCACCAAGCTTTTGATCAATGACTGACTCGCTCAGTTTTATCGTTCAGTTGAACTGTTGTTTCTCTGGGCATCACTGACTCAAATTAAAGTAATTATTCAAAAGATTTGTTTGTTTTACTGAATAACTCAAAAAGACCTGATTCAGTAAAAAGGGTCAGACTTCCTCTTATTAAAACCTAATATCCCTAATTTTGTGCAATAGTCTTTGCTAGGTATGGGGTTTGTTTTAATTAGGAAAATGAAGCACAAAGAACTTAATCTTTCACTACATATGTTAAAGGTATTGCAAAACTGATCAATATAAAATATTTTCTTATGTAAGATTTTGAATAATTGTATAACTATCATGCAAAGTTTTACTTTTATCCAGCGTATCGAACATAGTCTGTTTTTATACAAACAACTCGATTAATCATCAGAATAATCAACAGAATATTAAATTCCCAAAATTGGCATTAATGACATCCCTGTACCTGCGACTTTAACATGATTTCCTTTGCTCTTCAACAGAGCGTAACTTTAAACTTGGATGGATTCATTTTCAATCAAGTTTGTACCTTTTCTCAACTGTGAAGAAAACTTGGGAGCAGAGTAGACAGGACTGTCAAACAAAAAGTGCATACTTGGTGATCATTAATAACCAAGCAGAACAGGTGAGAAGAGTGAGTGAGGGCAACATAAGGCCTTTTCACAATGCATTGTTCTTATCCCCAGGCTATCTTGGCTTTGGACCAGCTTAGTTTGTGTTTACACAATAGTTTTTTAATCCTGGGCTAAGTTTAACCCTAGGCTAAGGATTCACACTTGAATTCATAAGCCCTGGGCTAACGGACAAATACGACACAAGGCATTTTTACATTCTAACTGGCTGACACACAATCAATGGTATGCTCCCATGATTCAGTTAACGACTTTTGTTAAAACTACGCAAAAAAAGAGAAAAACGGAGACGTGAAAACACGAACATGAGGCGGAAAATGACTACTGTAGTT
The DNA here is from genome assembly GCF_011004845.1 of Esox lucius. Taxonomy (NCBI): domain Eukaryota; kingdom Metazoa; phylum Chordata; class Actinopteri; order Esociformes; family Esocidae; genus Esox; species Esox lucius. Next base: position 19,609,429 of record NC_047587.1, read on the forward strand.
GGACCTATTATCTTTCCACGGATTTCCTAGATTTACTAGCTAAAAGTTCTCTCATACGTATAGGGAAATTGTATAATTTTTTGGAGTGAAAGGACCAATACAGAGCTACAATGTAGCTGTTGGTGATTGTGTGTCATCAGTGTATGTAAATTAAGTATAAGTACAGCTTGTGTGATTGGATAATAAGCATTATTTTGTTCTTGACCCCGTTTCACACTGATTATTTTGTCACTATTTTTCTGGGGCTATAGCCCTAAAAAGTCAAGGCTAACCCTACTCTGGAGCTGGCCCAGCTAGCCCTGGGCAAAGGTTGGTGCTAGCTCACAAAATGTGCCAGTGGAAACACATACAGAGAAACATATATGAACATTTCTTTCAGGAACTCAAGTAATTTGTGTTGACATGTTTCTGTGCCAATATTTAGAATTTTATTCATGGACTGAAGGAGAGGTTGTGGATTGGTCTATTTTACCAGGAGAAGTCATGGAAATGGGTGGATGGAACATCACCTACCAAAGAGTAAGGCGTCTGAATATTCCCCTAAGTGCATTTTAATTTAAAGGCCTGACTGACTATAGATTATGTTCCATAAACATTCTGGTAAACTGACAGCTGTGTCTTGGTTTGTTACAGGTACTGGGCGCCTGGAGAGCCTAACAATAATGGCAAAATAGAGCATTGTGCTGAGAGAAGATACACTTCCTCTAAACCAGAGGAGAGCTGGAATGATAACGCATGTAATGAAGAAATACATTTTCTCTGTGAGAAAGCAGTTGGTCTATAACTCAGAATTGCATGAATTAAGATGGTATTTTCAACATAATATGAATGAAACTTCAAGTAATATAGGCCTAATGTATATGTTTTAGTAGCACCACCTTAGTAGCAAACAAATAAAACAAAAATATATTTCGGTTTTGGGGTTTTCATACGTCTACAAATTTGTTTTGAATATTGTTTGAATAATGCAGTGACTCACCCAGACTTGGAAATAGAAGAAGATACACACCAATGCACATCTAAGTCTAAGTTATGAACCAAAGCATTACAAAACCTACAACACCCATCTAACAAAGATTTGGATCCACATCCACTCTGCCAGCTTAAACCATCAGGGCGTAGTGTTAAGGCCAAGGGGGGTTGTGGACAGATAATGAAGTGTGGAGCTAAGTAACTGTGGTGTCCCTGCCAAGGCCTAATTACACATTTATCCACTGGTATATATCACAGTTACAGGGTGTCAACAGGCTGCCATGACTCACAGCTGGTACTCCGGAGTTTTTCATATCAGCCCTGTGTGAGTGTGCGTGTTTGTGTGTGTATGCATTTGTGATAGTGTGTGTTGGAGTTCAGAAAAATTGTCACATTTTTCTTTTGTTGTACATTTGAATGTCTATTTTCCCTTTTACAAATACATTCTGAAATGTATTTTCACCATCAGTAAAGGTTTCGAAATACTAATTGAGATTTCTAAATCATCCATTTTATGAACATTTTAAAACAATTTTATAAACTGGCTTAGTAGAAGGGAAAGGTATTGTGAGGGGGACGGTGAAACTTTAAATTTGATGTATTTTGTAAATGTGCGTTTCCTGTCTGGAGGATATGGCTGTTGAGTGGTGATCATGTTCTAGTGGCTACGATGCTCAGAGGTGGTAGAGGAAACATTGCCCTGTAACACAACACCACAGTCTCTGTCAGGGACACAGCGTGACCCCTGGGACTCTGGGTAATATAGGCTCAGTGATCTCTGTTTTAGAAGGCCAACAGGGGAATATTAACTTGTTCTCACTGCCCAGGACAGGTCTTTTCTCTAAGAAACACTTGAACACTTGATCTCTTTACAAGGGGTTGTCACATACTGGACACAGTGACACAAACAGAAAACGAGACAGAGGGAGGGAGAGGTAGTGAACAAGAGCTAGACAGCAAGATTGTTCTTAGCTGTCTCAAATCGTCTGCACCATGTTTCTCAGCATTTAATCAGGTTAATTGAAAGCTCATTCATTGTGAAGAGATTACCCTACTGAAATGTGTCATTTTAGGGTCAGGGGCTACGCCAAGACAATTATCTATTTGTCAAATACATAAAGCTCTCATCTCATCATCTTTTATTGGAATTGATCATCTTGTAAAAGCAGTGTCCAGAAAGCTGACAAGATGTATCCCCTTAGAATAGATAAAGATATAAAGCTACTATTACAGGACAAGAGATATACTGTAGATCACTACACACTGTATCCAAAAAGGTTGGGACGCTGCATAAAATGCTAATATAAACAGAATGCAATGATGTAAATATCATTTATTCCTAAATAAATTATGGGTCTGTCAAAAGTGAGGATGGGGAGGGGTTCACCACTCTAAAAGAATACGCGGGCAATTTAAGAATAAAGTTTCTCAACATTATATTGCAAAGAATTTGGGGATCTCATCATCTACGGTACATAACATCATTAAAAGATTCAGAGAATCCAGAGAAATCTTTATATGGAAGGGACAAGGCCGAAAACCAATATTGGACAGCTGTGATCTTCGGACCCTCAGATGGCGCTGCATAAAAAACAGACATGATTCTGTAGTGGAAATCACTGCATAGGAACACTCAGGAACACTTCCAAAAACCATTTTCTGTGAACACAGTATGTCACTGCATCCACAAATGCAAGTTAAAACTCAACCAGGCAAAGAAGAATCCATATGTAAACAAGATCCAGAACCACAGCCACCTTCTCTGGGCCCGAGTTTATTTATGATGTACTGAGGCAAAACTGTCCTTTGGTCTGACAGGACAGTTATTTTCATGAATCATGGACACATGTCTTCTGGACTAAAGAGGAGAGGAATCATCCAGCATGTTATCAGTGGACAGTCTAAAAGCCAGCATCCATGATGGTATGGGGGTGCAATAGTGCACATGGCATGGGTGGCTTGTACATTTGTATAGACACCATTAATGCTGAACAATATATACAGTTCATATGTTTGCATACCCTGGCAGAAATTGTGACATTTTGGCATTGATTTTGAAAATAAATCATGCTAAATGAGGATAGTGATCAGCAGTAAAGGACGAAGGTTCTGGAGTGGTATCACTCCCGAAACATCACAGTCCTTTGACCTTAATATCATCAAGCCACTCTGGGGAGATCTCAAACATGCGGTTCATGCAAGACAACCAAAGACTTTGCATGACCGGGAGGCATTTTGCCAAGACTAATGGGCAGCTATACCAACTGCAAGAATTTGGGGCCTCATAGACAACTATTACAAAAGACTGCACGCTGTCATTGATGCTAAAGGGGGCAATACACAGTACAGTATTAAGAACTAACGGTATGCAGACTTTTGAACAGGGTTCAGTAAAAAAAAAATGTTGTTGCCCTGTTTTGTTTTATGATTGTGCCATTCTGTTATGACCTACAGTTGAATGTGAATCCCATAAGAAATAAAAGATGTGTTTTGCCTGCTCACATATGTTTTCTTTACAAATGGTACATATATTACCAATTCTCCAAGGGTATGTAAACTTTTGAGCACAACTGTATAGGTTTTGAAGCAATATACGTATGCTGCCAGTCAGACATCTTTTTCAGGGAAGGCCTTGCTTATTTCACCAAGACAAACCCCATTCTGCATATATTATAACAGCATGGCTCTGTAGTAAGAGTTTGGGTGCTAAACTGGCCTGCCTGCAGTCCAGACCTGTCACCCATTGAAAACGTTTGGCGCATTATGAAATGAAAAACACGACAAAGGAGAGCAGTTGAAATCCTGTATCAAGCAAGAATGAGAAAACATTTCACTTTCAAAACTACAACAGTTGGTCTCCTCAGTTCCCAAATGCTTACAGAGTATTGTTAAAAGATGAGGTGAAGCGACACAGGGGTTAAATATGCCCCCATCCCAACTTTTTTGAAACGTGTTGCTGGCCTCAAATTCAAAATGGGCATGTATTTTTCCAAAAACTATGACATTTCTCAGTTTCAACATTTGATATGTTGTGCTTGTACTATATTAAATTAAATATAGGGATTAATGCATTCATTGCATTCTGTTTTTATTTGCATTTTACGCAGCGTCCCAACATTTTTGGAAACATGGTTGTAGAACATTAGGGGTTTTTCCACCAGTAACAGAATGTCAAGATGTCGTCACTAGTAACTGTCCAGGTTATTCTCTTCCACAATGCAATATGTGGTAAGAATAATCATTTCAAAGTCATTCCAAACTCAAAAGTCTGAATATGTGGTCTTCAATGAGATTTCGGTTCATCAGCATTTCACATATTTTGCTGTCGGCCCTGCAAAATAAACAACTACTCTTGATGTGCCCCTTTTCTTTCTCTCTCTCTCTTTCTCTGTCTCTCTCTCTCTCCCTCTCCTGTCACAGTTGGTCATTCGCAGGTCGTCAGGAGGCATCAGAAGGGATGAGTGACATGTTAACGAGATACGTACGAGACACACAGATAGAAAGAGACGTCTGTCTCTGGTCACATCCACAACGACCAGGAGCAACCAGCCAACCAGGAGAGGACGAGAGCTGTCCTCTCTGCTGTACGACATGGGCAGATGACGGCAGAGCGATCCCACAGGAAAACCCCCTACGGGGAAGGGGGTGGGGTAGAACAGAGGACAGGGAGGGGGTGATGGAGGGGGTGACGGAGGGGGTGGAGACAGGGCCGTCGGTGGGGGAAGAGCAGGAGACACGGGCGGTAGGAGGAGAGGGAGAGACAGGTGGAGTTGATAAGGCTAGAAGCCTGCTGGTCCTCTAGCTCACATCGCATCACGCTTAATTTGATTCATCTCTGTCTGTCTGCCCACTGATCCAATCCCAGAACCCCCCCCCCTCACCCCCCCCCCCCCAACCCCACCCCCCCACCCCCCACACTCTCTGTCTCTGTGAACTGTAGAGCCACACAGACTAGATGTGTGCTGACAGGTCAGGGCTGCGTGCGTGCTGTCTGACTGACTGCTCTTTTTGCCTGGCGTCTGAGGGTTTCATCTGTGTGGCAGGCCTGTCATATCGTTGTGCCCACCATGCCAGATCAGTGCCAATCCCGGCCAAGTGGCAGCGCCTGACGAGAGCTTGCCGTCCGAGTCCTGAGTCCTGCGTGTGTGTGTGTGTGTGTGTGATGAATGTCTCGACACGACAGGGAATATGTTCACACAACTGGCAAGCTGGTGCCACCTGACTAATGCAGACAGAGAGTGGCAGCACAGAGGAGACAGAGGAACACGGAGAAAAGGGCTTTAAACAGTGGCTTCATGGAGACAGCCACAGGAACAGACTGGGGAAGACTCTCCAATCTGGAAAACACCGTATCAGCAACAATGCACAAGAACATAGCATAAAAGGTCACCGTTTCCTGAAAGAAAAACACAGAGAAACAGAAATGAACAAAGAGGAACACAAACAATGAATGTTTCCTTTTTTTACTGGATCTGACATGACAGGCAAAACACTCAGATAATTTCAATAGAAATAATTGATGTCCAACAGCTTCAAGTTCAACGCAAATACCTGACACAGGAAATACCTGATCTCACGACAACCTTCTCATAACTCTACATAAACATTCAGAAAGAAGTCGTCTCAGGGCAGGAACTCAAAACAGTCTTGATATTAACCTTAGCCCAGTGGTGAAGGTTGTATCTACAATAACCTATCAGTATATGGCTGTGGATGGATTGGTCTAATGCATTCTCAGTGTTGTTGTCTTGTCCTATAGAAAGGCCAGAGGTGGATCTCCTCACCACTTTAGACTCATAAGGGGGATTAAAAACGATCTTTCACACATGTATGCACAGAGGGAGAGAGAGATAGAGACAGAGAGATCTACAGAGGGAGGGGTTTTATGTATAGTTCCAGAGCTATATCACTGAGCAGACACTTGCCACTTAAATATTTAAATTCTTCATTCACTTTCCCTCCCCAAAATGTGGCAGTCCCCATAGGCCTGTAATGAATAATCATTAGCAAAAGGTCCACAAATTATTGATGTAAAATAAGCAATGATATTTTTTTTGTTTCACAATTTATTGCCATTAACATGTAACTTGCGATCCAATAAATGTCAGTGTGGCTTTCAGTTAATTAAAGGCCGGATATGAGGCAGTAATGCAGGGTGGCGTTTATATCTCAATTTCCACAGACCGCAATTTACAGGCTGGACTTTATTTGAAGGGAACCACAAATAATGGCTGTTGAGACGTCAGGGGATGGACACGAGATCACATTAATGAAATTAGATTAGATGAGAAGGTAGAGTGGTGATATACGCAGCACTCACACTGGACAGTCCAACGCTGGTTCACAGATGGATGGACGCAAGCACACACACATTCACGCATGCACACGCACGCACATACACGCACACGCACACATAAACACACACAAGAGAAATGAATGCCAGCTCCACAGGCTGCTGTAGCAAGCTTGTTTCCTCCTGGATGTGAGTCCTGTGGTGGTGTTGTTAATGGGTGTTAGTGCTGCATGATGCCAACGCTGGGCCTAAATTGGTGACCAGGGAGAATCCAGAGTGTCCTCCCCTCATCCCCTACCCATCATATCGGTGGCTGTGCAGTGTGAGGACCTGTCACCTCGTCAGAGAAACTTTCCCTGTCTTGAGAACTTCTAGTCACTCACATGCACACGTGAACACACACACACACACATAAAACACACATCGAATCTCCTGCTGTAACAGGGAGTTGTCACTCGGGGAGGCAGCTGCAGTTGTCTGGGTACAATCGTACCTGTCAACAGCAACCAGGCCCCCAGGCTAACACTGTCTCCCATGGACACACACACACACATACACACACACACACAGACACACACACTCTCACCAGGGGAGGGGAGATAGATGAGGGATGAGTGAGAGATGTTTCAGTTTTAGTCACTACAGCGAGGCTGATTTCTGTACCGACAGTGAGACCCAATTACGAGCTGTGACAGTCTGGCTGTAGTGCGGTAACACAGGTTAAGTCTGTGTGCACGTGTCTGTGTGTGTGTGTGTGTGTGGGACGGGGAGAAAGAGAGGAGCTGAACTGTTTTAATATGGCAGCTCTAACAGTACATGACAACACAGTAGGAATATAGCAGCACTGTAATTGACCAGCATCAGTCATCATCTGTGCGGGCAGAGGCTCATACTGTCACGTCCACTGTAAGATGACTGGAATGAATGCTAAGAATAGAATATTAATACAATGCGTCTCTCTGTTTCCAAGCACACACAGACAGCACATTTGTCTTGACACTTTTCATGTAATTGTTGAATACACTGATTTGATTCCACTCAAAGAAGTGTTTCCAACTGTCCGTGTTTGCTCTGGTGGAAAGAGGCCCACTGTGTGGTGCAATTGGACAAAGTGACAATACCTCAGTTAAGTGACAGTGGCTTCTTGTCTGCGTATGAGAGAGGAAGTGAAGTGTTGTCAATACACTGACCCTGTTAACCTCTCCGATCTCCTGAAACACACACAGCCAATACCAAGGCCATACTGGGAAACATCTTTCCAGTCCTCTGCTGTTGTCTCAATTAAAAATGCACAGCCCAGAGGAAAACAACAAGAATTTGTCAATGCATTTTTAGAATACCTTGTCCTCGCATTTTATGTAATAATCAGAAACGAAATCATGAATTTCAAATCAAGATGAAGCACATTGCAGTAAGTTATTATTATTAGTTATTATGATTGCAAATATGATTAGACTATCAAAACATCTGCTAGAATTTGTTTTTAAAGCAGAACATGACTCCACAGTACACCAACTCAGTTTCCAACCTGTTCCACATTCTTGCAGACAGTCCATCGAATGGGTTTTTCTTTCACCTAGAACAACACTGCCATCCAGAGTCTGAGAAAGAAACTACATTTAGAAAAATACTCAGAAATTCTGCTACAGGAGAGCTGCAGGGTGTACAAATGTATGTCATTGATTTGTTGAATCAGGGTTATGGCTAGTGACCACTGGACGGACACACACACCCCAGGATGGAGGACCCGGTCCATGTCTGGAGTATGAGAGATGTAACTGGTTGTTAGTATTGACAGCATCCCGTTGCTGTGACGACAGCCTATAGCTGCGCCCCAATCGTAAGGTGGACATTTCCTATTGATTGCTGGCAGGACCTCATCGGCAGCTCTTACTTATTTACCAAGCCGTCGCTCCACACTATCGATCAACACGTCCTTCATCCCAGCCTTAATTATATGCAAAGATAAAAGATTTTCTCATGATTGTCTTTAATGTAATGAAAGCAGCGTGCTAGGGCAGGGGCCAGTTCAGAGGTCCTGTGACAACTGGCCCTACAGGGCCACGCTATTGGGTGGAGTTTTTAATTAGACAGAGTAATGGCATTCAGACAGAGCCACTCAGATGTCTTTAGAGCAGGAGGTTAGACAGGTTGGCATGGAAGGCTGTTTATAGAAACGCCTGGTCACAGCCTCTAACCTTCATTGACTACGTCTCAAAGCTTGTCACGGTTTAGCAGCAGACTAAAGCATCAATAACCCAAACCTACGCAGGGACAAGAGAGATTGGAGTCTGTGCTCAGGAGAGCCATTTAAGAGAGATGAGCACCATAGCACCCGTGCTGCAGGTAGGCATGCCCTGAAGGTCTCTGGGATCAGGGCCTGCTGTAAGCCAGACATAGGACACCACTGGGGTGTGAATCATTGAACACACCTCTTATATGAGCTGCTGGCTTTTTCGGGCGCAAACATTTGTCATTTAATTCAATTCTATTTTACGTATCTTTCTTTCTAACTCTCTTTTGTACTTTTCTTTATTGCTGTCTAGAATGACGTTGACAACTTTATACAGGAACTGCAGAAATTGATAACCGTGCATATAAGGAATGACATCACTCTAGAGTGGCTGGAGAGAACATTTCCAAAGGCCATATTTGCAGTTTAGTCATATCCAGTAATATGAAAGCTGATTAGCTGATGCTGATTTACTTGCTGATTTTTAACCTGCTGATCCTTAATTTTCCAAAAAGGTTTTGTTTCAAGTTTTAATTAATCATCAGTTAAAAGCTGTCACCCTGCTACTTAGATCCCAAACCTCATGAAAATGTAGAGCATTAAAGTGTGTTTGATACAGACAGACTAGTAAACAGGTTTAGCATTGTCTCAATCAGACCAAGACATAAATATGAACTAGCCAAATGATAGAGTTGATAATGCCAAATGATAGAGGTGATAATGCCAAATGATAGAGGTGATAATGCCAAATGATAGAGGTGATAATGCCAAATGTTTCACTGATGCAAAACCTCCACTAACCATTGAGCTTTGTACTCAAGGTACAGGCACCTTTTCAGTCAATGTCCAATCAGATGTTCAAATAGACACCCCATAGATGCTTCTCTTCATAACGTTGTTGATGCAAAACCACATATTGAATGTTCTGAATCTGCATATGGGGTAATTGGAGCCTTTGACAATATTGAATAAGTTCCTCTAGGGCTATTCAAAAGGATGTTAGAGGAATATTTTCATGAAGAATGTGTGTGTCTTAAGAAGTGTGTGCTAATTATTTTTGTGGATTTTTTTTTTGTGTTCCCCTACTGTGTACTGTGTACTACATTTGTGGACACTGGGCTCGACCGTAAAAGAGAGATTTGGTCCCAGCATGAACCTGCCCTGCTATTAATAATGCTTAAATAAAAGTAGAATATTAAGGTGTATCCCCTTATACCCCTCACAGCAACTCACTTTTGTGGTGTTTGACAGAAGGGTTTCAGATTCCTCAAATGGTTGAGGAGGGTTGTAGAGGGTTAATTGTTCAAATACAAAACTGCTGAAAATAACCAATATGATGCAATCCATGCCCATAAGGTACTGGGCACAAATGGTATAAATGTACCTTAACACTAACCCTATACCCAATTGAAACCTTTGCACTAAACACTAAACATTTCCTTTTTCAAAATAGGACAGAAGAAATGGCTCCATTTGTCAACCTTTTCAGATCTCACCAGTTTGGGGAATTTTTTTCCCCCTGTTAATCCAAAAACACAAAAACTGTTAAGTTCTTAAACATGTGTTTATGATAGTTACAAATTATGAACTTACGTAATCATACACATTATGTATTTTTTGCCATATTGTCAATATAAATGTGACAAACCAGTTGCGTCTCCATGGTAACGTCGTCATAGTGAGCTCGAGGCCAACCGAAGTTATAAACAATCAGAGCCTGTGTTAGGCCCAGAGCCAAGAAGACAACGAACTACATACAGGTTAGTCTTTTCGATAAGATGGCTTTATATAATGGATACTTGTATCTGGACAGTAACCGTTTATCATGTGCATTCAGATCTTTCTAAAATAGACGCAATGCCTGTGCGTTGGTGTGAACAATGTTTTATGGTTTACGGTCGTTGTGGGGTCTTATGTATTACTATGACTAACCCACTGTCTGAACACTAGAACGTCGAGATCGTTAGGATACTGTAGAGGCAGGAGAGATATCGTGCTGTATCTAAATATATATGTATAATAGATGAAATAACTGAAATATGCCACTGTATAATTAATTCAGAAACAAAAGTCTTTACGCAAGGACAGTAATTCTCTCTAGGTTTCTTCCTAAAATTCGGCCTTCTTAGGGAGTTTTTCCTAGCCACTGAAATCCAACACTACTGTTGTTTGATCCTTGGGGTTTAAGGCCCGGTGTCTCTGTAAAGCACTTGTGACAACTGCTGTTGTAAAAAGGGCTTTATAAATACATTTGATTGATTGATTATTTTCACTAAACCAGCAAGATGCTAAAGAAATGTATGCGCCGAGCGGGTTCAATTAAGACATATTTTGTTTGGTAAACCAGCAAGCAAACACACGCCCCTTAAATAGCTTTGACTTACTAGCAATAGAGTTAATGACCCAAGTTTTACATACTAAATTCAAAGATTTGGATCAGCATCCTGCAAGGTTATTTGACAATAAGCTCATTCTTTTCACCCCAGAATAATCATGTCAGACCCTGGGGTTTGGGTTGGCGTCTGGAGGCCTCACAAGCCTCGAGGACCCATTGCAGCTCTCTACAGTGGTCCTGGACCCAAATATGCCCTGCCTGGAGCCACAGGTACAAATAACATAGTAAATTCAAATTCTTATAAACCACTACAATATTTCTACAGTTTAACAGCACTTTTCTAAACTATGTGAACCGATTAGAAAATCTGGTCGCATCAATTACATTGGAATTGATCCTTTATGCCAGTGTTTCCTTACCCACTCTTCAGGGACACCCAGACAATCCACAACTTAGCTGTAGCTCTGAGCACAGCAGATAAACTTATCAAGGGCTTGAGGATTAGTAGAAAAGTTGAATCAGGTGTGCTTGCTCAGGAGTAGGTCAAATACACAGACTGGCTGGGTGTCCCTGGGGAGTGTGTTGAGTACCACTGCTCTATGCCATCAGGTCTGAACTGCCATGATCCTACGAAGCTGAAAGGTCCAGCGTTCAGTTTTGGGACTCGCCACCGCCAGTTGAGCTCTGATTTCTCCCCTGGGCCAGGGTATTTGGTTCCCCCCAACATCACCAGGAATGGACGTGACGGAACTCCAGCATACTCCCTCTGCAGCCGCCCAAAAGAACCCCATCTCTTTCAGACCCCAGGACCTGGTCTGTAACACATACTAGAGAATCCTGTGTACCAAAGTTAATAATGGTATCTATTTGGTAAGACTGTTATATACAGTGGATATAAAAAGTCTACACACCCCTCTTAAAATGCCAGGTTCTTGTGATGTAAAAGAATGAGACTAAGATAAATAATTCTTCCGCCTTTAATGTGACCTATAACGTGAATAATTCAATTGAAAAACAAACTAAAATCTTTGAGGGGGAAAAATAAAAAACAAAAACTCACAATAACCTGGTTGCGTAAGTGTGCACACCCTAAAACTAATACTTTGTTGAAGCACCATTTGATTTTATTACAGCACTCAGTCTATTTGGGTAGGAGTCTTTTAGCATGGCACATCTTGACGTGGCAATATTTGCCCACTCTTCTTTGCAAAAGCTCTCCAAATCTGTCAGATTGTGAGGACATCTCCTGTGCACAGCCCTCTTCAGATAACCCCACAGATGTTCAATTGGATTCATGGCCGGGCCATTCCAAAACGTTAATCTTCTTCTGGTGAAGACATGCTTTTGTGGATTTGGATATATGCTTTGGGTCGTTGTCGTGCTGAAAGGTGAACTTCCTCTTCATCTTTTTAATGGACACCTGAAGGTTCTGTGCCAAAATTGCCTGGTATTTGGAACTGTTCATAATTCCCTCCACCCTGACTAAAGCCCCGGTTCCAGCTGAAGAAAAACAGCCCCAAAGCATGATGCTGCCACCACCATGCTTCACTGTGTGTATGGTGTTCTTTGGGTGATTTGCAGTGTTGTTTTTGCGCCAAACATACCTTTTGGAATTATGGCAAAAAATGTCAACCTTGGTTTAATCAGACCATAACACATTTTCCCACATGCTTTTGGGGGACTTGGATGTTTTTCTTTGTAAGAAAAAGCTTCTGGCTTGCCACTCTACCCCATAGCCCATTCATATGAAGAATACAGGAGATTTTTATGAAGAATACGGGAGAGTTTTTCTTGACAGAAATTGCTGTAGTTCCCTTAATGTTGCTGTAGGCCTCTTGGAAGCCTCCCTGATCAGTTTTCTTTTCGTCTTTTTATCAATTTGGGAGGGACTTCCAGTTCTTGGTAATGTCTCTGTTTTGCCATATTTTCTCCACTTGATGATGATTGTCTTCACTGTGTTCCATGGTATATCTAATGCTTTGGAAATTATTTTGTACCCTTCTCCTGATATCTTTCAACAGTGAGATCCCTCTGATGCTTTGGAAGCTCTCTGTGGACCATTGATTTTGCTCTGAGATGCAACTAAGAAAATGTCAGGAAAACCCTACTAGAACATCTGAACTTTATTTGTGATTAATCAGAGTCACTTTAAATGATGGCAGGTGTGTAATGACTTCTATTTAACATGAGTTTGAATGTGATTGGTTAATTCTGAACACAGCCACATCCCCAGTCATAAGAGGGTGTGCACACATATGCAATCAGGTTATTGTTTTTATTTTTCATTTTTCCCCCTTGAAGATTTCAGTTAGTTTTTCAATTGAATTGTTCACATTATAAGTCACATTAAGAGTGGAAAAAGTTCTGACATGATTTATCTTTGTCTCATTCTTTTACATCACAAAAACCTGGCATTTTAACAGGGATGTGTAGACTTTTTATATCCACTGTACATCTCCATTTCCTCAGCACCTTAACCCTACTGTATTTATGCAAACATCTCTCCATGGACTTAAATGCAGCTGAGCACACTACAGCTCTATAACTTTGTATTAATCTACTACACGCAGCCTTGAGCAAACATTTTGAAGGGAAACCTACACATTCACAGGTGTTCATTGGAGAACATTGAAAACACAATTTATAGCCTACAGAAGTAGTTACTGTATATAATTAGGCTAATGTTACCTAGCAAACTTCTACAATGATTTAATCATAACAGGACATCCCTTCCTTTTAGGTAATAAGTCCCAAGTTATCCCAATTCTTGTAGCAGCTAGTGAGTATTTAATTGTAATTACATTTTACCTTTATGTAACCAGGCAAGTCAGTTAAGAACAAATTCTTATTTACAACCCCAGCCTGGCAGGAGGAAGACATCCTCTTGAGGGAAGGGACACAAGGGGATAAAGGGGTAGATGTAGTTCATGTGGAAGAACGTGGATAAATCATGTAAATTAACTAAAACCTAGCAAATCTTTTCATTGTATTCTCTACAGTTTTAAAATCTTAAATATTCTTATAATTTTAAACATTGTTAAATAATATTGTTTGCAGGGATTATCTGTTAAGGAGATATTTTAATCGCAGCGTTATTTCCTGGAAAAATGTATATATAACGATGACATGCTGGCCATAGCATTCTTTAATTAATGTAAACGCATCATTCGCAAACTGTATTAATGAACTGGTTTCATTTCTATGTCAAACTCTCTAAATATTGTATGTGGCCCTGGGAAAACCTCCAATAAGCAATGGGGACACTACAGTACACATTTAGAATGCCTAAAGTCTGTACAGTAACTCAATATAATGATCTTCAGGGACAAATCTGAGCAAATTCTAAAATGCTAACTCATCACAATACACCACAGAAAATGATGTGCTAATTAACTTTTTTTTATAATTTGACAATCCAACTATTGACACACGTACCTTAAAATGTTTTAAAGCATCTCTAACTAAGAAAACTAAGCGCACGCAATTGCACGCGCGCACACACCTAAAGAGAACATGTTCTAAACGTATGTTTGCTGTTTCAGGACGATATTCCCCTGAAAGGTCAGGGAAGTCTGCATATTACTCTGCCCCTGCCTACTCCCTATCTGCCAGAAGCAAAGGTTTCTGCAATGACCAGACCCCAGGTACCAGTCTCTCTAATGATAATGTTTGTTCAACACTATTCAACACTATGGGTTAAGAAATGTGGAATAGACTGAAGACTCAGAATCTGATGTTTTTGTAGTGGCTGTGCCCCACTACCTGGGTACATATGTAAAAATGTCTGTTACAAAATGATTTGGTGATATCGTTATTGATCAACTGCATACCACTATATATATTTTTTGTTTTTGTTTAATGGGTGTGTTATTAGAATGCTAATTCATTATGACAGACCGGTAGAATAGTTAGCATAAAATAGTAGCATTCACTGGTTCAAATAACATTTCAGTATTATGGAGTTGCTGTTGGGTTGAGTATGACATTAATATTTACAAAATCTGGAAGGAAGCTTTACTTCAGTTAGGTCTTGAAATTAGGCTTGGCTGCACTGATTTCAATGTGGAAGGTTTACATCCTTACCCGACCAATGCACACAGCCAATAAAATATCACCTTGCCATGAGAACCTATAGAAACTGTGGAATAGAATGTTGGTGTTTGTATTTAGGGAATGTGATTGTTTGTATCATCTCTCAGGCCCTGCTGCTTACATGCTGCCATCTGTGCTGGGGTCTGCAACTGTCAACAAAACCTCTGCTCCAAACTTCTCTCTCCAAGGACGCAGCAAAATTGGCAGCTTCCATGAGGACCTGCAAAAGGTAATATAGATGATAT
The DNA here is from genome assembly GCF_011004845.1 of Esox lucius. Classification (NCBI taxonomy): domain Eukaryota; kingdom Metazoa; phylum Chordata; class Actinopteri; order Esociformes; family Esocidae; genus Esox; species Esox lucius. The sequence goes on from NC_047587.1 coordinate 19,624,599, forward strand.
GTTAAACAGAAATTATTCAGAAAAGAACTGTTGTCTTCATTGTTAATGAACAGATTGAGTCCGTACGCCTGTTGCTTGTTGGTTCTTCCCTAACACTGCTACCCTATGCGTTTCCATCCATGCATCAGACCCCTGGCCCAGGGACATACAGAGTGGTGGACCCATGCACCTATAAAAACAAGCCACCCCACTACAGCATGACAGGACGGAACGGCATGCCTGGAGACACCACCAAGATACCAGGTCCTGGAGCTTATTATCCTGAAAAGGCAAGTCACCTCATTATAACCAGATCACTCATCTATTAGCTTAAAATAAAAAAGGATGAGATATTGTGTTTTTGTATCCATCGTTGCAAGGGTAATGCACTAACTGCCAATCTTCTGCTGTTAGGTGACCTTCACAAGGATCAAACCTCCCAGTTTCTCTTTCGGAGTTCGTCATTCCGAGTTCATTGCTCCACTCATTGTGGATGTGATGGAATAGGAGCCCTTCCATTTCATTTATCCCATTATTAATGTAATAAATACAGCTGTACCAAACAGCTCTCTAATAAAGTAGTTTCATGTGCCTTATTATTATAATTTTTTGCTTATCCTACATTGAGAACTGGACAATCAAATCATTGCCAGTGATTAGAAAGGTAATGTTTAAATTCATAAAACATTCTTATCACAAAAGTTTGATTTAAATCACTGAGACTAAATATAAAGCATATCCAGAATACCTTCATATTTTGTGTCATGGTTTATGTACCAGTAACTTGATTTTTTTCTTCTGTCCAGGGCATGACTTGAGTACTGTGGCAGTCTCAGTCGTACAGGAACTGAGACAGCCCACAAGAGGAGACCCAGGAAGTGGAAATGGAAACTGGTCTGCATATTGACACATCTTGACCAGAAACAATGTACCTCTGGGCTACTGCCTTCACAGGCAATGCATTCAATGATAAGGCCTGCCCATCACAAAATATTGAGAGCATGTCATTGAGTGTGTTGACTTAGGTCCTGTAACTGTCTCCAATAATGCAGCACATTATGAAACACAAAACATGTCTTGACTTAAGTAATCTGCTTGAATGCCCAACTGATCACTTTTAGAGAAAAGAGCTTTCAAGTTTGTTTTCTTTCCTAACAAATAAATACCTTACAGAATCTCAACCTCAAAGTCTAAGCCACTGTTGAACTTAGTTTAGCATAAATATTTCAAAAACTTTGCAAACGTTAAAACTAAACTCCTCTTTTTTGTTTGGGACAACCTGGCTATTTAGATTTGGGTATCAATGTTATCAGAAGTAACCTAAAGTCTGCCTAGTAGTCTCACTTTCTGAAATGAATATTTTAACTTATACTTAAATTAGGTTTTTGCCTGCTCATGTGACCAAAGCATGAATTTGAGAAAAATAAGAGCTTGCAGTCTAAATTAATTTGTTTAGAACTGATAAATGTTAGTAGTACACACCCCACACCGTTCCTACTCCAATTCTGCTTTTAGTTAATGAAAATATCATGCTTTGGGGCTAGCTAAGAATTTGGTCTTAGACTAAAGAACTCTGTCTTCAAGAATATATTTGACAAATAAGCATAATACTTTGGTTGTGCTGACTCATTTTAACTGGATTTGTATTAATGAAATAACCTCAGCTATTGTTTTGGGACGAACAACGATATTTACCTTTTACTGTTTTAAAATCATACACCCATTTAAAATGTTTATTGGACACACAAACGAGTTCATTTTAATGGGTACAATAATGGCATTTTTTCAACTCTGGTCATAATTTCAGGCAATACTATGAACACCCTCAGCCAAAAAGGGGGGCCTTCAAGCGTTTGCGTTGCATAGAAACAGATACTCTCCAAAGCTGTTGCTATAAGAACCAGTTTAACAATGCTGTGATTGTGTGAGCTGTACCTGAGAACATGAAGATGCTAACCAGATGTATCGGTTCATTTACGAGAATGGTTTGCCAACAATAATTAGCTACGTTTTAGAGAGTTATTTTTCGAGACTATTGACAGCAGAAGTAGGTATGTATTCATATTAAAGACGTAGAATATGTCCCTGACTGGATATCATTTTTTATTCGCTAACGTTAGCTAGCTAAACGTAATCTAATCTTACGTTGGTTACCGAAGTAGGTAACTACTGGACTGTACTACCGTAGCTACATTTAGCTATTTAGCTAGCTTAATTAGTGTAGAAACGTGTTGAAAACATACACGTCTCTTTAGCTAGTAAGTTAGTGTAGACATAATTAGAATGGGTTAAGTTAATATTTTAAGTTAATTTATGAAATGACTGTGTATATAACGTTACCTAGCTAGCTGATGCAAATTGGTTAACTTGGCAAGATCCAACAGGGGCTAAGTTAACCTATGTTAGCTAACATGTTTACAGAATCAGACGTGGTGTACAATAAGAGCAGTCATTTTATTAATAAGAGCAATGTTTTATTGCTACCCAACGCTAGCGTCTAGTCACAAAATCTCTTATCTAGCATACTAATACTGGCTAGTTAGTATCTGGTTTAAAATACGATTTTAAAATAAATTTTGCTCAGTGGATATTGTCTGCCGTTGTGAGAGGCTGCTGATTTCCCCATCCTGAAGGTAGGATGGCAGGCGACGCAAGCGGTATTCCTGATCTGGACCAGGAGAAATATGATGCAGATGAACAAGTCAAGATCATCTGCCTGGGTGACAGTGCAGTGGGCAAATCCAAGTACGTCTAGGAAGCGTATGCAGTTATTTTAACATTATTCAAGAAATGTTTTACTGTATATGTTAGCCGGTGCTTACTTTTTTGACCTTGGAGACGTTTTTACCTGCATCTTGTTTTTCAGATTGATGGAGAGGTTCCTGATTGATGGATAGTATCCTTTCTCTGTTGCTCATGTAATTTGGGTTTTGAGTATCACATTATCACAGAAGAAATGGATTCTGGGTGACTGATTTGGTTTGTAGCTTGTCAGCCATCTAGTATGCCAACATTCATTTAGATCAGCAGTATTACAATATGCTTTATTTAGCTGGGTTTTATATCTTAACAATGTTTTTTTATATCTTAACTTAATCTCCAGTCGTCCCCAGCAGCTGTCAACCTATGCCCTGACACTCTACAAATACACAACCACCATTGACAGCAAGGCTGTATTAGTTGGTATGTCAATGTATATATTTGTTACTTAAAAACATTTCCGGTTTAATCTGAAGTGTTGTGAAGGCTATAAAATTGTCCCCAGAGAAATTCTGCAAACTGATCTCTTATTGCTGTGATCTATCAAGCTCCTGTGCACACCAATATCATTAAGTTATGGAGTCATACTCTGACCATAGATAATCTGTTGATCATACCATGTCGGAAACTTGTAACTACTTTATCCTACTGGAAAAAAAGTGCACCTTGACACCTGTCCAACTCTGACATGGAATTAATGCGCATTCTCCCCAAACCCACTCTGTTTGGGTGACTAAGCATTGTTCATGCGGCGTGCCATAAAATGTACGGTCAATATAATTATCACTGTGCTCTCATGAAGTACTTTGTTGACCATATCAACACTTTGGTGCCACATTTTATCATGGAATTACAGATAAATAGATAATGTTAACAACATTTGTTTTCTACAAAATTGTGTAGAAATCTTGCTGGTCTGACTGTCAGTTTGTATGGACCTGTTACCTCATACTCGCTTGTGCTATTCCCCCCACCACCCAAAACCACCCTGGACTAACTAATACTGTTCTGGTCTGGTTTGCTAAGAGAAGCGGAGGAGACAAATTGTGTTGTAAAATTCAGTCTTCACTTCACCTCCTTTACTAAATTATGTAATAATATAGCCACAATCTATGCATGTTCGTTTTATCAGGTATGCTGTTAGCAATATGAACAGTGTCATATCGCCCGATTATTCCAACTTTTTGCATATCATCCTATCAGGCTAATTTAATCATTACCTATTTAGCATTGTATTGATTAATTTAATGTCCCAAAAAGTGTTCATAAACATAGTGAATATAAAGTAGGCCTGTGTGTGGTTTGTGTTGATTTGCTTGGTTTGCCTTGTGTATCATATGCATGTGACCACTGAATTTTTTTTTTACGCTTTGGTATGTGTAAGTATGTGGTAATATTTCACCACTTATAGCACAAAAAACACGACAGATCATCCATAAAAAAAAACACTTTTGTTCTCTAAATACTTCTGATATTGAGTACAGTATGTTCTCTTGTTAAAATACAACCCTGTTTCCAAAGAAGTTGGAACGTAGTGTTAATTGCAAATAAAAACAGAATGCAATGATGTGCAAATCATTGACTCCCTATATTTAATTTAAAATAGTACAATAAAACATGTTGAAACTGAGAAATGTTATTGTTTTTAGAAAAATACATGCCCAATTTGAATTTAATGCCAGTTTATAAAGTTGTGACAGGGGCGTGTTTACCACTGTGTTGCGTCACCTCATCTTTTAACAATACTCTGTAAGTGTTTGGAAACTGAGGAGACCAATTGCTGTAGTTTTGAAAGTGAAATGTATTACCATTCTTGCTTGATATAGGATTGCAGCTGCTCTACAGTTTGAGGTCTCCTTTGTTGTATTTTTTGTTTCATAATGCGCTAAATGTTTTCAATGGGTGACCGGTCTGGACTGAGGGAGGCCAGTATAGTACGAAGACTCTTTTACTACAAAGCCATGCTGTTGTAATATGTGCAAAATGTGGTTTGGCATTGTGTTGCTGAAATAAGCAAGGCCTTCCCTGAAAAATATGTTGTCTGGATGGCAGCATATGTTGCTCCAAAATCTGTGTATATATTTCAGCATTAATGGTACCTTCACATATGTGCAAGTCACCCATGCCACATGCACTAATGCACCCCCATACCATCATGGATGCTGGCTTTTGAACTGCTCGCTGATAACAAGCTGTAGGGTCCCAAAAATCATTTCCAATTTTGATTTGTCAGACCACAGGACAGTTTTCCACCTAATTTCAGTCCAGCTTAAATGAACTCTTGCTCAGAGAATGCGGCTGCATTTATGGATCTTGTTTTGTATCTGGTTTCTTCTTTTCATGGTAGGTTTAACTTGCATTTGTACTGTCGCTGTTTTTGGAAGTGTTCCTGAGCCCATGCAGTGATTTCCAATACAGAATCATGTCTGTTTTAAATGTGCCACCTGAGGGCCCGAAGATCACGTCCATCCAGTGTTGGTTGTTGGCTTTCTCCCTTGCATACAGAGATCTCTCCAGATTCTCTGAATCTTATAATCATGTTCTGTGCCGTAGATTGAGATCCCTAAACTCTTTGCAATTTTTACATTGAGAAAGGTTATTCTTAAATGGTTGCACTATTTGCCCTTGCAGTCTTTCACAGATTAGTGAACTCCTCCCCGTCTTTACATCTGAAAGACTCATCTTCTCTGGGATGCTCTTCGATACCAAATCATGTTACTCACCCATTGCCAATCAACCAAATTAGTTGAGATGTTCCACCATTTTCTTTTTTTAACATCTGTAAACTATGACAATAACATCTGATTACTTTGTAAACTTCAATGCTGCATGTGAACAGTTTGGAGAACTATAAACGTAACATTTTATAACATCAATGGGAAATAGGTTGGAGTGTCCCGTTTGTCTGTAGATACTAACTACGTTGACCTGGTCCTTCTGGTATTTTGTTGCCATGGTATCTGTTGGTTTACCTTCAGTTCATTGTGCTTCTATTTTTCTGGAAGACTTCTGGGATACTGCTGGCCAGGAGCGCTTCCAGAGCATGCACCCCTCATACTACCACAAAGCTCATGCCTGTATCATGGTAAGACTTCATTCTAACAGAACCGTGTGTGTTGTATTGTGTTAACATTACAATGCACTTTCATAGCACATATTATTGACTGTAGCTGTGTTTGTAAAGGTGTTTGATGTACAGAGGAAGATCACCTATAAAAACCTGACTAACTGGTACTTGGAGCTGAGGGAGTACAGGCCTGAGATCCCCTGTGTGGTGGTGGCTAATAAGATAGATGGTGAGTCCAGACAGATGCAGTCATTCTTCACATCTTTTCCCACTCCTACTTAATTGTCTTTTATTTTTACTTTGGTTTCTGTTGTTTTCAGCTGATATGAAGGTGACCCAGAGGAACTTTAACTTTGCCAAGAAGCAGGGACTTCCTTTGTACTTTGTATCTGCTGCTGATGGGACAAACGTAGTCAAGGTAAGAATCGACAAAAAAACTCTCATACACAAAATTACACTCATGCATACTGTATTAACATGCTTACAATGCATAATTAGACATTTGTTGTACCTCTAAAATGTCTGTAGATGTTCAAAGAAACTATCAAGATGGCCGTCTCTTACAAGCAGAATTCAAGTGACTTCATGGATGAGGTGATGCGGGAGCTAGAGGTACCTACTGTCCATATAAACACTCTGATAATACATCAGTGAGATCCAGTTGTATTTGGTGTTATTGTTAATATGCATTGGAGGACATGTGTTGTGTTCGGTCAAAGCCATAATTGCGTGTTAGACATAGAATTTTTATTGATTTCTCAACACTTCTACATTGATGTGGATGCTGCTACAATTCCAAACCACCATGAAGGAATTGTCTAGTAATGAGAGAGAACAGCATACCTGCACCTACAGTAGACCTGGCTCTGTCAGGGTATTCCATTTAGTCTACAGCAGTCCTGGCTCTGTCAGGGTAGTCCATGTAGTCTACAGTAGAGGTTTAATAAGCCATTTTGCAAACATGTTGTGCAAGCAGAATCAGTGTTTAGGAATTATTTATTCATATGAATAAGAACAAGCACTGGTAGCTAATGGATGCACAGCCTACATAAAGGGGAATCAGGTATGAGGAAGCTGTTTGGGTTCTTTTTCCAAGAAGGAACACTGACACTTTTTTTCATACTGTACATGGCAGGGTTATTAGTGAATTGTTTAATAACTTAAACTAATTTATCTATTGTTGTAGCATAGCATAGCAGCATAGCATCATCTTCCGCTTATCCGGGGCCGGGTCGCGGGGGCAGCAGTCTAAGCAGGGATGTCCAGACTTCCCTCTCCCCAGACACTTCCTCCAGCTCTTCCGGGGGGACACCGAGGCGTTCCCAGGCCAGCCGGGAGACATAGTCCCTCCAGGCTGTCCTAGGTCTTCCCCGGGGTCTCTTCCCGGTGGGACGGGACCGGAACACCTTCCCAGGAAGGCGTTCCGGAGGCATCCGAAACAGATGACCAAGCCACCTCAGCTGACCCTATCTCTAAGGGATCGCCCAGGCACCCTGCGGAGAAAGCTCATTTCGGCCGCCTGTATCCGGGATCTTGTCCTTTCGGTCATGACCCAAAGCTCATGACCATAGGTGAGAGTAGGAACGTAGATTGACCGGTAAATCGAGAGCTTCGCCTTGCGGCTCAGCTCTTTCTTCACCACGACAGACCGATACATCGACCGCATTACTGCAGAAGCTGCACCGATCCGTCTGTCAATCTCCCGTTCCATCCTTCCCTCACTCGTGAACAGGACCCCTAGATACTTAAACTCCTCCACTTGAGGCAGGCACTCTCCACCAACCTGAAGTGGGCAAGCCACCCTTTTCCGACTGAGGACCATGGCCTCGGATTTGGAGGTACTGATTTTCATCCCCACCGCTTCACACTCGGCTGCAGACCGTCCAAGTGCATGCTGAAGGTCCTGGCTTGAAGGGGCCAACACGACAACATCATCCGCAAAGAACAGAGACGAAATCGTGTGGTCCCCAAACCTGACACCCTCCGGCCCCTGGCTGCGCCTAGAAATTCTGTCCATAAAAATTACGAACAGAACCGGTGACAAAGGGCAGCCCTGCCGGAGTCCAACATGCACAGGGAACAAGTCTGACTTACTGCCGGCAATGCGGACCAAGCTCCTGCTTCGGTCGTACAGGGACCTGACAGCCCTTAGCAAAGGACCCAGGACCCCATATTCCCGAAGCATCCTCCACAGGATGCCGCGAGGGACACAGTCGAATGCCTTCTCCAAATCCACAAAACACATGTGGACTGGTTGGGCAAACTCCCATGAACCCTCCATCACCCTGTAGAGGGTATAGAGCTGGTCCAGTGTTCCACGGACTGGACGAAAACCACACTGTTCCTCCTGAATCCGAGGTTCTACTATCGGCCGTATTCTCCTCTCCAGAACCCTGGCATAGACTTTCCCGGGGAGGCTGAGAAGTGTGATCCCCCTATAGTTGGAACACACCCTCCGGTCCCCCTTCTTATAAAGAGGGACCACCACCCCGGTCTGCCATCCCAGAGGCACTGTCCCCGACTGCCACGCGATGTTGCACAGGCGTGTCAGCCAAGACAGCCCCACAACATCCAGAGACTTGAGGTACTCAGGGCGGATCTCATCCACCCCCGGTGCCTTGCCACCGAGGAGTTTCTTAACCACCTCGGTGACTTCAGCCCGGGTGATGGACGAGTCCACCTCTGAGCCCTCATCCTCTGCTTCCTCAATGGAAGACGTGGCGGCGGGATTGAGGAGATCCTCGAAGTACTCCTTCCACCGCCCGACGACATCCCCAGTTGAGGTCAACAGCTGCCCACCTCTACTGTAAACAGCGTTGGTAGGGCACTGTTTCCCTCTCCTGAGGCGCCGGATGGTTTGCCAGAATCTCTTCGAGGCCAGCCGATAGTCCTTCTCCATGGCCTCACCGAACTCCTCCCAGGCCCGAGTTTTTGCCTCCACAACCACCCGGGCTGCAGTCCGCTTGGCCTGTCGGTACCCGTCAGCTGCCTCTGGAGTCCCACAAGCCAACCAGGCCTGATAGGACTCCTTTTTCAGCTTGACAGCATCCCTTACTTCCGGTGTCCACCACCGGGTTCGGGGATTGCCGCCTCGACAGGCACCGGAGACCTTACGGCCACAGCTCCGAGCGGCCGCTTCGACAATGGCGGTGGAGAACATGGTCCACTCGGACTCAATATCTCCAGCCTCCCTCGGGATCCAGTCAAAGCTCTGCCGGAGCTCTGGCCGAGTCAAAGCTCTGGCAGAGTCTCCTCTGACAGGAGACTCGGCCAGACGTTCCCAGCAGACCCTTACAGTACGCTTGGGCCTGCCGACTCTGTCCAGCTTCCTCCCCCGCCATCGGATCCAACTCACAACCAGGTGGTGATCAGTTGACAGCTCCGCCCCTCTCTTCACCCGAGTGTCCAAGACATGTGGCCGCAGGTCAGATGAAACGACAACAAAGTCGATCATCGACCTGCGGCCTAGGGTGTCCTGGTGCCACGTGCCTTGATGGACACCCTTATGCTTGAACATGGTGTTCGTAATGGACAAACTGTGACTAGCACAGAAGTCCAATAACTGAACACCGCTCGGGTTCAGATCAGGGGGGCCGTTCCTCCCAATCACGCCCCTCCAGGTGTCACTGTCGTTGCCCACGTGGGCGTTGAAGTCCCCCAGTAGAACGATAGAGTCCCCAGTCGGAGCACTTTCCAGCACCCCTCCCAGAGACTCCAAGAAGGTCGGGTACTCTGCACTGCCGTTCGGCCCGTAGGCACAAACAACAGTGAGAGACCTATCCCCGACCCGTAGGCGCAGGGAAACGACCCTCTCGTTCACCGGGGTAAACTCCAACACATGGCGGCAGAGCTGGGGAGCTATAAGCAAACCCACACCAGCCCGCCGCCTCTCACCATGGGCAACTCCAGAGTGGTGAAGAGTCCATCCTCTCTCAAGGAGTGTGGTTCCAGAGCCCAAGCCGTGCGTAGAGGTGATCCCGACTACCTCTAGTCGGAACCTCTCAACCTCACGCACTAACTCAGGCTCCTTCCCCGCCAGCGAGGTGACATTCCACGTCCCTAGAGCTAGTTTCCGTGTCCGGGGATCGGGTTGTCTAGGCCCCCGCCTTCGACTGCCGCCCGATCCTCTCTGCACCGGCCCCTTATGGTCCCTCCTGTGGGTGGTGAGCCCACGGGAGGGCGGCCCCATGTCGCTCGTTCGGGCTGGGCCTGGCCGGGCCCCATGGGGAAAGGCCCGGCCACCAGGCGCTCGCGAACGAGCCCCAACCCCGGGCCTGGCTGTTGTTGTGATCTGCTAAATCAGTGTTTTTCAACCCTGCTCCTGGAGGCACCCCGCCCTGCATGTTTTAGATCTCTCCCTGCTCTATCACACCTGATTCAAATGATCAGCTCATTATCAAGTCCTTGATGAGCTACGTTAGGTATGTTTGGGCAGAGAGAGATCTAAAACATGCAGGGCGGGTTGCCTGGAAAACTTGGGGATCTCTTGATCCAAGGTCAGGTAGACCAAGAAAGATTTCAGCCAAAACTGCCAGAAGACTTGTTTGGGATTCAAAGAAAAACCCACAGGTAACCTCAGGAGAAATACTGGCTGCTCTGGAAAAAGATGGTGTGGTTGTTTCAAGAAGCACGATAAGATGATACTTGAACAAAAATGAGCTGCATAGTCGAGTTGCCAGAAAGAAGCCTTTACTGTGCCTATGCCACAAAAAAGCCTGGTTCCAATATGCCCGACAACACCTTGACACGCCTCACAGCCTCTGGCACTGTGGAGTGACGAGACCAAAATAGAGCTTTATGGTCACAACCATGTTTGGAGAGGGGTCAACAAGGCCTATAGTGAACAGAATACCATCCCCATAGACAACTATTACAAAAGACTGCACGCTGTCATTGATACTAAAGGGCGCAATGCACAGTATTAAGAACTAAGGGTATGCAGTCTTGAAAATGTTTCTTTGTTGCCATGTTTTGTTTTATGATTGTGCCATTCTGTTATGACCTACAGTTGAATGTGAATCCCAAAAGAAATAAAAGACATGTCTTTTGCTCAGGGGTGTAGGTTTGATTTCAAACACTGGCATAGAGTGGTGACGCCAGGCCGGGGTGCAAGCTGTCCTTACATGGACCCCCCGGGACGAAAAATTGTAAAGCTGTATATACGCATGGAAAGCCGATCCTGAGGTCTGACTGTAGAAACACACAATTTTTTCCCCCAAAAAAAACATTTTTATAGGAGTCAACCATGGGCCCCCACCCACTGGTGCAACCGCACCCCGGATAGCTACGTCTGTGGGGACAAATGTTTTTCCAAACACCCATGTTTTGGAATGGGATGTCCTACCAGCTCATATAGGTGTGATGGTCGGGTGTCCACATACTTTTCCCCAAATGCTGTATGTGCACTGATGGACACATCTCATTGATTCTGCTACAAAAAACACACAAAATACAGCCTTCAGCCATTTCATTTAATATTACTTAGTTTACATATTGTCTATGATGTGTGCTCTTAGTGAAGAGCTACTACAGACCTCTGTATTTCAATGTGTGTGGCTGATCTGTGATCTACATGTACATTTTGCCAGTACTGTACTTTAATTTTCACAACCTCACCTCCTAAGCTCCACCACTCTCATGCATGACAAAAAATAAATAAATATGGGTTACACAATTTTCTTTCCGTTATCCACCCGGTTGACCTTTTCTCCCTGGCTGTCTGATCCTGCTGTGACAAGGACCTTCTCACAGTCACCATCTGATCCTGCTAATATATAGGACATGAAATTGACATGAACAACATGAGCTACATTGACGCCTGCAGAACCAGATGGCAATGTTTGATCTATAAGACCCACATTAGGTTGAAATGCCAAATGCAGCTACGTATGTAGGGAACTACGTTAGCCAACTTTTCAAAAGATCAGCTATTAAGCTAGTTAGTTAGCTATATCTTCTAATGCCTTATAGCTAGCTAGCTATACCACTCACTTTGCCTTTGCATAAAAACATACCGGTTTGTCTTTTCTTGGCTGGTGTCATACGTTGCTAGTTGTGAGTGAGGTGAACCTAGTGTAATGTAGACTTGTTTCTTAGCTAGCGAAATAACGCTAGGTACCAAGCTGATATATATATTTTGCAACTATCATTCATATATAACCTTAGCCTAACTATACCTTACCGGTTTTAGAAAAACACTCTAAGATAAACATCTACCATTTTCAAGAAGTGGGGGGGACATGTCCCACTTGTGTATAATGAAACCTACGCCCTTGGTTTTGCCTGCTCACATGTTTTCTATACAAATGGTACATATAATTAACAATTTTCCAAGGGTATGCAAACTTTTGAGCACAACTGTACCAGGAGCTGGGCCATTACACAAGGAGAGCTGGACAGGGCCGTAGAAGGGCAGCAACCCAGCAGCAGGACCGGTATCTGCTCCTTTGTGACCAGTTTGGCGGTGGGTCAGTGATGGTCTGGGGAGGCATATCCTTGGAGGGTCGCACAGACCTCCACGTGCTAGCCAACGGTACCCTGGATGCTGTTAGGTACCGGATGAAATCCTCAGACCCATCGTCAGACCTTATGCTAGTGCAGGACAATGCCCGGCCTCATTTGGCCAGAGTGTGTAGGCAGTTCCTGGATGATGAAGGCATTGATGCCATTGACTGGCCCTCACATTTCCCAGACCTGAATCCATTTGAGAACCTCTGGGACGTTATGTATTGGTGCATCTGATGCCCCCCAGTTGTGCCAGACTGTCCAGGAGCTCACTGATGCCCTGATCCAGGTCTGGGAGGAGATCCCACAGGACACCATCCACCGTCTCATCAGGAGCATGCCCAGACGTTGTCAGGATTGCATACAGGCACGTGGGGGCCACACACAGTATTGAGTGACATGAGTTGCCATGATGAAAAAGTTGGAACAGCCTGTGATTGTTTACTTTGATATTTGGTGTGAGTTTGAATCCAGACCTTAATCGGATGGTGATTTTGGTTTGTTTGTTTGTATGTCATTTTGTTCTCAACTAATTACACAATGTACTTTAAAGATTTTCATCTTTAATTTATTTCGTTCATTGAGGCCCAATGTGTGATGTAAGTGTTCCCTTAATTTTTTGGAGCAGTGTATAATGTTTCTTCCTCCCTAACTTGCAGAATTTTGAGCTGGAGCCAAAGAAGGACTTGTTAGAGACAACTGAGGAAGAGCTGAAAGCAGAGTCCTGAATCTGTCTGACTGGATATTTATGTGGACATATTATCCTCACAGTATGGACACCCTGTTTTTCCATTATACTGGCATTGTGGAGCTCTGATTGTGACTGAAGCATCAGACAGACACTGGTGATGCTGTCCAGACTGTGCTGCCATACATCTCCAGCCTGGGAAAGTCTTGTCCCGAAGTCTGAGAGACTCAAGTGGTGGATTTGTTATGTTCATGTTATTCACACTTTGATGTCTTGCTATCTTTATATTAACCTTTTGTGTTTGATATCCCAATGGCGGCGCAATGTTTATGTGGAAAACGCTAACCTTTGATCCCTGTGAGAGCAGTGACCTGTAAGAGCTGGGCTAATCTGTTGTAAGAACAAACACTGTAGGATAGAGTTTCTGCCAAAGTGTGTGAAGGCTATTTTCCTGATTGATTGATTGATTGATTGATTGATTGATTGATATTTTCCTGAGGTCAAACTAGAATTTGAAGCGGTGTAAGAGATGGGATGCACAATACCTATATGTCAAAGGGAAACTGTGAATGTGAACTCTCTTTGCCCCTTTCACACTCAGGATGTCTCAACTATAAGGTACCTCCGCATACAGTGCAATCATTTGTACAATGTGAGATGACAGCAGGTGACATGTAAAGGCTGCTATCGTTGCTGTCAGTGTCCAGGTGTAAACCCAGAGCTTTTGTATGTCATGTCTTCATCTTTCATGTATCTTAAACAATGAATGTACCTTTTAACTATAATATAGTTTTAGTGACACTGCACGAAATGGTCAGTGGGGTTTCTATTACTGTGACCTGACCAAGGTTATTATAGTTTAGCATTTTTTATTAGTTTTTATTTTTATTTTGTTTAGACTTTGTCAGTTTAGTTTTAATTAGTTTTTAAAGTGGGTTTGCTAGTTTATTTTATTTTTTATTTTTTGAAAATGCTTAGTTTTAGTGTTAGTTTTAGTCTTTTTTTGTAATATGGGCTATTTGTCAGGGGCAAGATTCAAAAAGGTCAGAAAAAGTATTGTGTAATAATAACTCAACGAAAACTTTAGGGGCAAACTGTTATGATATGTATATTTGGAGCAAGGCACAGATTCACAGATGTTAGCACTCAAAACCTGTGATAACCATGAATCATCATACATTTATGTCTAGCACTAGTTTTGTTATGACCTTTGCCAAGACCATAAATAGATAGAACTCAAAATGCAGATGAAGTTTTTAGCCATCTGATCGCTATTTAGTAGATTTGCGTTAATGTTTTGAAAAAAGTATCTGAAAGGGATAGTTAAAATAATTCCTTCGTTAACACCCTAGAGGCCTACCAAATTCACACCCCATGGAAATTCCTTTAACGTTAACGTTACCTCTTACAAAATCCACACGCCGTACCAAAAATCTAACGTCACACATCTTCTAAACAGAATTCACACTCTATACAAATACCACAGCTGTACAATTTTCACACCCTATTCTAAATTTATACAATAGCCTTCTGCATACTCATCTGGATTGAAGCAGCAAACATTCAGTGTATAAGTAAAAATGACATAACATTATTTAATATATGAATCACAGCTTATAGTGTTTTGACATCAACCACCCAAGTGCATTTTACCTTAAACTTGCGACTAGTTAACTTTCTAAAGAAGGCGCAATCGCTTCTCGGGTAGACATTAACACACTGACAAAGTTATATTCAGAAATGAAAATATTTTTATACCACTTTTAAATGTGTGATTGTGTAAAGGTGTTCACGAGATACCAACCTTTCGCGAACGTGTGTGTGTGTGTGTGTGTGTGTGTGTGTGTGTGTGTGTGTGTGTGTGTGTGTGTGTGTGTGTGTGTGTGTGTGTGTGTGTGTGTGTGTGTGTGTGTGTGTGTGTGTGTGTGTGTGTGTGTGTGTGTGTGTGTGTGTGTGTGTGTGTGTGTGTGTGTGTGTGTGTGTGTGTGTGTGTGTGTGTGTGTGTGTGTGTGTGTGTGTGTGTGTGTGTGTGTGTGTGTGTGTGTGTGTGTGTGTGTGTGTGTGTGTGTGTGTGTGTGTGTGTGTGTGTGTGTGTGTGTGTGTGTGTGTGTGTGTGTGTGTGTGTGTGACGGAGGGAGAGCAGGGAAAGGAAACACACACACACAACTGCGTGTTTTAAATAGCGTTAAAAAAGGAAAGACATTGACAAAGACGAAAACTAAGAACATTTACTCTATTATTTTAGTTAGTTTTGTCAACCACACATTACAGTTTTAGTTAGTTATCGTTTTTTTTGTAATGCCTCGTTTTTATTTTTATTTCAGTCAACGACAATGTTTTTTCCCACCTAGTTTTTGTTTTTTCCCACCTAGTTTTTGTTTTTTCGTTCGTTTTCGTTAACTATTATAACCTTGGACCTGACAAAGCAAAGCTGTGTCAGTGTCACCATAGATTCATTTTAGTGCAGTTGACCAATCAATGTGCAAGTTAGATTGATAGGTATGTGATGTCAGTCAAGCGGAAGTGTTGCAGAAGTACGGAAGAGACCTCTGTAATAAACTTCTAATTTGTAATGCCGTGTATAAAAACATTTTCCATGGATATGCTCTTCCATTCTAACCTATAAACTGATAAGAGCATTGCAATTTAGTCTTTGTTTTTTATTTCAACCCCATCACAAATAAGCATTTGTTTTTATTCACAGCTCAAATGTTAAGAATATATTATTCAAATAAATGTTTTGACTAATTCGACAGTGTCAAGCCAGAATGCAAAATGTCTTCGCCTGAGGATTACAGGTGTCTGTGAACACTGAGCTAGTAGATCACCATCCATGTCAAACCACGGTTGTATGTTAAAAAAAATGTGGTTCTGTCCCGGAGAAAGACAGTTAGCCCTAATTGCTCCCATAGTGTAAATAAGAATGTGTTCTTAGCATACTTACCTGGTAAAAGACTGCATAACTACATTGGCATCATACATATATCTGGATAGTAGAGTGGGCTAAATGACCGATATTTAATGTAAATGTAAAAACACAAGGGCAACTGACATGTCCTGTGTCCAAATCTCTGCAGAGGGACTAATGAGGAGCGGACATCAGGTTCATGTTTTTAATATAAATTTATTACATATTATAACAAACATAGATCTCTGTGGTAGAGCTATCACAGCTGCCTTGGTCGTACTAGCCTTCTTCCCTATCTGTTCCCTTATTGAATGACAGGAGAACCATGATCAAGATTCTCAATGATCGTAATGGCCAGAAAATCTGATTGATTTTCCATTAGTGTTCTTTTCCCAGGAATCTAGTCGATGGCCAGTGGCCACTGTTCTCTCCTTTTCTAGGTGAGTGTAGCCACTGCTACCCTGAGCCCTTTCAGCATGTGTGTTTCAGTAGACATGCTTCATCCTCAGCTGCTAGGTAGAAGCAGCCTAGATATCTCTCCGGCTACTAGATGCTGTTTATTAGGCTTTTATTAACAGCAAAATTACACTTTGAGTATTCCTACAGTCTTAGATACAGCCCTTCCTGTATTGTATCTGACATTCTAAAGAACTGTACACTGGCCCTACTAATCGTGGTCACAGTAACACTGTCTGGTGAACATCTGGACAGCTATAGCACCAAAGTGAACGCTACACTATATTCTACTTAGCTAGGAATCTGACCTTTCACATTTGTACCCCTCAACAAATTCAGCACATATAGTATGGGTGTGCTTTCGGGAGTCATTCCACAAGGCTAGGCTACACTGAGGTTGGAATTATTCCACAGGCATTATCATTTGTTTCAACCAGGCTACAGTTCTGTGTCTGAGGAAGAAAGAGGAGGTTCAGCTGGTAAGGCCCAGACACTGCCTGTGATAGATCTACCATGTTCAACTTCACAGTGCAAACAAGGAGAAAATCCACAATGAAAGAAAAAAAAAAACTTTTAATAATGATAAGATCACTGGATCCAGTGTTGGGTCTACCAGATCACCATGGATTTAAAAGGACTCATGGCTCCCCGTCACCATTTTAGATTGTGCTTTGTTGATTAGAAAAGAAGATGAAGAGGACCGTACGGAGGAACTCGTTGGTGTGAATGATGTCTGTTTCCCATAGCATGGGCTTGCATCTATATAGGCTACCTGTGGCAAACTTTCTGAGGGGTCCAACTCTCTCAGTACCGGTGTGTTTTCTGACCAGTGTGAGTGCACATGCATGCCCACGTCTGTGTGTTTGTGTGTTCATGTTTGTGTGTGTGTGTGTGTGTAAACCCATGTTGTCATCAATCAGTGTCAGCTGTAGAACAACCTTACAGTTAAATCAAGCAATACTTTGATACCTTGTCTCAAAATAGAAATGTTAATAATGCAAAGCTCATAAAATTAGGTCATTTTCCAGGTTTTTTATATATATACATATATATATATACACACACACACACACACACACACACACACACACACACATGTATATACATATATACACACACACACAATATATATATATTCCTTTACAAAACATAAAAACATTTGCAGTTCCACCCCAAAAAGTTTGTGTCCAGGTGGAGAAGCTAAATGAATGTCTGTAGTTCTCAAGATTTCCAGGAGATGGCACCATATTACTGAGTAACAGCTCAACAACATCCAAACTAACCTAGTCCTAAAGAAAAATATTCAATTAAAAATGTTGTCATTTTTGGCACATTTTTCCTTTTTTGTTGGTCCTCCTCAAAATCACGTCATCATATAATACCCCTTAAAACTCTGGAAATGGACAAGAAGTGAGAAATGGAACAGAGGGGGCCTCCTGGTCACATGGAGGAGGTGGAAAGAAGATAGTACCCCTTTCTTTGTCTATGCCTATGTCTCAGATTAAAGCTACAGGCAAACCCTTTCCAGAGCCTAAAGAGGACAGGGTCTCCCACACACACAGACAGGGGCCAAAGAGGACAGGGTCTCCCACACATACAGACAGGGGCCAAAGAGGACAGGGTTTCCCACACACACAGACAGGGGCCAAAGAGGACAGGGTCTCCCACAAACAGAGACAGGGGCCAAAGAGGACAGGGTCTCCCACACAGAGAGACAGGGGCCAAAGAGGACAGGGTCTCCCCACACACACACAGACTGGGGCCAAAGAGGACAGGGTCTCCCACACACACAGACTGGGGCCAAAGAGGACAGGGTCTCCCACACACACAGACTGGGGCCAAAGAGGACAGGGTCTCCCCACACACACACAGACTGGGGCCAAAGAGGACAGGGTCTCACACACACACACAGACTGGGGCCAAAGAGGACAGGGTCTCCTACACACACACAGACTGGGGCCAAAGAGGACAGGGTCTCCCACACACACACAGACTGGGGCCAAAGAGGACAGGGTCTCCCACACACACACAGACTGGGGCCAAAGAGGACAGGGTCTCCCACACACACACAGACTGGGGCCAAAGAGGACAGGGTCTCCCACACACACAGACAAAGGCCAAGGGAAGGGACTGTATGTACAAAACTAGTAAAAAGGTTAAGCTCTGTCTTATTGTTTTGACCTCTCTCTCGTGTCATGGAATATAGATGTATATGAAAGGGTCCTATATAACAACCGTAGACTTGGAGTTCGATGTGTGTGTGCACACTGTGTGTGTGTGCGCGCGCGCGCGCGTGTGTGTGTGTGTGTGTGTGTGTGTGTGTGAGACACAGCCACTACTAGGAATCTCTGATGGTATTAAGGCTACAGCAGACTAACTTCACAGAGTTGGAACTAAAACACACGTCCACACACAGCAGAGAGAGAGGGGACAGTACAGTCAGGTTTCTCCCCCCTTCACAGCATGCATGCCCTGTAATGATGGGTGGTTGGAATGCTAGCACCTTGCTTTGTGCAAATCATCTCCTATAGTAGTTCAGAGTTCATAGAAAGAATAAAATCTGATAACACCTTTTCTCCTCTAGGTGGTTAACTATGCATACATTGCCAAACATTCATATATAGATCTATATATTTTTTAGATTTTCCAAAAGTTATATGAAAACTATCATATGTACATTGCTTGTGATTAATATAAAAAAAGCAAATACTTGTATTTTGATCATATTTACACGGTGTACGTCATTGTGAAAGGACAGAATATATTTAGTTTCTCCTTCTGTTGATGTTCACTCTGAAATTCAGATTAGGCGAGTGAATAGAAAAATCTTCTCAGGTTAGTAATCTGAGAGCTACAAAATCCCCAGTAACATTATTGAAGGGGGAAAAGAACATTAGAAATCAACATAAACCAACAATCAACCCAACACAACAGCCAAAAGGAGGCTGACGGTATGCTAGCGGCCAAAATGATCTCCTTTTCTTTTTAATACGTTGTGCCCCGAAATGTTCCTCTTTGATCAGAATAAGGCCAATAAGCATAAGAGTCATTTCAGTCTGCAGAGTCAAAGGTGAGGGACTCAGACAGTCAGCATTATTCCTACCAGGTGGACATAATGGTCTGTTTACCACCCGCCCGTTCAAAAAGAGATACAAAGGAACGTTTCACAGAGATAGATCGGCCTTATGCGTGGCTCCTTGCCAAGGATCGTAACTGAGCATAATGTTTTAGTGCTGCTTGTGGCTAGTAAAGGTTTCAGTGGTAGTAGTAGAAACAGTAGTCAAAGTAGTAGTAGGAGAAGTATCAGCAGTAACAGTAGTAGTAGTAGTAATAGTGGTAGAAGTATCAGTAGTAGCAGTAGTAGTAGTAATAGTAGTAGTAGCAGTAGCAGTAGTAGAAATAGTGGTAGTAGTAGTAGTAGTAGCAGTAGTAGTAATAGTGGTAGTAGTAGTAGTAGCAGTAGTAGTAGTAGCAGTAGCAGTAGTAGTAGTAGTAATAGTGGTAGTAGTAGCAGTAGTGGTAGTAGTACTAGTCGTCTTAGTAGTAGTTGTAGTAGCAGTGTCCACCTGGGTTGCATTCAGTGGAGTCCAACATTACAGTACTTAGTCGATAGACATGTCTTATAGAAAACAGACATGCATCTCTGTTGCAAAATTACAATTAACTACATATTCTTTACCTACCATTCAAAGCTTGTCTTGTATAATATGGAATCATGTTTACTCTTAAACGTTTCATAATAGTTCTATCATGCTAGTTCTATCAGCAGTATTAAACATGTTGTGTCCTCCCAGAGTGTATGGAACAGTGTTGTTGTGTCAATACACTCACTGGCTCTGACAGCAAAGAGAAGCTACTCACATTACAATTGTTTGATAGTATTTTCTAAACACACTTCTTAAGTCTCCTTACCCATTGCCTCAGATGTAAGTTATGATGCTACCAGTTGTGGTGTGGATGAGGAAAGTGCGTGTGTTCGTGTGCGTGTCTGTAAGCATGTTATTCGTTTGACTACGTGACTGTTCATATGTGTATTATGTCTTTACATCTGATTATGTGTTGAGGTCACAGGGTCACTAGGGTCAACTGGGGTGTCACACCCCTCGTTGTGTGGTATGCCCTTCAGTATGACGGAAGATCGTAACAATACAAACAAAAACACAACCCTCTTTTGATGACGTGATGCAACTTCTCATGCTACTGTTCAGGAAAGGGTGACCATGTAAGTACAGTTCATCAACAGTGGGTTTTATATAGAATACCATGTATAATTTTAGTAAAGTTGTATATTTTATGACAAAATTTGTATATATCTATATACTTTCTTTCAAATATATATGTATATAATTAGTAAAAACAAGTAAATTATTGGTGGAATACATTTGACATTTTTCTCTCTTTACTTAGTCTAGAAGTAAGAGTCAGATCCTCTTGTTTATTAAATGTCTTAAAACATTCTGCCTCCCTCCCCCCCAAAAGCTATTTAAATACATTTATATCATATTTATCTACCATTTTCTCTTTGGAAACCCAAAGCATAACGTTTTGATTATGAAAAAAGCCACTAGTGTTGGTTAAACATTCTCCAAATATAATAGATAACACAGTCATTCCGTGAGAAGGTCCAGGGGTTTTCCCCATGTGGTCTCCAATGCGGAGCTCCGTCTCTGGGCTCATATGTCTCTGGTTTAAACAGCACGCCAGGCAGAGAGGAGAGAGACCAGTGTCAATATTGTATCTGTGTGTCAGCACTAGGTGAGTAACTCTTCTGTACTCCTCTGTTCATCGTAGTTGAGCTGATCTTTTAGAGAATATTTTGAAAGGCAACTGAACTTTCCGTTTGGAACGAGATTCATTCTCCTTCTTCACACAAACGGGGGGATCCTTCAGTGGCCAAATTAAGAGAAGGGAGAGAGATAGGGAGAGGGGATGGAGGGAGAGAGAGAAGAAGAGAGGTACCCCCAGAGAGGGGAAGCTCTGTGGGAGGCTGACGGTTGTGACTGGAGAAAAGCTGTCACAAATCAAATGGTCCAATCAGAGTTCATGCAAGATTCTCTTCTGTAAAGAATATGTGCGCCTTGTCAAGATGGGGAGAAACGTAAGATTCATATTCCTCCTTCCATAATGAATTGCAGTGCTTAGTGCAGGGTATAGATACATTAACTTAAACATTTAGAAACATTAAAAGTGAAAAAACTAAAAAACTAAAATGAAGCTAGTGTAAAAGATGGGTGAGTTCTCTCTCTTTCTCTCTGCCTCTCAGCCTCTCTGGTTCCTGGTCTCTCTCAGGGCAGGGGTCAGCTCCTCTCTCAGGGCAGGGGTCAGCTCCTCTCTCAGGGCAGGGGTCAGCTCCTCTCTCAGGGCAGGGGTCAGCTCCTCTCTCAGGGCAGGGGTCAGCTCTCCAGCAGTCGTCTGAGTGCTCGTTCAATATTCATGCGGTGTCCCACCCGTGTCACGCCCAGCTCAGCAAAGTCGTCCTTGGTGAGTGCAGGGAGGTGCGAGCCCTCGATCTCATGCTCCTGAAAACCGGCCCTGTGCTCCCCCAGATTGATGCTCTCCAGCCAGTCCCCCACATCATACTTGTTCCACAGGTGGAGGGGCTTCTGGTGGAAGGGTCTGAGGGCCAGGAGAGGCGAGCCCAGACCGGGAGAGTGAGAGGGGGACGGAGAGGGGGAACGGGAACGGGCACTTGAGCTCCTCATAACGAAACGCACCTCCTTGGGCTCATGAGGCAGGCTGAGGCTGGACGACTTGAGTATGGTGTGGGGCGGTGTGGTGGGTGAAGTGGGTAACCCAAAGCCAGGGAGTCGACTGAGGGGGTCACTCCGGTCCGGGGAGCCTGAGCTGGGGCTGGGGGTGCGGCGTGTGACGGGGTAGCGGCTGCCAGGCCGGATGGTGTAGGTGGTGCCGTAGCTTCTCTGGGATATGGTGTGGAGCTCTCCTAGACTGCTGAAAAGTCTGGAGGAGATGGACAAACATGGGGAGGGAGAATTTGGCAGGAAAAGAGGGTCAGAGGGATACAGAGATAGATAGATACAGAGAGAGCAAGCACAAGGAGAAATAGAGGAAGGATGAGAGAAAGCGAGAGAGAGGTGAAGAGAAATCAGAACAACGTCGCAGTGCTTTTATTCACAAACATAAAGTAAAACGAGCCAACTGATAAGTTGATCCTTTGAAACATCAAGCCACTCATTGTGGAGTGCAAGGTTAGTGACAGTTAGAGCAAGACAGATTATGTCACAGAAACATCAAAACATTTAGTGTTTTCACCTGTTCATTAAGTTGGAGCATAAGGCCTGATTCAGGGAGACCAACCCTTCATATGGTGACAATAGAGGAACAAGGTAGAACATGTTGGAACACGACACTAAAGGACTGGTTGCAACTTATATCATTTGTACCCAGAGGAAAATAGGGTCGTGCTTTTAAAAATGTTTGTCAAGGGGACTGCTTCATATAAAAACAAATTATGCAGGAAGTATTATCTCAATTTGTGCCCAATCTTTCATGACTTCCCTACTTGCTATTATAGGCTTATGATATGCAAAACAATGTAAAGCTGAAACAAAAAATGTGGCTGTTGCTGTGTGGTACGAGCGAGAGGCGCCAGTATTGCTTATTCCTGGATCTCTGCTATCGAACATTATTCTAAGTTGTCATGATGACAGCTGCTTGTTGTTGCCACAATGCTTACTGCGATATAAAGCGGAACGGTACAGGTGGCCAGACAAATTGGCACCATGCACTTCCAAGGAGTCACATTGTCACTAAAACAAAGTTGAAATTCATTCAAGTATTTGGTCTCCACATTTCTATATTTCTCTGTTAATATTACAGGACCTTTTTCTCAGAACCTAATGTATCATTCCAAGTAAGAAAATAAAAAGGGCATTGATTGAATTATTGACAACCTAAATTAAATATTTGGTAACACAGCCTTCGGCAAAAATAACTGCAATCAAGCGCTTCCAATAACAATGGATGAGGTTCCTGCACCTCTGTAATGGCAGTTTGGCCCACTCTTATGCTAACTGCTCCAGTTCTCCCAGATTTGAAGGGTGCCTCCAAACTGCTGTTTTCATCTCTCCACAGGTTTTTTAATACAATATAACTTATTTTTGAAGTTACAGTTAGCAACTTCAGAACAATTAAGTGTTTTGTCTTGAACCATTCCTGGGTACTTTTTGAAGTGTGTTTGGGGTCATTGTCCTGCTAGAAGAGCCGTTGACAGAATCCCAGCTTTTTGACATTGGGTTTAACATTGAGCTCCAAAATACTGTGGTGTTCACTTGATTTCATGATGTCGTTGGCTGTTGGGAAGTTTTGTTTTGTTTGTTTTCTGTTTTACCAAAATGCTTAAAAAAAACCTCTCATCTGTTTACAGGAGACTGTTCCAGAAGGATTGGGGCATGTTCAAGTGTGTTTTGGCAAACTGCAGTCAGGCTTTCTTACACATCTATCTCTAAAGTGGGTCTCCAACCATACAACCCATTTTCACTGAGTTGGCAATGGATTTTGCACACTTAAACTCATACCTATCATACCTTGTTTCTGAAGGTCAGCTTGATATGTGGCAGTTGATGAACAATCCGTCCATCAAGTTTCCTTGTGTCCATGTCCTTGCTACTGTGGCATGGCATTAAAGTTCTGGATCACATTACGTACGGTGGAAACAGGAACATGAAAATCTGGAAATCTCAAATGTTGTGCCTGACCTCTTCAGCCAACTCTCTGGTTTCCTTGATTTTCTCCCTGCTTACTGTGGTACACCCAGTAACACAAAACAGTCGAATGAGTCCTTTACTGAATTCAAACCAAATATTCATATGAATCAATGAATTGCTCGAATCACCACGGGAATTAAGAATCGATAAAATGGACCGTGCTTCGGCTGAGCCTGGTCATCTGATGCAGTTTGCATAATGAAATGGTGGTGTTCCCTCCATGGAACTGAATAGACTGGGCCTCGATTTATAGACAACTTCTCAGCGTTTAAGCGCAGTTCAAAAAGTATTATTTTCCAATCTGACAACGATAAAGATAAAGCACAGAAACATACTGTATTCTGCACCTTCATGCATTCCACCTCACTGGACCGTAAGGAAAATAAAACATCTGTCAAATTGTAATCTCTCATTATTTGTGCCTAATTAATATTTGGAGCAAACAAGCCTGTTCTGACCTAAACCTGATCATTTGGATGACTGTGATAATGACTCCCCACAGGCCTAATTGGTTAATTAATTCAAGACATGGTTGTTTTTATAGATCTTAATTTCTTTGTTTGTTAGTGGCACAGTAGCATGCTATTGTGAATATTTGAGCTATATTAATAGGATTATTGTCTCCAGCCATGTAAAATGACGTAATATTGCATAAAATACATACACAAAGGACACATTTTCCCCAGACCCTATTAATGGAGAGCACGTTTTGTCACATTACTGTTTTGAACATTTCCTTTTGGCCTGAAAATTGTCGGTCTGCAGTATAATGTTCACTAGAAAGATTTGGTCTGCAGTATAATGTTCACTAGAAAGATTTGGTCTGCAGTATAATGTTCACTAGAAAGATTTGGTCTGCAGTATAATGTTCACTAGAAAGATTTGGTCTGCAGTATAATGTTCACTAGATAGTTAATATTTTAGCTAGCTAACATTATCATTGCTAGCTATTCTTGACTGATTTTGCTAACTAATGACAAAATATACATCGGTCAAAGTACATTTGATAATATGATGGTAATTTTGTTTCTGCTAAATGTTTGCCTACTTTAGCAATGTTGTTGTATTTACAGGCCCCTGGAGTTTAATTTAGGCAAAATGGTAATTGGGCCCCGCAATCCATTAATAGACATTGTGTATAACTTCTGAGAGCTCCTTTATGCCACTCCCCAAATGGTATCTCGCAATTTCCAAAAATACTTTTTTGGGGGGGTATTTACTGAAATAATAAGAATCATAATCCCTTTAAAACTAACGGCAAAACATGAGGGCATTTCTCTGAGTTATTGTATTCCAGCATTCATTGGGGACACATTGAGCTCCGAGAGACTTTCTCCAGGTAGCACAAATTATAAATACACTCCCCAAGGAACTGGAACATTCTTGAAAGTGAACATGGCATTATCATTTGAAAGAGCAGAAGTGGGTTGTATCTACTAACTGCCTCTGCAGTCTGTTCTCTCTCCATTCATTGTCATTTGGTCTCTTCTCTCTTTGTTCCTTATCTCAGATTGCTGGCATGAGCGGCATACCATCTAGCTAGTGGAAGATGATCCTGTAACACTCAGGTAATTCTGACAGAGTAATCACTGAGAGTACCTCTGCTCATCTCTCTCTCTCTCTCTCTCTCTCTCTCTCTCTCTCTCTCTCTCTCTCTCTCCTCTTTCTTTTGTAAATCAGTTGAGTGAAACTTTGTCAGTGCCAAGTGAGTGGTTCTCTCAGACATAGGGCCCTCATCAGCATTTCCCTGGCGCCCATCGCTCTGATGTAAACTCCACAGGAAGTCAGTAACTGTCATGTCAGCCTCATAACGGTGATGCAGAAAGTGGTGCAGTTTAACTAGTGAGCATTGTTAAATCTATAGACATCCAGGACCAGGCTTACCAAATTTCTCCGATTTTAATCTCTCTCCCAAATAGACATAGAATGTCACGCTGTTCAGACTTGGCCCAATATGAATTGCTGGGGAGGGTGTTTGTGGCTCTGTTCTGTCACGTCAACATGATAAAAGTGTACTGTAACCTCCAACATATTCATATATATATTGATTATTTGTCTTTGTCTGACCCAGTTAAAGCAAAGTGCATTGTCAAAGCTTTGATTTTTCAAGTGAAAGCCATGAAATTGCGCATGAACAAGAAACAATAGGGAGGGGTTAAAAGAGGATGAGAGGGAGGGGTTGAGAGAGGATGAGAGGGAGGGGTTAAAAGAGGATGAGAGGGAGGGGTTGAGAGAGGATGAGAGGGAGGGGTTGAGAGAGGATGAGAGGGAGGGGTTAAAAGAGGATGAGAGGGAGGGGTTGAGAGAGGATGAGAGGGAGGGGTTGAGAGAGGATGAGAGGGAGGGGTTGAGAGAGGATGAGAGGGAGGGGTTGAGAGAGGATGAGAGGGAGGGGTTGAGAGAAGTGGTTTAGGGAGAAATAGTACTAAAGTCTGGTTTTACTCAGCAAATTCCCAGTTACATTAACACTGTCCATATACTGTAGGTTCACACTTTTCAGTGGTTTATTAACACTGTTGTTGTTCCACTTTCTCAGTATTAGGGTACGAACACTTTGTACGATCCATTTGCCTGCAGGGTTAGCAACACTACCGAGCTCATCAACTGAAACAACTATTTCATTGATAGATGCACACTCTCTTAAAACTGAAACTGGAATTGTACATGCACAAAAAAATCCCCACTAAATAATTTGACCAGCATGCTTTGAAAAATATGATAATGATGGCTGTGGTACTGAAGACAATATTTACTCTCCACATATTTTTTTTACAATCACACTCACATTTTTGTATTATTTTACACCACTGAGTGTTCATGTTACAACAGCAAATTGATGCCCTGCATCAACATAAGAAATGTAAAAATATTGAAGATCAAAACTAGGTAACACTGGCCAATTTGCTGTGTAGGGACAGGTGGAAGGGCCACAGGATTAAGGATATGTAGACTGTGCCATCGCTTCCATGTGAACATGCAATTGTGGATATTTTGTGTATGTGTGTCTGTGTGGGAAGAGGTCTAAGGGGCATTAAGGGAGGTGAAAGGGCCATATCTTCAGAGACGGGCGGAGTGAGATGGCATGAGCTCCATGCACACTTACACAGTCGTTCCGCCCTCCTGGGCATACAGTCAGTTCTAGACCAATCAGATCAGAGCAGCAGGGCGGAGCATGCAAGGTGAGCAGAGAGAGAGCAATGGGAGAGAATGTTAGCATCAATCCATGAGACGCAGCCTGCTAGCCGCAACTGATCCTGCTTGACACAACTCTGCTGGCCGTGTCAAGCCAATGTTTGTGTGCTGTATGTGTTGTAATTAATGTGGGTGTTTATGTGGATGTGTACATGTATGGGGAATGTATGTTTGACGTGACAGGGACAGCAAAGTTGGGTACATCAGAATCTGTCCAGCAGGCCACGTGAGAGAGAAATGAGCACACTATTCACATCTCAAACATCGAACCAAAGAAAAAAAACAACAACCAACAGAAACAACAAAAATGAAACAACCAGGATGAATGGCAGGTCTGCTGACTGTGTGGGTTTGTGTGTGAGTGTTTTAAACTTGTGTGTAAATTTAGCAAAGAACATAATATAGTACATTGTGAAATATCTGACTAGTCAGTGAACTAATGCCATCATCAACACAATTAGTGACAGAACTTACTGTATTTAACATTAGCCAGTGACCAGAAAACAACACAAGATAAAAGAGTTAAAACAAATGGCAGTCAGCCTAAGCCAGGACAACATAGCATGAGTGGACCATAATGAATGAGCGCTATATCAGCAGGCATGAAAACCTTTAATAGGACAGACACAGGAGGGTGTTGAATGTATGGAAAAACACTGAGTGGGTCATCACACCACAGAAATCAAGCCAGTGACCTAACTGTGAAGAATGAGAGCGTGAGAACCAGATAGGGAGAGTCAGTAGAAACACAAGTACAAGACTTTGGGAACATAACCATCTGGGAGGGAGAAGGGTTCAGTATCAACACGTGCTAAATTAGCTGGGAGGGTGGAGTCGACCAATCAGGACACTGTCACATTACACTGTCAAATGACAAGTAACATCAAGGAATGTAAGTGATGTCAGCTCGGTGATTGGTTGAGTTGACAGTGGCTGATGCCTATTTAAACTACATGGTGAAGTATCCAACTATATTTGCTTTGCTACACTACATGACTACCACAACTACTTTGGAGAGTGCTCTACCAGTACTAGAGGAGTGTCCCTCAGCACCTTATCTGAGAACATTGCTGAGCTTCATGGAGAGAGAGGTGAGGCGAGCTCGCAGGCCACCATTACTGCTCCTATCCACAACCAGGTCAGGATGGTACTGGTAGTCATAAGTGGTCCTCCTGCTCAGACAAACAGAGGCATCAGGGCTTTATCTCAATTGTCTAACATTACTTCCTCTCTTCTCTCCTTCCCCTTTCAATGTTTTATGTAAAGCCACTGCATCAGGAGACAACTGGACAGGTGAACGTGTATTCTATGTAGTCTTGTGTATTTCAAGTAGTCTTCCTGCTTTTATCTGTCCAGAGGTTAAGTGCTAATGAAGGAGTGGTGGTTAGGAGAAGAAGCCATTTTAGACTATTCAGATGCACCCAAACACCCCATATAGAAGGCTACTGTTACTCATAGTCATTTCAACCTAACACTAACTACACCCAAGCTAGTTGACACTGTATAACCATAAACAATCCCTAATCATTCAGTGATCTTAGCAACATAAGTGTAAAGGAGTGTTCGATTTGTATTTTAGAGAGTTGGGGATGGTCAAAAAAACGAGAGGATTCTTTTTTCCTCTCCTGTGGTGCTGGGGGTGCTAGTGCCATTTTTTATGGGGGTTATAAAAATGGTTTTGCAAGTTTTTACCCCCTGCCATGTTTGTTTTTGGTCTTCTATCAAAGTGAATTTGGAAGAATCTGAGTTGGGTTCCAGTGCTAATGTTTTTACATTCTGGAACGTTTAGATAGAAATGCTATGTAACAAAAAGATGGGGCTAGATGGGGCTATTCAAGAGGTAACTTCGGTGTCCCTCAAGTGCTCTGAACATTGTCAAAGAGAGCGCTCAGTTGTTGCAAAGCAGAGGATAACTGATCATGCCACTTTCAGTGAAGGAAGCTAAACTGTTGGGCAGCATGTTGACTTTGGTTCTCAAGATTGGCTTCATTTCTCATTGATACTGTGCTCATAGTATTTATTTAGTCACAAGGTGTGGGAGAGATTTTTCATGTAGCCCAAACTCTGTGAACGTTAAAGGGATAGTTCACCTCAAGAATGTCAGATGTTTGTATAGTTACAAAATTGTGTAAATTATTTTGTAAACCATACCTACAATTTATTTAACTAGAGAGACTGACTAAATTGTCTAGATGATGTTAAAGTATACTGTGTAGCTGTGTATGTATATACAGTACATTTAAGCAATAAGACACAAGGGTGTGTGGGATATTGCCAATATACCTTGGCTAAGTGTGGTTCTTATGTATGACACAAGACAGAGTACTTGAATAAAGCCAATAGTCATGGTATATTGGCCATACAACACAGAGCACTGAGATGCCTTGTTGCTATAATAAATTGATCACTGCAATTAAAACAGTAACACACTCTTAAAAGATATCCAATCAGCATTACTGGCTTGAACCACCTAGTTTATGATATGTCAAATTGTGTAGAAAATATTATAATGCGTAGATGTTGTAACATGTTGCTACTGATCTTGCCATTGTTTATGTGTCAGGAGGATTCTGCAGCTTCATTAATGATTTGGTATGAGACATCTGACAGACTTGCATGTAGGTTGTTGTATTCTACTATGACTTAAAGCAACTTACACGTCATAGCGGAAAGATAGTGTGAACATGGTTGGTGGCAAAGAAGCTAAGGGCTTGTTTACATTACAAGAGAGAAAAAACACGCCAGATAAACTTATCTTAGTAAGCAAAACAATTTCCACAGTGTTCGAATTTACACCAGCGTGGTCCATACGTGCCACGCAGGATAATAGTCGCCAACCGTGGGAAAATCAAGCAATGTGCGTGCGCACTGCACTGAAACTAGCTACAGCTCTGACAGAATTGTCTTCATACTTGCAAAACCCTGGGGGGCCTCTATCGAATGTCTGGCACAAGCTACCTTGGAAGGTGGCGTCTTGAGCTATCGATATCTGCAGGTTTACTCAACCAAACAATCTTGAGCGTCTCGAGCCTTCATCGATATGTCTCTGAAAATTGAGCGTAATGTAAACAAGCCTTAATGATGGGAGCAAGCTAAGGAGAGAGCTTGAGGTAGATGTTTAGCCTAACCACAGATCTAGCATCAGATGATCCCACCTACAACTATATGGGTTATCTATTTGATCTAGCATCCATGGTTAGAAGAAACATCTAAACACTCTATATAAGCACTGCACATAGGAGGGACGGAGGTGTGTGACAACAGTGGTTAGCTTGCAGGGTCAAAGGTCAGAGCCTAAGGATCAGTGTTTATGTGTGTGAGATGAGAAGAAGCAATCAGGAAGTGAATGCCTCCAGGCCCTGTGTTACCTTGTTTGCAATGACCAACCAATCCAACACAGACACACATTATGCACACACATACACTTGTCTTACTGTCTTGTAAGGATGTTTATTTCCATAAAAAACTGAATTTTGCCTAACCCCTAACCTTAAACATAAACATAACTGTAAACCTAAACCTTAAGCCTAAGCCTAAAAAAAGCATTTGAAAACGAGGGTGCTGTCAAAAATTTTAATTTTGAAAGGGTTACAATACTAGTGAGGACATTTAGTTCTCACGCTGTCATTTGCACACCCACACCCACACCCACACCCACACCCACACCCACACCCACACACACCCACACCCACACCCACACCCACACCCACACCCACACCCACACCCACACACACACACACACACACACACACACACACACACACACACACACACACAGTGTTTTATTAAGTGTAAATAGATTTAGAGCTGACTTCCTCATTAACTACTACAAAGGTGATTGTGGATGGCAGGCTAATGCTGTCACCATAGAAACTGAGAGCAAAGTGTAGAACTTGATATATTCCAGGGGGTCTATAATCTCTACTGTATTTGATTGCATCATAGAATTATTTAAGGTGATATAATGTTTACTCAGTCTTCACCTAGCTGTCATAAGGACAGAACCTGTGCTGTACTTAGGAGAGAATCTTTAAAACTACAGTCAATTACTGAAAGCACTTCATCCTATACTGTACAATACATTTCACATTCCTATGGTAGTGTTAGGGAGATAGAGAAGGAATGTTTACAATATATACATAGATTTTTATTTATGTATAGTATTTAGAATGACCATAATCTAGTCAGGTTCTATGATTACAGGCTGAATGAGCCTTGTTATATTGATCGAGAGGCCAGGAAGTGGGTCATGCAAACAAGGTAACAACTGACATGGCAGAAAATAAAAGTAGGGTAAATCGATTCCCATAGGGTTAGTTGATAAGCTGGTTAGGAAATAAATAATAAAATGAGTTTGTGTTTACCCTAGAGGCTATAAACTTAAGGTTTACTCTCTTCCGTGTCCTTGTCACATCTGTAGGAATACAAAGGACTTAAGTAGAACAATTACAGAAAAGAAACCCCACAAAAACCATGTCATTTCTGCACCCTTCACCTTTGTCATACAATCATTCTGCAGTTGGAAGCTGCACTGTGGTGAAGATTTCACGCCAAAATGTAACCTCCCCGTTACCCCATGGTGATTGGTAACAGGGAGGTTACATTTTGGCATGACATTGTCCAACATTTTATAACAGATGGGAAGAGGGTTGGGGAACGGGGATTGCTAATTAAAGGGTCTGTTCGCACTAGCATTGCTAAGAAAAGATGATGCTAACATCCCAGCCAACGCTCAGTCAATTACCTACCACTGCAGACGGCTGTGCATGGTGTATGGATGCAGCGACATACTTGGGAGACAGAAAACCATGTATGTCACACCCATGAGGGACCAGCAGAATTCAGAATGGTTTGAGCCCTTAATATCCCACACGGTTAAATGGAATGCGGAGATTGTCAAACAGCAACAGCTGAGGGAATGTGGAGCTTAACGGGACCTTGCTTTCATCCACCTGATCGGTGGTGGATTCCTTACTGATTCTTGATTAATTCAATAAAAGGAGAAAGGAGTGACATATTAGTTAGGGCCTCGGTTCAGTCTTACCTGGCTCCGGTCACGGGTGACTTCCTCCCAGGGTCCAGGGATGTCCCCAGAGGTTCCTCCTCCCCCAGAGACCTGGTATCCTTATTCAGCTGCTGCAGTCGGGAGCTCAGCTCTCCCATCACAGATGGTTTCCCTCCATCCTCAGACCCCAGACCCAAACCCCCCAGACTGCCCAGGCTCCCCATCCCCATCCCCATCCCTAACCCCAACCCCGGTCCTCGCGCCTCCACTGGGTCCCCCCACAGCTTAGACCTCCTCTGGAAGAGGTAGCGCGGCCTCCCGGGGCCTCCCGCCAGGCCCGAGACGGAGCCGGACATCAGGCCTCCTGACCCCAGGCTTCCTGACCCCAGGCCTCCTGACCCCAGGCCTGACCCCAGGCCTCCTGACCCCAGGCCTGGCCCTCCAGATGCCGCTGCAGCCAAAGCGGCTGCCTGCTGCTGGGATAACAGCTCGCTGTCGGAGCTCTGCTTCAATAGCGGGTCCCTGAAGGTCACCGGGCCCCTACCGCCTCCGATGTGGGACTTGAGCCGGGGCTTGGGAGGCACTGGCGGCTTGTCGAGCACAAAGGTCTGCCCATCGGCGTAGGAGGTATGCGTGTCGGCAGGCTCGCCACTCTCCGAGGACAGAGTGGACATACTGGAGACGGTGGACACGGTGCTGGTGGTCTCCAGGTGGTGGTCCCGCTCTCTCTCACTGGAGCTGCGGGTGTCTGCCTCCTCCACACCAGAGTCAGCCGCTGAACCGGACTCAGCCAGCGGGGCCGGAGGATGGGGCTGGTCCGGGTCAGACTGCTTCCCTGAGATCGCTGCTCCTCCTGGGGGAGCCTGAGGGGGAGGGCCCTGGGGCTGGGTGGGGGTCAGGCTGGTGGTGGGGGTCAGGCTGGTAGTTGGAGTGGTGGTGGAAGGAGTTAGGGGAGTAGGGGTTGTCGGGGTGGTGGGGGAGGTGGCAGAAATCGACAGGGCTACAGAGGTCTCCTTAGCCTGGGCCAGGGCTTGTGCCTTGGCCAGCAGCCCGTTGGCGAACTCATCCGGGGGTGGGAGCACCCCGATCTTCTTCAGCTCCTCCCTGGTCTCCTCATCGCTGGAGGACAGGAGGGCTGGAGGTAGGCTCACTGTGTAGGGCTCCACGTCTTCCTCCGAACTGCCTTGGGCCAGGGGAGCCTGGGTTGGGCCGGACGGGTGCTGGGCCTGAGAGGCAGGCGGGCAGGGCGATGGCGGCCGACTGAGGGAGGGTTTGCTGGGCTCTGCGGGTGGGGAGGTGGGGGTCTGATCCAGCCCTGGGGCCAGTCCCACCGCCTGGCCGTTACTGGTGGCATGGACCATGATAAGCCCGGCCGTCTTCTGCTGTGACGTGTCCATGATGCTGATCAACATGCTCTTCTTATCCTCCGTTCTCCTCTCCTCTTTCCTCTCCTCCCCTCGTCCCTCAGGTGAGGATGCTTCCCACTGGGATTTCCCTGCCTGGGGCGACCCTGGCCTCCCGTCCCCATGCTGAGGCTCTTTGGTCTGGCTGTGGATGAAGAGTGAAGGCCCCTGACCTCCAGCCCTGTCCAGTTTAGTCCTGGGCTCAGGGCTGCTAGAGGGGGATTGGCTCTGGGAGGTAAGTGCCCGCTCCCTTGCGGCCAGCGCCAGAGCCAGGGGCGAGTTGGGGTCCAGGGGCTTCCCTGTGAGTGGGTGGATGAAGGTGGTGCCGCCGGGTGAGGGGCGTAGGGCGAGGGCAGGGGGCGGCAGCTGGCCCAGTTCCCTGCTCAGCAGACGCTCATCGATGGAGCGAGACGTGGTGTAGGAGGGGGCCTCCGGGGCAGACACCGAACCCCCCTCCATGGTCCCCACTGACAGGAAGACTGTGGATTTCCTACGCTCCTCTAGGCGGCGCTCTCGGTCCTTCACCGCGCCGGCAATAGCGGCAGCAAATGGCCCTTTGCCCTGCAGCAGGGTGTCTCCCTGGAAACGCATGCGCTCCCGCTCTGCCATCAGCTGCTGCTGATAGTAGTCGGCCCGGCTGGTGTGGCCGTGCGGGGCTCGACCTGATGGGGAGGGCTCTCGGGAGTGTGCGGCCGCCAAGGCGATGCTTGCCCTCTCCTGAGCGTCCTCCACCTGAGGGAGAGAGGAGACGATTACAAATGACAAAAGACTATAACAGACTGTTGTTATAGTAACAGAGACTAAGTAGAATCTTTTTTAAAGGGGAATTACGATGAATATGTAACATTTCTCTAAGTTTGATTGATGTAAAATAGCTTGAAACGATCACTGGACTGTCTCTCTATGCACGCAACTCTTTCTCTCAGCAAAAGCCAGGTTGGGCTAGCGTGCGTCTAGTATCGGAGACATTGCTCTTCCCCCACTGATACAATTTAGGAAAAATAAATGTTCGGTCAAAACAAAAACACAAAATTGTGGAAGCCCAATTCAATGTGGTACATGCCATAAACATTGTATGTGATAATATCAGTCGCAAGGTTTATAATTTTACCTTTTCTGACATCCCTTAAGAGAGCTTGTGGGCTTGCTTCACAAGCCAACGAGCCATCACAAAGATCTATCAAATCGCATTAGTGTGGGATGAGCAGTATAACCAGATAAAACTGCACTCACGTAACTTGACCCTGCTCTTCCTGAGTGAGAGCGCTGCGTGAATAGAGACACAGTCCGACAATTATTTCAGGAGATTTATGAACTTGGACAAATTCGACATGTTCATCCTTATTCCCCTTCAACTACCTGCAGCTGTTTCACCAGAGGACTCTTCTTACGCTGGGGCTTAGTGGGCGTGTACATCCCAATACTAAACTGGCCCACATTGGCATAAGGGTTGTCAATCACCCGCCCTTTCCGTTTGATTCTCTCTGGGGGTGTAGCTGAGGTGGAGGGGCGGGGAATGTCAGTGGGATCCGCGGGTAAGTGGGAGGAGTCTTGAAGAATAATCATCGACCTTGCCTTCTTCTGGCGCTCGGCGTGGGAGGACTGGCGAGGTGAGGGGTCATAGGGCCGATCCAGGTCCAGTGAGGAGGGCTTAAAGCTGGAACGACCTCCAGGGTCTTTGCCCTGACCTTGACCCCTGGCTGGGGGAGGCGGGGGGCAGAAGGCAGGGGGAGGGCCAGTTTCCAGGTAGTAGAGGGAGGGGGGAGGAGGAGGTGCAGTCTGTGGAGGAGGTGGGATGGAATGGGAATGCTCTCGGAGACTGTCTGTCATGGAGGAGCTCCGGGGAAAACGGTGTTCTCCAGCTAACTCTGAAAGGCGGTCCTCCTCAGTTGCACCTGAAGAGTTCATTGGTCAAAGGTGAGAAAGAGACACACAAAGCCTAAAGCAGGGCAGTGATGTCAAGTTATTGCTTTTCTGAAGGTGAAAGGTGCTACCGAATGACTTGGTCCTGGACATCCCTCTGGGCAGCTGCATGTGAGCTCTGTCCATCCCTGGATGGGGTCCACCATGTAGCATCATGCCCTGCCTCTCAAACAATGACTGCAACACACACACATTTACAACGGTATAATATATGCATGTAGGGACACAATCAAATATTCCCACTCGAAATAATTTCTCTAATCCAATCCTACAGTTAACCCTGAACTCTAACTCTTACCACTAAACATAACAACCAACTAACCCTAATCCTAACCTCAATTGTAGATTTTACCCTAAAAGTAACCTTTGTATCCTACCCTAACGCCTATGTTGACACTATTTATTGTATATTAAGGCTGGGAATTCATAATCATCTTGGTACTTAAGTATTATTTATTGTAATTCTCACAATTATATATTTATTGCATTATGATAATGTGATTCAGTATTGTTTTATTGCAGTTATATCATGTAATGCATTAATAATAATAAGATAATGTCTAAATGATCTGCTTTCTCATCTATCTCGACAGGAAACTGCATTTTCTTTCCCATCACATATGAGTGTGTGGGAGTGTGTATATGCTGATATTCTGCAGATTGTCTCTGTTTCACCATGGCTGTGTGTGTATGTGTGCGTGCGTGTCGGGGGGAGGGGTACGTGTGTTCAAAGGTGTGTGCACACACGCGCGTGCGTGTGTGTGTGGGAGACAGAGCGCTACATGCAGGAGATGTGAGAAATGTTTGTGTGTGCAACTCACGCTGATCTCTGCTGATGTGATTCTCCTGCTGGTAGGTCTCTGTTTGACGGTAGCAGCTCTGTAGTCAGCCTCTGTGGGCTGGGAACGTAACATCACAGGGTCCTGCGATGCCAGCATCTCATCTAGCCTTTCTGTAGGGACCACAGTTCACACAGAGCCTGAATACAGATGCACAGTATATCATGGACCAAATAGTTTAGACAATCTTAATGCCAATCACAAACTAGAAAATATCACAACATTTACACGCAATATCGGGTCAACCACTCAGGCCTATTGATGTTAAAGTACATTCACAGTTGATAATTACATCACACGTATCACACAACTAAAGAAACGTTCACAATGTTGTATTGCACAAAACTGAACAGCTTTTGAGTCTCATACTATGTTTGGGAGCGTCCAGATTGAGAAGCAGGTCCTGACTAACTCAGAGCTCAGTGCCCACGCTGTGCTCCATCTCTCATGAACATGGTGTCTGATGATTCCTCAGCAGGTCTAATGATCAGTGTGTCAGTGATGATTCGTCAACAGGTCTAATGATCAGTGTGTCAGTGATGATTCGTCAACAGGTCTAATGATCAGGGTGTGTCTGTGATGATTCGTCAACAGGTCTAATGAACAGGATGTGTCTGTGATGATTCCTCAACAGGTCTAATGAACAGGGTGTGTCGGTGATGATTCCTCAACAGCTTTAATGAACAGGGTGTGTCTGTGATGATTCCTCAACAGCTCTAATGAACAGGATGTGTCTGTGATGATTCCTCAACAGGTCTAATGAACAGGGTGTGTCTGTGATGATTCCTCAACAGCTCTAATGAACAGGATGTGTCTGTGATTATTCCTCAACAGCTCTAATGAACAGGGTGTGTCTGTGATGATTCCTCAACAGCTCTAATGAACAGGGTGTGTCTGTGATGATTCCTCAACAGCTCTAATGAACAGGGTGTGTCGGTGATGATTCCTCAACAGCTTTAATGAACAGGGTGTGTCTGTGATTATTCCTCAACAGCTCTAATGAACAGGATGTGTCTGTGATGATTCCTCAACAGGTCTAATGAACAGGGTGTGTCTGTGATGATTCCTCAACAGCTCTAATGAATAGGATGTGTCTGTGATTATTCCTCAACAGCTCTAATGAACAGGGTGTGTCTGTGATGATTCCTCAACAGCTCTAATGAACAGGGTGTGTCTGTGATGATTCCTCAACAGCTCTAATGAACAGGGTGTGTCTGTGATGATTCCTCAACAGCTCTAATGAGCAGGGTGTGTCTGTGATGATTCCTCAACAGCTCTAATGAACAGGGTGTGTCTGTGATGATTCCTGAACAGCTCTAATGAACAGGGTGTGTCTGTGATGATTCCTCAACAACTCTAATGAACAGGGTGTGTCTGTGATGATTCCTCAACAGCTCTAATGAACAGGATGTGTCCGTGATGATTCCTCAACAGCTCTAATGAACACGGTGTGTCTGTGATGATTCCTCAACAGCTCTAATGAACAGGGTGTGTCTGTGATGATTCCTCAACAGCTCTAATGAACAGGATGTGTCCGTGATGATTCCTCAACAGCTCTAATGAACAGGATGTGTCCGTGATGATTCCTCAACAGCTCTAATGAACAGGATGTGTCTGTGATGATTCCTCAACAGCTCTAATGAACAGGATGTGTCTGTGATGATTCCTCAACAGCTCTAATGAACAGGATGTGTCTGTGATGATTCCTCAACAGCTCTAATGAACAGGATGTGTCTGTGATGATTCCTCAACAGCTCTAATGAACAGGATGTGTCTGTGATGATTCCTCAACAGCTCTAATGAACAGGATGTGTCCGTGATGATTCCTCAACAGCTCTAATGAACAGGATGTGTCCGTGATGATTCCTCAACAGCTCTAATGAACAGGATGTGTCTGTGATGATTCCTCAACGGACTCACCTCCTCTCCTCCTCCGAGCGGAAGCTTAGTGAAAGAGAGACGATATTTTAACAACAACAGAAAACCACTTGGGTTGACGTGCGTGCGTGCGTGCGTGTGTGTGTGTGTGTGTGTAAAGGTGTGTGAATGACTGTGTCTCTGTGCCCTCCCACTCACCCAGTTCCTCCAACTCCGCAGTCATGGACTTGGAACGCAACGTCAGGGTGGTGCTGGGCGCTCTCTTGGGTGGCGGGGGAGCTGTGGAGACAAGGCATGGTGAGGATGATGATGTCGAGGGCGTGGTCCCTCGGGCTCTGCCGCTCAGAGCCCGGCAGGCCTGGCCCAGCCGGAGGCTCCATCCTGTTTTCACAGCCTTCCCCTGGTACTCCTGATCACACTGAGACAGAAGCCTGTTCAGGCTGTGGGTGGACACGCTCTTCTTCATCACGCCTCTGTCACTCAGCAAGCACAGGGGGGCGAGACACATAGGAGTCCACTCTGTGTTGGAGTCTTCTGCCTTTCTGTCATGGTGGTCCCTCCTCTACTGGGTTGGAGGGCTCTAGCCAGGTAGTAACCTGGTAGTAACCAGGTAGTAACCAGGTAGCTGCCCTCCTACTTATCAGGCTCAGTCACGGAGGAGGTCTCTCAGTACTGTACATCGGCCAGTCACCGCCCCATGTTGTTACAGAGCCTCCGGTTCTGTCCACTGTCTGTGTTGTCACTGGCTCCCATTACTCAGTAACATACCTACATGCTGTGTAGAAAGCCGCCACCATCAACAGCGAGAATAGGACGTCCATGTCTCATCCCCGAGCCTGATGCTTATCTGGGCTCTACTCAAAACACCCTCATCAGCCCACTCAACACTTCAGCGGGGTACCATGTGGCCTCAGCAAGAGAGCTGAGAGAGAACTACCCAACCCAGAGCTACAGTCTACACTGCCACCCCAGCACTCAGACTGGTCCACAGATACGCACCTCTGCTGTCCGAAACACCTGTCAATAGATAGTTCCCTATTACCACAATACAGTCTATATCACTACATTTTAGTTCCTTATTACTACTACACAGTCCAAAACCACTAAACATGAGTTCACTATTACTACAATCCACTCCAAAACACTACATATTAGTTCACTATTACAATTATCCAGTCTTTAACACTAAATATTAGTTCACTATTACAATTGTCCAGTCCGTAACACTACATATTAGTTCACTATTACAGTTATTCAGTCCATAACACTACATATTAGTTCACTATTACAGTTATTCAGTCCATAACACTACATATTAGTTCACTATTACTACAATCTAGTCCATAACACTACATATTAGTTCACTATTACTACAATCTAGTCCATAACACTACACATAAGTTTACCATTACTACTGTCCAGTTCAAACCAAATGACAGCAGAACAGCTCATTGTCAACATTGTACAATTTAATCTCTGACAAAAGATTGTCCATAATATCACAGAGTAACGGTTTACATCACAAATACCTCCCACAGCACCGCAAGACATGTGCCGCTACGCATAATGGCAGCTAATATACACCAGCATAGAATGACACAATCACAGTTGCCGCTCACCAAAAACACTGTTGAGATACGGCATCCCTTCCAGTCTCTGTACAATACAGCAGCATATTCAACACACTATCCAACAGCCAGCCCCGTCTCAATGCACCCCGGTGGAAAGAAAGGAACTGATCAGCAAACATCTGGATGCCACCACAGCTTGGCTCCGCTGCTGCACTAAGCTGCTACAGATCTGATCTAGCTAATACGCTAATACACCACCAGTCAGCATATTCATGTAAAGTACGGATTGATAGAAAGAGAGAAAGAGAGAGGGATAGTAGAATGCAATACTTAATTCAAACACGCAGGGTGGTTGCTATGGTAACCGTGGCAGAAGCCAGGCTTGGTGCAGAGGGTTGTGTGTGAGTTATGAGGAGTGTGTGTGTGTGTGTCAGAGACAGCATGTGTATGTGTGTTTGTGCGCATATATGTGTGTGTCAGAGAGAGGAATGGAGGAAGGGCAAACAACAGAAAAAAGAAATAGACGTAGACAAAGAGAAAAAAGATAAGTGTGACAGAGGGGGGACAGGGAGAGTGTGTGTGAAACTGTCTGCAGAGTGACTCCCAAACCACAAAGAGCGACGGTCCCCTTGGCGGTTCTGCCAGAGTACTAACCAGCTTAGAAGAGCTAACATCATGGCAACACAGCCAGCCAGGCTGAGAACAGCCCCCAGGGTTCTCCCTCTCCAATCTGTCCCTCACACTCTCTGTGGCCCGACAACGTTCTCTCCCTGGACCTGCGGCCCTGTAGCGTCTTGACTGGAGGAGGGAACTTGACAGATGTTTTGAATCATGTCAGTAGCTACAGTATCATCTCACTACAGTCGAGCTGAATATATGCTGCTATGTTAGTATTATCACCATCAAATAAAAACGAAAAAGAAATATTGTATTTTGCATTACTACAAAAATGCGACATCTAAAAACATAACACGATGGGTATGAAAAATATATACTTCAGCCAACAATTCCAACCCAGCATTAAAGCAGGACATAATATTTTGTTCCATATGGACCAGGTTTTAGTGTTCATTACTGACAACAGGACTAACCATTTACCATTCCCAGATGTACAACTCAGTGACCTCCATCATAGCTAACACTCTGTCTACTGCTCCATCTTCTCGTTGGTCCCCCTCTCCCCACTGCTCTACTTACCTCTCACTCCCCCAAATTCAAAAGACTTCCCTGGCATGGGAAAGGAAATATGACACCCTGGAGCACAAGGAATATGTGAAATATAAGTGAATACCACAATGAAATTATATGAACTTCTAAGTAAAGAATTTACACAACGGTTTCAAAAGGAGGAAGGCATTCCAGAGTGTTATATTGTTAGCTATGTACACTGTTTTAATGTGCAAGTAGCATAAGTACACTATACGGCCAAAAGTATGTGGAGACCCGACCATCACACTTATTTGAGCTTGTTGGACATCCCATTCCAAAACCCTGGCCATTAATATGGAATAGGCACCCATGCAGCTGTAACTGCCACCACTCTACCCAGAAGGTTTTACACTTGATTTGAGTGTCCCTGTGGGAATTTGTGCCCATTCAGCCAAAAGAGCAATTGTGAGGTCAGGCACTGATGTTGGATGAGAAGGCTCACAATAGCTGTTACAATGCATCCCAATGGTGTTCAGCGGGGTTTAGGTCAGGGCTCTGTGTAGGCCACTCGAGTTTCGCCACACAAACCTTGTCAAGCCATTTCTTTATGGATCCTGCTTTGCGCACAGGGGTGCAGTCAAGCTGGAACAGGAAAGGGCCTTCCCCAAAGTGTTGCTACAAAAGTTGGAAGCACCCAATTGTCTAAAATGTCTTTATATCCAGTAGCATTAGGATGACCCTTCACTGCAACTAAGGGACGTAGCCCAAACCCTGAAACACAATCCCAGACCATAATCCCTCCACCACCAAACTTTACAGTAGGTACTATGCATTCCTGTAGGGTAGCATTCTCCTGGCATCCACCACACCCAGATTCATCCGTCAGACTGCCAGACAGTGAAGCAAGAGAACATGTTTCCACTGCTCCAGAGTCCAGTGGCGACGTGCTTTCCACCACTCCAGCCGACATTTGAGATTGCACATGTTGACGTGAGGCTTGCGTACAGCTGCTCGGCCATGGAGACACACTTCGTGAAGCTCTAGGCGCACAGTTCTTGTGCTGATGTTGCTTCCAGAGGCCGTTTGGAACTCTGTGGTGATGGATGCAACAGCTGATGACAATTTTCACACCCTTCAGCACTTGACGGCCCCCACGCTGTTTGCGGAGTCTACCACTTCATGGCTGGGCTGTTGTTGCTCTCAGTTGCTTTAACTTCACAATTACAGCGCTTACAGTTGACCTGAGCAGATCTAGTAGGTCGCGAACTGACTTGTGGCAAAGGTGACATCCTTATGACAGCCACTGAGCTCTTCAGAACGATCCCTTGTACTGCCAGTGTTTGTCTATGAAGAGTTCTTTGTGCTATCTGCTGGATTTTATGCACCTGTGAGCAATGGGCGTGGCTGAAACACCTCCACTCGATAATTAGTAGGGGTGTCGACATGATTCTGTGCATATAGTGTATGAATGAGTCGATGAATATTTGTTGATGAATGTATGTTTGCAATGTTTTCTGTGTTTTCCCTTTTCTCAAGGATACTTCACATTGTGTTATTTTGCCAAACTGATACAGAATTTTATAAATGCTTGATTCGATTTCAGTTGTTTTCTGGGTCTCCATTATTTGAGAGAAATATGCATAAAAAGTTACATTTGGCAAGAAAGTTAGGTTAGGTTCATAGCTACCTCTCTCTTTTTGTCCCTGTTTCTACCTTTTCAGTCTCAATAATGTTTAAACAGTACAGGAGAGTGTGACAGTGTAAATGTGTGTGTGGAAAGGCGAGGTGGAGGGCAGACTGGCACTATGACAGATGTGCTATCAGTTGTCCAGATGGAAGTAGGTCAGAGCTATTTGTCTCTGTCTCTCAGACCCAGGACTGCTACTTTTTCAGCAATTCCCAGGTTTTCCCCAAATTCAGTGTGGAGGTTTCCAGGAGGCAGCGAGGAATACGAAGAAATCCAAAAGCCTAAAACCACTGTCATTTACTGAATTTAGTTTGGCAACCTTGAAGTTTTAGGACCCTTTTGCCATGGAGACACAAATGCCTGCACACACACACACACACACACTTTCCAGAGGTCGTAGTAGCATAAATGAGTGGGAGCTGTTTAGCAGAGAGTTGATGAGATGCCGTTGACATGGAAACCACATGCATTTACAGTGTATTACTTACAATGTGGTGAAATCACCTGCTGTAAGTAATGAATACAAAATATTTTTGTCCTCTGGTGTCAGCTCCCATACCCATGAAAACATATTAATATAGATTCTAACAGAGATGACATAGATGGATCAGCTAACCCTATGACACAGGACCAGAGGATGAGGATATCACTACATATCAGTTCCCTATTATTAACTTCAAGTCCATAACACTACATATCAGTTCCC
The DNA here is from genome assembly GCF_011004845.1 of Esox lucius. Lineage (NCBI taxonomy): Eukaryota > Metazoa > Chordata > Actinopteri > Esociformes > Esocidae > Esox > Esox lucius. Next base: position 19,668,038 of record NC_047587.1, read on the forward strand.
TATTACTAACTTCAAGTCCATAACACTAGATATGAGTTCCCTATTACTACTACCTGTATCAAGTCCATAACACTACATATCAGTTCACTATTACTACTATGAAGTCAATAAAACTACATATCAGTTCCCTACTACTATTGTGAAGTCCATAAAACTACATATCAATTCCCTATTACTACTATGAAATCTGTAACACTACATATCAGTTCCCTATTACTACTATCAAGTCCATAACACTACATATCAGTTCCCTATTACTACTATCAAGTCCATAACACTACATATCAGTTCCCAATTACTACTATCAAGTCCATAACACTACATATCAGTTCCCTATTACTACTATCAAGTCCATAACACTACATATTAGTTCACTATTACTACTATCTAGTCCATAACACTACATATTAGTTCACTATTACTACTATGAAGTCAATAAAACTACATATCAGTTCCCTACAACTATTGTGAAGTCCATAAAACTACATATCAATTCCCTATTACTACTATGAAGTCCATAACACTACATATCAGTTCCCTATTACTACTATCAAGTCCATAACACTACATATTAGTTCACTATTACTACTATCTAGTCCATAACACTACATATCAGTTCCCTATTACTACTATCTAGTCCATAACACTACATATCAGTTCCCTATTACTACTATCTAGTCCATAACACTACATATCAGTTCCCTATTACTACTATCTAGTCCATAACACTACACATTAGTTCACTATTACTACTATACTGTACAGTCCACAACCACTACACACAGCGCCATTCACTGTGACACAGGACTAGAGGATGGAATGAGGAACAGGCAGTAGTTGAAAAAGACCAGCTACTGTACATGACAGAATGACAGGAGGGACCAGCAGGGCCGTCGCTGACACGGCACAAGGTGGATACAGTTCATGGGTCTTGGCAGCTCCGGGAGCCCAGCTCCGGGAGCACGATTACGCACTTCACATCCGACAGAAATCGCTGTGTGTCGCACGAGCAGATGGCCACGCGTTGTCGCTTTCTCCTCCCATGGAAGTACCCTCAGAACTTAGACCCTTGAGTGGGGCCCCTGCATAGGTTCAGGGGTCCCGGGCACATTAGGACAGCCTGGGAGAGCTGAGCACTTCAGCAGTGTGTATGAGTCATGGTGACTGGCCAGGAAGGGGCACCGTACCTTTCTTACGGACCACGTCCTCAGACTCAGGTTTCCGTGTGACAGAGACCACCTTCATCAGCAGACTGTTGCCCCCTTGTCTGATCAGAGAGACCACCTGCTTATGGCCCACTTTCACCACGTTCACACCGTGCACCTGGAACACACACACAAACACACACACACAAACACAGCATTGTAGACTGGAGAGAGACCTGTGAGACAACGGGGCTATGGTCCATTGGGTTGAAGAAGAGATAGAAGGGGGGTTGGTTACCTCGATGAGGAAGTCACCGGTCCTAAGCCCCGCCCTCCAGGCTACTCCCTCCACGTCCACAGACTCTAGATACTGGAGGGCAGGGAACGCTGGTGTTGGGGTGAACTCCTCAATGGGTGTCTCAGCTGGAAAGACAGAGAGAGAGATAGCAAGTTACTTGATGTAAATTCAGCAATGGACAACCAGATATTTGAACTTAAGTACACTGAGTCATCGAGTTACATATAAAGCTACACCCACACACATCTCAGGTCCACATAGGTACAGTTCTGTGGGTGAGGCTTCCAGATAGTTTTCTGATAATATGCAGGAATTCTGCTGTCATAGCTTCATGGGGAAGTTGGTTCCACCATTGTGGGGCACTGACAGAGAAGAGTTCTGATAGGGGTTCAGCAGCTGGTAGGGCGAGAATGCCAAGAGGCCATGATGTAAAAGCATAGTAGTAGCAGAGAGATGGAGTCTATAGAATGTTCTAAAAGAGTATCTGTAGCAAAGATGGACTCCATAGAATGTTCTAAGAGTTTTTGTAGCAGATATGGACTATATAGACTATTCTAAAATAGTATTAGTAGCAGAGACGGACTCCATAGAATGTTCTAAAAGAGTATTAGTAGCGGAGATGGACTGTATAGAATGTTCTAAAACAGTATTAGTAGCAGAGATGGACTCCATAGTATGTTCTAAAACAGTATTAGTAGCAGATATGGACTCTATAGAATGTTCCAAAAAAGTATTAGTAGCAGAGAGATTGACTCTATATAATGTTCTAAAACAATATTAGAAGCAGAGAGATTGACTCTGTAGAATGTTCCAAAAAAGTATTAGAAGCAGAGAGATTGACTCTAAAGAATGTTCTAAAACAGTATTAGTAGCAGAGATGGACTCTATAGAATGTTTTAAGTCTATCAGTACCAGAGAGGTGAGATACTAATGTCAATCACTTTAACACTGAAAATCTGATTACCCAAACACATTCATGCATTTAGGACAGGTCAACAAACACACACACATACTCAATCACACAAAGAAGTGCATGCCCATGTAAACACACCCACCCCCACAACCATACACACCCACCCAGACAAAATTGTGACTGGTTATATAGTGTGCATCTGCCTGAAGATAGAGCTACTGTTCACTATACTATATCTTCCATTTAATTCTGGACTAAGTCCAACAATCCCACTTAAACAGGAGAGCTCAAAAGGCTACTACATGTGTGTGTGTGTGTGTGCGCGCGTGTGCGTGTGTGTGGCGGGGGATATATAAAATGCCCTCCTGAATTATTGGAACCCTTGCTAAAGATGAAAAAGGTTGATCTTGCACTTAAAATATGAGAGATACTGAATATTTAATTATGATAAAAGATTTCAAACAAAAATACATTTCCCACAATTTTAGAATTGCAGAAGGTTGTTGAATCTTGCGATCGCCAAATGTTCAAAACCACAGTTAGACATCAACCTCCATGCCAACACACTAGTTGGATGTCTTTCCCGAAGGAAGCAGCATGGACTCGATGAAGTACCAGGACATTTCACAGCAAAATCTGTCTGCCTCACCCACTCATTGGATCCAACAAGACCTGAAAGCATTCCTCCAGATTCACAAAAGAATGTTTCACTGACTACTGAATCAAGCTTTTGCAATGGCCATCCCATATTCCCTGACCTAAACCCTTTTGAAAACCAGTGGGGTCAGATGGTGATGACAGTCCACAAGGACAAAAAACGGTCTCCAATCCCTTGCTGTGTTCTCCCACCTCATCACACACAGGAGGAGACTCAGTGCTCTTATCTTGGCAGGGGGAGGGAGCACTAAGTACAAATAGTAGAGGTGAAATAATCATTCCAGAGGGCTCTGCATATTGAAAGATAAACTGAACAGAAAGATAAATGAGAAATGTAAAGTTCTGGTTCCATGATGGGGAAAATGCTTATTTCTCTCAACTGTTGTGCACCAAATGTATTTTTATCCTTGTTAGTGAGCATTTCTCCACTGCTAAGAAAATCCTTCCACCTGACAGTGTTACATCTAGAAGCTGATTAAACAGCATGATAATTACAGACTTGCGCTTTGTGCTGAGAACAATAAAAGGCCACTCTAAAATGTGTAGTTTTGTAACACAACACAATGTTACAGGTGTTTCAGTATTGAAAAGGCTTTGGGTAGTATTGCGGAAGGCATTGGGCATGCTGATTGCAGGAATGTCCAAGATAATACAGATAAGGTCATGCAGAAAAAAATGTAATCCCCACTGATTGGTGGATGTTGGGGGCTGTTTTACATCCAAAGGGGAAAGGCAGGGTGCAGAAACGACTAAAAGCAGGGGTGTCAATTATTGTGGCACGCATGATTTTCAATAAATTATTATTTGTTGATGATAATAATTTTAAAGATTCATGATATTTTGAGTGTGATATCCAGTTGTAGATCAAGATAAACAACAATAAAATGTTTCTCAAATACTTTACGTTCATATTTAGGGTGCCAATAATACTTGAGGGCAACGTAGAAAGATACTGTCAAAAGACAAACAATATACAGACAGACAGACTGACAGATAGAGGTTGATAAATAGGTAAGTCACGTTTTAAAAATATGCATTTGTGTGAGGCTCATTTTCAATTACCCCTCTTGGATTCAACCAACAAGCTTCAATTAACCCCTGTTACCAGGGAATATTGCTGATTTAGCATGGACATATTAAGCCTGTAACTTTGAAGGAATTCTATTCACAGAACATAGATGTAATTTTACAACGTCACACTAGCCAAACATACACACCATGTCTGGAAAGTACCTGTTAAAATGGATGTACTGAGGAACAATGGGTGGACAGACTAAATGGACAGAGAAATCTACTGGCTCTACTTTAGACTAAATGGACAGAGAAATCTACTGGCTCTACTTTAGACTAAATGGACAGAGAAATCTACTGGCTCTACTTTAGACTAAATGGACAGAGAAATCTACTGGCTCTATTTAAGACTAAATGGACAGAGAAATCTACTGGCTCTACTTTAGACTAAATGGACAGAGAAATCTACTGGCTCTACAATAGACTAAATGGACAGAGAAATCTACTGGCTCTACTTTAGACTAAATGGACAGAGAAATCTACTGGCTCTATTTAAGACTAAATGGACAGAGAAATTTACTGGCTCTACTTTAGACTAAATGGACAGAGAAATCTACTGGCTCTACTTTAGACTAAATGGACAGAGAAATCTACTGGCTCTACTTTAGACTAAATGGACAGAGAAATCTACTGGCTCTACTTTAGACTAAACAGACATAGAAATCTACTGGCTCTATTTTAGACTAAACAGACAGAGAAATCTACTGGCTCTTCTTAAGACTAAATGGACAGAGAAATCTACTGGCTCTATTTTAGACTAAATAGACAGAGAAATCTACTGGCTCTACATAAGACAAAATGGACAGAGAAATCTACTGGCTCTACTTTAGACTAAATGGACAGAGAAATCTACTGGCTCTATTTAAGACTAAATGGACAGAGAAATTTACTGGCTCTACTTTAGACTAAATGGACAGAGAAATCTACTGGCTCTACTTTAGACTAAATGGACAGAGAAATCTACTGGCTCTACTTTAGACTAAATGGACAGAGAAATCTACTGGCTCTACTTTAGACTAAACAGACATAGAAATCTACTGGCTCTATTTTAGACTAAACAGACAGAGAAATCTACTGGCTCTTCTTAAGACTAAATGGACAGAGAAATCTACTGGCTCTATTTTAGACTAAATAGACAGAGAAATCTACTGGCTCTACATAAGACAAAATGGACAGAGAAATCTACTGGCTCTACAATAGACTAAATGGACAGAGAAATCGACAGGCTCTACTTAAGACAAAATGGACAGAGAAATCGACAGGCTCTACAGTACATAAGGCTAAATGTAAACTTGGGTTCATTGATCAGCAGTGAAGCTTTAGACAATCCCTCTGTCTTAAGTCATAACAGCTTTAGAGAGAGTTGGAGGAGTGAGAGAGGTACAAACTACTGTACATCTATGATGTCGGAGCAGAAAACACATTTAAGACGCCCGGCAAGGTGCCTGTGAGGGGTTGCTATAGTAACCATCATGGGGAGCAGGCACGTGCAGTGTGTCTGCGTGTGTGTGTGTGTGTATGTGTGTGTGTATATATATATATGTATGTAGAGGGAGGTATTTTAGTCGAGGACACTAACTCATAGTAAAGCTGAGAGCTGAGGGATGACTGAAAGAAGAAATAAATAAATAATTAAAAACATAAAAGTGAATTAGAATAACAGAAAGACACTGAATGAGTCAATTGATGACAAACTAGAAAGGAGGAAAATAAAGGTAGAGTAAAAGAGACCCATTCCTGTCTCCCTGAACACTGTGTGAGAAACAGATGGGAATTCAACCGACAGCTCATCCTAAAATGACGCCACCACAGGGACTAGGCACACACACACACACACACACACACACACAAACACACACGGACATATACTGTACATACAGTACACACACACACACGGACATATACTGTACATACAGTACACACACACACACACACACACGGACATATACGGTACATACAGTACACACACACACACACACAAAACAGATATAGACAGAAATGCAGAGTAGTAATAGGTGAAAGTGATTCTGAAATCTCGCTTGAATAATGAAGACAAGCTTTGTGAAAAGTGTTTTTTTCTCCAGCCTGCTAATGGATGCATTAAGAGTTGCATTCCACTCTTATGGCGAAGCCAGACCGGATTAACATATAAAGGTCTTCTTCAACTGTCTGTCTGTGTCCGTCTGTCTGTCTGTCTGTATGTCTGTCTGTGTCCATCTGTCTTTCTTTGTCTATATGTCTGTCTGTCTGTGTCCGTCTGTCTGTCTGTGTACACTACCTTTGGCTCCTCGCAGGACGAAGCCGAAACCTTCATTTTCTTTCTTCTGCAGCAGAGCATTCTTCTCCTCTATGATGTAATCACTGAGGGCAGAAGAGAGACACAGCAGGTAAGAGTCCAGCAACATAGTAACCGAGAGAATGGACAGACAGCCAGAAGGAAGGAGAGTGGAGAGGTATCAATGGAAAAAAACAGACAGACATAAAGACGGGAGAAGAGAGGGGAGGTAGTGATGGGGAAAGATTGGACAGACAGACAGACAGAAGGAAGAAAGGAAGGTGAGTGGAGGTAGAGATGGGATAGATAGGACAGACAGACAGAAGGAAGAAAGGAAGGTGAGGGGAGGTAGAGATGGGAGAGATAGGACAGACAGACAGAAGGAAGAAAGGAACATGAGTGGAGGTAGAGATGGGAGAGATAGGACAGACAGACAGAAGGAAGAAAGGAAGGTGAGGTAGAGATGGGAGAGGTAGGACAGACAGACAGAAGGAAGAAAGGAACGTGAGGGGAGGTAGAGATGGGAGAGATAGGAGAAATAATGGGAAATGGACAATGGGAGAGAAAAAGAGTGAAGGAGAGAGGGGAAGAGAGGAACCCAATGGCCTTGGAAACAAACATACACACCCACACATTCACACACCCACACATCCACACACCCACACATTCACACACCCACACATTCACACACCCACACATCCACAGACCCACACATTCACACACCCACACATCCACACATTCACACACCCACACATCCACACACCCACACATTCACACACCCACACATCCACACATTCACACACCCACACATTCACACACCCACACATCCACACATTCACACACCCACACATCCACAGACCCACACATTCACACACCCACACATCCACACATTCACACACCCACACATTCACACATTCACACACCCACACATTCACACACCCACACACCCACATGCTCAGACACACCTGAACCCCTTCTCTGATGACTCAGCTTAAAAAACTAGCTCACGGATCTCTGCAGTGTGTACAGTACATAGAGTGTGTGTGCGTGTAAATGAGTGAACGTGTTCCTTCATAATGTTTGTACTCACTGAGAGAAATTAAATCATCACACCATGTGTGAGAATGCTGATATGTGCTTTTGTGTTCCCAGTGACAGGGGCGTCATGAATCATAACAACATCAATATAGGCTACTGATAGGCTACTGACAGAGGCAACAAAAGACTGGAAAAGTTGTAAAATGCTTGAAAATAAACCCGGAGGAACATCTCTTCTAACTAGGCAAATTGGCAACAAATCAGGTAAATGACTGGGTATAAAAATCATCCCAGAGAGGATGAGTCTTTCTGAAGTAAGTGAAAGACTGAACGGGCAAATAGTGCAACAATTTAAGAATAACGTTTCTCAATGTAAAATTACAAAGAGTTTGGGGATCTCATCGTCTACGATACATAATATCATTAAAGGAATCAGAGAATCCGGAGAAATCTCTATATGCAAGGGACAAGGACGAAAACCAATATTGAATGGCTGTGATCTTCGGGCCCTTAGGTGCTACTACATTAAAAACAGACATGATTCTGTAGTGGACATTACTGCATGGGCTCAGGAACACTTCTGAAAACCATTTTCTGTGAACAGAGTACGTTGCTGCATACACAAATGCAAGTTACATTTTAACCTTGCAAGGAAGAAACCATATTTAAACAAGATATAGAACCGCTGCCACCTTCTCTAGGCCTGAGCTCATTTAAGATGGACTGAGGTGAAGTGGATCTGAAGAGGGCTGTGCACAGGAGATCTGACAGATTTGGAGCGCTTTTGCAAAGAAGGGTGGGTAAATATTGCCACGTCAAGATGTGCCATGCTAATAGACTCCTACCCAAAAAGACTGAGTGCTATGATCAAATCAAAAGGTGCTTCAACAAAGTATTAGTTTAAGGGTGTTCACACTTACGCAACCAGGTCATTGTGATTTTGTATTTTTATTTTTCACCCTCAAAGATTTCAGTTTGTTTTCCAATTGAATTGTTCAAGTTATAGGTCACATTAAAGGTGGAAAAGGTTCTGACATGATTTATCTTTGTCTCATTCTTTTACATCAGAACCTGCCATCCAGACAATGTATTTTTCAGGGAAGCCTTTGCATATTTCAGCAAGATAATGTCAAACCACATTCTGCATGTTTTACAACAGCATAGCTCTGTAGTAAGAGTCGGGAGGCTAAACTGGCCTGCCTCCATTGAAAACATTTGGCACATTATAAAATGAAAAATACGAAAAGGAAGTTATATCAAACAAGAATGGGAATTTCACTATCAAAAATACAGCAATTGCTCTCCTCAGTTCTCAAACGCTTACAGAGTATCTTTAAGCGTTTGAAGAAGAGGTGAAGGTGAAAGAAGAGGTGAAAGAAGAGGTGATGCAACACAGTGGTAAACATGCCCCTGTCCCAACCTTTTTGAAACGTGTTGCAGGCTTCAAATTCAGAATGGGCATGTATTTTTCCAAAAACAATACAATTTCTCAGTTTCAACATTGTTTTCTTTGTACTGTTTTCCATTAAGTACAGGGATACCTGATTTGCACATCATTTCATTCTGTTTTTATATGCATTTTACGCAGTGTCCCAACTTTCTTGGAAACAGGGTTGTAGTTTTGAATCTCTTTTGAATTTGAATGTCACCACATATTATTGAAGCATGATAACCAGTGATGTACATGGGATAAATATACAGTAAATATGTGTAAATGCTTTTTAAATCCTTGAGACCTTGAGAGGGTGGAGTGTTAAAGCTGTAATTCTGTAATTTGCTCATAATTACCTTAAAAATTAAGAGTTTAATCTGGTAATAGTTATTGTGCTACATTTAAGAAGTTGTGAAATTGGCTAGCCAGCTAGCTATCAAGATAAAAACCCATCAAAACATTGTTTAGAAAATAGCTTTCAGTTGTTTACCTTGCTAAGGTTGACATTTACAAAATAGAACAAAGTATGTTATATGGAGCAGAGGGCAGCTAAGGTCATGCGGGGAAGTTGTGTATTTCTACCTCTCCATAAGGACAGTGAAGTTTGTTGTCAGAAGACAATAGCATTTTCATAATGTCATGATGTAATTTCATCGATAGATGGACTATAAACTAGCCCACTACCCTGTCACTTCTCCTGGGCCCATGGTGACAGAGCCCTGAACTTCTGCCCTGTTTCAGCAGTCAGAGGTCCAGCTTTAACCCTCGCCCCTCCATAGCTCGAGATAAAAAACCTAGGTTTCATGTTTGTGAACAGTAATCATTTTCAGTAAGGAATCAGTTTGTGTGCTGAAATAACACGTCGCCTTAGATGTCACAATAATTGATCACTCTATTTCAGTTGTTTTCATAGTTCTATACGTATTCATGACAAATGCCTGGTTTGTATGGCCTTTCAGTTATTGTTCTGATGCTCTTTTGCTTCTTACAAAGGATATGATTGTTAGGTCAGCCAGGTTAACACGCCTACTCTTACAGTAAGTGTCAGGATCACATCTCACGTTAACAGCCTAGGCAGGACCTGGTCCCCGTCAATACCCTGGTCCTTGGGGTTTCGTCTTCAGACCAGCACCACTGCAACACCACCTCTGACAGTGTCTGGCTTCCCGTCCCTGAGCCAGGATGACGCAGGGCGCTACGCTGCTACCTGCAATTCATTCCATTCAGCTACATTGCTTAGACCTCCATTCAAGAGCTTTGAGATTGTATCCCATAGAGAGGCAGCTCTGCTGCTCGAGCTCCCTTTTAGCCGGTCTTTTGTTAAAACTGTGAGCAACTGCACTATCTCCCCCTCTCTATCTAAATTTCCCTCTTTCAATTTCTCCATCTTTTTCGAATCCTCTCTGGAAAAGAAACTGAGCGGAAACAATGCTCTTATACAAAGCGCCTCTTCTCCTGACAAGCTGACTCTGACATTTAGCGTGAACGTCCATCAGCAGGTACAGGTCCAGTGTCCCCTCTCACTCACACTGCACTAGGTACATGAAGGCAGGCACTCACACATGTCGGGGGGGGGGGGGGGGGGGGAGAAGACAGACATGGCCTAGAGTGGTCTGGGGGTCGAAGCCTCTGCCTACCATTGCAGCATGGGTCTAACTCCGGCCCAATGCTACTTCACTATCCTGTATGTTTCACACTGTCTTTCCTCTATCAATAAAAACGTAAAGACCCAAATGATATCATGAATAAATTCATGATAAATAAACCAATACACATGGACCCACATAAACAGTAATGTTCAGCTTTGAATGAGGCCTGTGTTAAGCACGGAACTGGGGTGATGCACTGACCCTGACTCACCACTAGACCGCAGCATCACATCACTCACCCATGCATGGGTGAACTAAAAGCTCTTAATATATTTAAAGTTAGGTTTAGGGTTAGGTATTTTTATGTACAACCCATTGAGGTACTTTAAGTGTTAAGGTATGAGAAATGCTTAAAAAAAACTGAAAACACATATACTGGAGTTTAAGTTGATTTGTCTCCATGGATACAAGCTCATAACCTTTGGATTGGAGTCAAAGGTCGAGCCGACATCCCCCATCAGGGTCCTGAATACTGTGAGATTTACCTGTATGAGGTGAAGTTGTCGTAGGATCCCACAGTGTAGTGTCTGAACAGTCTCTTGGTGCGGTCTTCTCTTGTCTCTGGAAAATAAAGAAATACACTTTCAGTGTGTGTGTCTGTGTGTCTGTGTGTGTCTGTGTGTCTGTGTGTGTGCACCAGTGTGTGGGTGTGGGTGTGTACACCAGTGCGTGTGTGTGTGTGTCTGTGGGTGTGTGCACAAGTGTGTGTGTGAGTGCGCGCGTGTGTGTGTGGGTGTGTGCACCAGTGTGTGTGTGTGGACCCCAGTGTGTGTGTGTGTGTGTCTGTGTGTGTGCACCAGTGTGTGTGTGTGTGTGTGTGTGGACCCCAGTCTGTGTGGACCCCAGTGTGTGTGTGTGTTTGTGAGTGGTCCTGCTCATTAGATGAATATATCCATCCTCCAGGAGGATTGATGACAGTCCTAACTAAATGACACTGCTGACTGAATTGAATGGAGCTCTTAACTGGACGTGCGTGCACGTGTGTATTTATTCCTTTTTTGGGAAGTGGGTGTGTTTTGATGATCCTGGAAGCGTTGATGACAGTCAGTCCCTGGATGTTCACTGCACCCTGTCACTATGTCGGAGCCAGTGACAGCTGACAGGTATGTCCACTACAGCAGACCAAATGTCTTGCTCCATCATATCCATTCCTTGAAATATCTCCTGACCCGTGCCATCTCCCCTCTTCACCATTCTTTCTATCATTCTCAGCTCTCTTTCAAACCTTCTCTCTTCCCTTCTTATTCACTCTGCATCAATCTATCCCCTCCTGCCGCTCTCCCTGTCCTTCACTCCCTCAGATAGTTCTGTTATCTCAGTGCAACCTGTTAAAGCTAGGATCACTCTCATTACCCATGCATTGCCTTTCTCTTTCCCACCCTGCACTGTCTTCCAGAGTGCAGAAACAGCCACGTGTGCCAGGTCAGAACAACACCGACAACTGTCAGCCACTCACACTGAAAACCAGACGGAGAGACGGCCGGAGGACACAGACCTTTACTACAAGAACACTGTCTGTCTTTCTCCTTCTCTTCTCATTCCTCCTACATATTGGACTAATGTCCTACATCTCCTGTGTGTAGTTGGTGAGGGTATAGGAGGTGATGTTATAGTGGGTGCTGGTGGAGGAGGTGATGTTATAGTGGGTGAGGGTGGAGGAGGAGGAGATTTTCTAGTGGATGAGGGTGGAGGAGGTGATGTTGTAGTGGGTGAGGGTGGAGGAGGAGGTGATGTTGTAGAGGGTGAGGGTGGTGGAGGAGGTGATGTTGTAGTTTGTGAGGGTGGAGGAGGTGATGTTGTAGTGGGTCTGGGTGGAGGAGAGGATGTTGTAGTGGGTGAGGGTGGATGAGGTGATATTATTGTGTGTGAGGGTGGTGGAGGTGAGGTGATGTTGTAGTAACTGAGGGTGGAGGAGGTGATGTTATAGTGGGTGAGGGTGGAGGAGGGGATGTTGTAGTGGGTGAGGGCGGTGGAGGAGAGGTGATGTTGTAGTTGGTGAGGGTGGTGGAGGAGAGGTGATGTTATAGTGGGTGAGGGTGGTGGAGGAGAGGTTATGTTCTAGTGGGTGAGGGTGGTGGGGGGAGGTGATGTTATAGTGGGTGAGGGTGGTGGAGGAGAGGTGATGTTGTAGTGGGTGAGGGTGGTGGAGGAGAGGTGATGTTGTGGTGGGTGAGGGTGGTGGAGGAGAGGTGATGTTGTAGTGGGTGAGGGTGGTGGAGGAGAGGTGATGTTGTAGTGGGTGAGGGTGGTGGAGGAGAGGTGATGTTGTAGTGGGTGAGGGTGGTGGAGGAGAGGTGATGTTATAGTGGGTGAGGGTGGTGGGGGGAGGTGATGTTATAGTGGGTGAGGGTGGTGGGGGGGAGGTGATGTTATAGTGGGTGAGGGTGGTGGAGGAGAGGTGATGTTATAGTGGGTGAGAGTGGTGGAGGAGAGGTGATGTTCTAGTGGGTGAGGGTGGTGGGGGGGAGGTGATGTTATAGTGGGTGAGGGTGGTGGAGGAGAGGTGATGTTATAGTGGGTGAGAGTGGTGGAGGAGAGGTGATGTTCTAGTGGGTGAGGGTGGTGGGGGGGAGGTGATGTTATAGTGGGTGAGGGTGGTGGAGGAGAGGTGATGTTATAGTGGGTGAGAGTGGTGGAGGAGAGGTGATGTTCTAGTGGGTGAGGGTGGTGAAGGGGAGATTATATTACATTTATGTGGATATAAATGTATGGACAAATGCTGAAAACAGATGTAATACACATTTAGACGTGGTAAACATTTCATTATTGTAATCCCTTATTTTGTTGCATTTGATTAGACATGTTTTTGCATCAGTGACTGCAGAATGTCTTCATTGATCACACCTTTTGATTTACACCGTAAATGTACAGCTTGTTGATCGAGGTGGAAATACTGTAATATAGAGTAGATGATTATATTCGGCAGTTATAAGTGTCACTTTGAAAAATGTGTCTGGGATATTTTTTTTTGCATTGATGGTTGTTTGATGGATTATACTAACAGTACTGCATTATTTTTGCAACGAATTGGTGTACTCATTGTATTTTAAACAAAGTAAAAAATGTGTAAAAAACCAATGAGAGCCCAATCAATGGTTTTGATTGTAAAAATAGGTGTGACTAAGTGTTGTAATTTTGTAGTTTTGTACTAAGAGTTTTGAAAAACCACACTTGTAAAAATAGTACGAATGTGATAAAAACACTGTAGGGATTTTCTCAAAGAGGCACATTTCATTATTCTACATGTTAGTGGCTGCAAAAAGCAGTTTCTATTGAACAAATATTCTATGAAGATGGGATCTGACCTAAAACATGAAAATATTTGTGTTGCTGTAGAAAGTATTGGCTTTGGCTAAGGTACCTGACCCTAATGGTATCCCAGGTCTTCTTTCAACAGTAACTGATCTGTTGGGTGATTTGGGTCACATTGATAGAATCAAAGTTTCACATGTTATTTTTTCCCCTTTAGGTATAGTTCTTGATAGAGAAGACAGAGGCAAGAGAGGGGCATATTACATATGTAATATATACTAAACCCTATTGGGCATCTGTGGGGCATCCTCAAACGGAAGATGGAGGAGAGCAAGGTCTCTAACATCCACCAGCTCTGTGATGTCGTCATGGAGGAGTGGAAGAGGACTCCAATGGCAACCTGTGAAGCTCTGGTGAACTCCATGCCCAAGAGGGTTAAGGCAGTGCTGGGAAATGATGGTGGCCACACAAAATATTGACACTTTGGGCTCAATTTGGACATTTTCACTTAGGGGTGTACTCACTTTTGTTGCCAGCGGTTTAGACATGAATGGCTGTTATACAAGCTGTACACTCACTACTTTACATTGTAGCAAAGTGTCATTTCTTCAGTGTTGTCAAATGAAAAGATATACTCAAATATTACAGAAATGTGAGGGGTGTACTCACTTTTGTGAGATACTGTATATGTTAATTGGGAACAACAAATACAATTTAATGTTGGGTAAGTGTATACCTTAGAGATTACACATACAGTATTCCTTTGTTGATAGGAACCTGGTTTTGCTGAGCCTGTCTATGTTTGACAGGGTTAACTGTGTGTTTACCTCCCTAACTGTTCACAACTAAGGATGTTGAGAGTAAACATCAGATCACTCATTTGGAGACTACTCCTAACTTTATGACCATAGCTACCTTACACAGCAAAAACGCGCGCACACTCACACACACACACACAGCCAGTGTGTTTGTACCGGGTGGTACTACCAGATGCAGTGTAAGTGTGTGTAATGCGGGCCATTCATCACCATGTCGTCTGTTGCCTGGAGCCCACGAGCATCTAAAGACTGAGCTCTGATAACACTGATAACCTGGACTACACATCCATACATCACAGAGAGAGAGAACGGAGGAAAGGAGAGAGAACAGAGAGAAGAGAGAGAGGAGAGAGATAAGAGAGGAAAGAGAGAACAGGGAGAGGTGAACAAGAGAAACGGGGAGAGAAAAGAAAGAGAAGCGATGGAAGAGAAATAAAAACAGAGGGGAATAGATAGAAGATGAAGGAGAAAGAGAGAGAGAGAGACAGATACATCCTTGTCTGTACTACTGTACATTGCCCTTCATTCACCACCAGTAGAACTTTACATTGTGGTGAAACCCAGGCTGGATCTAGAATACAAGAAATAATACATTATGATTCTGTTATTAGGTCAAGTATGTAGGTCTATGTGTCCTTATCTGTCTCTGTCTGTCCTTATCTGTATCTGTCTCTGTCTGTCCTTATCTGTCTCTGTCTGTCTGTCTGTCCTTATCTGTCTCTGTCTGTCCTTATCTGTCTCTGTCTGTCCTTATCTGTCCTTATCTGTCTCTGTCTGTCTGTCTGTCCTTATCTGTCTCTGTCTGTCCTTATCTGTCCTTATCTGTCTCTGTCTGTCTGTCTGTCCTTATCTGTCTCTGTCTGTCCGTCTGTCTGTCCTTATCTGTTTCTGTCTGTCCTTATCTGTCTCTGTCTGTCCTTATCTGTCTCTGTCTGTCTGTCCTTATCTGTCTCTGTCTGTCTGTCCTAATCTGTCTCTATCTGTCTGTCTGTCCTAATCTGTCTCTGTCTGTCTGTCTATGTGTCCTTATCTGTCTATATCGGTCTGTCCTTATCTGTCTCTGTCTGTCTGTCCTAATCTGTCTCTATCTGTCTGTCTGTCCTAATCTGTCTCTGTCTGTCTGTCTATGTGTCCTTATCTGTCTATATCGGTCTGTCTGTCTGCCTCTTTCTGTCTGTCTTTGTCTCTGTTTGTCCTTATCTGTCTGTGTCTCTGTCCGTCTATGTCTGTCCTCATCGGCCAGTCCTTCTGTCTCTGTCTGTCTCTGAAGCAAAACAGAACAACATAAGTTGGGTGTAAATGTGAAGCTGACATTTTACTCACACAAACACACACACACGAGCACACACACAAGTCTGTTTGTCTGTCCTTGTGGGGATCCAAAAAAGTATTCCCTATTTTCCCTATTGCTAAACCTAATCTTAAACATAAACCTAACCTAATCTTAACATCATTAATGCAAAAACTTAACATAACCTTCTGGTCCCCACATTTACAGTTAAGCCGGTATTTCTGTCTTTTACACACACAGAAAGATAGATTATGTTGGAGCTCACATTGCCAACTTCAGTGGATATAAATACAGGTCACCTGGGTTCATTAAGAAGTTGCGAACAAAGAGACTGCAGTAAGAGGGATTGGGATGGAAGGTGCTTGGGTTCACACTGAAACACTGTGACTGTGGCTGGCTGGACTGATGGCAGTAATAGACAACCACTTTAAATTAGAACGGGCAGTATTTTAAATATGTGCTTATTCAAATTTTGTTTTCAGTAAAAGCTGTAAAATTCAGATTCAAATTCAATTCAAATGAGCTCCTCAACATGAACTTTGCAATAACGGCATATGTGTGTGTGTGTGTGTCAATGAATGCACACTGGTTATCTCCAGGCAGGGTCAGATTGTGAGTTGTTTTGTCTTACTTTGAATGGTGCAAGCCACTTCACCTTGGATAACACACAAACACACACACACACACATACACACACGTACGTACCCTTCAGACACAGCAGCCTCTTACTGCTCCGTACAAGCCTGTGTTCAGTCGGGTTCTGCGCATTTCTTTGACTCCCTTCTGAAACCAGCTGGGTACATTAATGTCCTGACCTCCAGCTTACACAACATGACCAGCTAAAAGACCCTGCTTGATTTCAATGACCTCTGGCACAACATCTGACAAGAAACAACAACCACACACATAACATACATGTAGAGTCTATTAAAAGGAATGACTTACACACACATATAGTGTATACACACAAACACACACACACTAGTGGTCCATATAAGCTGAGTGGCTCATAGATCAATCGATCAGTAGGCATACACACCTCTCCCATTTTCCTCTCCCCATCTCCTTCCCCACTCCTCCCCCTTTCCTCTCCCCTCAATTCCTCCCCCATCTCTCCTCTGCTACAGAGAGCCTTCAGAGACTCATTGTAATGAGAACATATAATCACCCTTTCATTTTCTCTCTTTTTCTTTGTCTCACAATGCTCCTGTCCTCAATGTGTTTTAGATAAACAGTGGCTTTACTTAAGACTGACCCATTTCCACACAGAGCAGAGAGAAAGAGAAAATGGACAGGACAAAAAGATTTTCCCTACAGAAAAGAAGCAAACTATGTCCCGGATTTAGTCTGTACAATTGGCTTTTTAAATAAGATGAATAACTTTTGAATCAGGATAACTTAGAGCAGGTTCTAATAGGAAGGAGTTAGAGGCGGTCAGTGAGGGGAGGGGTGAGGCAAGGGACATGGGAGAAACCAAAAAAATATCAAGACAACTTACAAAAGGAAAGAACAAAAGCTGGATCTATTGTTTTGACAAATACATGTGCAGTCCATATATAGCTATCTGTTACTCTTCATACTGTTACTATGACAACAGGTATTCCAAGGTATTTCTGTATCAATCAATGCAAATGATTGCATGAAAAGAAACGATAAAGACGGGAAAAGTGGGATTAGCAATTTCAGAGCGGCAATTGAGGGACACACAGAAAGAGAAAATAATTACTAACAAATTAAGAAAAATGAAAAGAGCGCATTGAGACAGATAAACACTATGGCAGAGGAGTGATAAAGAAGAGATGGGAGAGAGATGGAGGAGAGACAGGAGAGATGGAAGAAAGGAGAGATATTAGAGAGATGGAGGAGAGACAGGAGAGATGGAAGAGAGGAGAGATATTAAAGAGATGGAGGAGAGACAGGAGAGATGGAAGAGAGAGGAGAGATATTAATGAGATGGAGGAGAGAGGAGATATATTAGAGAGATGGAGGAGAGACAGGAGAGATGGAAGAGAGAGGAGAGATATTAGAGAGATGGAGGATAGACAGGAGAGATGGAAGAGAGAGGAGAGATATTAATGAGATGGTGGAGAGAGGAGAGATATTAGAGAGATGGAGGAGAGACCGGAGAGATGGAAGAGAGAGGAGAGATATTAGAGAGATGGAGGAGAGAGGAGAGATATTAAAGATTGAGGAGAGACAGGAGAGATGGAAGAGAGAGGAGAGATATTAGAGAGATGGAGGAGAGAGGAGAGATATTAGAGAGATGGAGGAGAGACAGGAGAGATGGAAGAGAAAGGAGAGATATTAGAGAGATGGAGGAGAGAGGAGAGATATTAAAGATTGAGGAGAGACAGGAGAGTTGGAAGAGAGAGGAGAGATATTAGAGAGATGGAGGAGAGAGGAGAGATGGAAGAGAGAGGAGAGATATTAGAGAGATGGAGGAGAGAGGAGAGATATTAGAGAGATGGAGGAGAGAGGAGATATATTAGAGAGATGGAGGAGAGAGGAGAGATATTAGAGAGATGGAGGAGAGACAGGAGAGATGGAAGAGAAGAGAGATATTAGAGAGATGGAGGAGAGAGGAGAGATATTAGAGAGATGGAGGAGAGACAGGAGAGATGGAGGAGAGAGGAGAGATATTAGAGAGATTGAGGAGAGACAGGAGAGATGGAGGAGAGAGGAGAGATATTAGAGCGATGGAGGAGAGAGGAGAGATATTAGAGAGATGGAGGAGAGACAGGAGAGATGGAAGAAAGAGGAGAAGTATTAGAGAGATGGAGGAGAGCCAGGAGAGATGGAAGAGAGAGGAGAGATATTAGAGAGATGGAGGAGAGGATATGGAAGAAAGAGGAGAAATAGAGGAAAGATGGATCAAAGGTAGATGAGAGATGGCAGAAAAGTAAACGAGATGGAGGAGATATAGAAAAAGAGATACGAGAGATGAATGAGAGATAGGGGAGAGAGAGATAAATGAGAGATGGAGATAAAAGACAAATGGAGGAGAGACAGAGGACAGATGGAGGAGAGATAGAGGGATAGAGAAATAGATATGAGAGAGGAGCAATGGGGAGAGATAGATAGAAGAGAAAAAGAGGAGATATTGGACAGATGTAGGAGAGACAGGAGAGATGAGAAAAATTGGAGGAGATGGATTAAAATGGAAGAGAGGTGGCATAGAGGTGGAGGGGAGGTGAAATAGAGATGTAGTAAAGATGGAGGAGATGTGGAGGAGAGATGTAGAGTTAAACACTGAGGTGACAGTTATTTGGCAGCTGAAAACAGTGAAAAATAGGTCTGCAGTGCATCCAGCCAGTCAAGGTTGTCAGCTCATTTGGCTCTACACCAAGACTGACTGTCACTACAGAGACACCAACAGACAGACAGAGAATTTGAGGGAAAGGAGAGAAAGTGAGACTGCCAGTGACAGAGATGGCAAAAGAAATTGGGAGACAAATACATTAGTGAGAAAGAGACAAGGTAGAAGGATGGAGAGAGAGAAAGAACATGAGAAAAGAGGGAGAGAGAGAGAGAGAGCATTACTGGGTACTTCTGAATTCGAATCCAAACCAACCCTTTTCCAGTTTTTGTGAGGAGTCAGGGTGATTTGAAGTGCTTTGATCTGAGCAGACGCAGGCAGCCACCAGAAACACACCAAGGTTATTAATAGAACTGCCAGAGATCATTTGAATAATGTTCGTTGGAAACTGGTTTTACCACAGCCATAAGTAGATTGGGCAATATTCAAAATATCTTCATATAGTATATCTGTAGTTCATAACATTTCAGTCCAGAAACTTAAGAGCTTAGCTAAACTGACCAGGTATATGTTCAAAATAGCTAATTTAGGCACACAGGAAGTATTTGATCTAAACACTTAACCCAAGCCAAGTTGAGAGATACGGTATATCTACTGTACTTACCCGGATATCAGCCAAGACACATTGAGGAGGTCTGCTCTGCCTTGACAACGGCTACGACCTCATCTATCCTGCTGCTGAAAACTGGCAGGTCTGACACTAAAGGGCAACAATCCATCCTCCAGCTCCCACTGCCTATCGATAACAGTGCCCAGACTGCTCCCAGGCCTCCATTACTATACAGTTCTCCTGGTACCACTGCTACCTCTGATCCACGCACCAGTTACCCAGCATCCCTGCCATGAGCATATAGCTCTACATACAAAGTATCGCTATAACTATAGAATGTGATAAATACATTGAACCAATCGCATCCAATTCACTGTAGTTCTAACCAATAACAATCTACTTCATTATAGCTATAAGCCATCATGGCTACTTCATTATAGCTCTAACCAATAACATTTAAGCTATATCAATAGCTATAATCAATCACATAATCAGAACAGCTAGAACCAATTACAACTACTTCACTATATTAATCTCCAAACACATTCACTTCACTTAATCTAATTTAATTCACTATATGTACAAACATTCACCTTCTTCACCATTGCTTATTCCAATTACATATATTTCTGCCTATATAAACCCAGTCACATTTACTTCACTATAGCTATAACCAATCACATCTACTTCACTAAGAGTATTACTAACCACATCTCCTTAAATATAGTTAGAACCATTCACATCTAGTTCACCACAACTACTGTATAACTAATCATATCTAATTCCCTATAGCTATAACTAATCACATCTACTTGCCTATACTGTAGCTCTTACCAATTACATGTATCTCACTACAGCTCTAACCAATCACATCTGCTTCACTATAGATACATTTAGTAACATCTATTTTGCTAAAGCTCTAACCAATCATTTCAAATTCACCATAGCTATAGCCAATCACACACAGTTCACTATAGCTTTAACAAACCAAATTGACTCTAGCCTATCATATGTACTTTGCTGCAGCTCTAACACATCTCATTTATATCACTATAGCTATAATCAATTACATTTACTACAGCTGTAAAGAATCTAGTCCACCATTTAAAAGAATAATGTGACTGTTGGACAGAAACTCAACTGTTTAATGGTGCCCTGTGTTCTGCATTAACTACACCAGAGGTGCCTTTCTGAACAACCCCAGATGCTGCAGGCGGGAAACTTTCTGTAATCCAGGTCAAAACATCCAGCCTCCATTTTTCGAGTCCTATTTACCAATGTCCCAAAAGGCATTTAAAAGATCCTGTCAAGGAAAATGACACAGAAGCAATACCTCTATTCAGTATAAACAACTTTCTCTACATCATGACAATTTGTATCTCAGGGTCACGTTCCTGTCTTTTAGCAGTCCTTTCTTCTGCCTTTGCTATGTGTTTCTCCGGCCAGCTAGTCAGTCTCTTAATAGAATACACCAGCTTCCTTTCACTTTCCCTCAATCTCTCCCTCTAAACATCCAGGAGTGTGTATGCGTGTGTGCATGTGTATCCGTGTGGGAGGGTGTTTGAGCGTGTGTGTCTGAGGCAACACCTATAAATACCTCTGTTCTCTCTGAGGAGGGAGAGGTTCAATCATTCTGTTAGACTACTGTACAACATCTACATCATCATCTGTACGGAAACAGAGATGCTAAGACACACACACACTTACAGTACACACACGCTCCCTGGGGCTAGGGGGGGATGTATGGTAAGTCATGCACAGTGGAAGACTTGTGTTGAACACTTACGGTCAAATCACTGTATATATGTCCCTGTGTATGTATACAGTTAAAGCCAAAAGTATTGGCCCCCTAGGCACTTTCTTCAGATAGCAGTCATTGTCTGTTTATTTCACTATCAATATTACAGAACCTTTGTTTTGTTGTCACCCTATTCTCAACATTGTGTAGCCTTATTTTGTAGACTTAAGCCAAAATAACAGCAATCAAAGGCTTCCTATAACCAAGTATGAGCTTCTTGAACATCTGTACTGGCAGTTTGGCAAAGTCTTCATTTGCAAACTGCACCAGTTCTGTTCAATTGGAAGGCTGCTTCACAAGTGCCGTTTTCTCTCCACAGGGTTTCAACAGAATTTAGACCTGGACTCATTGCCTGACACAGAATAGTCAAGCATTTTGTCATGAACCATTCGTTGGTGCATTGTGTTCTGGGTCATTGTCCTGCTGAAAGACCCATGACCTTTAACAGAGTCCCAGTGTTCTGACACTGGGTTTAACATTGTGTTCCAAAATGCCTTGGTATTCTTATAAAGGCACCCATTTCCAGATGCAGCAAAGCAACCAGAAAACAGCACTGAGCGTCCTCCAACATCAGGGAAGGTTTTCATTGTCTCAAGGGTTTTTGCTGTCTGTAAACACTGAAGAGTACTTTACCAAGAAGCTCTAAGTCCATCTCATCTGTCCACAAGAAACTGTCCTAGAAGGATTGTGGAATATTCAAGTGTTTTGGCAAATTGCAATCAGGTTTTCTTCTATCTCTCTCTCAGAGTGTTGCTACAGTAGGAGTGAGGCACCTGTGTAACCTTGCAGAGGTCAGGTCAATCAAGCAAGACGATCATTTCAATACTGTCAATTGTAATTACACAAGTTATTCAAGCGAGTATACGATAATCATTCCTAAATATTCCATGTGAATACAAAACGATGAGAAGGAAAGTATTTAACATTCTTACAAAATTGGAGGAGAGGCATTTCAGGCCTCTTGCCTCAACCCAGTTGAACCAGTCAATCCAAAATGCATTTTGCTGGAACAGATTCCTCCAAGTCTCTAGTAAACAGAAATGTCATCCCCCAGAGTTTCAAGGCGTAGGTCAACACCCATTATACACCATTTACCAAAGAACAGACAAGAGCCAGGCAGCCCATCAGATGTAGAAATCTGAAGCATCCGGTCATTTCTACTCCACACAGATAGAGGAGCCCAGTGGATGGGCCGTGGAAGTCTAGGCACAGAAAACTCACTGATGGAAACAAGTATTAAAGTCATTTTTCTTTACTTCTGCCCCATTTCTCCCATGATTTCGTTACATCCAATTTGCAACGAAGGCTTCATTGTAGCTACTCCCGGGATTAGGGACAGTTGGTGTTCAGATAAAAGTCTTTTAAATAAATAACATGCAATGTCATTTTGATATCTGTAATGCTACTCACTTAACATGTCTAGACCAGTGTAGACCATAATCCTTACGAGCCGGAAGGAACCCACACTACGGGCCTTCAACCTCGACTTCATTCAATGGCAAAAAAAGCCACAAGGATTCAAGAGCGCGATAGACGCAAGGCAAGCATATTCAATCACTAATGCAAAAGCCCTGTATCTTCTTGTGACATGATGCATTTTCTGTCTGTAGAAACTTAATGTACCCCTTCCCTAGAACGATCTTTAACTACCTCCTCTCCCCAGCCAGGCAAGCCATTGAATGCACGTGCCCCATTCTGGCGTCCCAATAGGAGATACAGTATTCCAGGGAGTGCTAGCAGTGACACAAGCCTAAAGACTTTGTCCCGCAAAATGTCAAGAGGATTAACGGCGAATGAGGTCCATGAGGGGAAATGAGTGCTGGTTTGCAAGATGTTATAATATGACAGGGGCCTACAAAGCAAGACCGGGAGCCATTCTGTGTGAGGGAGTCCTTTGCCTCCAACTTCATGGAAGAGTGTGCCAGTCCTGGGCAACATCTTGTGTAAGCTATGTGTGTAAACTATGTGTGTAAACTATGTGTGTAAGCTATGTGTGTAAGCTATGTGTGTAAACTATGTGTGTAAGCTATGTGTGTAAGCTATGTGTGTAAACTATGTGTGTAAGCTATGTGTGTAAGCTATGTGTGTAAGCTATGTGTGTAAACTATGTGTGTAAGCTATGTGTGTAAACTATGTGTGTAAGCTATGTGTGTAAACTATGTGTGTAAACTATGTATGTAAACTATGTGTGTAAGCTGTGTGTAAGCTATGTGTGTAAGCTATGTGTGTAAACTATGTGTGTAAGCTATGTGTGTAAGCTATGTGTGTAAACTATGTGTGTAAACTATGTGTAAACTATGTGTGTAAGCTATGTGTGTAAACTATGTGTGTAAACTATGTGTGTAAGCTATGTGTGTAAGCTATGTGTGTAAACTATGTGTGTAAACTATGTGTGTAAGCTATGTGTGTAAGCTATGTGTGTAAGCTATGTGTGTAAACTATGTGTGTAAACTATGTGTGTAAACTATGTGTGTAAGCTATGTGTGTAAACTATGTGTGTAAACTACGCCCAACAAGCAGCCACCCGCATTGAAATGACAGAGCTTCTTCTTCCATTAACGTAGCTATGGCAACTGTTCCATGCAGTGTAGTTGGTGGAGCACGGCACTTCCAGGGTTCTGAGTTCGATACCCACAACAGTACATTTTTTACATTCTAGTCATTTAGCAGGCACTGAAATCCAAAGTGACATACAAGATTGCTAGACAGCTAGACTCATATTACATGCGTTCTACCCAATCAATTAGTTAATTACTATTTTCTTGTTACTTCTCTGGTATTAGTGGTGATCAGGTAAAGGTGATGGAGGTATTTAATGCAGCAGGCATGTTTAGGTGTATCTGTCTGGGCTGTGGCTCCTTCTTCGTCAAAGAACAGGCTACTGGGCAAACCTTTGAGAGAAGGAAAACTCCGGTCATTTCTATTCGTCCTTACAACCTATTGCTTAGGATCGCATGGCTGTTAATGCATTTGGGAATCAAGTACTCCGGAGTCATTGAGTGTGATGTGGACACCAGGTGACGAGACAGACTCCCCCTCCCGCTTTGAACTACTTGATACTGAAGCCCAGCGTGATCACAGATTTAAACGAGGTAATCCCAGTTAATGATCCAAGGTCAGTTTTGCATTTCAACTCCAAATGATTATGATGACTGACACAATGTTAGAATTAAAACGATTTGTTTAATTAAAACGATTTGTTAGCTTTGCCATTTCTTCTCATCTGCAGTTATTCTTTAATGTAAGAGAGCATGCCAAGGCCCAGTCCTGTGGACACCACCACACTGCTCCAAGATGACCCTGCTAGGGACAATTATGATGACCTAGAGAGAACCTAGAGTTTACAGAATTTGCAATTCATTAATCATATGCTGTCTTCCCTGTTTTATCTTTCCTTTAGTCTGCCCCATCTCCTCTTTACTTCTCTGTCCCCATCTCCTCTTCACTTCTATAGAAAAAGGTCAGTTGTTGCACTGTGTGGCCATTCTGACTGTGGCTAATGATAGATTCATGTAAATTAAAGTAAATATACATGCATGTCAATGTACAGAAATAGCTACTAATGCTATCTTTAGCTATGTGATTTCCAGTGCTATACAATTTTAGCTAGTTAAAGTTACAGTGCACCTACAGTCAATCTGATCAAATCATATTGTTTTGTATTTTTATTGACAAAGGTTTTGATAAACAATCACTTTCTGGATTGAGTAGAACTTTCAGTTAACCATCAGTCTTAAAAAGAGAGGTTTAAAAATGTTTTGTTTAGACGAGGTGATCCCAGTAGTAATGTAAACAGGTTTATATTTTTAATTAGTTTTTCATTTAACCATATCCCCAAAACCATATCCCATGTAGGCTATTCAACAAGCAAAAGGTGTTTATCTGTGTGTCAATCCTCAGGTGCAAAAGGCAGTCTCATTGCTGGCAGTATTGAATTATAACCACCACAGATCAGCCATGCAGAACTCACAATGATGTAAGTCTCTCTAAGTCTTCCTAAATCTTCCACATAGCACATTACCATGAAGTGGAATGCAATCAGAACACCTTGTAACAAAACTATTGCTCACTGCAACTTCATTTACAATGGAGGCTGCTAGTTTAAGGAAGTTATTGTCTGTCTCTTAATTCTACTAATATTGAATCAAATAAGATGTATTTTTGTTGCATTGAAGACAAAATACATTAGAATAACATCTACACCCCAGACCTGGAAACAGCAGCTGGAAGTCGGCAAAATCATCTGACCAAGTGATGGGAAGAAGAGCTGTGATATGACAAAAACAGTAGGACTACTACCACATTGCACTAGCCTGTAACAAATCACTCAATTCAGCCCTCAGTACA
The DNA here is from genome assembly GCF_011004845.1 of Esox lucius. NCBI lineage: Eukaryota > Metazoa > Chordata > Actinopteri > Esociformes > Esocidae > Esox > Esox lucius. The sequence goes on from NC_047587.1 coordinate 19,693,888, forward strand.
AAATAATCAACATTATTCCAATTAGATTTTTCACTATGAAATTACTTATTCAAAATCATTTATATTTAATTAATTATTTGAAAACCATAATCTAAGGCTGGTTCAATAACATGAAATAATGATAATATGCGCTAAGTATAGTATGCAGTTCATATAGTATGCACTTATTCTATTAAGTATAGTATGCACTAAGTATAATATGCACTAAGTATATCATGCACTAAGTATAGTATGAACATAGTATAGTATGCACTTAGTATAGTATGCACTTAGTATAGTATGCACTTCAGATTCTGATGACAGGTCCACTGTTGGCAGGGTAAATTGAAATGAATATGCAAAATAAAACAGAACAGATTAACAGTCCTGACAATCACATCGACGGGTGGTCAAATAGAACCAATGGAAAGCCTACAATTGTTCTGACAGGCTGCAGTCTCAACGTTGACCCAAACACTACACAGTGTTCTGACAGGCTGCAGTATCAACGTTGACCCAAACACTACACAGTGTTCTGACAGGCTGCAGTCTCAACGTTGACCCAAACACTACACAGTGTTCTGACAGGCTGCAGTATCAACGTTGACCCAAACACTACACAGAGTTCTGACAGGCTGCAGTCTCAACATTGTCCCAAACGCTACACAGTGTTCTGACAGGCTGCAGTATCAACGTTGACCCAAACACTACACAGTGTTCTGACAGGCTGCACTCTCAACGTTGACCCAAACACTACACAGTGTTCTGACAGGCTGCAGTCTCAACGTTGACCCAAACACTACACAGTGTTCTGACAGGCTGCAGTCTCAACGTTGACCCAAACACTACACAGTGTTCTGACAGGCTGCAGTCTCAACGTTGACCCAAACACTACACAGTGTTCTGACAGGCTGCAGTATCAACGTTGACCCAAACACTACACAGTGTTCTGACAGGCTGCAGTCTCAACATTGACCCAAACACTACACAGTGTTCTGACATGCTGCAGTCTCAACATTGACCCAAACACTACACAGTGTTCTGACAGGCTGCAGTCTCAACATTGACCCAAACACTACACAGTGTTCTGACAGGCTGCAGTCTCAACATTGACCCAAACACTACACAGTGTTCTGACAGGCTGCAGTCTCAACGTTGACCCAAACACTACACAGAGTTCTGACAGGCTGCAGTCTCAACATTGTCCCAAACGCTACACAGTGTTCTGACAGGCTGCACTCTCAACGTTGACCCAAACACTACACAGTGTTCTGACAGGCTGCAGTCTCAACGTTGACCCAAACACTACACAGTGTTCTGACAGGCTGCAGTATCAACGTTGACCCAAACACTACACAGAGTTCTGACAGGTTGCAGTCTCAACATTGTCCCAAACGCTACACAGTGTTCTGACAGGCTGCAGTATCAACGTTGACCCAAACACTACACAGTGTTCTGACAGGCTGCACTCTCAACGTTGACCCAAACACTACACAGTGTTCTGACAGGCTGCAGTCTCAACGTTGACCCAAACACTACACAGTGTTCTGACAGGCTGCAGTCTCAACGTTGACCCAAACACTACACAGTGTTCTGACAGGCTGCAGTCTCAACGTTGACCCAAACACTACACAGTGTTCTGACAGGCTGCAGTCTCAACGTTGACCCAAACACTACACAGTGTTCTGACAGGCTGCAGTCTCAACATTGACCCAAACACTACACAGTGTTCTGACATGCTGCAGTCTCAACATTGACCCAAACACTACACAGTGTTCTGACAGGCTGCAGTCTCAACGTTGACCCAAACACTACACAGTGTTCTGACAGGCTGCAGTCTCAACGTTGACCCAAACACTACACAGTGTTCTGACAGGCTGCAGTCTCAACGTTGACCCAAACACTACACAGTGTTCTGACAGGCTGCAGTCTCAACGTTGACCCAAACACTACACAGTGTTCTGACAGGCTGCAGTATCAACGTTGACCCAAACACTACACAGTGTTCTGACAGGCTGCAGTCTCAACATTGACCCAAACACTACACAGTGTTCTGACATGCTGCAGTCTCAACATTGACCCAAACACTACACAGTGTTCTGACAGGCTGCAGTCTCAACATTGACCCAAACACTACACAGTGTTCTGACATGCTGCAGTCTCAACATTGACCCAAACACTACACAGAGTTCTGATAGGCTGCAGTATCAACGTTGTCCCAAACACTACACAGTGTCCTGATAGCAAGCAACGGGCATCAAACAATGTTGATGTAGCTTGTTATGGATAATTAAATCGTTAATTTCATCTGTGGAGGAGTGAAACTATATCTACAATAATTCTAACTAAGACATCTCTGGACATCTATATTACAACAAAATGTGATGTGTGGTCATATGCGATTAACAGTTGTAATATAAATGTTGTTAGCATATTAAATAACTACTCTATAACCTCAGTAGCCTATATTTAGTGTTTGTGTAATATTTCAACCAATATAAGGCATTCATTTTCAGGATGCATTGATTTTTGCTTCTGTACTTGGCAGAATAATGTAAACCATGTGTCCATGTAAAATACTAAATATTTTCCCAAATTTTTTAAGTTGCATATATTACACATAGGGAAATCCCAACACTCATAGAGATTTTGGACACTAGAAAGGCTCATACCAAACTTTGAACACATAAACATCAAAGTGTAAAACATGTATGATATTTATTAGCAAGACATTACACTGTCTGTTTTCAGTAGCTGGATTTGTATAAATAAAGTGGACATAACCAACAATAGAATGATATGCCACCCCATGTAAAATATTCCAGAAACACCACCGCCTCCCAGACTCTCCCAGGGAGGTTCTCCACTGTGTATTGTTTCAGACTGTGTACCTGTATAAGCTCTCTGTGACAACTGTGAAGAAAAAATATATATTTCTAAAATGTATTTGATTTATTTAAAAAAAAACTTTGCAAAAAACAATGATGTCAATTTTTTTATGAGCTTTTGGTTGAAATTAAACATGTTGAACAAGCCATATAATCACTTTCAATCACAACAGTCGGTAAAAGCACTTCCAATGAACAACAGTCAGTAAAAGCACTTCCAATGAACAACAGCTCCGTTCCATTTTTATAGTGACTCGGACACACCTGGGGACATAAAGCAGTGACTGTATACAGGGCCTTTTCAAAGTTCAGGTGCCTGGTGATTACATGTGTCGGTATTGCATTAAACTGTCTGTGTCTCTTGGTGTATCTTGGTGTACGTTTCTTATACTATCACTTACTCAAAATACAGAGAGACGTGTTAACATGCAGAAATGAACACGTGTCAGTGGGTTAGGTAGCACCGTGACAGAGTGTGTTGTCACTGACTCATCTTAGAGCCCTGATATCCAATGCAGCTCTAGATAGATATGTCTCCTTGCATGGGCGTGTGTTCTAAAACCAAAAAACATGTCAGCTGGAAAGACTTTCTAGGTTTCTTCCTGCACCCCAGAAGCCTCTGTCTCCTGACTGTTCTCTCCCTTCCCCTTTCAGCCGTGACTGGCTTTCTCTCCTGCTGCAGAGGTCCCATGATTAGCATTCCAGGAGCGGAATGGAGGAATAGAGGGAGGGGTTGAGGTAGAGAGAGCCAGAAAGAAAGGGAGTGTTGAGAGACTCCCTAACTTGTTAATGGGCATACTAAAAATAGAGCAGTCTGTTCTGTATCTGATGGCTGATTCAGAAGTCTGTGAGTCATTCCACAACTCAACACTGGGGAGGGGGTTTTGAGTGGGAGGGGGGGCGAGTGGGTGGGAAGGAGTGTGGGAGGGAGGGGATGTTGAAGAGCAGAAAGGAGTGGATAAATACAGTACAAAAAAGAAGTTCAACCTTTGTTGCTGATGTAACTAAAACAGTAAGTAAAAACTTGCATGTCAGTATCATAACTTAGTTCAGAAAGCTGCAATATGACGTTAGCAAACAGTATACCACAAGTGCTATGTGAACTGCACATAAACACTAACACCTGTCGTATAAACCCACAGCCTGTAGCATTTCAACACTATCACTCAATGTTCTGTACATTCAATCAATGTGCTTTTCTTTCACCCTCTGAATTTCTTTACCCATCCATCTCATCCTACTTTTGCCTCTGTCCCTAACCTTCATCCCTTATTTCCTCAACCTTCCTTTATCCTTTCTCTTTTCCCTCTCTATTTCTCTCTCCTCTTTTGCTTTTGTCTCTCTTTGGTCCCTCCCTCTCTTTATGGTTTTATGTTTTGCAGCAGTTTAGGAAGTGCAGCTCCATTTCCTCGTCATTCTGTGTCCAGGGTAAATATAGCCTATCGTCTCTTAACAGCCAGGATGGCCAATGGCTACCTTTCTAGATAGAAAAGCTGTGCTCACTGTGTGTGTGTGTGTGTGTGTGTGTGTGTGTGTGTGAGTGTGTTTTAGGTCTAACTATACTCATGGGGACCAAATGACCCCATGAGTATAGTAAAACCAGAAAATAATTGACTCACAGGGACCTTTTGCTGGTCCTCATGAGGCAAAAGTCAATTTCAAGCTCGGGGTTTAGGTTTAGGGTCAAACTTACAATTTATTTTAGAGTTAGGATTGGGGTTTCTTTAAGGTCCAGGCGTTGTTGGTTAGGTTTAGGGTTAAGGTTAGACATTACATCTAGGTAAAGTTTAGGCATAAATGTTACTTTATTGAGGTTAAGGTTAGGGTTAGGGTAAGGGTTAGGGTTAAGGTTAGGGCAAGGGAGCATGCAATTTCTATTTTCTGGTCCCCATGAGGATAGCCATACAAACTTGTGTGTGTGTGTGTGTGTGTGTGTGTAATAAAGAGTGATAAAGAGGGAGAGCAACAGACAGAGATGACAGGGAGAGAAAAGGGTGAAGTGTCACTAATTAATAACAACAAAGATTTACTGAAGGCCTGACCCTGACTTAATTTTACCAATATTTTTTTCTATCTCTCTCCCTCTCTCCCTCTCCCTCACTCTCTCTCTCTCTCAATTCAAATTATATTTAAATGGCTTTATTGGCATGGGAAAGATTGCCAAAAGCAAGTGAAAAAGAAAAACAGAAAAAGATGAAGTAAATAATATGTAAACATTGCATTAGAGGCCTTTATACATTATAAGCTAGGCACATTGTAGTAAAGATCTGCAAACAGGTATGAATAAGCACGACAAGGGGAAATAAACAGTGTACATGGATACTGGTTAAGCCCACAATGTTTAGCTTCACCGGTTCTCTTTTCACATGGCAAGGAGTAACAAATCTCACTGCTGTAATTAGACAGAATTTGCAGAATTTCACCTAACAGACATGGGAGTTTGCCAATGTTTGTCTTTGTGAGTTTTTATGATTTGAGGGAAATCTCTCTTTCTCTCTTTGACACTGACCAAAACATTACTGCTAAACAAAGATAGAGAGATGAAAAGAGGGCTAATGGATGGCGGAAGAGATAAAGAGAGACAATTGAGAGATGGGAGAGAATCAAAAAAGAGAGAAAAGTAGAGAGAGGGAGAGACAGAGAGAATGAAGGGGGCGGGATAGGAACTGAGACATGGAGGAGGGAGACTTAGAAAGAGAGAGAGACAAAGAGATAGGGGAGGGGGAGAGAGAGAGGGTGAGATGGAGGGGGACGCAGAGATGGAAGGGGAGAGCGGCAAAGGGGAAGGAAGGGGTAGAGTTTGAGACAGAGAGACATGGACAGCAGGTGAGGTTCGGGGCGACTGGGTGGGAGACCCGGCAGCACACAGTAACCTCATCACACACAGATACACAAACCCAAACAGACACACACACACTCAGAAAAACACACACTCGTAAACATACACACCCACTCACAAAAACACACGCACAAGAAAAAACACACTCACTAGCAAAAACATAGACACACTCACAAAAACACACACATTCACAAAAACACACACACACTAAAAAAAACACACACTAGCAAAAAAATACACACTAGCAAAAACACACACTCACATACACACTCACAAGCACACACTCACACAAACAAGTCTACAGACACAGAGCTGTGTTGTTTGGGTTAGTTAATTGTAGACAGGGCTGTCTTTCCTGCTTCACTGAGCTGAGACACATAGCCCTGACTGTCAGTGATGCCTCATTGCTTACTTTCAGATAAACAAGGCTGTGCATTTAGGTATGTGTGTGTGTGTGTGTGGGGTGGGGGGGTGCTTGTGTTGACATGTGTGAGCCTGAGTTTGTGTGTGTCTTCTACTAGGTTAACTATGTACATACTTTTAAAACATCTACAGTTGGATACTTGTATGGTCACAAGTTCAATAATCTATTCACCTAGATTAATTTCTTTTAGCAAAAAAGTTCATATTCAACAACAATATATAAACAATGAACGTTTCTATACTTCAATACCCAGTGGAAATAAATGAATGACAGGCCAGGAGAAAAAGTGGAGGTGGGGCAGAGGGTGAAACAGATAGAAAGAAAAAGGAAAGAGACAGAAGAGAGACATCAAGGAGAGAGATGAACAGAGAAACTGGAAGTGAGAGAGGCTGTATAACAAGCTGTATATAGAATTTTCTTTCACCCCTCCTAAACTACACTCTGACCCCTCCGAACTCACTCTCTGACCCCTCCGAACCCACTCTCTTACCCCCCCTAACCTACACTCTGACCCCTCTGAACTCACTCTCTTACCCCTCTTAACTCACTCTCTGACCCCTTATAACCCACTCTCTGACCCCTCCTAACTCACTCTCTGACCCCTCCAAAACCACTCTCTGACCCCTCCTAACTCACTCTCTGACCCCTTATAACCCACTCTCTGACCCCTCCGAACCCACTCTCTGACCCCTCCTTACCCACTCTCTGACCCCTCCTTAACCCACTCTCTGACCCCTCCTTACCCACTATCTGACCCCTCCTTACCCACTATCTGACCCCTCCTTACCCACTATCTGACCCCTCCTTAACCCACTCTCTGACCCCTCCTTACCCACTCTCTGACCCCTCCTTACCCACTCTCTGACCCCTCCTTACCCACTCTCTGACCCCTCCTTACCCACTCTCTGACCCCTCCTTACCCACTCTCTGACCCCTCCTTACCCACTATCTGACCCCTCCTTACCTACTCTCTGACCCCTCCTTACCCACTATCTGACCCCTCCTTACCCACTCTCTGACCCCTCCTTAACCCACTCTCTGACCCCTCCGAACCCACTCTCTGACCCCTCCGAACCCACTCTCTGACCCCTCCGAACCCACTCTCTGACCCCTCCGAACCCACTCTCTGACCCCTCCTTACCCACTCTCTGACCCCTCCTTACCCACTATCTGACCCCTCCGAACCCACTCTCTGACCCCTCCTTACCCACTCTCTGACCCCTCCTTACCCACTCTCTGACCCCTCCAAAACCACTCTCTGACCCCTCCTTACCCACTATCTGACCCCTCCGAACCCACTCTCTGACCCCTCCCAACCCACTCTCTGACCCCTCCCTCCAGCTACACAGCAACTCCTCTGTTCAACACACACTCTGTTCAACACACACACACTTTGATGGCAGTTCATAATCCTTTATGGCTTCAATAAAGACACCAGCTGTTTACCAATAAACCAATGTAAACACGTAAGGAGTAGCTACAGAAATGAATGCAACATGCATGTTTTCCTGATGCCTTTCCTCCGCCTGACTGGTTTTGCTTTCCTTCCGCCTGACTGAGACAGATGGTGAATTCCTCATGGTGTGCAAAGTTGATGCCTCCTGAACAGCGTGTGTGTGTGTGTGTTTGTGTGTACATGTGCCCAAAGTAAGAGGGACTCTACAAATGAGAGGGCTGAAATAAATAATATTGTACAAGAATGGCTGAATCAGCACCATGGACAGGACCCACACAACATTATCAGAACCATGGACAGGACCCACATAACATTATCAGAACCATGGACAGGACCCACACAACATTATCAGTACCATGGACAGGACCCATACAACACCATCAGTATAGTGGACAGGACCCATACAACACCATCAGTATAGTGGACAGGACCCATACAACACCATCAGTAGAGTGGACAGGACCCATACAACACCATCAGTATAGTGGACAGGACCCATACAACACCATCAGTATAGTGGACAGGACCCATACAACACCATCAGTATAGTGGACAGGACCCATACAACACCATCAGTATAGTGGACAGGACCCATACAACACCATCAGTATAGTGGACAGGACCCATACAACACCATCAGTATAGTGGACAGGACCCATACAACACCATCAGTATAGTGGACAGGACCCATACAACACCATCAGTAGAGTGGACAGGAACCATACAACACCATCAGTATAGTGGACAGGACCCATACAACACCATCAGTATAGTGGACAGGACCCATACAACACCATCAGTATAGTGGACAGGACCCATACAACACCATCAGTATAGTGGACAGGACCCATACAACACCATCAGTATAGTGGACAGGACCCATACAACACCATCAGTATAGTGGACAGGACCCATACAACACCATCAGTATAGTGGACAGGACCCATACAACACCATCAGTAGAGTGGACAGGACCCATACAACACCATCAGTATAGTGGACAGGACCCATACAACACCATCAGTATAGTGGACAGGACCCATACAACACCATCAGTATAGTGGACAGGACCCATACAACACCATCAGTATAGTGGACAGGACCCATACAACACCATCAGTATAGTGGACAGGACCCATACAACACCATCAGTATAGTGGACAGGACCCATACAACACCATCAGTTCCATGGACAGGACCCATACAACACCATCAGTTCCATGGACAGGACCCATACAACACCATCAGTATAGTGGACAGGACCCATACAACACCATCAGTATAGTGGACAGGACCCATACAACACCATCAGTATAGTGGACAGGACCCATACAACACCATCAGTATAGTGGACAGGACCCATACAACACCATCAGTATAGTGGACAGGACCCATACAACACCATCAGTTCCATGGACAGGACCCATACAACACCATCAGTTCCATGGACAGGACCCATACAACACCATCAGTTCCATGGACAGGACCCATACAACACCATCAGTTCCATGGACAGGACCCATACAACACCATCAGTTCCATGGACAGGACCCATACAACACCATCAGTTCCATGGACAGGACCCATACAACACCATCAGTTCCATGGACAGGACTAACAAACGCTATATGGTGAGTCTATGTTGAAAAGAGCTGTATGTAGGTCTTTCAGTCCTTACCTAGCCGGGGGTCGTACTGCCTCATCTGAACCTCCTCCACACAGTCAGCAGGGAACCAGCCTGTTCTCCCCTTCACCGTGCCCTCCCAGAATCCTCCTTCTCCTATACTCAACACTGACAAGGGAAGACAGGGAGAGAGAAATCCAGGGTTAATATTAGAATACTGCAGGTAGTACAGTGTGGCTGAAAGGATACGTGATGACAGAATGTTGTATGACTAAAGTGGATACAACTTCATACATACACACACACACACACACACACACACACACACACACACACACACACACACAGTTAGGTCTGGAAATATTTGGACACCGACACCATTTTCATAATTTTGGCTCTGTACACCACCACAATGGATTAGAAATGAAACCACCAAGATGCAATTGAAGTGCAGACTTTCAGCTTTAATTCAAGGGGTTGAACAAAATTATCATATGAAATGTTCATTCAGGGGCTCAAATGTAATCGGACAAATTAACACAATCATAAATAAAATGTAAATTTTTAATACTTTGTCGAGAATCCTTTGCAGGCAATGACTGCTTGAAATCTGGAATGCATGGACATCACCAAATGCTGTGTTATTTCTCCTTTTTGATGCTTTTCCAGGCCTTTAATGCAGCTGTTTTCAGTTGTTGTTCGTTTGTGGGTTTTTCTGCCTTATGTTTTGTCTACAGCAAGTGAAATCAATGTTTGATCGCGTTGAGATCAGGTGATTGACTTGGCCATTGGAGAATATTCCATAATTCCATATCCCATAATATGCCTTATTCCTTAAAAAAGATAATGTGACATGTTTCAGATCATGAGTCGTTCCAAGCCTTCTCCATACTTTTTTTCTTCCCATCATTCTGGTACAGGAAGATCTTAGTTTCATCTGCTCAAAGAATGCTGTTCCAGAACTGGGCTGGCTTATTTAGATGTTTTTTGGTAAAATCTGGCTTTTCTATTCTTAAGGCTTATGAGTGGTTTGCACCTTGTGGTGATCCTTCTGTATTTGCTCTTGATAAGTATTTATGGTTGTCTTATAATATGCCTACCTCCTGGAGAGTGTTCTTCACTTAGCTGGATGTTGGGAAGGGGTTTTTCTTTACCATGGAAAGGATCCTACAATGTTTTATTTTCTCAAAATCTACCAAACTGCTGATTTGGCCACTTCTTTGGCTGCATGTTGTGGGTTCACAGCCACAGCTTCCAAATGTGAATGCCACACCTGGAATCAACTCCAGACCTTTTACCTGCTTAATTAATGAAGAAATAACAAAGGAATAGCCCAGACCAGTCCATAAAACAGCTTTTGACTCAATTGTCCAATTACTTTTGGTCCCTTGAAAAAGAAGGGCTACATAATTCCTAAACCCAATTTGGATGTAAACCCTCAAATTAAAGCTGAGAGACTACACTTATTCATTATTTAACTGTTACTTGAATATATATCCAAAATAACGTGTATATATATGAGACCCAGGATATACAGTATGTGTGTGTGTGTGCGTATATATATATATATATATATATATATATATATATATATATATATATATTTATATATATATATATATGAGACCCAGGATATAAAGTATGTGTGTATATATATGAGACAAATGCAAATAAACCAGAGGAGATATCACTTTGTAGCTACTAGCCATTAGATTGCACTAGACAGGCTTCTGTGTATGAAGGCAGGACTGTGTCTGTCTTTGTCAAAGTGTGCATCTGTGTGTAAATGTGTGTGTGTGTAAGTGTGAGTGAGTGAGTGAGTGAGTGAGAGAGCGAGAGCCCTGCCATGGTAATTAGAGATGAATGTATGGTTGATATTGATCTTCGCTGCAGGACTGATGCAAGTACTCATTTCCACTAGCTCATCCTTTACCCCAGTACATGCCATAAGCATGCACTCACACACACACACAAACACACACACACACATAGGTGGACAAACATCTAGTGCATATCACGTACGCAAACACACACACATCAGCAGGAGCCATTACCCTTTCATGGTTGCTAAATAACAGACAGCATGCAGCTAGGCTGGAAATGTTGGGTCATTGGAATGTGTAAGCTGATTATTCCTGGAAATTCCCTAAATACACACAGAGCAAGAGTTGACTCATTCAATCTCCAGAGAAACACTGTCATGTTGGCTACTGGAGCTTTAACAGTGTGATATCATCTCTTACATATGAAGTCAAGTGGGAGGCCAGACACCCTGAATCCCAGAGCTCCAATCCCAGACAGGATTCAGTCTGATCGGACGAAAAGGCTTCATCGACCCCTTATCCTAAAGGAAACCAACCACAGATCCATCTCTCTGATCACAGCTTAAACCTGCTTTGCTGTGCTTGTCTCCTGGGTTCCTCTACATCCCTCCACGTCCATTAACCTGGATCTCATCCCTCTCTACCTTTTTGTATGTTAACCTGGGTCTCATCCCGCTCTACCTCTCCCTGTACATGAACCTGGGTCTCACCCCTCTCTTCCTCTCCCTTTACATTAACCTGGGTCTCATCCCTGTACATGAACCTGGGTCTCATCCCTCTCTACCTCTCCCTTTACATTAACCTGGGTCTCATCCCTCTCTACCTCTCCCTTTACATTAACCTGGGTCTCATCCCTCTCTACCTCTCCCTCTAAATTTACCTGGGTCTCATCTCTCTCTACCTCTCCCTTTAAATTAACCTGGGTCTCATCCCTCTCTACCTCTCCCTTTACATTAACCTGGGTCTCATCCCTCTCTACCTCTCCCTCTAAATTAACCTGGGTCTCATCCCTCTCTACCTCTCCCTTTACATTAACCTGGGTCTCATCCCTCTCTACCTCTCCCTGTACATTAACCTGGGTCTCATCCCTCTCTACCTCTCCCTCTTAATTAAGCTGGGTCTCATCCCTCTCTTCCTCTCCCTTTACATTAACCTGGGTCTCATCCCTCTCTACCTCTCCCTTTACATTGACCTGGTACAGAAACACTACACAGCAGATCAGTCAGCTTCACTCCATTCAGAAACATGATGGACCTTCAGGGAGCAGACCTACACATGCCGTCTGTTCTTCTGCAGCTGAATATACCCCGCAAGTGGAGCTAGCTGTAATCAAGGAGCAGGAAACCAGCCTGCCAATTAGCAGACAGTCATGTCAGCCATGGAGATAAGCTGTTCAATAACCCCACAGCATTGCATCCGCACTTAATCCTCTCTCTTAATCAGCTTATAATAACCAACAACGTTTCATCTCTGCATCATTCGAAAACCCTGAATCACATTCTGTTGATGACCATTATATTAGTCCATTCTTTTATGCCAGAAGATAGACTTAACTACATTGACTGATGAAATGGGGTCTCGTCTTGATCTGTTGGTGGAGTACGAGGCTTACAACATCAAGGTTGTCTGAAAATGTATACACTCACTACTGCTCGGAATATTATTCCAACACAAAATGCTTTCATGTTCAAGCACAATCTTCGGCTCAGGATGACATGCTAAACTAGAGATTAGAGAGATAAGCCACACCCCAAAGGTCTTTCTGATTAGTCCTGCTTCACATCACTCAGTCACAAGACACGAGCCAACCATTAAATGTGCGTCATGGGACGGGCTCACCAATGAAACTGGATGAAGTATCATTGCTTTCCATGTAAAACCAGTCAAGAATGTAATCATTCTCTGGTCTTTACTCTGTGAGGCTTGTGTTCCTGTGTGTGTGCGTGTGTGTGTTTGAACACCATGAAATAAGACTACTGACAGTGCTGCTAGCACAGCCTGAATGTGACCAAAGATGACAATCACCGTCCTTTTGGAGCAGAGAGAGAAACAAAAAGAAAGACAGAAAGCAAGTGAGACAGAGAGAAGAAAAGAGAGAGGGGGTGTCAACATTTTCCAGCCTCTCTGTGGTGCCAAAGCCCAGTTGGCATGTGCACAGTCCCCAGGAAACAGACGCTGGCACTCACTGGCCCTGAAGCAGACCTGTATGTGGGGGTTTAGTGGCCAAGTGTCTCTTTCTCTACCCAGACTGCCTGGGCAACAAGGCCAGAGAGAGGGGGAGCCGAGAGGGGGAGCCGAGAGGGGGAGCCGAGAGGGGGAGCTGAGAGGGGGTATATGAAGGGAATAGAGGAAGAGGAAGGGATAAGTGGAGGAAGAGGAATTATAAAATGGATGAAGATATTAATGAAGAAAGAGGGGGGGGAGGAAATGAGGCTTAGTGGAGAGAGGTGGCCTTATTCCTTAAACATCTCAGTGTGTTCACTGACGAGTCAAAGGGAGGCAGTGACTGATGTTAGAGCAAAGATCTCATAATGGGAAACATTATCCAAACAGTTCAACAATCAACACCTCAGCAGGCCCTAGATTAGCCACAGACCACAACTGCAGGCCCACTACAGGATCCTATTCCACCTCCACAGGGTTTATGCTGGTTCATAATCACCTCTTCAGGTACACTGTAGTGCCTGACACAGAGGACAGATGTGTCTACACACTACAGGACATACACACTAAAGGACATACACACTAAAGGACATACACACTGCAGGACATACACACTGCAGGACATACACACTGCAGGACATACACACTGCAGGACATACACACTGCAGGACATACATACTGCAGGACATACACACTGCAGGACATACACACTGCAGGACATACACACTGCAGGACATACATACTGCAGGACATACATACTACAGGACATACACACTGTAGGACATACATACTACAGGACATACATACTACAGGACATACATACTACAGGACATACATACTACAGGACATGCAAATTGGAGCACTGAACAGGGGGAGCATTAGTTCTAATCAGAGTATGAGAAACAAAGATTTACAAAGCACGTAGGCATCTTAGATGTATACATATTTTTTGCAAGCCTAAAATAGCCACTGAAGAGTTGTACTGTACATCCCAGGCTAAATTCTGAAGTATTGAAAGATAGCTAGGGAATGGAGCTAAGGAAGTTATCATAACTTTTATGTTATTATACATTTACCCAGTTTTTCCGAAACTCCCAGCGGACAGTCAAAGAGACATGTGTCCTCCGAAGTAGATTTGATGAGGTTCTATTTTCCCTAGCCATTAATATGTTGGTCAAAAATTATGTCATCAGGGGTATGCTTTAAAAGAACAACAACAGAAAGCCACATATCATTGTCAGTAAGTTAGCTTTTTTTCTTATGTGGAGTTAAGAATTAATCACAATCTCCTCATTGCCCCAGCAAAACATGCCTACAGTTTTGTCTGCCCTTGACACTGACCTTCTACCCCCATGGTGTGCACATCAAAAACATCTTTAACACATCTATCGACCATTGCCAGGTTTTAGCTACAGTATGTATTGTTTTCCCAAGAAACATTACAAATCAGGACTGTGCAAATAGCAGATAATTGCCATAAGAATAAGAATTATAGGAAGTATGAAGGAGGAAGATGGCATAACATGACATGTTCACCCAGATGAACTTGTGAAGACATCGTAGTTTGAAAGTATTAATGACAGTGTTACGTCCCCAGTGCTTTCTTTTGCTCTGGGTTCGTATGTGTTTTTGTTCCTTTGTGTTCTATGTGGTGGTAGCAGGCTAATTGGCTTCCTGATCGCCGGTTGCAGCTGATTGGTCGGATTTGGGCTGATTGGAGAGCCCCTATGCCAGCTCGTCAGTGGGTACAGCTGGTTTAGCCTGCTTATAAGCCACAGTTCTAGTGTCTCAGGGAGAGGGACACATGCTGTTGATCTGTGTTTGCTATCTGTAAGGTAGAAAGAACGTTTGTGATTAAGTGTTGTGGCAAGTGTCTGTGTTCAGCTTTATGTGCATTGTGTGTTGTGGCATTTGTTTGTGTTTAAACCTTTTCCATTTGTTTCCAGGGGGAAGGGGAAAGCCATTGTGCTTTAGGCAAGAGGCCCTGGGGCATACACCTCCCATAGCTTTACTCTGTCTAAAACCACTAGGTAAGACCTGGGCGGACCACCCTGTGTATTTTGGTTAGAGCACCGGCGCAAGAGGTGCTAGTTAGGTAAGTTCTTGGTTTGACAGGTAAGGTAGGTTTAGAGGGTTTGGGTTTACTTTTATGTTCTTTGCTTTGGTTCCGTCCAGCCCCTTTTCCCTGAATTACCGTTACGTTCATTAAATAGTCCTGAAAACGGTAATCCTATCTCTGTCATCCATTCTCGCACCCACGACCCCATACCCATTCTGTCAAGTCATAGGGTGTTTTACGTGTAGCGGGGTGTTGCGCTCTCTCCTCCGGGAGGCGTCCGTAACAGACAGGCTTAAAGTTGGATACTTTAAGGCAAAAGACATTGTTGGAAGTGTTTTCAATTGCATTTCCGCTAGCTATGCTGTTACTAATACACTCGTTTTCAAAAGTTTGGGGTCACTTTTTTCTAAAGAAAAGCTCGCTTGTCCTTTAAAATCAGAAATACAGTGTAGATATTGTTAATTTTGCAAATGACCATTGTAGCTGGAAACGACTGATCTTCAATGGAATATATCTATATACAAGGACATTTCCCTGTGTGTAGATATGTAAGTGACCCCAAACATTTGAACGGTAGTGTATATTGGGTTGAAGTTTCAATTCGTGAATTTGGAAAGAGCTAACTATGCTCACTTACTGAGAATTATAACACCACCGGCCATCAGACACAACACAAATAGGATTGTGGTCAAACGACCCCTCTAGGACCACTCTTACCACATTCACATGCTGTTAAAACATCTATTTTCTGTCACAGAGGAAAAACCTGAAGAAAAACTACTGTTAAGAAGAGGGCCTTTCCCTAAGAGGCTCTGAGACAGATTCTCCCTACAAGCCACCAGACTGCTGAAAACCTGACCAGAAACACCAAGTCCACTCAACAAGGAACACAAACTCAATTGGCTTGCATGCACGCAGTCAAACCCAAAAAAATGCATGCATTTTTAAAAGTAAAAGGTGGCAACTTGAACAATCTTCAGTATCTAGTCCAAGCTAGTCAGAACTGCATCAACTGGTCTTCAAACCCAATAACACTATGTGTGTAGAGTTGCTAAAATGGAACAGAAAAATCAAGTACAGAGTACTTATGTGGAGTCATCACGGTGAAAACACACAGACAGCCTGAAAAAAAGGAATTCAAGACAAAGAAAATCGAGGTATGGTGAGGTATGGGAGAATGAAAAGGCTGGTGGGCGGAAGGAGTGATGAGGGATAGAATGGGAGAGAAAAATAAATATTGACAGATTATGTATTTGATTGTAATGTGGATTCATGTAATTTTCTTGCTTTTAGATTATGTAAGGGCAGTAGTAGTAGTAGTAGTAGTAGTAATAATAGTAGTAGTAGTAGTAGTAATAGTCATAGTAGTAGTAATAATAGTAGTAATAGTAGTAGTAGTAGTAGTAGTAGTAGTAGTAGTAGTAGTAGTAGTAGTAGTAGTAGTAGTAGTAGTAGTAGTAATAATAGTAGTAGTAGTAGTAGTAATAATAGTAGTAGTAGTAGTAGTAGTAGTAGTAGTAATAGTCATAGTAGTAATAATATTAGTATTACTAATAGTAGTAATAGTAACAGTAGTAGTAGTAATAATAGTAGTAGTAGTAGTAATAGTAGTATTAGTAGTAATAATAGTAGTATTCGTAGTAGTAATAGTCATAGTAGTAGTAATAATATTAGTATTACTAATAGTAGTAATAGTAACAGTAGTAGTAGTAGTAGTAGTAATAGTAGTATTATTAGAATTAGTAGTAGTACTACTAGTAGTAGTAGTAGTAGTAGTAGTAATAGGAGTAGCAGTAGTAGTAGCTGTAGTAGTAGCAGTAGTAGTAGCAGCAGTAGTAGTAATAGTAGTAGTAATAGTAGTAGTAGTAGTAGCAGCAGCAGTAGTAGTAGTAGTAGTGTGTGTTTGTGTGTATACATGTGTGTGCTAGTGTCCCATGCAGTTGCTTGCAGTTGAGTCCATCACAGAGCCTGGTCCAGAAATAGCATCAGTGACGAGGCAGAGCTATTTATACTCCACACATCCCCTGTCCTGCCTCCAAGCTCCACTGCATCCCCATCGTGAGTGTATGTGTGTGTGACGACCGACTAAGCTCATTTTAATTTCAGCCCAGCATCGCTCCACTACTCAAAGCTGAGTCATTCACAAACAAACATATTCCCCCTCCACAACTTAACACCTTAAGGTCTAAGCCCTTGATTTGAGATTTCTACTAAGCCAACATATGGATGGTTTTGAGATGGTCATACCATGGATGATTTAGCATTTCATTTGGAGATTTATGAAGTACTTTTTCCCCTGAAAGGGATATTTCCGTTAAGTAGGTCCTAATGCTATGGTGCAAAAGAACACATAAGGGGGAAAAAACATAGCCCCTGAATGGCACAGCAGTAAATTTGTGTCATTGAGAAAACAGGGTATGAAACCTCAAAGCAGATTAGCTCAGGGGTTCCAGGGATTGGTCAGCATCGTCCAGGTTTCAGGGGATTAGTGGTCAAATATGGTGGTTTTCTCCCATCATGCTATAGCAACTACTTTTGGCGGCTCGGGGACCTGGGAGACCAATCAAAACAGAAAATATGAGAATGTGTTCCCTCTGGCCTGCAAGGATACCGGCCTAGACCTCCTGGTTGAGCGAGCAGCATGATAAGAACCAGAATGCCATGGGATGTGCTTCAGAACACATCTCGACATCGACTGTTTAGACTTGGCTAGAAGTTGGTGCAATGGAGCAGGGCCTGAATTACGAATTGGATCAAACAAAAAAAAAAGCAAAAAACAAACAAACATGGGAAAGCATATAGTACATAAATACATGTTTGTTTTCTCCTGTACTGCCTGTATCCTGTACAAATACTGCATACTCTATGCTGTATCTCTAGTCATGCTATCAACAAACTGTCAACAAACCAACCTTTGATAAGCAACTGCTTGCTAGGGTTATGGATAAGGTTAAGACTTAGGGTTTGTGTACTTGGGTGGTCCCAAAGGTCTTTCTGTAGATAACCTTCAGACATATTCGAATGCTTATTCTAAACATAATACTCACCATGACTCTAGCAAGCAGTTGCTTACCTACAGATGTGTTGATAATATGAGTATCTATCGGACATCTACAGATAGAGACCAGGACTCTCTAAATGTAACTGGTACGATTAGGGTAAGGGTTACTAGATAATTAGACTCATTGAAAGGTGACCCATTGTCTGTATATAGACTGTGTATAAAGACTGTAGAGTGGATTCAAAAGATGCTCTGAAAGAAACTGGAAATCTCAACCATATACACACATTGGGATATTTATAACTGAAAGTGAGAGGCCAGATAGTCCAATCCACACACACACGCACACGCATACACGCCAGCGTGCACGCACACACACACACACACACACAACAGTAAACTTAAAGACAAGCTGTCAATCTTAAGTCTGAACTAAGAAGTTTCCGAGAACATGGTGTGTCTCTGCTTGAATTCACAGAGAGGAGAGAAAGGTGACTGAGAGAGACACAGAATGAGTGAGGGAGTGAGTTGGGTTGTTAAAATCTCTCCTTTCTCCTGCAGAAACATACAACAATGGAAGCAGCAGAGCTGAGACACTGGGAGATGGCTGTCTGACAAAAATTCACAAACAGAAGACAGTGAGAGAGAAGGCGGGACAAGAGAGTCATATATAGAGATAATAGAGAAACATACACATGAGGTGAAAATGATTGCAGTAAGAGTACATTGGATGTTGATCATTATGTGACAATATGACAATTATGTATGACGACAGTCAGTGAGTTGCTGCTGTGGGAGGGAGGGAGGGAGGGAGGGAGGGAAGGAAGGAAGGAAGGAAGGAAGGAAGGAAGGAAGGAAGGAGGGAGGGAGTGAAGGAGGGAAGGAGGGAGGGAGTGAAGGAGGGAGGGAAGGAAGGAGGGAAGGAAGGAAGGAAGGAAGGAGGGAGGGAGGGAGGGAGGGAGGGAGGGAGGGAGGGAGGGAGGGAGGGAAGGAAGGAAGGAAGGAAGGAAGGAAGGAAGGAAGGAAGGAAGGAAGGAGGGAGGGAGGGAGGGAAGGAGGGAAGGAGGAAAGGAGGAAAGGAAGGAGGGAGGGAGGGAAGGAGGGAAGGAAGGAAGGATAGCAGGTATGTGTGTGGCGTGTGTGAGTGTGCAGGGAGCATTCTAATAACCAGAGTGAAGTTGTTATTGGGTTTGGAGCCCTGCGTGCTTTATTAAACCTGGGTTAAACCCTCTGTAATAGAGAGCATGCAGAACTCCATCTTCTACACCTATGCACACACAACTAGGGGCACACGGTTAATAATACTACAAATCCCAGAATGCACACCATTCATTAAATCATTTCTGAAACATACAGTAGCCCTCATCTTATCACAGGTATTTTACTGGGATCTCCATTAGATGTTGAAAAGGTAAAAAAGACAAAAGGATTAGAAAAAGGACCAGAGATAGATGGGAGGAAAGGACATAGATGGGAGGAGAGGACAAGGGGGATTGAAGGAGGAATGGAGGACCATAGTGAACCCCAGAGGAACAGATAAGTGGAGATGATGGAGGAACTGGAGATGGTGGAGGGACTGAAGAAGTGAGTCTAGGGACAGAAAGTCACGTCCCTCTGACACTAGAGCCCTTTGCGTATGTTTGTGTTTTTTTAAGTGTGCATGTGCGTGCGTGCGCGTGTGTGTGCACGTATGTGTGTGCGCGCGCATGTGCTCTCAGGGCTCCTTCAGCTCAAAGAGGGTTGGGGAGTGGCGCAGTCCCTACCTCATCTGTATTCAACACATACACGCACAGTCAGAGAGAAAGAGAGAGGGAGAGAGAAAAGGAGATAGAAAGAGAAAGAAAAAAGGAAGGAAGAAAGAGAGTGAGTGAGTAAAAAGACAATTCAGTTGAGGAAAGAGAGTACGAGAGGGAGCTTTATTTGTGAATGACAGAAGTAAGCATGAGACCAGAGGGAAGGAGGTGGAGATGTGGACTGAAAGACTGGATGGAGAGGGAAGGAGGAGGGGAGAACACAAAGTATGACTCCCTACAATCTCATCTCCTCTCTTCCCTCTGTTCTCCTCTCTCTCAACCTTGAAGGGAGTCTACACATTTTTTTTCTTTTGCTCTTCCATCATTTAATTTATTGTCTTTGTTCTCCTTCTGTCAATTTCTATCCGCCTCCAGCTGAAGACAGGAATATAACAGGCTGATAACTATTAGCCTGCCGTTCTATGTTTCTCTTCACACCTTAACACTTCCACTAGGTCATTTAAAGTATGACTGCTGGAGCCGTATTTTGAATAATGTCTTCTTGGTCAGCCTTGCCCTGTGGAAAACCCTGCAAACCGTTCCACTGACAGGCTAAAAACAGGGTTTGATCAAGATTCAGTGTTGAGTTAATGGATATTTGACAGAATGGCTGTGTACAGTATCAGTGCCCTGGGGATACACCATTTGTGCTGTTTCCTAGAGTGCTGGTTTGATGTTGAATTGAGGTTAAAGATAAATGTCAAAAACAATAATTAATGTAAATTCCCTTAGGATGTATCAAGTTTAACATTTGATTGTGTGATATTTCTCATCGGGAGAGCAGAATGTTTTATGTTCCTGGACATTAGTTAACACAGTAATCGTATGCAGCATTGTTGACCATGACATAAACTCCTCTACCTCTAATCTGACTGGATGGTGCAAAGACCAGGACAGCAATAATTCCATGAGGCAAGAAATACTACTTTCAAAATGCCTTTGAAAGATGATTCTTGCCCTGAGTTTGTCTATTATATTGTCCAGAAATTCAAAATGTGGTGGTCTATCTGGCCTTGATTCTGAACAGGGCCCTACTTGGTATCAGAGCTGGGGAAGTACTGGTGGAGTAAGGAACTGCATCTGGTGGCAATCCAAAGAATGGTTTCAGGCGATGGAAGCCAAATTCACCTAAGTTGTCATAAGTGATTGGTAATTGGATACCCAAGGGTTATTTGTGACTTTAAGATTTTAATGCAAATGTACTGAGCAAAGTGTACTGAGAAAATATGAGGAAGAAGTACCACTGTCCATCCATCCATCCATCCATCTTCTTCCGCTTCATCCGGGGCCGGGGCCGGGGCCGGGTCGCGGGGGCAGCAGTCTAAGCAGAGATGCCCAGACTTCCCTCTCCCTAGACACTTCCTCCAGCTCTTCCGGGGGGACACCGAGGCGTTCCCAGGCCAGCCGGGAGACATAGTCCCTCCAGCGTGTCCTAGGTCTTCCCCGGGGTCTCCTCCCGGTGGGACGGGACCGGAACACCTTCCCAGGAAGGCGTTCCGGAGGCATCCGAAACAGATGCCCAAGCCACCTCAGCTGACCCCTCTCGATGTGGAGGAGCAGCGGCTCTACTCCGAGCTCCTCCCGGGTGACCGAGCTTCTCACCCTATCTCTAAGGGATCGCCCAGCCACCCTGCGGAGAAAGCTCATTTCGGCCGCCTGTATTCGGGATCTTGTCCTTTCGGTCATGACCCAAAGCTCATGACCATAGGTGAGAGTAGGAACGTAGATTGACCGGTAAATCGAGAGCTTCGCCTTACGGCTCAGCTCTTTCTTCACCACGACATACTGATACATCGACCGCATTACTGCAGAAGCTGCACCGATCCGTCTGTCAATCTCCCGTTCCATCCTTCCCTCACTCGTGAACAAGTACCACTGTAAAAAACTAAAATCTGCCATGTTGACAAGGCACTGAACACAGTGTCCATGTGAGCAGGTGGCATCTTGTCATTCATGCACACAAACACACACACTGTTACGCAAAACTAAAGAACAAGAGACAGAGTGCCGACACAGATAGGAGACACAGAGAAGGAGAAGAGACAAAGAAGACACAGAGACAAGAGGCCAGACAAAGAGAAGACAAAGAAGACACAGAGAAGACACAGGGAAGACTCAGAGGAAGACAGAGCAGACAGAGACAAGACATGGGTAAGACAAAGATAAGACAGAGAAAACACTGAGACAAAGAGAAGACAGAGAAGACACTGAGACAAAGAGAAGACAGAAGACATAGAGACAACAGAGCAGACACACAGAAGACAAAGCACACAGACAGAAGACAGAGAAGACAGATCAGGCACAGGAAAGACAAAGCAGACACAGAAAAGACTCAGGAATACAGAGGAAAGAGAGATGACAGAGACAAGACAAAGAACAGAGCAGAGAAAGTAAACACAGAAGACAGAGTACAGAGAGATGACACAGAGCAGACACAGAAGAGAGAGCAGACAGAGCAGGGAGAGAAGACACAGAGAAGACAGAGCAGACACAGAGAGACAGCCGACAAAGAGCAGACACAGAGAAGACCCAGGATCTTTCAATATAAACAGTCCCATACAAACCCAATGATTTCTGAGTTAGTCCTATTTGAGTGCTCACACACTTGTTCAACATGCATGCTCATGTTTAATCACACCTTTTCCTTCCAATGCAGGTTGTGCTGTTTGTGATTAGATGTTTATATGTGTGTGACAGAGGGACAGATGGTGTGGTCAGCAGGGTGCAGGTGTGTGCGTGGGCGGGGTTTTTGCTACCTGCTGAGTCTCTGATTGGACAGAGAGAGGTCAGCTGTGACACTCGTCCTTCCCCCAGGCCACTGACCCAACTGATATTAATGCATACATACAGACACACATACGCACACACACACAAACACTCACGCACGCACACACACACAGTCACCTGTGAGTCTTAAAACGGTCTTATAACATGTCCTCTCAGGTTATTCTGGACATTTCTAAATGGGAAAGGTGACTGGCTGGTACTATATTCATAGATGTCTTTGGGGCTGTATCTTTGGTCAATGTCTCTGGTGCATAACCCAAAATATATTTTTTGATTATAAAAGGGCCGGTACTGAGCTGAAACAGAGCCCCAAGTCAATTCTGAGCTGAAACAGAGCCCAAAAATATACATGTGTCATTAAGAGCCCCAAAAATATACATGTGTCATTAAGAGCCCCAAAAATATACATGTGTCATTAAGAGCCCCAAAAATATACATGTGTCATTAAGAGCCCCAAAAATATACATGTGTCATTAAGAGCCCCAAAAATATACATGTGTCATTAAGAGCCCCAAAAATATACATATGTCATTAAGAGCCCCAAAAATATACATATGTTAACCCCAAATACTTCTGGGGTTCAATGTACAGTAAGATGGATTACATTTTCAGAGAACACAATATATTCTCCAAAATATCCTACCCACTACAGTCTCAATCTTCTGTGTTCTGGCTATTCAATTTCACTATCTAAAAACCACCCGTGTCAAAAGCAGATGTAATAGAGAACCCTGGGGTGGTCCAATCAAATGACCCTCCAAAGGATGCAGGAAAGGTTTTTGCTTTATTTATTATCCTGATTCATTCTATGGCAGAACTGAACTGATAAATCTGCTTTTACATTCATGGAAATGGAGTATTTAACTTTTAGCAGACAACAATATGCAACATCTGCGCCGTGCTAGAGTGTTCAGCACCTGTTGCTTGGTTACAGACAGATGCATTCTGGTCTCAGAAATAGTTCCATTTGTGTCCACAAAATTGGAATACAACACTGTGTGTGTGTGTGTGTGTGTGTGTGTGCGCTCCGTGTGAGTTGTCACATTGCTGCATTCAAATTACCTATTGTGCTTCTCTGTCAGCCCATTACAGCACTTAGCTCTGGGCAAACAACACACACCCAAAGGCGGACACACAAATTTCACACAGATTTCAAACACACACACACACACAGATTTACCAAGTATTAGCAGCAACGAAAGGTTTGATCCTGGCCCGTATGAATGCAGTAATGGGTAAATCAGCCTGCAATCCACTTGAGGTCATTAGTACTTCCTGTTATTTTGGCTGTATGTGTTTAGCTGACTACAGTGTCGTGTGTTTGCATGTGGATATGAGTGTGTGTTCTCCAGGGATCCTCCACTGGTCACAGTGTTATTAATATTCCACACACACAATGGGTGCGGCCTGAGAGCATTAATCATGTTTGTGAATGTCTAATCTCAACGTTATTTGCGCTGGTTTCCTTTTCACGGCTGTCTACAAGATTTACAATGGCATGAAGAGGAAAGATGTGTGTGTGTGTGTGTGTGTGTTAGTTTGAGGTGTAATAGACTGTAATGAAACGGGGTATGTCGGTGTGTGTTACAGAATGTTCTTTACGTGTTGTTCTGTGTGTTAGGAGAGTGTGTGTGACAGTGCATGGTGGGTATGCTCTAAGGGCTTGACCAGGTCACACGTGTCTCCGTTCGTTACCATGGTGATGTGGAGTAGCCTACTGAGAGGTATCCATCCTCGTGATGTCATCTGATTACATCACAGTGAGGACAGAGAGACAGGTGGAGGGAAAGGAACGGCCGCTAGTGTCGACAGAACCATACCTAATGAATGAGACAGACACACCAACACCACCACCACTAACACACACCAACACCAACACCACTAACACACACCAACACCACTAACACACACCAACACCACTAACACACACCAACACCACCACCAATAACACACACCAACACCACTAACACACACCAACACCACTAACACACACCAACACCACCACCACCACCACTAACACACACCAACACCAACACCAATAACACACACCAACACCACTAACACACACCAACACCACTAACACACACCAACACCACCACCAATAACACACACCAACACCACTAACACACACCAACACCACTAACACACACCAACACCACCACCAACACCACTAACACACACCAACACCAACACCACTAACAAACACCAACACCAACACCACTAACACACACCAACACCACTAACACACACTCACACACCAACACCACTAACACACATCAACACTTACACACCACCACCACTAATACACACCAAAACACACCAACACCACTAACACACACCAACACCACTAACACACACCACCATCACTAACACACACCAACACCACTAACACACACCAACACCACTAACACACACCACCATCACTAACACACACCACCATCACTAACACACACCTCCATCACTAACACACACCAACACCACTAACACACACCAACACCACTAACACACACCACCATCACTAACACACACCAACACCACTAACACACACCTCCATCACTAACACACACCAACACCACTAACACACACCACCATCACTAACACACACCAACACCACTAACACACACCACCATCACTAACACACACCAACACCACTAACACACACCACCATCACTAACACACACCATCATCAATAACACACACCAACACTCACAGACCACCAACACTAATACACTCCAACACACACCACCACCACATAAACACACCAACACACACCACAACACCAACACCCACTAACACACACCAACACCAACTAACAAACACAAACACATACATCACAAACCAGTAACACATAGCAACCCCAACAGACACACACCACCAAGACCACCCACTGACACACACCAACACATACAAACCACCACCCACCAACACACACCAACATCCACTAACACACACCAACACCACTAACACACACCAACACTCACACGCACAGCACTAACACACATCAGCACTCACACACTAACACACACCAACACTTACATACCACCATCACTAACTCACACCAACACCACTAACACACACCACCACAACTAACACACACCAACACACACCAACACACACACACACACACCACCATCACTAATACACACCACCATCACTAATACACACCACCATCACTAATACACACCACCATCACTAACACACACCACCATCACTAACACACACCAATACCACTAACACACACCAACACACACCACCACAACTAACACACACACACACACCACCATCACTAATACACACCACCATCACTAACACACACTAACACCACTAACACACACCAATACACACCACCACAACTAACACAAACCAACACATACACACTACCATCACTAACATACACCAACACACCGCCATCCAGGTGAAGTCTCAAATAGAGCTGATGCCCTGGACACATAAAGATGAAACCATGTCCTGAACACTATGGACCAGTTCCCAGGCCACATAGAGCTGAAGCCCTGTCCACAACACTAGTATGGTTCAGTGCCCAGGACACAGAGCTGAAGCTCTGTCCTCAACACTATGGTTCAGTGCCCAGGACACATAGCTGAAGCCCTGCCCTCAATGCTATGATTCAGTTCCCAGGACACAGAGCTGAAGCCCTGTCCTCAACACTATGGTTTAGTTCCCAGGACACAGAGCTGAAGCCCTCCTTCAGGTTCAGTTCCCCGGACACATAAAGCTGAGGCCTGTTCATGGATTTAAATGACATGGACATAAACTTAATACGTATCTGGATACATTTGTATAATTGATACTGTTCAACAGTAAATACTTATTGGGGCTTGTTAAGCTCTATTCCTGTCTTTATCTTTGGACCTCTGAGAAACCTCATTCATTAGCAAAGAGAAAAACAAGTTCAACCAAACCCTCTGTTTTATTTCATCCTTGATCTAAAGGCCACGGAACAACAGTTGTTATAGCCACTATACTCGCCCACAGGGGGCAGGCCTTTGAAGTAAGCAGGAAGGCCTGCTTGTCCTTCCCCATCACCCATATGGGTGTTCCTCTGTTGTTGCAGGACATTAAGGGATGAGAAAGAGGGAAGAATATGCGGATGGCAAAAGCATGAGGGACATGAACGGTGGTTCCACAACAAGGTGCTGTGTATCAGATACACTCGTCCACAAAACAGCCGCTCCTCCAGACACATCCGGTTGAAGCAGTGTTCAAAGTGTTCAGTACTCTTGACTGTATCCTCTTGTAGCGGGAAACCATGGAATGCCTTTACAACTGAACTCACCACGTGGCCCGGCATCTGTCAGGCTTTTCTCCTCAGGACACCGACATGGCAGGGAAGACTCTCCTCTTTCCCCCTGTGCTCTTTTCAACTCTCTTATCCTGCCTTCTTCTCCCAGTGGAAAACGAGGCCTGTAACTATCGACAACTCATTCATTAATGAATGCAGATGAGATGGAATGTATTATGTATCGAAGTGGAGAGCATTTCTCCACAGACCCTGGCCTCCCCAGTCCCAACCCTCCCCTAAAAACTGTGACACGGATCGGCCATTGCATGCCAGAGGTAGCAGGACCAGCTGGATATGTTGCCTTCTAATTACCATTTGATGCAGCTCATATCAGTGAAGCAGAGTGGACAGTGAAGGGTCCAGCGCTTTTGCGGTCACGTTGGTCAGTATTATGCAACACAGGCAGATGGCTCAGTTGGCTGGAGCGCGGTACTGGCAGACACACGGCTTCCAGACCAGCATGGGCCACATTTAGTGACGAAAAACACAACCAGAGAGCATATCGCTGTCTGACAAAAATCCTGTTGTTGCATTTATTTGAATGCGAATGCTTTGCCGTTTTGCACTTTATTTGATGGAAACAGCAGTGAGGCATACAGAACATTGTTGGCCAAATGAGCAGTGGGCCACACTGGAAACCATGCTGCAGCAGTACCTGTGAGCACGCGGCAGCGGAAAGCCGTTATTCCCCTCAATTTACTCCGATCACTGCATGACTACAGAATCTGAAAATATGTAGCTTAACGGCAAAATATTACATTTCTGGAAAAAAAATTCAGTTTCAGAGATAAGAGGTTTTCCCCCTTCAGCAACAATATTCTACACACGCAGTGTGTTGCCACTCACTCACAGTATTCAGTATAACATCCTTTAGTGTGAAAGGCACACAGCCTCGCCACTGTAGTTTGGGTTTTCCATTCTACAGCAACACAGAACTGTAACACCACAGTGGGCGTGTCTCAAAACAGCAGCGTGGTGGAACTCAGCACTCGGGACACAATGCACACACTGAGGTGGGGTCCTGCAAACAGCCTTCAAGTCAGGGAGGGAAACCGCATTTCTGTGCCTGCTCATCGGAGACGCCGCGTTCTGCGTGTGGAGGGGGGATTTACTCACACCGTCGTGATGTCTGTGATAACATCTGTGTCAGTGTGTATGAGTTCTCAAACCACACTGGGTCACTGAGTTCCTCAATGCAGTCATGACTCACCACTATACTGTTTAGCACATTTGCCTGGGCATCATAAACCACAACACTTCACCCTCATCAAACACACACACACACACACAAGTGGAAGTGTTTAACATCAACTAAGGGGTATAGTGCCAAGAAGGGTATCTGAGTTTGTGGGGAAGAGTGTGTGTGTGTCTAAAATAATGTAACATCCATTAGATTTGTCTCTGCAAGCATGCTTGAAAGAGGGAAGATAAATTACATTGCACACAGGAAGGAGAATTACACTGAGGAGGAAGTACGAGGTCAGTTTATGCTGTTGTCTAACCTACACCTGCCAATTACCACCTCCCCCTGCCCTTATGCCCTTCTGAAGACCTGAGGCACTTTGATAGTTATACTGTCAGTGCTGAGGACAGTAAGGCTTTGTCCTGATTCAGCACCAGGGTTCAAACACACGGGACCGTCCTCTTATAAGACCAGCAGCCCCGCAGGAGACTGGGGTGTGGACTGACGTCCAGAGGTTCTCACCGGCTACAGTGGATACATGGAGACACAGTGTGCCTACACTGATCACACCCACATCAAACCCTCTCAGGTACAGGCGTCAATATGGGATGGCTGATATCCTACCATGAACTCATAGTCATACGTCGACTGTGACCACACACTCCCTCCTCAACCTCTAGAGTAGTGTGGGGTAGGAGAGGTGTGGGTTTGGACAAGGGTGGTCGGGAGAGATACAGAGACAGGAACATTGAAGAGTGTTGTGGCGTTTTACCTTCCACGTCATTAGAGTCATAGTCTGGAGTGAGGCATGGATGGAGGAGAGAACACACACATGACAACGTAACCACAGCAACGCACGGCTCATGACATAGACAGTCTGGGGAGCTGAATCGTAGCTTGAGTTACGTACACTTTTCTAAGGCATTTTCTACAAGGCTACACGTACATATTCCATGTTAGGATGCAAAACGTGGCCAGGTGGATGAAGTCACAGTGAAAGCTAATTCTTTTGGTCAGGGCATCCTGACTGCACTTCAGATGAATTATATGACACATGGATGGATGTCCAGTTATGAAGTGACATTACAGAGGTGTGAACAGCAGTGCCCTTTATCATGTCATTATATGATGAGCTATTTATGAGCTGTCCGATGTCATGTTAACTCTATTGATGACCTGCCTTAAGTATACTTTATTCATGACCTGTCTGATGTCATGTATACGCTACTGATGATCTGTCCATATATTGTATTTGATAGGCTGTTGAAGACCTGTCCTATATCATGAATTTGATAAGCTGTTGAAGACCTGTCCTATATCATGAATTTGACAAGCTATGAAAGACCTGTCATATGTCATGTATTTGATAAGCTATTGAAGACCTGTCCTATATCATGTATTTGATAGGCTATTAAAGACATGTTGTATGTCATGAATTTGACAGGTACCTCTACCATTAAACAAACCTTCTGTCCCATCCATTTACTTAGTGTACTCCCATACATTTGCTACTATAGCTCCACCTGTTACATGCGTAATACACAGTGATTCCTGAGGCCTGTGTTTACATTGTCTTACAGACCTGTTCATATTATCTAATGGCACACATTTTAGTAGCCCTTGTCAAGAAAACCTGATTTAACATGTCAACTAATCTTCAAGTTGTATCAGGGGAGTTTGTCTGGGACAACATAAATGAGTTCTGTTGGAGCTACTGGATATGGGAAACACTATGATATCATTTACTAGGATGAGATATGTATTTTTATCTAGATTCCTACATCTGAGACCTGTAAAGTTTCATAATAAACACGCCAACAGAGGCCATAATGGGTCATAACAGGACATTATTACAACTTTATGAAAAGTCCTGAAGTACTAACCTTTGACCCTCTCTCCACGGTTCAGTTGGATCTCTCCCTCGCCCTGAGGTGTGTACGGTTTCACCACGATGAAGGTGCGTCCCGGCACAGCGCTGTAGAGTTTCCGTTTGGGTCCACGGGTGCCGGCAATGGCAGGGGGGGTATGAGTAGGGGGGCTGGAGTCCCGCTGTACCGTGCCAGGGCTGTAAACAAACACATAGGTTACCGTGGTGATGCCAGGCAGCTGGTAGCTGAAGCCTGTGGTCACCGACATGGTCAGTCACCAAGAGCAAGGTAACACAGATAACCTGACGGTTGTCACGGTGACCAGTTGGAAGATAAGCGCTGCCCGCCGTCTGTCCAAATGACAACAGTCAATGGTCCCAAAGCAAACCCTAAGGAAAAGTCATGGGAAGAGAGGTCAATCTTCCTCCCCTCCTCCTTCAAATCCTTCTCTCTCTTCCTCTTCCTCTTATTCCGTTCCAGCAAACACAATATCCCCGTCCCCCTCCCTCCACCCCCTTCTCCTCTCCGAAGCAGGAGCGGTAGTGTTAACGGTTAGCGGTCTCTGTTTCTCAGATCCGTCTGGCAGTCCCCCTGAGTCACACATATTCTGAGCCCCCGCTCCCACCGAACAGCACTCCAGAGAGGGGGAGATATCCCCGTCTCTCCCCAGGTTCCAGTGCTCCGGGCTGGGCTACAGATCCCACCTACTCCCCTGGCTCTGGAGGTCCAGGTCCTGCCGTGGAGGAGAGGGAGAGAGGCTGGCTCTGGTCCCCAACCAAGACTCCTTCTCCTGGGAGACCCTCTCCGCTCCCCTCCACCCCTCACACACACACACCCGCTCACACACACTCACACACACACTGACGACGACGCTGCTTCTAGCACTGCTGCTGCTACCGCTACTGCGCTTGGCGGCTCCCCTCCCCTTTGACGGCTCACACACACTCACACACATACAGCTCTCTCCGAGCATTCTACCCAACACACACACTCACCCAGACCCGCACACATACGGCTCTCTCCGAGCATTCTACCCAACACACACACACACACACTCACCCAGACCCACACACACAAGCTGGCTGCCCCCACTGCTGCTGCCGCCGACATGCACACACGCCCCACATCACGACGGATGTCCTCCTGCCTGTCTGTCTGTGTGTCTGTCTGTCTGTGTGTGTGTATGCGCCACTGGTCCCTGGGGCAGGCTGGTATGACTGTGTGTGTGTTTGGGGGGGGGGGGGGGGGCACCTTACATCCTCCCTGCCTCGAATCCCCTCCTCTCTTCCCCTTGTTACCTCCCTCTCTGTCGCTCTCCGTTTCAGTTTCTTCTCTTCATCTCTCCCTGTGACTCTCCCTCTTCCACTCTCCATCTTCCTTACGGCCTCGTTCTTACTCTTCTCACTCAGTCTACCGCTCGCTTTAATGACATGATAGATATTTTGCTAATTTTACAAACGCTTCCTTGCGTATAATGTACATTGCAATGAGATTATAACATACAAAATATGGAGGAAAAGGGTGATGAAAGGACTGAAAGTAAGGTTTTTGCATTGATGAGTATATCTCGAGAAGTCAATCAAGTTTGCCAAATCAAAGTTTGAACAATATCAGTTCTCCCATCTCTAAGAAGGTTAACTCAAGTACCAAAACCTAAATTGGGGATTGTCTTGAGCCCATCCAGCAAGGGAACAAAGATCAGTGGGTTGCAAACCTCAGGTGAAATGGCTTAACCTTTTCAGTGAAGGAAAAGACCCAGTCCAAAGAAGACCTCTGCAGTGCTCTGGAAAGGCTTAAAAAAAAAAGCTGAGGAAAATGGGGGACATCATCTACAATTACAGAGCTGAAAGGTTTGGATTACTTGAGAAACAGGAAAAACCTACAGACAATGCAGAGTAAGTCCAGAAGGCAGCTGGAAATAGAATGCCTGATTTGGGAGAAGAGGTTGTTGAAGATGCAATGGAGGAATGCTAACAAAGCGAGAAAGTAGAAATGAACTTACGCCAGGAAATGTGAAAATACATGATGAAGCAGGGTTGACAGCCAAATTAAAACTTTTGGGAAGAAAGAAAGAGCAAGATCACCTCTCGGTTAGGACCCCTTAAAATTTCTTAAAGCGCTTTTCACAAAGGAGAAAAAGTTGAACTCTGAAAGCAAGAGCTAAACCATCACCTAGAATATACAGACTCAGATTAGAATAGGCATGATCAGACCTGCATTCCATCAGATACTATATATCACCAATCAAATAGCCAGAACTCCAGATAGTGGTTGCTCCTTCAAAATAGAAAAAAGGTTATTAACACAGTAAGACAAGCAAGAGCATCATTTGCCCCAAGGCCTAACAAGGTCCCTTACAAGATATACAAGAGTGCACCTGTCATCTTACTCTTTCTGTGGAGGCTTATAAGAGTGGCTTGGGAGAAGCAAGTCATTTTAAAGCTTGGCGAAGAGCAGGAGTAATGATGCTGCAGGATAAATAGTATCTGGGAATTATACTGAATAAGTATGTTCGCTAAATAACAAAAACATAAAAAAATACCAGCCAATTCTGCCCTACGTGCCTCCTCGTTGTAGAGGGTAAGACCTTCGTCATCATAAGGTAAAGCACCTTAAACGTTCTGTAAAGAAACCAGCTTGTTGACTGTTATGTCGCCACGCATTGGGGTGTCTACTTTAGCAGTCCTTTGTGTTGTCTGGTCTGCTTTCCTATCCTTCCCACATTAGGTCACGCCAGATTGGTCAACTGCCATTTCAACTTGTCCTCCTGCTCCCGCCTACTGATCAGCCAATCTACTACCTTCACCTTCCAGTTCCTTACCGCACCACCCCTTTAAATACAAAATATATCCAGGAGGGAGAGCTTCGTTTTTGGAGTAGGGAGACTTTGTTGTCATGTCTGCACATGGCAGATGCTTTAGACATTGTGTACCAAGTTCCCCCATGTGTCTTGTATTGCTGTTATTATTCAAGAGTTAGTTATCGAGGTAGGACATTTTTATTTATTTCCATTGGTAACGCCTGCGTTCCTTCTCCCCTTGAGTGCTGGCGGGGGTAAACCTTCATCTGCTTTGAATAAAAAGCACCCTTGTTGCACTCTTCCTTAATTGGTCCCTGTGTCCATCTACTGGCTATGTTGACACCCTGGATGTGCCACTGGGACGTAACTCTGACACATTAGTGACACTGGTGTGTTTTATGTTGCAACTCCCACATCACGCCCTGGATGTGCCACTGGGACGTAACTCTGACACATTAGTGACACTAGTGTGTTTTATGTTGCGACTCCCGCATCACACCCTGGATGTGCCACTGGGACGTAACTCTGACACATTAGTGACACTGGTGTGTTTTATGTTGCAACTCCCGCATCACGCCCTGGATGTGCCACTGGGACGTAACTCTGACACATTAGTGACACTAGTGTGTTTTATGTTGCGACTCCCACATCACACCCTGGATGTGCCACTGGGACATAACTCTGACACATTAGTGACACTGGTGTGTTTTATGTTGCGATTCCCGCATCACACCCTGGATGTGCCACTGGGACGTAACTCTGACACATTAGTGACACTGGTGTGTTTTATGTTGCGACTCCCGCATCACACCCTGGATGTGCCACTGGGACGTAACTCTGACACATTAGTGACACTGGTGTGTTTTATGTTGCAACTCCCGCATCACACCCTGGATGTGCCACTGGGACGTAACTCTGACACATTAGTGACACTGGTGTGTTTTATGTTGCAACTCCCGCATCACACCCTGGATGTGCCACTGGGACATAACTCTGACACATTAATGGAAGATTTCCAAGATTATGAGGAGGAAAGTGTGCTTATTCCGTATTACAATTAAATCATATTGCTTATTACTATGGCACCAAATCCAATCTAAAAAAACTAAATATCCATGTCAAATCCCTTAACCTCACCAATGCATTTGTTCTCTGGACCTCCATTAATTTATTTAACATTTCCAGACACAATCATAAATGTTCAAAGTACTGCAAATTTGCTTCACAAAACCAGTTCACCATGACAGGGCAGTGCTTGGACATAGGCATGACAGCTGGTTGCACCATCTCTCTAATGGCTTTCACCATGATGATGAAAGTGATTACTATAGTGGACAGTGAGCAGTGAGAGACAGAAGTCTGGGGTATGTAGCCCTCATCAGGATATAAATAATGGACAACCACAACATTCATGACAACAACTGGGGCATTTTCAAGACTCAAAGGACATGTGGGACATAGATGAAATCAGAATTAGGGTGATTTTCAGATTAATGTATTATGTGCTTCCTTCACCTCAGAATGTCCATTATGTTCCTTGCATTCAACACCAGCAATCCTCTGTGAAACACAGACAGAATGCAAAGTGTGCCTCTACCAAGAGACAACCCTTGAAGATGCAACTAGGTGACCAGGTGCCTGGCAGCTGCCTCTTGAAACCAAGCAAAGGACCATTAATGCCTTGATTTCCAGAAGAACTGAGCAAGTGCAAGTGGATGAGACTGGAAAATGCTGGGATACAAAGCCTAACAATTCCATCCATCGGTTGTACAGTTATCTTTCAAACAGCGGTGAGGGACCACAGCGTTACTCTGTACTCTGATAAAACTATAAAATATATTATAATAAATGTATAAGGGAAGTTTTTCTCCTTGTCCGGAACATTGCAAACAAAAAGTAACTTGAAAGATTATGCAGAAAAATCCAATCCACAATTCAAGAATAGATTGTTGCAATGCTTTTCTCTCTGGCTACTGAGATAAGCCACTAAACAAACTTCATCACATTGCTCCAGTACTAGCCTATCTACAGTGGCTAGTGGTTAGGGCAAGGGCTGATTTTAAGGTTTTACTGGTAACCTAACATTACTGTAAATGGACTTGCTCCAATGTATTTCTCTGAATT
Source organism: Esox lucius (assembly GCF_011004845.1). Classification (NCBI taxonomy): domain Eukaryota; kingdom Metazoa; phylum Chordata; class Actinopteri; order Esociformes; family Esocidae; genus Esox; species Esox lucius. The sequence continues at coordinate 19,729,002 of NC_047587.1, forward strand.
GGTTCTGCCATACATACCTACACACATGCTAAGATCACAAAATGCAGGCCCCCTAACATGTAGAGATTCCAAACAACAAGAAACCAGGCAAGCCTAGTTCAGCCGGACCGCAATAAAAAGTATCGCCCATGTGAAAGGCTGCGACACTAACCACTACACCACAGAGCTCTATGTTTGACGGGAGTCAGTATAGCCTCTTGTATCTATGAACAAAACCTCTTTTGCCACTGGCCGTTTTAACAGCTAATTGGCCATTCGTGAATGGTATTGATACAGTTAACTGACCAACGTTACTTACTAAGTTTACCTCCACCACAAATGGCGTATATGAACTATTAGCTTTTGTCACTGGCCGTTTGAAAAGCTTATTAGCCAGTAATAGGCTTGACCAGTCTCTACTAACTTACTGGAATAGTCATAGGAATTGAACAATTGCTAGCGAGTCTGCCAAAGCTATTTCATTTCATGGCATAAGAACTTATTTTTTTCTTTCATGGCATAACAACATACTTTTTTCTTTAATTCGTGAATAGCATTGATACAATAACTATCAAGAAATGTGACGATAACTAACTTTTTCATCAAGTGAAACGATGAGAGAATTGTGGAAATAAAATAAAGAAATGTTGTTGTTCACAATAGATTCCAACTTGAGCCTTCCACGTGAGATGCACAGTCTTTAATCATAACGCCATGGCATTACTCATTTCACCAGTCGCTAAACACTACTGAGCATTGTGTTTCTTACACTACTGACAAACGTTTCTTATTAAGTTTACCTCCACCACAAAAAGCATCTATGAACTGTTAGCTTTTGCCACTGACCTTTTGAACAGCTTATTAGCCAGTAATAGGCTTACTGGTATCTACTAACTTCTTAGGAATAATCATAAGAATTGAGCAATTTCTGAATTTTCAATCATAAGAAATTAACTTTCCATGCCAGAAACAGTCGCAATATAACCATATACAGTTTCAGTTAAGGCTAACTGTAACGTAACTACTGTAGCCTATGTTGTAGCCAGCAAATGTGTCTGTCTATCCTGGCCCAAAACACATGCACAGATGCGTACTTTGAAAATACACCAGAAACAGTCGCACTACAACCGTAAACTGTTTCATTTCAGGTTTACTATAATGTAGTCACTCTAGGTTTTAGCCAGTGAAGTTTTCGTCTATACGGAATAATTCATAATGCGTACTCCACTAAGCCTGCGAGGAGATACGAACTCAGGACCTATAGTTCACAGGTCCGCTTCTCTAACCACTACGCTATTTAACAAGGGATAGTCAGTCACTCAGTCACTCACTCAGTTACTCAGTCACACAGTAAAAGACATTCGCTCTTCTTAGCCGGCTCCGCTTACACAGTCCGACAAAAAGTAGGAGGCATTGCTTGCTTTCCCCCATAAAGCTCCATTATTGTGGAATGATCTGACGATTAATGTGAGAGACGCAGAGTTTCAAGGTTTATTTGTCAAATGCACCGAACAACACAGCATCATCCTGTACAATGAAACTCAGACAACTACGCAGTGAGAGTTAAGAGGAAGAGGATATAGGCAAAAATAAACATTGACAGAAAATAATAATAAAATAAAGCAACAATATACGTAACACTGTACACTAGTAGCAGTTTAAAAAAAGAGAGTACTGTAAACTAGCAGCAATCTTGGTAGTATTATTGAACATTATAGATAAGGCAAATATGGCAGTAATATACATAAGACCGTGAACTAGCAGCAATTGGTAGAGTTATGGAACATTATAAATACATATGAGTGCAATAAGCTTATGAATGGTGGCATAGCACACTACAACTACGTAGTGAGTTTTTTTTTTTTTTTTACACACAGCAAAACAATATAGCAAGAGGATAAAGCAATAATATACATAGCAGCAGTTTAAAAAGAGTCAGTCTCAACCTAGAAGTATTTACTTAAGACTCAAGTCTTCAGTAAGTCTAGCCTGGCCCAGGGGTGTGCAGGGAACCGCACGGCACTGGATTTACAAACCATCATTGCTGTCTGACGGGCTCCCCTCTCCGCTGGAATACCCACTCTTCATTGCCATTCGGGGGCTGAGTCACTGGCTTAACTCGTGTTCATGCCGTCCCTCACTCTCATGCGATTCTTACAAACTCTGCAGGCTATACTCTGCCCTCTCTCAAGGTGGTGTGTTGTTGGTTGTTCTCCCTTTGGTGGTCTGGTGCTTTGCAAAGTGGATGAAGCTATTTCCTTTCTGTTTAGCCTTGTGAGGAACTATCTTCAGATGGGGCCACAGTGTCTCTGAAACCCTCCGTCTCACTCCATAGTTTAAAGCTGCAATTATTAATGTATGGTTGGAGTTTTGTATCTAAGGTTGGCTGTCCAAGAGTCTGGTTCCTCTCTAGGTATCTTCCTAGGTTTTGACCCAACTGGGGAGTTTTTCCCAGCCACTGTGCAGCAGTTTCTCATTGTTGCTTGCTCTCTGGGGTTTTAGGCTGGGTTTCTTTATATCTATAAGCACTGTGACAACTGATGATGTGAAAAAGGTTTTATTGAATAAATGATCACAGTCACTACCAACCTAAGATCAGACGAAGTGCTACTATCCAACTGTCTGCGCTGCCTACTTTGTGAACAGTGGGAGAATGCTCTGGATAACGGGTTTAAGAAGAAGAGGCTGTGGTGTGCTGTGCTGTCAGCAGATACAGAGCAGTGAGTCTGGAAGGTAAGTGTTACACGGAGGAGGTTGTGAGTTGTGGCAACATTCCCTACCAGATTACCAAAGGACCATGTGATCTGATGCCCAGCCTTCCACCAAACCACAACACATTAAAATCTGCAGTGCAGCGCCGGACCCTATTGGGATGGACCTATGGCAGTTATTCACTGAACCACTTTGAGTTCTTATCAACAGCCTGTCGGCCAAAGACACCCCTATTGGGATGCACCTAAAAGCAGTAATTAAGTGCCAGAAGAATGAAAAAAAACAATGTTCAATCTCAGCTGTGCTGCCACGCTACTCCTCCAGGACTGCGGCGTAAAACAAACACAAGCCCATACAGACCCATAATACACACAAACTTCACTAGGTTTTCTCTATTAGTTTGTGCAATAAAGTAAAAAAATGTACATTACTGATCAAATCAATAAAATGTAAACTCTTCTTCAATGCAACAAACGAAAACAAATGTAACTTTACAAGATTGAGTTTGTGACTTTTGTTGAAGGCAGAGCAAGACGCATACGGGTACAATTACATTAACAGTAGCCCAAGAGCAGTCATTCTTACCCACTAGTGCAGCAACCATGTTGATGAAAGCTAAGATCAGAGAGCAGAGCTGAAAATATTTTGATATTATTTGCCAGTTAGCATGTTCAGACAGAAAACACCATGCATGAGTTCAACCATTGATTACAACCATGCAAAACGATAATTTCATACAGGCCTTGGTGTTAGGTTCTACTTTTCTGGGGTAACCGCCATCACATGATCGTGTATACGATTCCTCCAAAAACCGATATCAACACCATAATATAATTAATAGCATGAGTTAGTGCTTCCTAATTGAGCAACAATGTGTCAGATCTACATTTCAAGTAGTCTTTAAAAACAAGTCAGTTAAAAAACCGATACATTATTTATTAGTAAGGGATAATGACGTATATAAATCAGGCTTATACACTCACCTAAAGGATTATTAGGAACACCTGTTCAATTTCTCATTAATGCAATTATCTAATCAACCAATCACATGGCAGTTGCTTCAATGCATTTAGGGGTGTGGTCCTGGTCAAGACAATCTCCTGAACTCCACACTGAATGTCAGAATGGGAAAGAAAGGGGATTTAACCAATTTTGAGTGTGGCATGGTTGTTGGTGCCAGACGGGCCGGTCTGAGTATTTCACAATCTGCTCAGTTACTGGGATTTTCACGCACAACCATTTCTAGGTTCTACAAAGAATGGTGTGAAAAGGGAAAAACATCCAGTATGCGGCAGTCCTGTGGGCAACAATGCCTTGTTGATGCTAGAGGTCAGAGGAGAATGGGCCGACGGATTCAAGCTGATAGAAGAGCAACTTTGACTGAAATAACCACTCGTTACAACCGAGGTATGCAGCAAAGCATTTGTGAAGCCACAACACGCACAACCTTGAGGCGGATGGGCTACAACAGCAGAAGACCCCACCGGGTACCACTCATCTCCACTACAAATAGGAAAAAGAGGACAGTTGAAGACTGGAAGAATGTTTCCTGGTCTGATGAGTCTTGATTTCTGTTGAGACATTCAGATGGTAGAGTCAGAATTTGGCGTAAACAGAATGAGAACATGGATCCATCATGCCTTGTTACCACTGTGCAGGCTGGTGGTGGTGGTGTAATGGTGTGGGGGATGTTTTCATGGCACACTTTAGGCCCCTTAGTGCCAATTGGGCATCGTTTAAATGCCACGGCCTACCTGAGCATTGTTTCTGACCATGTCTATCCCTTTATGACCACCATGTACCATGCACCATGTCACAAAGCTCGAATCATTTCAAATTGGTTTCCTTGAACTCATTGAATGACAATGAGTTCACTGCACTGAAATGGCCCCCACAGTCACCAGATCTCAACCCAATTGAGCATCTTTGGGATGTGGTGGAACGGGAGCTTGGTGCCCTGGATGTGCATCCCACAAATCTCCATCAACTGCAAGATGCTATCCTATCAATATGGGCCAACATTTCTAAAGAATGCTTTCAGCACCTTATTGAATCAATGCCACATAGAATTAAGGCCATTCTGAAGGCGAAAGGGGGTCAAACACAGTATTAGAATGGTGTTCCTAATAATCCTTTAGGTGAGTGTACAAACAATTGAATCCATTAAGCGTAGGGTAATACTCTGTCATTTTCTGCATTGAAATAATATTGTATTTTATTTGTAAATTGGTTGTTTGTATAATCATAAAAGCAATACAATGTAAGTTACTATAACGTATTTGTGCCATGGTGTTATAAAACACATTGAAATCATGACATGAAAAAAAAAGGTTTTTAAAAGTATCTTGAAAGAGAACTCTTAGGTCTACAGGTTTTTGGCTACTTTTTGGCCACTGTGTAAAACTTGCTATAGCCTCTGTGTAATTATGCACTGGAAGTTGGACAGAACTGACTATAAAATTTCCCCTCACAAACAAGAAAGTCCCTGAAAAACAAGAATGACACTTGCGACTCATCCCTGTCAGTCTCCATATCTAAAATGCCTTCAAACCCCTGGTCAATTCTCAAATTATACAGAGTTGCAAATTACACATTGCAATGTCATTCTATGCAATATTTTATTCAAAAACACAGACACATATTAAACGTACAGTGGATATAAAACATCTACACACCCCTGTTAAAATGCCAGGTTTTTGTGATGTAAAAGAATGAGACAAAGATAAATCATGTCAGAACTTTTTCCACTTTTAATGTGACCAGCCAGAGCCCAGACCTGAATCCAATTGAACATCTGTGGGGTGATCTGAAGAGGGCTGTGCACAGGAGATGTCCTCGCAATCTGACAGATTTGCAGCGCTTTTGCAAAGAAAAGTGGGTAAATATTGCCATGTCAAGATGTGCCATGCTAATAGACTCCTACCCAAAAAGTCTGAGTGCTATGATCAAATCGAAAGGTGCTTCAACAAAGTATTAGTTGCGCAACAAGCTTTATTTTTTTTCACCTCAAAGATTTCAATTTGTTTTTCAATTGAATTGTCCACGTTATAGGTCAAATTAAGTAATTTGGGAAGTACAGTATGTACCAGCTTTACGAAGTGTCAGAGTGAGTCTGGCCCATTGGCAGGTTTTGCATCAGGTTTTGATGTTGCTTGTGGCCCTCAATTTTGAAATGGTGCCATATATGCTCAATGCAATTCAGATCAGGACTTCCTTCGGTTTTAACAAGAAGCTAATCCACTGGTAATGGGAAGCCTCACCACAACATTAGCTGTCACTGATTAAATGTAGACCCCATGTTACTTCCCTGAAGGATGTTTTATGTTTAGGTACAGGCAATGTTTGATCCCCATCACACATAATACACAAGCTATAATCTTGATCTAATCTGACCACAAAACATTTTCATTATTGATTGGTGCATAATCACATCACTCTCAGCCAATGAACACTGTAGATCCTTCAAAGTGATTGTTGTCCTCTCTGTGGCTTCTCTCACAAGTCTGAGTGCAGAGTTTAAAGGGATACTTTTCTCAACAGTGCCTGGGTGATGTGATGTAGCTTCCACTTCCTGATTATATATTCAACAAACTAATCTAGGAATTGATATTACTTGAAGAATGCTCTTAAAATGCTTGTGTTAATTTTCATCAGATTCACATTAACCAATGATCCTTTTAAGTCTTACAACATTTTATCCTGACAATCTGACAGAAACCTCTGACAGAAACCCTAATGGTTCATAGGTGTGGGCCAATGAAAAGGCAATGGTGTCTTCATTAGGCTACTTCTTTTGTCTGTGGAAACTGGAAGACACTGTATCAGGGATGGAAATTAGCACCCACCACCAGCCAAATGCAGGTGATTTTGTGTTGTGGCGGGTAAACTCGCTTCACCTACCGGCCACCGTGGCGGGTAAATAAAAATAGCATACTGTTTCACCCGGACACTGTTACGGAAGAGGATTAGTGCCAAGCAATAATAAAAAAAATAAAACCATCTCGACATTAAAGTCATCATAATGCGAGATTAAACTCGTTAAATTTAGAGGAAAAAAGTCTAAATACAATCTTGAGAATAAACTCATTAAATATCGTTTAATAATCCGTCTCATGGGAAACCACGAAACCTCGATGAATCGCGCGTAGGTGAAGCCAGCGATAACCTTGCATTTGTCCACTGGTTGTCAATTCATGTTGGACAAAAGCGAGTACATCGCGCAAATTGGACAATTTTTTTTTCTTCTAAAAGGACCAAGCCGCTTGCAAATTCTCTTTTAAATTCGTATGCTAATTATAATTCTGTCATAATTAGCTAATAGTTGATAGTATTTCTTTGTTACTGAAAGAAAGTCTATAATATAGCTTGACTAATTTATCCAACTCTGCCATCAGTAGGCTATGCAATGCACACTGATCAAATGCGTTATTCTACATATAATTTCGACTTTTATTCTCGATATTTCATGAGTTTATTCTCAAAAATGTCCAAAAACTAAAGGGTCGTCATCATTTTCAGGACTGTTATCAGTCCTGGTTGAGACTTTTGACTGATACTGTAAATGTTAATGGAAATTGAAATGCATTTAAATGCCTCAACGTTTCCATTGTGGAGAAAAATAGAACTAACCAAATTAGACATTAATTGGTAAATTTATCAGTAACTTAGTGAATGGTGAGCTGCTCAACTACACACAAATTCAATGTGCTCAGGTAGATCACAATTTTGTTGGGGAAAAACCTAATGTTTACTCAGCTATGCATTCAATATGAACTATTTCTCAATTAAAAATATAACTCCATGAATACAAATTATAATGAATGACAAATTTGTATTATATTAACTTGCCATGCTGAGCACTATTCATCGCCTGTCATCATGGCTACAACGCGTTTTATCTTTAAATGCTCATGCATTACAGTCATGCTACCATTACAGTCATGAGAGTTCTGCAAAGTTTACAAATGTTGCAAAAAACTGTTTTCGCTGAATTCTTCACGGTAGAGTGGTCCCATACTTTTTACTTCCCCACGGTGTAGCCGCCGCAATCTTCCAAAATGTATTTTTTTCCTGCATCTCACGTAGACACACCTAATCAATATTGACATTCGTGGCCAACAATATTTACTATCGATGTTATCGATTTTTATCGATTCGTTGTTTCAACCCTACCCTGTTATTTACAAACATGTATGGTTTTGTCATGGAACTTGAAGTTTAGTGTTCAAATTCAAATATTGGCCCAATGAATTAAATGCCCTGTGTATTTAGAACCAGCGATTAAAATAAGTAATAAAAAACACAGAAAGATAATAGGAAGATAAATAATAGCCTAAAAACAATGGCGATCAACGGCAAAAATTCTAACATCAACAAGAACAACAACAATAAAACCACACTAATAATAACAATAATACACATTATAACAATAATAGCAGGCGTTATTGCTTATTGATACAGATTTGGTTATTCAGTGTCCCTCAGGCTATGCATTACTACAAGTGGAGCTGTAACTCCTTCACCCATTAGTATTTTAAAATGTTTCTGTTGAATCATTTCTTTGAAGAATGAACGTCTTGATGAGGAATCTCTCTCTTTTTGGGTAGCCATTTCTTTTTATGTCTGTTTCTATTGCTAATTGGTGGTCACACATCCAGCACTTGGTATGAACTCACCTCTGCTTTATAATTCAGACAGAGAAAACAGCAAATGAATATTTTTAGTTTGGTCAAACAGAAATGTAGGTGTTTTTATTATATTATTACCATGTTTTTTGATCCACAAAATGTTTATCTCTGTATATGAAGCAGTCATGGTGTCAGCTTGGTTGCTTATATCCAACACCAGCTAACTGACTGTAGGTCTAACACCAGCTAACTGACTATAGGTCCAACACCAGCTAACTGACTCTAGGTGCAACACCAGCTAACTGACTGTAGGTGCAAAACCAGCTAACTGACTCTAAGTCCAACACCAGCTAACTGACTGTAGGTCCAACACCAGCTAACTGACTCTAGGTCCAAGGCCAGCTAACTGACTGTAGGTCCAACACCAGCTAACTGACTCTAGGTCCAAGGCCAGCTGACTGACTCTAGGTCCATGGCCAGCTGACTGCATTTTAGATCCAAACCGCTGACTGACCCTTAGGTTCAAAACCAGCTTCCTGACTCTTAGAACCAACACCAGCTAGATGAAGCAGTTCATCTTGGAATACTGGAAAGGGAGGAGCAAGAACATCCCAATCCAGATCAACAGGGCTGAGGTGGAGTGGGCAGAGAATTTTAAGTTGCTCAGTGTCCACATCACCAATAAACTGTATTTACAAAAATATAAAAATGATCTCAGATGCATTGACTGGATAATGACAGATTGCATCACTGCTTCTTCACTGCCCTCTATCACTATGCTCTTCAGTGAGTGGTGCAAAGTACTCAGTCATCCAAAACCTAAAGAAGGCCCTAAAAATAGAAAGTGAGACGAGCCAACTAATCCAACCTTCTCTATATAAATGTGTGGCAGACATGGTATTACCAGTGTGTCTTGTCTGTAACTGACAGTGGGCTACACAGCTTCTACCCGTAAGCCATTAGACTATTAAACATGATTACTAATGACTACCGGCCTAGCAGTGAAGTCACACACACACACACTCACTACAAACACACTAGAAACACTATGTTGCTGCTGAAGTTGCTTATCTTTCCACTTCTACCGGAGATAGAGTCAAGACCTCAACCCTGGAGACCCAGACCAAGACCCAAACCCTGGAGACCCAAACCAAGACCCAAACCCTGGAGACCCAGACCAAGACCCAAACTCTGGAGACCCAAACCAAGACCCAAACCCTGGAGACCCAGACCAAGACCCAAACTCTGGAGACCCAGACCAATACCCAGTAGGTAAGGCTATCACAAAAAACACAAAAAACACAAGACACCAGACAGAGACCCAAGACCACCCAAATGTAAAGCTATATGAGAAAACTATTACAAAGAAATACATTTTTTAATTTTTTAGGACACAATATTTTTGAGTCCCCGATTGGTTCTCATACAGCACAATGGGAGAAAATTACATTAAAATCAAATCCATTATGTAAAGGACCATGAGGTTATTCAACAATTTCCTATCAAAAAGTATATTTATGACAGCAATGCCAGGCCAAAATCACAAAATGAAAAAAATTATATAATCCCCCAAAAAATCCATTTAAAATTACTTTCCTGAACAATACAACCAGGCATAGCCATCAACACTGCAATTTGACAGAGATGGAGTCAAGACCACAACACGACCCAAACCCTGGAGACCCAGATCAAGACCCAAACCCTGGAGATCCAGACCCAAACCCTGGAGACCCAGACCAAGACACAAACCCGGGAGACCCAGACCAAGACACAAACCCGGGAGACCCATACCAAGACCCAAACCCTGGAGATCCAGACCCAAACCCTGGAGACCCAGACCAAGACACAAACCCGGGAGACCATGACACAAACCATGGAGACCCAGACCAAGAACCAAACCCGGGAGACCATGACACAAACCATGGAGACCCAGACCAAGAACCAAACGCGGGAGACCCAGACCCAAAACCTGGAGACCTAGAACTAAGCACAGGAGACCCAGACCTAAACCCTGGAGACCCAGACCCAAATCCTGGAGACCCAAACCCTGGAAACCCAGACCAAGACCCAAACCCTGGAAACCCAGACCAAGACCCAAACCCTGGAGACCAAGGCCCAAAATCAGGAGATCCAGACCAATATCCAAACCCTGGAGACCCAGACCCTGGAAACCCAGATTGCGTCTGTGTGGTCTTGAGTGGCCTTGAGACTGAGACCGCAAGATCGAGACTCCATCTCTGAATGTTACCTCTACCTATATGTACATTCACTTAAATTACCTTGTACCCTGGCACACCAACTCTGTACCAGTACTTCTTGTAAGTAGTCAGGATATTTTTATTCCTATCACTGTGTATTTATTCCTTGTGTTGATATTCTCATATAACCATTTTCCAGAACTCTGCCGGTTCTTTTTGGTACATTTCAGGCCACTCTTTATGAGGCTTACAAGAGTTCTTGGACATTGCAGTCCAGCCTCTGTAGTTTGTCTGGTGAAGTTTGTTGTGGATGGTTGTGACAGACACCTCTATACCTCTGTTACGCGTACTGGTGCCCTGTATGTGCGTTTGTGTTTTTCCCCTCCTGCCGTTTTCCCAGGTGTCCCTTATGTCCCTGATTGTGCTCGTTGGTGTTTCCACCTGGCAGTCATGAGTGCATCGCCTGACTGCTGAGGTGGACCAATCAGTGGACACCCATCCTAATTGCACCTCCTGTTCCTTTTTCCATTACCCAATCGCATCACACATCCCTGGTTTAAAAACCCAGTCAGTTGGTTCTCCCAGAGAGACTCTTTTGCTTTACCCCACATGGACATACACTCTTGAGATTCCCACCCTTTTTGATAGACAGACACTTTGTTCATTCATACATCACTTAGTTTAGTTTACATCTCACTTTGTCCTGTTTCATGTATGTTTTGCTGTGGTGTTTTGTTTGGTGTTTTCTAGTCAGTTGTTTGCTGTTTGCTGTTTAGTCCTTGTTCAACCTGTGTGTTTTGTTTGTCCCTGTGTCCCTGGGAGAAGTAATTTTTTTATTTTTTCAAGTATTTTTGTATTGGTTAGTAGTCAGCTAAGCGGTTCTTGAAGCAGGCAAGTTCAGTTTAGGTGTGTTTGGACTATATTATTTCATTTCTTGGGTCCAGCTCAGACCCTTTTCCTAAACACCTTTACCATGTGTTTATAATAAACGTTTTATGTTTGACGGTAGCTTTGGGTGTCTGTGTCGTTTGTTCTCACTGTTCATTTACACTACACAATTTGCATGGTTTTATGTTACGGATCTCTTCTACATACACCTACCTCCAGGAGTGTCCCTGATCTGTCAGACAGTTTTTATTACTATAAATCTTGGGCTCCTCTTATAATTGCAATGCATTCCGGCATGACGGCCTGTCTTTTAGACAATTAGCCAGATTTGATTTTATTAACAACAATCGGGGATTGCACATTCTCAAACCATTGTGATACATGTCTGTAAATCCTGCTTGTTGATAGCTAGTAAACTCCAACGTTAGGTCAGCAACGTAGTTCAGCTGTTTTTGAAACCGCACCCCTCCCAGAAAAAGCGCTGTTAGCTTGAGTGCGGAGGTTTACAAATGTTGTGAGGTAGCACGTTGTTTACTAAATAAATGTCTCGATAAACTAGGATTATGCTAGATAGTGTGTAAATAGCAAATGTATCATTTAAAGGGATGTGGATGTCCAGGAGGATATGATTAAAGGGATGTGGAGGTCCAGCCAGACATGGTTAAACATGGTCTGCTTTTAGGAGGCCGGTTGGCCATACTGCCAAATTCTCTAAAACAACGTTGGAGGCAGCTTGTGGTAGAAATGAACATTAATTCTTCTGGTGACAGCTCTTTTGGACATTCCTCAAGTCAGAAAGCTAAATGCACCATCTCTCAACTGGACACAGAAAGTAGCTAATCTTAGAGTGGTCTTTCATTGTCCCCAGCACAAGTTGCAGGTGTGTAAGAACAATGTTGTTAATCGGCTTGTTGATATAGTGTATCCCACAAGGAGAAATAATCACTAAAAGAACTTTAAAGACAACTCTGCACAAAACCCAAAAAAATCACAAAAACAGAAACAAAAAACAGAAAAAAGCTTTTTGCATGTACTTCTTATTTTGAATTACATAGTTTATAATCCCACATACAAATATAATTTTAAAATGGAACACAAAAGTACTCACTACAGATAATATTTTGTATTGTTTAGTGAGCTATAGTAAAAACAAGTGTACAGTAGAATACTATATCATACTTTTTAGTATCCTTCAAGTGTCTGCAGTACCTATAATATTTTTAAATACTGTACAGTCTGTAGTATCCCTTGATCAAGTAGTGCTTACTATAGAATGCAGTGGAATGCTTATATGGGGTGTCGTTTATGTCCATTATATAATGGTTAAGGTCTGTTCTTAGGCACAACATAGTCTTTACTGCAGTAAAACAGGACAGTGAATATCATAATATACATATGGCAAAACACAGTGAATATATATATATATATATATATATATATATATATATATATATAATACCACAGTATTTATAGCACATTATGCTGTCATCTGTTCTGTGGTGCTGTGGCCAAGAGGTGAGCAATAGCATTCTCTCTTGTTCTCCCTCCCTCTCTCTTTGTGTATCACATGTCTGTCTGCGTAATCAATCTTCCATCCTCTAACAGCTGCTTTTCTCCTCCTTCCACCCCTCTCTCCTTTTCTGAGATTTTCTCTCCGCTCCAGCGAAACCATGGATACTATACCGTGATTCAGGAATCAATCAGTTTTTATCTGGCATTTCTGTATGAAATGTGTGTGTGTGTGTGTTGCTTATGCATATGTACATTGTGGGTATGACGTGTTTGTGTACACCCTTCACTATCAATCCACCCCTCCCTGCTTTCCTCTCTCCTATTCTTTCACTCCTTTCTGATGTAACCCTTCATTCATTTATTTGACTCTCTCCATTTACCCCTCCCGTCTTGCAACTGTCCATTTCCTCCGCTTCTCTCTCCCCTCCTCTCTCCCTCTCTCTCTCCCTCCCTGCTCCTTTCTTTCACTTCAACCTTCTCTCTCTCCCTGTCTTCTTCCAAGCAGCGGCTTGTTGACAGTTTTCCAATTACCTCGGGGACTGTGAGGAGGGAGAAAAAGGGGGAGAGGAGAAAGAGGAGAAAGAGGAGTGGAGAGAGAAGAGGATAGGCTGGGATGGCTGCCTGCCGCATGTTAATGTCTTAGCCCAGGACACTCCACCCTTCACACACCAAACACTACACAGACAGGGAGAGAGGGGAGCAAAGAGATAAAGCAGGAGGAAGACGGGGGAGGGACAGAGAGGGAGAGGAAAGGAGAGGGAGAGGAGGACAGAGGGACAGAAAGGAAACGAGAGAGAGGGAGGAAGACAAAGGAGGGAGAGGATGAGGGATGGAGAAAGAGAAAGAGGGAGGGAAGGAGCAAGGAGAGAGTGAGAAGGAGAGAGAGGGACAAAGATGTAGTGAGAGGGATAGGGAGAAAGGGGGGTAGGAAAAGAGAGATTGGGAGAAGGAAAGGGAGGAGGAGAATGAAGGAGAGGGGAAGGGAGGAGGAGAATGAAGGAGAGGGGAAGGGAGGAGGAGAATGAAGGAGAGGGGAAGGGAGGAGGAGAATGAAGGAGAGGGGAAGGGAGGAAGGTTGGCTGGAAAGGGGATGCAGGCATGAATGAGATAAAGAGGGATACAACTAAAAGAGGACAGAACGGGGTAAACAAGGACATATATTCTGCTAGAAGTTGGTTTGCCCTGCCTAGTTAAGCCAACAACTAAACTGATATGGCCTCAGTTAATGCAGCAACAGTGGATAATGCAGCACTGTATTCATGCATTCATGTTAATCCATTAATGCCATTCATTTTGTGACAGGCAAATACATACAGATACAATGTGTTTCCGTGTACACAGCTAAAAAGAATTAAGAGAGCACATAATTATCACCGAATAACACCAAGTCAATTAAACTTCAATGATATCAATCTGTGCAGTTAGGAAGCATAAGTGATTGTGAATCAATGTCAACTGTTTTGGTGCAAATTAAAGTAACAACAGGTGCACTGGAAAGGCAAAAACTAGCCAACGGTACCCTGGATGCTGTTAGGTACCGAGATGAAATCCTCAGACCCATCGTCAGACCTTACGCTGGTGCAGTGGGCCCTGGGTTCCTCCTGGTGCAGGGCAATGCCTGGCCTCATGTGGCCAGAGTGTGTAGGCAGTTCCTGGAGGATGAAGGCATTGATGCCATAAACTGGCCTTCACGTTCCCCAGACCTGAATCCAATTGCGAACCTCTGGGCCATAATGTGTGGGTGCATCCGACGTCGCCAAGTAGCTCCACATCTTGTCCAGGAGCCCAGTGATGCCCTAATACAGGTCTGAGAGGACATCATCTGACATCTCAACAAGGAGCATGGCCCGATGTTTTTTCTTCAACCATTCCTGGGTGCTTTGTAAAGTGCATTTTGGGTCACTGTCTTGCTAAAAGACCCCTGACCTTTAACAGAATCCCAGCTTTCTGACTTTGGGTTTAACATTGTGCTCCAAAACAATGTGTTATTCTCCTTAGTCCATCATGTCATTCACATCTTTAAGGCACCCAGTGCCAGAAGCAGCAAAGCAACCCCAAATCATCACTGCACCTCCTCAATGTTTAAATGTGGGAAAATTGTTGTTTTCGTCAAAGGAGTTTTATTTTCTCTGAGCATAGAGATAGTAGACTTTACCAAAATGCACACACATTTGGTCTCATCTGTCCACTGGAGATAATTCCAGAAGGCGTATGGTATGTTCAGATGTGTTTTGGCAAATTACAGTCAGACTTTCGTACATCTCTCTTTAAGCAGTGGATTTCCTCTCATAGAAACACCTTTCATTGAATTGGCGACAGAAGGTTTAAGTCGAGTATAAACTACTTTCAGCTTAAATGTGAATGTCAGTTGATCAAGGTGTTTTCTCCAGCATTCGAATAATCCTTCACTACAATCTTCCTGTTTTGTTGCAGGGTTGTTGGCGAACAGTAGTGTGGGTCTTAAACCTCCAGAGTGATGGACTACAGTGGTGTGGGTCTTAAACCTCCAGAGTGGTGGACTACAGTGGTGTGGGTCTTAAACCTCCAGAGTGGTGGACTACAGTGGTGTGGGTCTTAAACCTCCAGAGTGGTGGACTACAGTGGTGTGGGTCTTAAACCTCCAGAGTGGTGGACTACAGTGGTGTGGGTCTTAAACCTCCAGAGTGGTGGACTACAGTGGTGTGGGTCTTAAACCTCCAGAGTGGTGGACTACAGTGGTGTGGGTCTTAAACCTCCAGAGTGGTGGACTACAGTGGTGTGGGTCTTAAACCTCCAGAGTGGTGGACTACAGTGGTGTGGGTCTTAAACCTCCAGAGTGGTGGACTACAGTAGTGTGGGTCTTAAACCTCCAGAGTGGTGGACTACAGTGGTGTGGGTCTTAAACCTCCAGAGTGGTGGACTATAGTGGTGTGGGTCTTAAACCTCCAGAGTGGTGGACTACAGTGGTGTGGGTCTTAAACCTCCAGAGTGGTGGACGACAGTGGTGTGGGTCTTAAACCTTGAGTGGTGGACTACAGTGGTGTGGGTCTTAAACCTCCAGAGTGGTGGACTACAGTGGTGTGGGTCTTAAACCTTGAGTGGTGGACGACAGTGGTGTGGGTCTTAAACCTCCAGAGTGGTGGACTACAGTGGTGTGGGTCTTAAACCTTGAGTGGTGGACTACAGTGGTGTGGGTCTTAAACCTCCAGAGTGGTGGACTATAGTGGTGTGGGTCTTAAACCTCCAGAGTGGTGGACTACAGTGGTGTGGGTCTTAAACCTCCAGAGTGGTGGACTACAGTGGTGTGGGTCTTAAACCTTGAGTGGTGGACGACAGTGGTGTGGGTCTTAAACCTCCAGAGTGGTGGACTACAGTGGTGTGGGTCTTAAACCTTGAGTGGTGGACTACAGTGGTGTGGGTCTTAAACCTCCAGAGTGGTGGACTACAGTGGTGTGGGTCTTAAACCTCCAGAGTGGTGGACTACAGTGGTGTGGGTCTTAAACCTTGAGTGGTGGACTACAGTGGTGTGGGTCTTAAACCTTGAGTGGTGGACTACAGTGGTGTGGGTCTTAAACCTTGAGTGGTGGACTACAGTGGTGTGGGTCTTAAACCTCCAGAGTGGTGGACGACAGTGGTGTGGGTCTTAAACCTTGAGTGGTGGACTATAGTGGTGTGGGTCTTAAACCTCCAGAGTGGTGGACTACAGTGGTGTGGGTCTTAAACCTCCAGAGTGGTGGACTACAGTGGTGTGGGTCTTAAACCTTGAGTGGTGGACTACAGTGGTGTGAGTCTTAAACCTCCAACTTTTTGAAGCTCACAACTTATAGTTTTTCTTGAGACTGGGTCAGAAGTGACAATTCATTATTGAGGCTATGCTTTTGGGGCAACTATCCAGTTATTGTAAGTAACCATCTATCCCTGCTTTGAAAACGCAGATATCAAAGTACTAATTGTGAGACGTCTTTCCCAGCTGACACATAAGCACTGCTAACTGACAATCAACCAAGTGTGACCTGCAGGTGTGGTGACAATAGCTATTGAGTTATTTTGAAGTAACCATTCTTTCCCTTGTGCTGTTTCTGTTCTTTTATCCACCCCCTGTATATTTGGAGAGAGAGATGGAGAGAGAGATGCTGTAATGGTATGTAAGATGGTCTGACCTCTGTTGCTGCAGATCTCCTGATTGCTCCATGCAGCTGGGATGAAGGGGGGGGTTGGTGATGGTTGTGTGTGTGTGTGTGTGGTTGTCCCTGTGGACTGCAGATTGATCTCCTCTCCTGTCCTCCCATTTAATGACCTGTGTTTACACTGCCACGACGGCCCCCGCCTATGTGTGTCTGTGTGCGTGTGTGTGTATGTATGTATGTATGTGTGTGTGTGTGTGCATGTATGTGTGTGTGTGTGTGTATATGTCTTAGATAGGGTGGGGGACAAGCAGGACCAACACTATTGATCTCAATTAACAGCAGGATGAATGACTGGAGCTTTAACCACCTCTCACACACACTTCCAAATACACTATGGCAATGGTGGAGTGCGTCACCCACATACACACACCTTCAGAAATTCAGCTGAAATTAAACTAATATTAATGACTTTACCTAGTGAGGTTAAACTTACACTCACCTAACCATGCACCTCTCACTGCAATTGTTTAACTTCATTTAAAAACAGGACTAAATGCTTCTTCACTGGTAACTTTCAAAAATGAAACCAACAATGTAAGTATGATCACCAATGCTAACTAACTTTTCTCCTCAACCTTACTATTGGGAATAGAGTGTGAAACAGTGTCTCAAAATATATTGTCGAAACAGTACAAAAAAAGGTTTAACCCACATTTTTACCAAAGCAGACATATTGACCGCAATTTAATGCAGGACATGTCAATTACATGTAAAGACAGAAGAGAAAACTACCCACTTAGAGTAAATGATCAGAGACCTCTTGACATCAATCAAGAATTATAATTTATTACATGTTTGGAAAGAAGGCTTGATGTGAGACTGGGAGGGGGATGTTTCACTTTCTATCTGAGGTGGAACTTCAGAAACTTCTGTTAGAAAAAAAAATAATCACGATAATGTATATAAAAATTCTATGTTCATGTGAATATGACTATTATTTAAAATATCTAAAATGGTGACGTATGGTTTAAAAAACATCAGTCAAAAGTGAAATTCATAAAGGATCCGTCTGTCATCATGCCAGCTATAATACAATCACATTTGATGGATTTGTTACCTTTTAAAATAGTTTGAGTATCTTACAAAAAGAGATTCTACAACTTTTCCTCAGCCATGTCCAGCTGCAACATGTAGCTATTCCAAAACTGGTACAAACCATAGAAATGAGATGAGCTAGCTCAGGTTGCACCAACTGGTCACAAAAAAAATGGCTTAAATGCTAGGTCAAGCATAGTAATGTCCAATGTTATGATAAGAATGTACAACTGATACACAACAAAAATAGCACAAGTCAGGCATAAGAAGTGTGTTCATGAGATTAGAAGATTCCTGGTGATGGTTGCTATGCAGCGCTCGTTGCTTAGTTACAATCCATTTCTAAAAGTAAGTTCAGGTTACAGAATAACTAGTTTCCAAGGCACAATTGAGTCCAAGAAAAGGAAGAACTCAGACACAGAAACTAGGAAGCCTATACATCTGTACAGCAAACATCCTGTCAAATTTTTAGGTCAAGTGACACTCTTCAGAATCGCCCTCCATGCTGTGGACCTACTAACGCTGATCATCTCCCCCGTTGTGTTCTGACATGCACCGTGTACAGAAAATCTTAAAATCGCACAACGAGGCAAAATAACGCTATAACGTTGGGGGCAACGCATGGTTTCTCTCTTACATGAGCCAGCTGAACCAGGAGCAGCATATATTGAACAGATCGCGCCGGATAAATAGTGGAAGCTTTCAAACCACTCCAGGACCAGACAGGCATGTGTTGGACGGGCATTTGATTTCCATGGATGGGCACGTTTATGTTACTTACCAATGTAGAATAGCGACTTTAGCATGAGGGACGGAAAGCAATCATTTTAGCATGCATGGCTTACTGAGGCTATATGATAGCAAAATACACAGCTGTCAATCAAATTGGAAAGCTTTTAGTAACTGCAGTAGTAACACATTCATTGTATTGATCACATCACTTAATAAAGCACATCTTCGATCGCATTTGCTGATGAAGGCAAGAGAGCTACATTCCCAACTGCAATTCATTAAGTATTGGAAAGCAGCGTACACAAAAAAAATTTGGGGGGTCAAAGCATTCTCGGTGGTGCCACTGGTCTGTGTCCACATATCTAGAGTGTTGTTCGTATCTCATATAATTTGCTCCCTCCTAAATATACATTAATTGTGAAAACAATGTAGAACAAGTGTCATGCTCTTCTCGTTGTTTTCAAATAGTGTTACCATAAAGTACAGTGTAACACCCTAAGGTTAGTTCATTAAAGGTGTCCACCAAGCTAGTGTAACAGGTATAATTCTAAGATCCAGAGTGCAGAGTATCTTGAGTACATTCTAGGTCAGACGTAGAAATACGACTTAAGTGCGACCAACTCGTTCAACCGTCCCCATAGCTAGAATAAAACTGTGAAATGATTAAGATTTGAGAACCATGGACTTTCATCATTACGCAGCTGTTGCATTTATCGACAATATTTTTGACCTTTTCTCAATTTTGACAACGTTTGTCAATAATGTTTTCTCTGTCCTTCCTCAAGGCTCTCCCTTGTTCAGTCTTTCTCTCCATCACTCTTCTATATACATCTTGTTTAACAAGATCTACTGCCTGAATGCTGAAGTTTCCAAGAACACTGTCTGTAACCGTGGTAACTGTTTATACAGGAGAAGTGTGTCTAGCTTGATAACCTGATGGTAGGTCAGCAATGCAACATTTGATTGTTCCATCAGAATAAAAAAAAAACAATACAATAAAATTGTATTTCACAGATATGACGCAAAGTAGGGAATACATTTTGACAATAACATAAGGCCATTGTATAACAACCCCATTTCGAAAAAAGTGGGATGCTGTGTAAAAAGCAACTAAAAACAGAATTTAATGATGTACAAATCATTTATCCCCATATTTGATGGAATAAATTACCAACACAACATTTCAAATGTTGAAACTGAGAATCTGTATTGTTTTTGGAAAAATACTTGCCGATCTTGATTGGTGCCAGCAGCACATTTCAAAAAAGTTGGGACAGGGGCATGTTTACCATTGTGTTGCATTACCTCTTAACAATACCAAGACCAATTGCTGTAGTTTTGAAAGTGAAATGTTTTCCCATTCTTGCTTGAAATAGGATTGTAGCTGTTCAAAAGTTTGGGGTCTCCTTTTTTGTATTTTTTATTTCATAATGTGTCAGGTCCTGGCTGGGGGCCTCTAGGCATTTCTATGGGCTGCTGTTTTTGTTTGTCCCCAATTAGTGGTAGCTGCTCCAATTGGGGACCCTATTTAAGTTGCACTTGTTTGCTTTGGTTTTGTGGATCATTGTGCTAGATGTGTTTGTGCCGCAGTTTGCGGTTGTGCCTCGCTTTTATTATTTTTGTAGTTAGAATTTAAAGGATGTTACCCTACTCTCACTCTGTACCTCGTGTCCTGCCTTTCTTCAACCGTAATACAACGTTTTCAATGGGTGACAGTTCTGGACTGCAGGCAGGCCAGTTTAGCACCCGGACACTTTTACTACAGAACTGTACTGTTGTAATATGTGCAGAATGTGTTTTGGCATTGTCTTGCTGAAATAAGCAAGGCCTTCCCTGAAAAATATGTAATCTGGATGCTAGCATATGTATGCTCCAAAACCTGAACATATTGTTCAGCATTAATGGTGCCTTTAATGGTGCAAATCACCCATGCCATGTGCACTAATGCACCCCCATGCCGGATTGTCCCTCTCCTCTAGACCAGAGGACGCGGCGTCCATGATTCCCAAACATAATTTCTAATTTTGATTAGTCAGACCACAGGACAGTTTCCCACTTCAACTCAGTTGATCTTAAATGATCTCAGGCCCAGAGAAACCGCTGGCAGTTCTGGATCGTGTTTATATCTGGTATCTTCTTTGCATGGTAGAGTTTTAACTTGCATTTCTGGATGCAGTGACATATTGTGTTCACGAACAATGGTTTTCGGAAGTGTTCCCGAGCCCACGCAGTGATTTCCACTACACAATTGTTTTTAATGCATTGCTGCCAAAGGGCCTGAAGGTCATGGCCTGAAAGTCATCGGCCTTGTCCCTTGCATACAGAGATTTCTCCGGATTCTCTGAATGATATTATGTACCGTAGATGATGAGATCCCCAAACTCTTTGCAATTTTATGTTGAGAAATGTTATTCTGTCTTTCACAGAGTGGTGAACCGCTCCCCATATTTACTTCTGAAAGACTCATCCTCTCTGTGACACTCTAATTACACCCAATCATGTTACTGACCTGTTGTCAATTCACCTAAATAGATGGTTCACCTGGTATATAATTTTTTGCATTACACAAGTTTTCACACTTCTCGGCCTCCCCGGGAAAGTCTATGCCAAGGTTCTGGAGAGGAGAATACTGCCGATAGTAGAACCTCGGATTCAGGAGGAACAGTGTGGTTTACGTCCGGCCCGTGGAACACTGGACCAGCTCTATACCCTCTACGGGGTGCTGGAGGGTTCATGGGAGTTTGCCCAACCAATCCACATGTGTTTTGTGGATTTGGAGAAGGCATTCGACTGTGTCCCTCGCGGCATCCTGTGGAGAGTGCTTCGGGAATATGGGCTCCTGGGTCCTTTGCTAAGGGCTGTCAGGTCCCTGTACGACCGAACCAGGTGCTTGGTCCGCATTGCCGGCAGTAAGTCAGACTTGTTCCCAGTGCATGTTGGACTCCGGCAGGGCTGCCCTTTGTCACCGGTTCTGTTCGTAATTTTTATGGACAGAATTTCTAGGCGCAGCCAGGGGCCGGAGGGTGTCAGCAGGTTTGGGGACCACACGATTTCGTCTCTGCTCTTAGCGGATGATGTTGTCATGTTGGCCCCTTCAAACCAGGACCTTCAGCATGCACTGGGACGGGTTGCAGCCGAGTGTGAAGCGGTGGGGATGAGAATCAGCACCTCCAAATCCGAGGCCATGGTCCTCAGTCGGAAAAGGGTGGCTTGCCCACTTCAGGTTGGTGGAGAGTGCCTGCCTCAAGTGGAGGAGTTTAAGTATCTAGGGGTCTTGTTCACGAGTGAGGGAAGGATGGAACGGGAGATTGACAGACGGATCGGTGCAGCTTCTGCAGTAATGCAGTCGATGTATCGGTCTGTCGTGGTGAAGAAAGAGCTGAGCCGCAAGGCGAAGCTCTCGATTTACCAGTCAATCTACGTTCCTACTCTCACCTATGGTCATGAGCTTTGGGTCATGACCGAAAGGACAAGATCCCGGATACAGGCGGCCGAAATGAGCTTTCTCCGCAGGGTGGCTGGGCGATCCCTTAGAGATAGGGTGAGAAGCTCGGTCACCCTGGAGGAGCTCAGAGTAGAGCCGCTGCTCCTCCACATCGAGAGGGGTCAGCTGAGGTGGCTTGGGCATCTGTTCCAGATGCCTCCTGGACGCCTTCCCGGGAAGGTGTTCCGGGCCCGTCCCACCGGGAGGAGACCCCGGGGAAGACCTAGGACACGCTAGAGGGACTATGTCTCCCGGCTGGCCTGGGAACGCCTCGGTGTCCCCCCGGAAGAGCTGGAGGAAGTGTCTAGGGAGAGGGAAGTCTGGGCATCTCTGCTTAGACTGCTGCCCCCACGACCCGGCCCCGGATAAGCGGAAGATGATGATGATGAAGTTTTCCTTTTGTTCCCCCTGTCCCAGCTTTTTTTTGGTCCCAGCGTGTTGCTGGCATCAAATTCAAAGTGGGCATATATTTTTCAAGAAACAATAACATTTCTCAGTTTCAGCATTTGATATGTTGTTTTATTATCCATTGAATATAAGGTTTAAAAGAATTTTGACATAATTGTATCCTGTTTTTCTTTACATTTTACACAGAGTCCCAAATCTATTTTAAAAAAGGGCTTGTAAATAGTAAACCAAGTCATAATGTCTTTACATAGCTGTCCCTCTACACCTACAGTAATTTATAATGTCTATAGATGGCTGTCCCTCTACACGTACAATAAATCTAAATATCATTACAGAGCTGTCCCTATAAATCTACAATAAGTCAATGTCTTTACGTGGCTGTCCCTCTACATCTACAATACATCATAATGTCTTTACATGACTGTCCCTCTACATGTACAACACATCATAATGTCTTTACATGGCTGTCCCTCTACATGTACATCATATTGTCTTTACATGGCTGTCCCTCTACATTTACAATACATCATAATGTCTTTACATGGCTGTCCTTCTACATCTATAATAAGTCAAAATGTCTCTATGTGGCTGTTGCTCACGTAGAGACCTTAAAAGGTTGTAATATCTTTACATTTAAATGTCCTCAACATCTACAATAACCTTACTTCTAAAAACAAGCTGCTCTGTCTAATGTGGTGTCTTAAAAATAGGTGTACTGTGGGTTACAGCCAAAGCTGTCTACAATACTTTTGTGACACATACAGTCACACACATACTGTAGCCTCACACTCACACTCTCACTGACACACTCATTCAGACACTCACACAGAAACTCATTCAGATACAGACACTCACATAGACACACACACAGACACACACAAAGACACACACACAGACACTCACACAGACACAGACACTCACACACAGACACACTCAAATACCCCCTCACAAAAACACACACATAAACACAACAAATAGCTTTCCCACAAAAAGCTGGGCTCATACCATAACAAAAATGAAATCATAGTCATCACCGAACTCTCTAATGACTCTCTTCCTCATTTCACTGCATGCATGTGAATGGCCATTGTAATGACATTATGTATGTGCCAATACAACTGAAGTAGAGTCCTGCATCTGGTCGGTTAGCCTGCCGTTCCAAATGGGTGAAATGCAAATAAATCCCTCATTGGGTAGAATAGAAATATTCTTTAAACTGGCTGGCACTGTTAGGAACTGCTATTTTGCAGGTCGGAAAAGTTTTAAATAAAGATAATTATTTATTTTAAAGGTTTTCAGAATAGCTACTTTTCTAAGAAAAATCTTGAGTGACTCAACCATGGTGCAGTGGGGCTGCGCAGGTGAAATCCCTGTTTCAGAATGATTTGTAAGGTTTTGTGGATAAGGATGATGAACTGGGAAATCATGCACACACTACATGGAGTGGAAGGTAAGCAGGTTTACACCGTTTTAATGCTTGAGCATTCTGTACAATGCGTTGTATCGTTAGGTGGTTCAGAGGAGTCAGCCTGGGAAACAAAGTGAAGCAGGAAAATGTTGTTTTCAAATAGCGTTACTATAAAGATGAACTATGGCTGGAGGCATGAATACATATACGTATTATTGCAGGTAACTGTTCGGCATTCTGAACTAGCTGAATTACAGCAAAAATACACTCAACTCTTCTCTCTACACATGCAAGTTTTACATTCACTTTTGGTCAACTACCTAACAGAAGAGATTTGATAGCCCATTGCTCAGTGCTACTTTTCTCACTTGAATAGGAATTGAGAGAACTGCGTAGTATTTTAACAATCAGGAAATGACTGAAGGATTTTGCTGGCTCCCATCTACCATTACTCATTGGAGCAGAGATGATTGTCTTTTAGATGCCAGTGGAATAGATGATGCCACTTTTACATTTGACCAAGAGACATTTGATGGAGGGATGCACTTTGTATCTTCCCAAAATAAGTACTGGTGAGTTAATGTTGGAAACACTATAATTTGTCTATAACTGCAGATATATTATGGAATAATTAGGAATAAAGGTGAGGCGTCTAGACCATTCCATTCTGTCAGAACTATGCACGTCAAAGTGTTCACATTTGTATTTTAATGCTTACATGATAAGAACAAGTATTTCTAGAACCACTCATTGTTTCATTAAATACAATTTAAAAAAATAAAACACAAATAAACCCCAAACATAATTTGTATATGTCTCAACTAAATCTTAGTTTGTTTACTCTAACTCAGATAAGGACTGAGAAATCTAACACCTACATCACATCCAATAAGCATTGCTTGTGATAGTGGGCACATTTCTGAAACCTTCCTTTCTACTTTCTAAAATCCCATTACAATTTGAGTTGGCAACTAGCCAAGATGCGTCCAAGTGTGTTTTGAATGTAAGCATTACATGTACATCTGTATTAACCATGAAATACAGTCAATGACTAAGCAGAACATCCTTCTGTGGATAGTCCATCTTATCCTGGGTGTGTGTGGAAAGGTATACCTACGTACAGTGGGGAGAACAAGTATTTGATACACTGCCAATATTGCAGGTTTTCCTACTTACCAACCAGTAAGAATTCCGGCTCTCACAGACCTGTTCGTTTTTCTTTAAGAAGCCCTTCCCTCAGTAAGAGCATTGAAGATGGGTCGTGGCTGGGTCTTCCAGCATGACAACGACCCGAAACACACAACCAGGGCAACTAAGGAGTGGCTCCGTAAGAAGCATCTCAAGGTACTGTAGTGGCCTAGCCAGTCTCCAGACCTGAACCCAATAGAAAATCTTTGGAGGGAGCTGAAAGTCTGTATTGGCCAATGACAGCCCCGGAACCTGAAGGATCTGGAGAAGGTCTGTATGGAGGTGTTAGAAATCGGCCGTTTCGTATAGTGGTTGTAATAATTAGCATACCCGTTTGTCAAGGGAGAGAGAAAGTATATTATTTATTGCAGCATTAGAAAGTCTTGTTCATGAGGTTACGGACCTGGTCTTCCTTACACAACCTCAATCTCATCTCAGTCAATCTCTTCTCACTGTAATGTTGGTTACCAGCTAGCCTATACATTAAGGGCGTTTCTAACTTTTTAGGAGTCAACCCCCATGCCATATGGCCATCGTAAACATTCCTGTCATTAGAGCGCTACCTACTGAGAGATAATCTAAACAGAGGTGTTTCTGTTGTTCTCATTATCTAGGCACATTCACTTCCAATGAAACGTACATTCATATTGTAATTGTTAATGCTCAGATTCTACAGCACCAGTAACCGGGAAAAACAACTTCTTCCTCGCGATTGCAAATCGAGCCCCTAAGCTCTCCAACCAAAGTTCAGCAGAATCGTTAAAACATATCCATCCGGGTCACGGCACCATCGTGTTAGAAATCGGCCGTTTCGTATAGTGGTTGTAATAATTAGCATACCCGTTTGTCAAGGGAGAGAGAAAGTATATTATTTATTGCAGCATTAGAAAGTCTTGTTCATGAGGTTACGGACCTGGTCTTCCTTACACAACCTCAATCTCATCTCAGTCAATCTCTTCTCACTGTAATGTTGGTTACCAGCTAGCCTATACATTAAGGGCGTTTCTAACTTTTTAGGAGTCAACCCCCATGCCATATGGCCATCGTAAACATTCCTGTCATTAGAGCGCTACCTACTGAGAGATAATCTAAACAGAGGTGTTTCTGTTGTTCTCATTATCTAGGCACATTCACTTCCAATGAAACGTACATTCATATTGTAATTGTTAATGCTCAGATTCTACAGAGGAGTGGGCCAAAATCCCTGCTGCAGTGTGTGCAAACCTGGTCAATAACTACAGGAAACGTATGATCTCTGTAATTGCAAACAAAGGTTTCTGTACCAAATATTAAGTTCTGCTTTTCTGATGTATTAAATACTTCTGTCATGCAATTAAATGCTAATTAATGACTTAAAAATCATACAATATGATTTAGATTCCGTCACTCACAGTTGAAGAGTACCTATGATAAAAATTACAGCCTTCTACATGCTTTGTAAGTGGGAAAACCTGCAAAATCGGCAGTGTATCAAATACTTGTTGTCCCCACTGTATATTTGCGAAGAGCAAGGAAAATGGTACTTCGCAGGGTCATTTAGCCAGACCCACTATTTTAGGCATAGGTGCTATGTTTCGGGTGAAAGGAACAAATTGGGTTGGGGCTAGAATTAGGCTAGATTTAGTAGTTTGTTTTAAGATTTAGGTTTATGAGTCAGGAGGAATTGGTCCACACAAAGATAGTAAAACAAACGTGTGTGTGTGTGTCTCCAGACAGCGTTCCAAACAAAGCGGGAGGACTAGCAGCAAAACGGATCAATACTGCCTGAACTGTGTCGCCTTTTGATGATGCAGATTATAATGTGTAGGGACCGATGTCCGTTACACCGTGTTCTTTGATGAGGATTCTCTTCTATGGACTCAGGAGATTCTATCCTTTCCCTCTCAGTCATCTCCCTCTATCACTCTCTTGCTCTCAATTTCACTCTCAGCCCTTTGGCAGCAGTAAGAAGCCATGGATAATCTATACTCCAACAGCCCCTAGTATGACTAATACAGAGAAGGAACAATAATGGAGGAGAGAAAGAAAGACATGCAGTGAGAGAGGCAATAGAAAACAAGAGTTGACAATAGAGAAGAAAAGAACGATAGATGTGTGAAAGTCAGGTAGGAATCTGAATAAGAAATGAATAAGAAACCAACAGAAAAAAGTAGAGAAAAAGAGTGGAGAGAGTAGAGAATGTTCTATAGATGGTAAATATGCTATAGATGGTACCTGGAAAGGTGAGGGGTTAGGTTTAGGGTTAAGTTTAGGGTTGTTACGCACGCCTCCCAGTGGGTTACGTTTAGGAAAAATATTTAGGTTACGTTATGGAATAGTAGTCGATAATCTGTAAAGCATCTAGTCATACTTTTGGGATTCAATACAAAGACTAACCAAAACAAGAAAACTGCCAATTCCATGACAAAACCTTATAACCACTGCATGTATCTCAACACTTCCCCAATCAGCCCACCATTCCCAGGCTCCCCCTGGCAACAGTGTTGGATTACTGACAGCACCTCCCACTTTTGGTGTGAGAGGAAGTGATGGCATGTGTCATGGGAAGTGGTTGCGTTGGCCATAGGGACAGGCCAAACTAATTTCACACTCCCCTGGTACCCAGAATGCCCCTAGAGCTACCACAGGGTGGACAGATGGTCACATGGAGAAAATGTGAAAAAGAGTGAGAGATGGAGAGAGATCAAGTTGGAGAGAGAGAGACATGAAAGAAAGGGAAGGATTATGTGTAAATGAATGTTTTCACTGCCCCATGTCATTTAAGGACAGTCTATCTCCCCTCAGATGCCCAAAGGCCTTCACTGTTTTTACATTACTGAGTAATTCTACTTATTTACAGACATGTCACTTCTTACAAAAATAAACATGATTACATTAAACTCAGAGATGCAGATGGGCATCAAGAACATCTCTCCTGCTCTCTCTCTCTCCTTATCTGGACCTTTTTCTACCTCTCTCTTCTACCAGTTCCTTTTGTTAGAGAACATATTACGTTGATATACAAGAAAGCTACACTACCACCACACTATTTGGACACGATGTGTCATTACCAAAACACTATGGCGGCTTTACTAGACAGACACACTGGACAGAATCAACCAAAATAAAACAGAGCAAATTCCAATGCTACCTAAATAGAGAATTTATAGCGGCAGAATACCAGAGCACTGTGACATACCATAAAAGAAGACAGACCTTAACTATGTACAGACTCACTATTGACAATGCTATATCTAGGAAGACCAGGCATCCATGAGAAGATTTTTTCTCTGCCCACAAAATGAGGAGGAAATCGAGCAGTACTTTTTCATCACCTGACAAATATACCCAACAATTAGAGACATATACAGTGCCTTTGTATTAAGACCCCTTCATTTTGCCTACATTTTATTGAGTTATGGCGTGTTTTAACAGGTGTGTGCCATTCAAAATCATGTCCTGTCAATTGCATTTGCCCCAAGACCTATCCTATAAAATTCTAGAGACATCTAAAGGATGATCAACAGACTCTGGATGCATCTGAGCTCAATATGGGGAGTCATGGAAAAGGGTCTACTTATTGTGTATCACGTTCAAATTTAGGCCAAAATAAATACATTTGATGAATTATAAATTCCATAAAAAACCACAATGTAGAAAAAGTGAAAGGGTTTTAATACTTCCCTGAAATATCCCCAACACTGGGACAGCCAGCACATTTGAACAACCTCTCACACATGACTGCTGTGTGGTCTGTCTCACCTGAGGCGTCCTCTGGGGGCGTGTCCCAGAGGGTGTCCATGTGCCCTCCTGATGCCCTGCTCCACCTCATGCAGATGACTGTGCAGTGAGGGAGAGCGGGAATGGGAGGAGCGGGAGCTGCCTGTGCTCTGGAGACTGCTGTCTGGCAGCTCACCATGACGAGTCTGGAATATAACACACACAATCTGTTACACATATAACATATGTCTCTGTCACGCACATCCAAGCACCCACACACAGGCAATAAGGTAGGGACCAACACACACATTTGTTATCCTTCTGGAGACTAGGGGAATTATTCCCTATTTGCCCAAGGCCCGAACCCAAATCCAATTTCTAACACCAACCCCTATTGTAAGTTTCTCCCTAAATCTAGCCAAAGGAGGATACTGTATAACCTTTTACTGTTCTTCTAAGGACCAGCTGAAAAACCATGTGGGAACAATTTGTGAGTTTTCACTATATTTGAATTCTGGTCCCCACATGTACTGTTAAACCTGGATCACGCACACACACACACACACACACACACATAGTATCTCTGTCCATCTGTCTCTCACCTCCCCCAGGCTGGCGTGCTGTTGGTGTTGTCCCAGTGGAGGCAGGCTCCTCAGGGAGGGGACAGGGGAGTGACCCTGTCGACCGTGACCCAGACCCTGACTCTGCCCCAGACTGGGACCGCTGTCCCCATTGAGGTTGTTGTCGCTAGCGGAGCGCAGCAGGGAGCGGGGCGATTGCAAGGGCAGGCCACCCACCAACACACGTCTACGGTTGGTGTAGGAGGGGGTCTCCCTGAAAGGCACTATGGGAAGAACACAGCGCTGGTCAAATCAACACGACACTCTAGTTCCCTTATAACGCCTCATAACTTTACATGTTCGTCTATTATAGCATTGGAGAAGGACTCAGGGATTTTATTTCCATCAAACACTAGATGGCACACCTTTCACATGCAGCAGAGCCATTGTACACTGAATTATACTGCATACACATCAGGGATAATTACTGAATGGTTCATTACAGTGTCATTGGCCGCAGCAATTTTCTCAAGGCGACATTGATTCCGTGTATGTATACCATATAATTGTATATCTTTAAGTTTTTTATGTGTATATTTTTATGTTCAAGAGTTGGTCATTGGCTGATTCCTCCTTATGAAACAATTGGTTGTGTGATCATACCTCCAACAGGGCATAAACACATCCGGACACTGATAAGTGAAGGAGACCTGAGGAGGAGACCTGAGGAGGAGACCTGAGGAGGCTCATGGAGGTGTACTCCCCCACCCGACTGCCCACATGAACTGAGGATGATGATCGTTTGCATCCTATACCGATAGGATGCAAACAATGAATCCTCAATTAACAATCCTTTGATAGAAATAAATGCTGCACAGTATGCCATTTAATTAGCAGCAATTTCAAATTACTGTTTGTGAATTCCCCCTATGTAAATGTGATTTGCTTGATGACCCACTCAGGTCTCACTTCATACAAGTGCATTTTGTTCACTCTCTTCAACTCTACTCTTTGGAGTTGAAGAGGCCAGAGAGGACGAGGCAGAGAGGTGAGGGCATTTGTTTGACAGTCCCATGGAGATGGCCTCAATGGGTCTGCGCAGCCTGGAACAGAAGCTATAGTGGCACAGATACGATCTCTTTTCATCTCCATGTGACTGTGTTAATTAAAATGTTGCTTGACTACTGAAAATAGCCATAGCGCATTCAATGCATTCAAAGTCAAATCTCAATCATATCAATTGTCCCTATTCGTCAATAGTGTATAAATAAGATTATAACAACACATGTCTATTTTTCCAAGGGAATGTCTATCCATTTTCCTATAAATAATGCATGTATATAGCACTTCTAAAAATGACACACAGGCACAAAACAAAATGGTAAAGGAAATGGGCTATTACATTTTTTACTGCTGATGACATTAAACACTCGTATTATTATTATTATTATCATAATTTTTTTATTATTTTAATGATTACATTTTTTGATACTTGAATAGGCATACAAAGATTTCTATTCACAGCATGTCATTATAATTCCCCATTTCAGACTCATGGCAACTTCAGTGTATGACGTGCTTACAAGTTGGATAAGCCATTATCTGCCCTCTGTTTAGTAATCTAATGTCAGCTCCGCTAATGAAACATTTAATCTTATTTCACTATTTACACTGTCTGTATTTTCATATTACCAAACATTTCACAGGACATGTTTATCTGACAGGCAGAAACCAGTTGCTTCCATTTGAGAGGGAAAGACAACAGCAGTGGCTAACAGAGGAGTCAGTGTGACATTTTGTTTTATTTATATAACCACAATTTAACCTGGGAAATCTATTGAGAAGCAGTTGTACCTGGCCAAAGGCATTGAATTGCAAGATAAATAGACAACACATGGAACAATATACATAATGTAACACCAATTAACAACAGTTTTTCCAAAAAAGTTGAGTTGCTGTGTAAAATGTAAAGACGTGCAAAAAATTTAAATACTATATAGAAATAGAACATTTAGTACAAAGAAAATACATCAAATGTTGAAACAAATTTTTTTTATTGTTTCTGGGACATTATATGCACACTTTAAATTTGTTGCCAGCAACATCATTCCAGAGAGGATGGTTCTTTCAGAAGTGAGGATGGGAAGGGTTCACCGCTCTGTGAAAAACCACTCAGTGAAATAGTGCAACAATTCAAGAATAACATAACACAACGTAAAAGTGCTAAGATTTTGGGGTACACAATATCATTAAAAGATTCAGAGAATCTGGGGTGATCTATGTACGCAAGGGACAAGGGCGAAAACCAATATTGGATGGCCGTGATCTTTGGGCCCTCAGGCGGCACTGCATTAAAATCAGACACGATTCTGTAGTGGAATTCCTGGCATGAACGCAGTACGTTACTGCATCCACAAATGCAGGTTAAAACTCTAGCATGCAAAGAAGAAACCACACATAAATAACATTCCTAAACACCAGCGCTCATGGTATGGGTGAATTGCACATCTGTGAAGGCATCATTAAAACCAATATGTACCGGTTTTGAAGCAACATACCATAATACGCCATCCAGACAACGTCTTTTACTAGCTTATTTCAGCAAGAAAATGCCAAAACACATTCTGCACGTATTTCTACAGCATGGCTCTGTAGTAAAAGAGTCTGGGTACTAAACAGGCATGCCTGGAGTCCAGACCTGTCACCCATTGAAAACATTTAGCGCATTCTGAAATGAAAAATACAACAAAGGAGACCTCAAACTGCTAAGCAGCTGCAATCCTACAGTACATCAAGCAAGAATGGGAAAACATTCCATTTTCAAAATTACAGCAATTGTTCTCCTCAGTTCCAAAACACTTACCGAGCATTGTTAAAAGAAGAGGAGATGCAACACAGTGGTAAACATGCCCCTGTCCCAACTTTTTTGAAATGTGTTGCTGGCATCAAATTCAAAATAGGCATGTATTTTTCAAAAAGAAATACAATATCTCAGTATCAACATTTGATGTTGTCTTTGTACTATTTTCAATTAAATATAACTAACTGTGGGTGTTCCTCAATGTTCAGTTCTTGCCCTGAAAACTCCCTCATCCACTTTCATGCCAATGACACTATCCTGTATACAACTTACTGAATAATGAGCTGTCTACCCTACAACACAGCTTCAAAATGCAGTCTATGTTCCGAAGCTACTCCTTAATACTAAAAAAAGTATGCTTTTCAATCAGAGCCTTCCACACCACACCTGGCCAGCTCCAATACATCCTCTGCCAGAATGGGACTGAGTTAGAGTATGTTGACACCTTGAAATCTTGTAGTTTGGCTTAAATTCTTAAATGATATATCCAAAAATGCTTTCTCGTTTAGATCTATCCCCCATGCTGCCAAGTTTACCTTTGTTAAATGAACCATTCCGACAATTGTTTACTGTGGGGGCATAGTCTACAGGCTTGCTGCTAAAAAGCTCCTCAATAAATTAGATGGAATTTGCAACAATGTAATCTGCTTTGTGAGCAGTGCCTACATTAATGCTCATCCATCTTTTACATTTGGGCTAACTGGCCCTCGCAGCATCCATGATGCAACACTCAGGTTACCAACTTATTTAGATTTAAAATGACTAGATTTAAAAAAGGACCTTAAATTACTCCTTAACATTGCTATTCCAATAGCAACCCGCACTCGTATAGATATCTTATATCTGGTCATTCCTACAGCCTACACTTTCTTTGGTGTCATTCATTTTAGTTAGCTGCTGCTAGTGACTAGAACGAAGTGCAAAAAACCTTTAAGCTTGACACTTTCATCTCACTTATTCAAAAACAAAAAACAAGCTACTAGAGCATTAACGCACCAGCTGAGAGTTGTCCATCAGCATAACCTTAGAGAAGGCCTATGTTTAGTTGTTTTTGATGCCCTTGTTCTAGTCCTGCCTCATTTGTTTTATTTTTTCTATACCGTCTAATGTCATTGTGGGAGGTCAAGGTAATTGACTGGAGTCATTTATTAGTCCAATGCCCATTACCTTCAGACACATTCCCATGGGAAGTAATGTACTCACCAACGTCTGACGCTTTGTGGGTCTTGATGATTTCAGCAAGATCAAAGTTTCCTGCTATAATGGCCACCTGGAGAAAGAGAGAGGGAGAACAGGAGAAAATGGGAAAGAGAAACAAAAATTTGTGGGACACGTCACCACCCCCCCAAAAAAAAATCTAAGGGAATCCTGTGTTTATTTCACATCAATCTGTGCAACAGTGTCCTGTGCTGGTTTGAGAAAAAAAGGACAAATGACAGATTTTTAACTGCACCTGCATTCTGTGTCTGCAGTGCACTCCTAGTCTTCATGATACCTTAACCCTGTCCTGGCACGCCTAGCGCACTCAACTCACCCCTCTCCATGACTGCACCAGAATAATCTCCTACCCCATCTGCTCAGTTAATAAAACCGCTTGCATTTCTGACTACAGTCTCTTCTTCCAACTGTCAAACATGAGATGCACCCCCCACATATGGCAGAAAATTCATTAAGTAGTCTTTATGCCATGTAGGAGCTGCCTAGTTAGCAGCCTAGTTAGCTACCTTGTTCCCACATGAAAATTTCCACTAGTTATTTATAGTGTGTGAAGCAGTGTAAACTTCGGCAACAAAAACAGTTACGAAAATATTAGCTGAATATCTGTTTTGCAGCATGATGATAATTGACTAAATAGATCCAGAAAAGTAAATAACTAAAAGAAAACTTTTTTTTTTGTCCAATCAAAAAGCATTGGCTGAATTTCTTTTTTTTCTTTCTCATCCTAATGTTCCAGGGCTACAATTCATGGAAAACCTGTCATGCCCAGGTCATTCTAAAGATACCCCTCTGACTCTTCTCTATTCTGGCGGCAAGGACTGACTGGGTTCAGTATGGCTATACTCCCAGTACAAATTACAGGTAGAAAAATACTACGAACCTCAAAAGACATTGGGAAGCACATTATCCATATATAGACCGTGGTGTGGTGCCTGGGGAAGCGGTTATACTAATTTGTCAACTATCTAAACGTTCTGATATTTTCCATCAACCTTATTTCATATTGATTTACTACACAATTGATAATGTTGCTAGCTTAGCTACCATATGTTGTGAGAGCTGTTATATTCACACACGTTTGATTTGTTTTCCATATGATTACCAGTCAGCGTAACTGCTTTCATTGGACAAATACATAGCACTTGAGTTGTTAAAATAATTCAATCTCACACAGGCAGTGAATGTTTGTGCATTAATTCTTGCTCTTTATCTGCTGCAGATAAATGTGTTCTTCCAACAATTTGAGAAGAGAATAATCTAATAGGGACTAAATCAAAAATGGGTGCCAGAATTAACACTGGTGTGGAGCATCATTATTGAGCCGATGTAAGATGAGACAAGTAGGATAATGTTGGTGTTGAACCAAACTGTACAGCTTACTTTAGATTCAGAGTAAATGGCTTATCTTCTAAATGCATATGTCCAGGGCAGGACATATACAACTTAAGTAATGTTAGATAACTAGGCTAGCCACTTTAACACAGTTCAGAGTAGGTAGATCTCTGGTGAAGTAACAGGCCCTCAATGGTTTTATTTGCATCTCTGATTGCTAAAGTTACTAATCTTTGCATGGCTACTTCTGTTGACATTAGCCAAGGCTTAGCCTATTATTCCCAGTAGTTCATTAATGCATGTAATGTAGCTGCAGTAGGCAAGCTGCCAGTCCAATCCATCTACAATGAAGTAAATGGCTGGTGCCGCAGATATCCAACTTCCCTTTAAGGAAACAGTAATTGTAGTTATACTCTATTTTAGCAAACATCAATTAATTCACCCAGTTTTGGAATGATCTCCATCTGCCAACAACATTTAGTCTAAGCAGTATAATCATACTGCCGTTTTGATGTAAGTGAAGATTTCAAATCAGCATTTCCATAATAAAGGTACCTTCTTCAAGATATCAACTGCTCATGCTGGTCATGACAGAAATTTCTATCATTTGTATCAAAATAGAAATTTTAAACTGAGAACCAAAATATGATTTTTTGACGTTATTATTATTTTAGATTAAACTGACAGTCATGTGTCTATATTCATTTCTATAGTGGTTTCATTTTGCATGCTGTGACCTAGGTCAATGAGTAATTAGCAGACCATAGGGTTCTCTGTTCATCTGTGGAAGAGAACTTGACCTAAGTATAACCTGGCATCTGTTCTGTGTTCAATGTGTGAGTAATATGAGTAGGGGGCGTGGCCAGTGAAGAAGCTACAAAGACGCCTGTCGTACCTAGATTCTTCGATTACTCGGTGTGCGGTCATACTTGGTGGCTGTATTTCGATTATCCCATGCGCATGTAAAAAGTAAAAAACCTTTATAGAACTTTGAAATCAAGACTAATATAATGCTATTTTACAATGGTACCCGAGATCCAGGAAAGAAGATTAAATTACCCAAACAAAAAGTTTACATCAATGGCTACCGTTCTGTTAGTAATGTCCTTAGCCCACTTGTGCACATCCAATATCAGTCTGCAGTTAGGTAGTCTCGCAAGGCCACACCTCCGATCTCGTCTGGCCTCCTAGCAACAAGCCTGGTTTAAGAGGCTAGCAG
This sequence comes from Esox lucius, assembly GCF_011004845.1. Taxonomy (NCBI): domain Eukaryota; kingdom Metazoa; phylum Chordata; class Actinopteri; order Esociformes; family Esocidae; genus Esox; species Esox lucius. The sequence goes on from NC_047587.1 coordinate 19,765,227, forward strand.
TTAGGCAACACGAGACTCAGAGGAGACGGAAGAGAAATTAACTGGCAAGGAATTGTGAGAGGTGAAAGACCAGTCAAGGAATAATTCAGATGTCAAATATGTCAAATATACTCATAAAATTATCATCCAAATTTGTTTTTGTTGATATTGTAAAACACTATCATTCCATTACTATAAACTTAAACAATGACCATAAACAATTAAAACTATAAAACACAGATTCTACAGTTCTTACCCATATATTATTTGATATTAGAATTAAAAAAACATGGGTCTGCAGGGGCCTTAATAATGCAGGAAATGTGTTCACTAATACCCCCCTGTTCAAAAGCCGACTTCACCACTGAGAGATTCACACTACATAAATGTTGTGTATTCCTTTCTTTCCCAACAAGATGTTTGTATCCCACTTCTCAACATGAAGGTGAAAATCTAAGGCTCTCACGGGGAAACCAGACGCCTCCTGGAACCAGGCTTTTTCTTGGAGTCTGTCTGCGATAAATACAATAGTGTCGGATGGTTCAAGAAAATATATACAGGGACAGAAAGGTTAAAATTAAGAGACCACTGCAAATTGAAAACTTCTGTTCCTCACTCAAAATGTTTCTTTTCAACTTTTTTGGAAAGGAAAGAAAAAGGTGCAGTGGTCTCTTCATTTATTTTTTTCTGGAGCTGTACGTTTGCCATGAAAATAATCCTCAATTTACAGTGATGTCTAGCTCTGCTTGTAATGAGGAATCATCAACAGCAGTGATTGCTCTTGCAATCCCAAACAGACTAGTTAGCCTTGTTAGCCTTGTCAAGGCGGCAGTCTTTACAAAGCCAGAGAAAATGTCCACCTGGTTATCATGCAATGTCGTGGCCGATAGGAACAATTTTGAGATCATGAGTGACCGTGTGTGTGCACAAATATGAGTGTGTGTGCACAAGTATGAGTGAGTGTGTGTGTGTGTGCACAAATATGAGTGAGTGTGTGTGCACAAATATGAGCGAGTGTGTGTGCTTGCAGTGTGCCCTGAATAAAAACAATTTAACTCTGACGTGTAGAGGAAATCTGCATTAATGTGAAACAGGCTTAATCACACAGCTTGCCACAGAGGCAGGCTATAACAGGAAAACATTATCATGTCTATGTCTATGTAGCTTCCTGAAGGATTAACAGTTCCTACCTGAAAAGCCGTCTGGCTGTTGTAGTTCTTGATCTCTTTATTTGCCCCCCGAAACAGAAGAACTCTGGTGCAGCTATCCTGAAAGAGGAGGAGAAAAGGAGGGATGTGTTAGAAATCATCAGTTTATTTTGTATGGTCAGGATTTTGGTTGCACATAGCCAAGTCACCACACATGCAGAGCACACCATCCAGGACATGCACAAAGACCCAGAAATAAACCAGAAGATATACAGTACAAGAGACCTTTAACTAAGAGCCTTTGTCTTCCTTTCCCTCCATGGTTACATGGTGTCCCCAGCAGGCCCTCCCACCCTCTATCCTTAACCTTACATACAGTGTACAGCACAGTGTAGGTGGCTGTGAATATCTCGGCAACGTGGGAATGAGTTATTCCCCTACTCTCTGAGAGTGATAGTAAAAAAATACTTTGTGAAGTCAGAAACTGAATAAGCGTTTGTTTAAGTATAGAAAACTCCCCTTAACTAAGTGCTTATTTAGTGTGAATCTGGAGGTTGGGTGGACTTTAGAAGGTCAAGACATTTTTGCAATGTGTGAATGTTTATTCACCCAAACAATGTTGCTTGAAGTGAGAGGAAATGGAACAAAATACCTGCATTTTACATGCACATTGCTTAGATCATTACATGCTTCACAAAAAAATAAGCCATTTTACAAAAGGAATCCCATCGGTTGCTGTTTAGACTTCTTATACCCGTAACTGCAGTTTAAATGATTTAGGTATTTCAACAATCTATCTTCCCTACTCTAACCGTCATTCTCAATGTAGGTTAGGCAAGATGAATAAACGCTCCAGTTATTGGATAACCTCACTATGGCTTGATTCCAATAAAAAAATACACATCACTTCACATGCCAGCACCGAGGTTGATTCAATGTTTACTTGCAAGGAAACACTATACAACAGGATATGCAAAGAAGTTGATTTAAAGTGCAATCCACAGCAACTGCTGCAGGACATGTGTTTCTTCAACAAAATGAGAATAAAGGTTGATTCACCATGGCAACCGGCTCACACAGAGATGTTATATTGCTCTACTTTTATTCAATGAGATCGCAGCATATGTGCAGATGTATGGACAAACACACACACGCAAGCAAGCACACATGCACACACAAACAGAAACACGCATGCGCACACACACACACGTGCGCACGCACACACACACACACACATACTGTATAATTAGTGCTGAAATGCAAAGGAAAGGGCTTTGTGCACCCTCTGTTGGTGACAAGAAATATAAACACATTGCCTGTCTTCATGTCGGTGAGTCTGCATCCTTTGTGTGTGAGAGTGTGTTTGACTGTGTGTTGTTGTCTGTATGAGTGTTTGTGCACGTGTATGTGTGCGTGCATGTTGGTCTGCACACACACGCCATGATTTCATTGGACAAAGAGAGAGACAGAAGGGAATGAACACATTGTCCAACTAACACGGCTGGTCTATAATAGTGCCTGTAATAGCCCTACTATCACGTCTTGCTAACGCTAGCATGGTGAACCCACAGCGGCTGGTAGCTTAGCTGACCCCTGGTTGCCTTCTCAATATCCACAAACACACACACACACGCATGCATGCATATAAAGGCACACACAAACACACACAGTCAAAAACACGCTGTTATATAGTACAGCTTGTGGGAGCCATACAGTTAACCTAAAAGGTGAGGTGCTAACTGTAGCTAATTACAACATTAACTAATTTGAATTAGCTAGGGCAGTTTTATACACACAGAGATGGCTGTGTGTCCTGTTCTCCCCTAGGCAGGAGTCTCTATCAGTAGCGGAATAATCTACCGGGAATGAAAAACTATCCATTAAGAAGTAGAGAGTGACGGGGGTGAGGGACCGAACAGAGAGAGAGTTGTTCAGAAGCTTTGCGCCTCCCCTGTAGTCCTCTCCATGTAACTGTGTGTACTGTTGTTTGATTTTCAATGGGAAGATGAAAGGAAGTAGGAAACCTATGCTTCACACAAGCATACAAACACAGACACACACACTGACACGCACAGACACACACTGACACGCACAGACACGCACAGACACAGACTGACACGCACAGACACAGACACACACTGACACGCACAGACACGCACAGACACAGACTGACACGCACAGACACAGACAGACACACACAAACAAACAAAAAATTGCCACTACTTTCAGTCAATCATGGAAATAAAAGTGGTGAAAATGTGTTGGTTTACCATTGATGGTTCCTCCATAAAAAATGCCGGCTAAAGTTTTGATGAAGAATCAGTAAAATAATAATGAATTATCCTCCTGTATAGGTTCTCCCCATCACTGGAAAAGTTTGGGTTCTGTCTGTTGACAGGTACGTGGTTCAACTCGAGCTCCATTAATTCCCAGCCTCAGCTGTGCTCGGTTTCATCACTCTCCTTAAAACAGATGAATACCCCCCACTGGCCACGCACCCCCCTGAGCCAATAACCCCCATCCAAGTTGGGTCAATAAAACCAGTCTACTTTACTCTGTACACTGGCAGGCTGCCTGACTGCCTGTCTGGCTGTCTATCTGACTGACTGAATAACTGCCTGACATATTGGTTGGCAGACTGTCTTACTGCATGGATGTGTGTGTCTCAATGACAGACTGGCTGACTACTGACACATCAGCCAGACAGCTGTCTGTTGTGTCAATCTCTTTTGTCCTTTGTTTTCATCCATGTCTCCTTTAATATGGCTCTGTACTTTACTCTCGCTCCTTATCTCTGTCTCTCTCAACTCTCATATCCTTTCTGTCAATTGCATATGGATCTCTGTCACTGAGGTAGTTTCTCTCCATTGGATCCTAGATATTCATCCAGACACCCTCTGTGTTTAGCCTCCTAAGCCTCACTCAGAAGCCTTGTCCCTGGATTGATCATATGTTGGCATCCTGGTTGTCTAAATGCTGGAGGGATGATGATAGGACACTGCAGAGACCAGTCATGATAGAAGGAGGAAACGTCATCCATCCCACAGGTGACCATGCATATTCATTAGTAGAGGGTCAAACCTGCATTCTTTAAAGGGATATTTTGACAGAATTCTTTTTTGTTTGCAATTCCCCTTACCTGGGGTTGTCTGAAGGCCCACATGGTGCTATACTTCATACTTCAAGTTATTCTTTTCTTCTCTCCTAGTCTGGAGTTAGCATCATTAGCCCAGATATGTTCTGTGTTTACCGGTCAATATTGTTCAAAAATAGTAGTTCACGTCTATTTCCTGCCCCATGGAGAATATTTACTTTCTAATATTCTTAGATAGAATAATGCTGCAATTCTAAAAGAAAATAAACAAGTTTGAATTGCAATAAGCTAGCTTGCAATCGAATGAAGCAATTACACAGTATGTCATTTGTTAGTACAGTACAGTGATTCTTAATCCTTAAGGTTGACCTACCACTTACACACCTGATTGACGTAATCAACCTATTATCAAGTCTTTAATTTGAATCAGGTGTGTGAGTGCCTGGGCAAAAACAAAAATGAGCACCCCTTTGGGTCCCGAGGACCAGGATTAAGAAACCCTGGTTTAGAATATTATATCAAGACAGTGTCCTGCAAGTGGTAGACGTGGTTGCATTCCTGAATCCTTCTTGAGTGTGATAATGGGGGCCCAGGGCTAATGCCTGGGAGTGTTTTAGCCCTAGCCTGCCGCCACCAATGTCAGCAATTTGCTCAACTCCAGTTTGACAAATGGCAACGTGTAAAATATAAAACCATATCTTATACCTTTCTTTAGGGCTCCTACATTTTTGATCCAAGAGTATTTCACAAAGCGTTTCAGTGCTAAAACCAGGTCCTAAATCTGTGAAAAGGTAGGAGTAGTCAAGAGGACTCCTAAGTCACTAAGACCAAGTCACAAACAATCCTAAAAGGGCTGCTGCCTGCAATCCGCCTCATAATCAGGTTGACGTTTTAGAAACATTTAATGATACTGAGCTTTTAACAAGGTATCACCTAAATCACGAAGGTATTATTATCATAGTAGAGGTAGTCAGGGATGCTGTCACTTCATCAACAAACAGAACCAACCCAATAACCCAGGAGAGCAAGGTTGTGACAACTCTACTCTACTTGGCCACAGGGAAAATGCAGCTATGCAGCGCAGACGAACTACATATATATCTCAGTCATCTGTCTGTAGAATATTAAATCAAACAATAAATGCCCTCCCCAGACCCCATATTGTCCAACAAAGCATTTGGTTTCCTCATTCGCCAGCTACAAAGAAACAAAGCCGACTTCATGGCCATAGCTGGACCACCCGGTGCAGTTGGTGGTGGGACACAATTGCACAAATTATTGCACCATCAAAACATTCACGCGCATTTCTTTACGAGCTGCCAGACATGAGGCTGACAATTAGCTGAACATATCTTGAATAGTCAGTATATCATTCTTGGTTTCATTTTTAATCAGTGACACTTTGCCAAAATTTAAATTGTAATATCTAAATATCAATATGGTAACATGACACATCCTTCTTCAGTATTGCTATGAAGAATTTACTGACAGAGACCCCTCCACTATCCGCCAATCACTGTGGGCATAGTAAGTAAGGTTCTTTGTGGAACACAACATCCTCCATGGCAACGGGGGTCAACCCCCCTCTTTCTCTTAGCTTAAGACTTCTTCCCATTCCTTAGTAAAGGTTCATCTTAGCAGCTTTGTGAATAGGTAGGAACTTTTACTGCTGTTTAGGTGTCCTCCTAGTGGTAAGATAAAATGTTTTGTGACTACGGCCCTTGAGTTCTACCAGATTTACATAGTGTAAAATACACTGAAGTGTGAACTTGCCCCAACTTACAGTATGCTCAATCAGCATTGCACCAATGCCTCCACAGAAGCCTGGCAGTTTCTGGAATAATCCTGGGCAAGCTAGCAGAGCCTGCCTCGCCCCTAAACAGCTGCTTCCTATTGGGACCTCATTGAGGGAAGTACACTGAACAAAATTATAAACACAAAACTTTTGTTTTTGCCCCCATTTATCATGAGCTGAACTCAAAGATCTAAGACTTTCTCTATGTACACAAAAGGCCTATTTCTCTCAAATATTGTTCACAAATCTGTCTAAATCTGTGTTAGTGAGCACTTCTCCTTTGCCAAGATAATCCATCCACCTCTCAGGTGTGGCATATCAAGATGCTGATTAGACAGCATTATTATTGCACAGGTGTGCCTTAGGCTGGCAACAACAAAAGGCCACTCTAAAAAGTGCAGTTTCACTGTATTGGGGGGGTCCGGGGGAGTCCGAAAACCAGTCAGTATCTGGTGTGACCACCATTTGCCTCACGCAGTGCAACCCATCTCCTTTGCATCAGGTTGTTGATTGTGGCCTGTGGAATGTTGGTCCACTCCTCTTCAATGGCTGTGCGAAGATGCTGGATATTGGCAGGACCTGGAACACGCTGTCGTATATGCCGATCCAGAGCATCCCAAACATGCTCAATGGGTGACATGTCCGGTGAGTATGCTGACCATGCAAGAGGTGGGATGTTTTCAGCTTCCAGGAATTGTGTACAGATCCTTGCAACATGGGGCCGTATATTATCATGCTGCAACATGAGGTGATGGTCATGGATGAATGGCACAACAATGGGCCTCTGGATCTCATCATGGTATCTCTGTGCATTCAAAATGCCATCAATAAAATGCACCTGTGTTCGTTGTCCATAACACACGCCTGCCCATACCATAACCCCACCGCCACCATGGGCCACTCGATCCACAATGTTGCAAACCGCCCACACGACGCCATACATGCTGTCTGCCATCTGCCCTGTACAGTGAAAACCGGGATTCATCCGTGAAGAGAACACCTTCCCTGAGACGGTTTCTGACAGTTTGTACAGAAATTCTTTGGTTATGCAAATCGATTGTTGCAGCAGCTGTCTGGGTGGTTGGTCTCAGACGATCTTGTAGGTGAAGATGCTGGACATGCAGGTCCTGGGTTGGTGTGGTTACACGTGGTCTACGGTTGTGAAGCCGGTTGGATGTACTGCCAAATTCTCTGAAACGCCTTTGGCTTATGATAGAGAAATGAACATTAAATTCACAGGCAACAGCTCTGGTGGACATTCTTGCAGTCAGTATGACAATTGCACGCTCCCTCAAAACTTGTGACATCTGTGGCATTGTGCTGTGTGATGGAACTGCACATTTTAGAGTGGCCTTTTATTGTGGCCAGCCTAAGGCACACCTGTGCAATATTCATGCTGTCTAATCAGCATCTTGATATGCCACACCTATGAGGTGGATGGATTATCCCGGCAAAGGAGAAGTGCTCACTAACACAGATTTTAACAATATTTGAGAGAAATAGGCCTTTTGTGTACATAGAGAAAGTCTTAGATCTTTGAGTTCAGCTCACACGTGTTGCGTTTATAATTTTGTTCAGTGTATTTAACACTAGAACCTACCAAATGCCTACGCCAACTGGCGTCTATGTTTGTAATTAAAATAAAACAGCAATTTTGAAAGCTACCCTCCTCCTTCCTTTCCTAAATAGGCGTATATTACATTGTTTCATTGTGAGAGATTATGGCATGAGAAACTTAACGCAACACACAAGTGCTGACTAACTCTGAACAAAGAACACAACATAGAGGAATGATACTCCAATATCATGTGCCATATGAGGTACCGTATTGCAAACAGCTATGTTGATTATTGAGGTGCCCCAGACAAACCGAAAAGTGTGTGTGGAGCCAAGAATTCAAGAGGGGACACTATACCAGGCCATAACATGTAAGAACTATGGAAGATCAACATCTTGGACCCATGCTAAAAAATAATTAGGTTGAACGATTTTGTTCATGGATCAAAAGTTAACAGAATTTAACTGTTTTCAGAATTCTAAACTCTATCTATTTACCTGTGTTACCACGTATTCCTACCTAATCCGCCAAAAGCACACACCACTTGCCGTTGGTACCCAGGCAGCTGCTAATTGGTACCCAGGCGCTAATCTCCCCTTAAAGAATGAATGACATCAATGATGAATGGGCGATACCCTCAGATAAAAAATAAGAGCCTTGTTGAAACCAAATTATTTGTTACGGAAACATAATACAAATGATATCTTCAACAACTCAATAAATGTATTACACATTTCGGTTTTTCATTAGATGTGAAACAAAATATCAAACATAGTCTATCATCATCATTATGAATTTGGTTGATTATTTAACCAACGATTCTGGTTTTATGTAATTCATCAAATGTATTAAACTAAATAATTATTCATGAAATTATGTATGTAGTGCCACCATTTGGTTTGCCGGGCTTGCTCACATAACGCTGTGTGCTGACTGTGGGCCAGAAGGATAAGGATTAAACATTCAAGATGAATTCATGCGTAATAATAACCCACAATGTCCAATACAATCTACAAATAACTTTTCTGTATTTTTATGGATATATATCAAAACAGCATATTTTTTCATGTAGGCAATTGTAAATCATTCTCTGAAATGCACAAATAAGGCAATTTCTTTGTGTAATTCATCCTAAGCATTTTTTCATGTGTTTCGAGCGTCCATGCTTTTGGCTAAAAAAGACTAACCATGCTTAAATACTTTGTAAATTGGTTGAAAATTTCAATTATTTTGTACTCTACATCATCAAAATAAGATTAAAATAAAAAAAATGAATAAGACATTCAATACACATTATTGTATTCTTAAAATTTATTTGGCATTTTAGTCATAATTTTTTGGATTATTCTATAGTTTGATGACAACCCAGTAGATGAACTGATGCTCTGGCTTGATGGTGATGCTGCAAAGGAGAATATCCATGCTAATAGGAACGATCCGTATGCTAATGATGCCAAACAGTGTTGGCTCTGGTGTAAACTAGGGTCTGAAAGGCCTGGTGGTTAGCTTGGGTCAGGTAGCAGCTTAGGTCTGAGGCCAGAGAAGAAGGAACCAAATAAGAGGCTGAAGAGGACAGACGCCGTGCCGTGCTATCTTCACCACTGCACAGATGTAGCAGCCATAGGAGAAAGACAGCCAAGAGATATAGGGTGCAGGGGTTTCCTGGGACTATAACCGCACACACCAAATCCTCCCAAACCTGCACCGGAAGAATGCCCTAGAGACAATGCAGCCAAGACAAGATAGTGTCATTTTTCCCAATTTTTTTTCTCTATAACTCTAAAATCCTCTGAAGAAAAACTGTATCTGTTTTGATGACATCATCACTCAGTGATTCCAGGGGCACATTGTTAACTCACTTTGAAGAGTTTTCGAGTTAGTGTCCACATGTAATGTAGATTTCAGGTTGCACGGTTTTAGATTGAGCTAATGATGCCAACTCAAGCCTGGTAGAGAAGTAAATAATTACATATTCTGAAGTTTGACACCATGGGCCTTCAGACACAACCCCAGGAAAGGGGATTTTCACCCAAACATGATTTAAATTGAATTATCAAGTTTTGCTTGCACCAATTATGAGGACATTTGCAACCCCCAAAATATGCTACTAAGCATTTTATTCAGTCTTTCACTGGTTAAACAACCTCCAGACTCCTCCCTTTAATCCAACACAGTCCAACAAGTTACCAGGGACTTCAAACAAGATATTATTACCATGCTTAAGTACCAATAATATGTATTGTGATTCATTATTTCCATTCTATTGTGACTGAAAACAAGGATTTTATTCCAATTAATGTGGCATGCCTATGGAATAGAACAGATCACCATGCTCTCCCTTCAGCCAATAGTGGAACACATTATCTTCCAGTCCTGTTAAAACCAGGCTAGATCAAACGTATCAAAACTATTCCATAGTGACTGGAGTGTTCTAGAACCTTGGAAACAGATCAATGTGCATGAGTGCTGTCAGTTGAGCAGGTTTCACACACTTAAACACACAGAAACATACACACGCAAACAGTCTCAGTTCACTTTGTAGTTAAGAGCACTGTGAAATTATGAACAGAACAGCGGACTTGGCCCTTCACTACACATTTACATTTACAGTTTGTTCCAAAAAGATTGTCTGCCTCAATAAACACGAGTAGAAAAGCCTGTTTAAAAAGAAACAGTACAGGTAATGAGCTGTGCACAGGTAAAGAATATGAGAATAAAATGTATTTCATAATAAGAGACATTTTTCATTTTTAACAAGTAATATACATTTTTGCTCAAACAGATAGGGGAAGAACTTTTTGGCCAACATAATTAAATCCAATATAATTAAATCTGCATTAACATTCTACTCTTTTAGTATATCTCAGTCTTTAAGAACTGTACTGTGGCTTCCCATGGGTTCCTGTTCCTCTGGTGTATAGAAATGAAGCAATGTGTATGCAAAATTCATTCATCCCCTATCACCATGGGGAATGGTATAGAACTTACAAATGAAGCTAAAAAAAAGAAGCTAAAATTTGAATTATAAACAGGGTGCCTGAAATCCTGAATGCTAATAGCCATGGTACGGAACACTTAGATTGATACAGCCTTGGATGTAACTCTGAAAGTGCTGTTATTCTTAGTTGGTAAAACATACCTGTTGAAACAAATAGTAATAAAAGGTGACAATTTGCACTTTTTGTGTCATATTCATAATTTAATCGTATTTTTCTATGCTTTGAGTCAACAGCAAATATAGCAATTTTTACTTCACTCTCTCAGTTCTTATGGAGCCCACTTTAAATGAGTGTATTATCGGTATGACACTGCATTAAATTGTACTGCTTAAATTAATTTGACCCATTTTATAATAGCAATTGCATCACAGGTTTATGGTATATTGCTAATACACAATGACTAAGCTCTGTGTCCAAGCACTCTGCAATGTGTTGTGCCTAATTTGTTGTATTCTGGCCATTTATCACACTCCATGGTGCCTTATTGCTTACATATACCACTTACTACAATTACAGCTATAATGGTGAAGATAAAACCCAGTGGAACAATGGTAAACCTGCCTTACTCCCCTTCAACAGTGAGAATGGTGGTTTGGGATACAAACAAGAAACAAAAGGCCAGTGCTAGAAGAATACAGACCGTGGTCTCATTTGGAATTCATAAATCATCCAAATCTACAATGAAATGCCACTATCAAGTCAACAGCCTATATTTATAGGCCATTGAGAAAAACCAACATGCTGTTTGCTAAATGGCAATGGCACTTGGATTGGAGCCATGTGCAATGGTCAGACATACAGTAGCCATGTACACCAGTGGGGACTCAACTATCAAGTAGTACAGTACATTTGGGCCCAAAACCTGGTTGCCTCTGCCAGAAGTTTGAAACGTGGCTGCGACTGGATCTTCCAGCAAGACAATGGCCCCAAGCACTCAATGAAATCCACAAAGAGACGGTGAATTGACCACATAATAATCATTTTACAATGGCCATCACAGTCTCAGGATTTGAATCCCATTGAATAACAGGTAATAATTGAGGAGTGCAGTCCATGAGAGCAGACATCTCAAGGATCTGGAAATATTCTATATGGAGGTCCCTTCCAATGCAATATTACATGACCATCAAAAAAGGCTAGTTAATGTTATACTTGATTAAGATAAGCAGAAAACGACAATATAGCTAATTACCTGTGCAGTTGATTTCATACAGCCTTTTCTGCTCATCTTAATCAAGAGTGATAATGATTTGATCATTTAAATAATGTTTTTGATGCACTTATCCAGAGTGACTTACTAAAGCGAATACATACAATGTTATACTTTTGTACTGTTATTTGGTTGTCTAAGCACTGTTTACTGCGTGTGTGTGTGTGCGTGCGTGTGCGCACTCCCTCAGTTACCTGGTTGTAGAGGGCACAGACGTGTAGGGCGGTGTTTCCAGAGGCGTTCTGGGCGGCCATGTCGGCTCCATAGAATAGCAGGTGCTCCAAGTGCTGAACGTGACCATGACGACATGCCTATATCAGGAGAAAAACAAGATGGATTCAAGATGGATTCCAGTTTGGGTTACTGAGGTTAGGGTTAGATAGTCACATGGATTCCAGTTTGGGTTATTGAGGTTAGGGTTAGATAGTCACATGGATTCCAGTTTGGGTTATTGAGGTTAGGGTTAGATAGTCACATGGATTCCAGTTTGGGTTACTGAGGTTAGGGTTAGAGAGTCACATGGATTCTATAGTCACATGGATTCCAGTTTGGGTTATTGAGGTTAGGGTTAGATAGTCACATGGATTCCAGTTTGGGTTACTGAGGTTAGGGTTAGAGAGTCACATGGATTCCAGTTTGGGTTACTGAGGTTAGGCTTAGATAGTCACATGGATTCTATAGTCACATGGATTCCAGTTTGGGTTATTGAGGTTAGGGTTAGATAGTCACATGGATTCCAGTTTGGGTTACTGAGGTTAGGGTTAGATAGTCACATGGATTCTATAGTCACATGGATTCCAGTTTGGGTTATTGAGGTTAGGGTTAGATAGTCACATGGATTCCAGTTTGGGTTACTGAGGTTAGGGTTAGATAGTCACATGGATTCTATAGTCACATGGATTCCAGTTTGGGTTATTGAGGTTAGGGTTAGATAGTCACATGGATTCTATAGTCACATGGATTCCAGTTTGGGTTACTGAGGTTAGGGTTAGATAGTCACATGGATTCCAGTTTGGGTTACTGAGGTTAGGCTTAGATAGTCACATGGATTCTATAGTCACATGGATTCCAGTTTGGGTTATTGGGGTTAGGGTTAGATAATCACATGGATTCCAGTTTGGGTTACTGAGGTTAGGCTTAGATAGTCACATGGATTCTATAGTCACATGGATTCCAGTTTGGGTTATTGAGGTTAGGGTTAGATAGTCACATGGATTCCAGTTTGGGTTACTGAGGTTAGGGTTAGATAGTCACATGGATTCTATAGTCACATGGATTCCAGTTTGGGTTATTGAGGTTAGGGTTAGATAGTCACATGGATTCTATAGTCACATGGATTCCAGTTTGGGTTATTGAGGTTAGGGTTAGATAGTCACATGGATTCCAGTTTGGGTTATTGAGGTTAGGGTTAGATAGTCACATGGATTCCAGTTTGGGTTATTGAGGTTTGGGTTAGATAGTCACATGGATTCCAGTTTGGGTTATTGAGGTTAGGGTTAGATAGTCACATGGATTCCAGTTTGGGTTACTGAGGTTAGGGTTAGATAGTCACATGGATTCCAGTTTGGGTTATTGAGGTTAGGGTTAGATAGTCACACGGATTCCAGTTTGGGTTACTGAGGTTAGGCTTAGATAGTCACATGGATTCCAGTTTGGGTTACTGAGGTTAGGGTTAGATAGTCACATGGATTCTATAGTCACATGGATTCCAGTTTGGGTTATTGAGGTTAGGGTTAGATAGTCATATGGATTCCAGTTTGGGTTATTGAGGTTAGGGTTAGATAGTCACATGGATTCCATTTTGGGTTACTGAGGATTTTTGAAAACAATACATTTCCCTTCTTTGTTTCTCTCTCACACACATGCTCTGTCTTAACAGTTCCCTCTCTATCTCTGTGTTACAGCAGCACATATTATCCAAGGACTGTATGATATCCACACACACACAAATTAATGAAGACTCCTACCATGGAGGAAACAGGGAAGGTAACTGATCACATGTAGTATATTATTGGATGGATCTGGAAGGAGTTGGCCTCTAGGCACAGGTTTAGTGTCAGTTAATCTTACCTATTGATAGTTGATTGTTTTCTCTCTTTGTCTCCATCTCTCACTCTGCCTGGGTTTCTCTGTCTCCATCTCTCTGTCTGCCTGAGTCTCTCTGTCTCCATCTCGCAGTCTGCCTGAGTCTCTCTGTCTCCATCTCGCAGTCTGCCTGAGTCTCTCTGTCTCCATCTGTCTCCATCTCTCAGTCTGCCTGAGTCTCTCTTTTGCTATCTCGCAGTCTGCCTGATTCTCTCTGTCTCTGTCTCTCAGTCTCTCTCTAAATCAGTCTGTGTTAGCATCTTGTCTCAGTCTCTCTGTTTCAGCCTCTCTTTCTCAGTCTCTCTTTCTGTTTTAGTCTCTCTCTCTCGTATCTCTCATTTCTCTCTTTGTTCAGAGTTCATTCAGACATTGGCAAGTCCTAGACATTGTATATTTAATTGTTGTAGTATCGAAGAAGTGTGCAGAAATGTGTGTACGCCATAATAAGGTTGAATGCAGTTCTGGAAAAAAGTCTGCTGCACCTTTATCTTTCCTTCCCAAAAACATTAAAACGGAAAGTTTTGAGTGAGGAACAGAAGCATTCAATTTACAGTGGTCTCTTAATTTTAACCCTTCTGTTCCTCACTCAAAACCTTCCTTTTCAACTTTTTTGGAAAGGAAATAAAAAGGTGCAGTGTTCTCTTAATCTTTCCGGAGCTGTAGGTTCCTATAAACACCCAAAAAGCAGTAGCGCACAAAGATTTCACTAACCATGGCCAGGGAAACTTTGACTATGGCCAGATGACTCCCATAATTGAATGATAAACAAGTTAGGTAATTAATGATGCATTATACAGAACCTGCCATACAGAACCTGAAAAACAGAAATCAAGAACAAACCAACTTATTGTTGTGCAATATAAAATGCATCCTTATCAATGACTAAAGCAGGCACATTTTTATTATTAAATCAAATAAAAAATGAAGGTGTCTTTTCTAATAAGAAAACATTGCTTGCTGCTACTGGTCAGAGTCTGTGAACTTGGGTAGCAAGCGAGAACCCTCTGACTGGGAAGAGAACTTGAATATCTGACTAGGGACTAAACAAAGCTTGATTGAGGCATCTGACTGAGAATCATAGACATTATTCATCCATATCTAGCATAGTCTTAACAACATATTGCCACAATTGTCTTTGTACTGTCAAACCTTTAAACTATTACAATGATCACTCTTTAAGAAAAATAGCAATTTCACGAGTGGCACACTGCTCTACAGCACAATAGAAACATGATTCATTCAGAAAAAAAAAACGATGAACTCTCATTCATGCATCTGACCACACAATTTCAGTTTTAGAGAAAACGGGGGGAAAGGCTCAGCATTGATGCAGACTGCTATTTGAGGCACGTGTTCAGTGTCGGAAAGTCCCCAGCTAGAACCAAAATAAATTATTCAACGACACCAATTATGATGATGTTGAGAGCAGAAAATAGGGCTGCAATGTTGCAACCTATAATCAAACAACCATTTTTTATTCTGAGCAATAATCCGGTTTATTAATCTTTTGAGGTTCATGTAATAATTCACTGGTGATTTGAAATCTGCCACTACACTTTACCACTGACAGAGAACGTGATCACACTGTCAGCACACAGATACAGCCTGTCTGTCGAGGCTTTCAGTAGCCATCTTCCCACCGCTGAAGGGTATCATACACTGTTTTTCATAGGAGAAAGGAAAACAGTTTGAATGGAAAGCCAAGTTGAATGCAACATTAGGTGTCGTTGTCTACATAACCTAACCTGGTCTTGCCGCAACAAGTGGCAACAGCCTACTGCAGGGCTCGTTCCATTACTCTTCATTATGTTTCTTTAAATTGGCCACAGCCATTTCAAGGGCTTTTGAAACACCAAGTTGAGCAAATGACTTCTTTTTCGTGGTAGACCAGTATTTGATTTTCTGAGCTTCAAAGTCCAAGCATTTAGGATCCAAATCCCTAGGCTGGATGACCATTGGTTTTGAATAAAAGAATGGTGGCACTTCTGCCTCTTCATTTAATGACTGAGATGTCTGTCTGAAGATAACCCCATCCAAAAAAGTAGATTAATTCATTTTTGATCTTCCTCTACATTTTCTTTCTAATGATCCAGCAAGTTGATACCCTCACAGCAGCAGTCTGTGTGTGTGCGCGCGCATGTGTATGTGTGTTTCAATTTACCTGGTGTATCTCCTGCCAGCCATTCTCATCCACACAGCCCACCCGAGCGTGGTCATGGAGCAGAAGTTCACAGCAGTATGGGTCTCCTCCTACCATAGAGCTGTGATACAGTGGACTCAGTCCCCGACTGTCTTTATAGTCAGGAGACGCACCCAGGTCTAGCAATGTCTGGCAGAGGGAGGAGGCAAGAAAGAGCAGTGAGTGAGTTGAAAACCTTAGAGAACTGACACCCAGCTGCACACCACCAGGACTGTCTTCCCCATCACCACTCTGTACTAGTCTGACCTCCACCAGCAAAGGTAGAAGAGGACTAGCCACACCTCTGAGCCAGGTAACTCTCTGTTTCGTCGTAGGTTCCTGCCTTCCTAGGGGAAGTGTTCCTGTATCCTATGTGCCTCGCCATTGGCACTGCTTGGTTTTCTGGGATTTCAGTACTGGCACTTGCAGATGCTTTCCAAAACAAATCGATACATATTTGACAGCAGTAGGCTAGAAACACTCACAATGCACAAACTCACAGACAAGACACACTCGCTACCCAATGCAACCCATAGAAATGCTATGGATTTCTTCTGTGCACGCTAAATATTTCCATCATAGACTGCCTTACACGCGAAGATCAAAACGAGGGATGAGTCCATTAAGATGATGCTACAGAATAGCTCTCATGATGAGAACAATTACATGAGTCATATCAGAGGCATTCATTAAGGACACACATCCATTCACTGAGCCCACACCTACTCATATAGAGAGAGCAACAACCTAACCCTCTCAAAGCAGATGAAAACCCAGTGCATAAGGGAGGGCACAATCCCATTGAATGAAAACATGGATCTTTTCAGTTAGGTCTCAGAAGAGAGCACTTAGCACCTACATACAGTACAGTATCCAGACAGGAAATGGTGTGTCATACTCTTATTTAGGACAAGTAGAAAGTTTGAAGATCACACAGGTGTGTGTGTGTGTGCGCGCGTGTGGTTGCGTGTGCATGTTTGTACTCACTATGAGGGCTGTATGGTTCTTGGTGCGGACGGCCTTGTGCAGGGCGGTGAGGCCGTCTCGTGTCCTGAAATCCAGGTGAGCTCCACCACTCTTCAGCACCTTGATGAGTTCTGCGCAGCCCTCCAGCTGAGACGCCATGGTCAGAGGACATTCTGCATCACATGGGGGACAGAGGAACCATGGTTAGTATAAGCCGTTGCTGATTATCCCCAATTTCTCAGGCCTCTTACATTATGAACAATTCCAAATACCAGGCAATTTTAGCCTTCAGGCATCCATTAGAAAGCTGAAGAGGAAGTTCACATTTCAGCACGATAACGACCCAAAGCACACAAAAGCATGGCTTCACCAGAAGATGATTAATGTTTTGGAATGGCCCAGCCAGAGCCCACACCTGAATCCAATAGAACATCTGTGGGGTGATCTGAAGAGGGCTGTGCACAGGATATGTCTTTGCAATCTGACAGATTTGGAGTGCTTTTGCAAAGAAGAGTGGGCAAATATTGCCATGTCAAGATTTGCCATGCTAATAGACTCCTACCCAAAAAGACTGAGTGCTTAATAATATCTAAAGGTGCTTTAACAAAGTATTAGTTCATGGGTGTGCACACTTATGCAACCAGGTCATTGTAATAAAAATGTTTTCCCCCTCAAAGTTTTCAGTTTGTTTTACAATTGAATTGTTCACGTTATAGGTCACATTAAAGGTGGAAACATTTCTGACATGATTTATCTTTATCTTGTCTCATTCTTTTACATCACAAGAACCTGGCATTTTAACAGGGGTGTGTAGAATTTTTATATCCACTGTAGGCTGTTCACAGGACAGCACATGATAGAAAGTCACCAAAAAAGCAGTTGCAGGGGCGGTTTCACAAAGATACACTTTGACAATGGCTTAGCTATAGTAGATAGTCAGACTTTAGATAGACATTTAAATCAGACCATTGCACAAAGCACTTAAGACCCTGGCTATCTTAAGAATGACTGCGCTGCAATGAATTCTAGGTGAAATAGGATTTTTTTTTTACAAAAATGCTGGATCAAGTATGTGCTTCCAACCGCTCAGTGCGGTTAACCCCAGTGTAAAATGTGTGATTGTTGAAGGAGTAAAATAGTTATAAGGATATTTTACTTGGACCGTTTTGCGGAGAGTGCAATAACATAAAGAAAAGCTTTATTTGGGAAAAAAATGCTACCTCAGTAAACAGCGTTAACCCAACCATGGAAAGATACAAAAACATGGTACAAGATGCCAGGGGCGAATGGCACAGTCCCACCTGCTGTCAACAGAAAGAACTGCAACAAAATTGTTTTTTTGTATTTCTCGAAGATTACTTCCTATAATTTATTATCTATGAATACAGCATTTTCCTAAATTGCATATCATTAGTGTTAGGATTTTATTTCATGTTCATTGGTCCCTGCCTTGCTGCTTCAGACTGCGTTCCACCGATTCGAGTTCGCAGTAGTAGGACATATGTTAGCGTGAATGTGGGGCTAGCCCCACTCTCACAATGCAATGTACATTGTACGTGTGAAAATATTAATATGCATGCTCAGAATGTTAGTGTGATCAATGTAGATCACACAAATTTGATGCCAAGTGGGGCTGACAGCTGGTAGCCCCACTGTAATTTCGTATTTCAGACCTGATTGCCTGTCTGTCTGTCTGTCTGTCTGTCTGTCTGTCTGTCTGTCTGTCTGTCTGTAGGTTGTCTTAGCTAGCTTGTTAGCTTCACAAATGGCAGATAACTTGAGAAAATGAATAAAGTGGATTTCATACTCGAGCACCCTTTTGAAACACTTAATTTGGAGGAGATACTTGAAGTAAAGCGACTTGGTGCCCATCAGCCACGGGATATTGTCATCACTCCAACTGCTGGTAAAAGTAACAGCAGGTTAACGTGGAGTTGTTTTTGAAGAAAAAGTGGCTAACGGTTAGCATACAAAAAAGGCACTTCTGTTTTCCATGTCTGCTATTTGGTGGAGATGGTACTTGGTCGGGACGGGTTACAAAGATTTGAAACATCTTTCTGAGAGAATTGCAAAACATGAGAGCAGCGTGAGTCATCAGGACAATGCTGTGATATTGGGCTTACTTGGAAGGGTAAATGTCTCAGCCCAAGTTGACAGTGCATACAGGCGCTCCATTGAGCAGCATAACAAACAGGTTGAGGAAAACATGTACGTACTCAGTCGGATCATAACGTATTAAACTGTGGAAAATGTGAAACCACACTGCAGGGGCACGACGAGTCGGTAGACTCCCTGTATCCTGGAATATTCAAATGCATTTTCGAAACTGTGCGAGGGCAATTCGAGACTTAAGAGGCACTATGACGCTCAGCCCATCTTCAGGGGGACATCTAGCATTGTACAAAATGAACTATTAGACTGTATGTATGAAGTGTACAGGGAGGAGATCTGTCAATGCAGTTTGGGAAAACCGCGCTGCGCTGCTCCTGTGTATGGAGGACATACGCACACAACCAGGATGGGATGAGGCCACCATAAGTGAGGCATATTGCCTGTCAAAAAAACTCTGGGACCGAGCCTTTCTGCAGCTGGTGGAATTTTTTTTCTTCCTTATGCCTCTGCAAAAACGGAGCACGGATGCATCTGGAATTAGCAGTGCGCTCACAAGTTTCAAGGAGAATGTCCAGAATATGCCGAAGCAAACTGATGAATGGGCTGCCACCGTTCACGATGGACCAGACAAGCCAGGCCGACGAGTAACCAACACAGTGCTGGTGATGAAGGAGGCATGCGACACAGTCATCACCCAGTGACCACCTGATCGCTGCCAAGCTGGTTGATAGCTCGCTCTTCCCACTATTTGTCATGTCATTCCCTATATTTGAGCTTGACTGTGCGATGAAACTATGGCCTCTAGGAAATGAGGAAAAGTTGAAGTCTGAGCTGACCACTACCACCACACTGAGCTTCACACTGGTAAGACGGCCCTGTCTCTGTTCAGATCCATCCATGAGAACAACTTAGAGGAGGCTTTTGCTGAGACCATCACACTGCTGAAAAATAATCATAACAACACCTATGACGACATTTGAGTCGGAGAGAAAGTTTTCCACCTTGAAGAGGGTGAAAACCTTTACTCGCAGTACCATGGGACAGCCGCGACTCTACGCATTGGCCATGTTGTCCATCGAAAGCCAGTTGATTCAGCAACTACATGACTTAATTCCCAAAGTCAAAGCCATGCCACCTTTCTCCTCAAGTGAACCCTCAGCCTTGGTGAGTGAAAGCATATTTGATCATCAAGCCTTTGTGGTGCTTGTCCGTGCATTGGTCATATCTTTGCGCTGGATCGATTGATATAGATGGTGACGAGTGTCAGTGTGTCCATGCTTATCTATTAAGGTTGTTGTCATGTAATGGATCTGTATCCCTAAAAAGTTGTCTTTCCGCTTCGTTGTGGCATTTAGTGGTGTTGAGCTCATTGCTGTTTGCGTATGGCCCTGTAGTCACATTGGTTCTGAGCATGGTTGCATTCCTACTTTAGGTTTGTAAATGTGACAGTAATTATACATGTGTGTGAGAGAGGAGAGAAATTAAACAAGAAGGTCTCTCTGTCTCTCTCCAGTATGTGTACTACAACACCTGGTAGAAGCAAGCCTCTCTGTCGTTAAAGGTGTTTTGTGGAGCCATGCTGTTTGTTGATGTGTTAAATAAACACATCTGTAGCAAGAGGGACTTTTGTAGCTGTACTGGTATTTATCGTAAATTTTGAAATGGTTTGTGCCACACCAATTTTTTACATACAAAAATGCCACTGCAAGATGCAAAAAAATATATATATTTAAGAATAAATATTCTAAAATGGGAGGAGGACCCCAAGAGAAAATCAAAGACACAACCGAAATGGTAGTGAACATAGACGACTGTCCACCGTATATGTCCTGGGGGATGAGCGGAGGACGGGAAAGTGGTTGTGTTGTGTTGTCAACATTACCGGCCAATTCCTTCACGCACTGACTCTGATAGCACCCCACCTTGTCAAGAGGGAGAGCCAGACAGTCAAGAGGAGATTATGGGTAACAGTTGGCTATCAATGTTTCTTGTGATTGTTTTAAAGACAGAAAAAAGATAAGAAAAGATAATAAAGTTTTGCTTCATTGCCGTCGATTTGATGTTAATAAAGTCAAGTTGACTTATGCTAATATGAAGCTTGCTAGCCAGCAAATTAACGTTAACGATTTAACGACTCAGCCTACAATGATTTTATGTTGTTTATTTGCTGTTGTTTTGTTATGGAACTGATTGTTACTGATTGTTACCAAGGTAACATAGTATCTTAGACCCAAGTTAGTCTGGAGGTAAGGTGTCTAATTGTTTTGGTTTAAAGTAAGTCAGTCTATATTTTGGGGAAAGGTCTAACTTGCATTAGACTAGTCTATGAGCAAATTGTAGACTAGTCTAGCAGTTTATACCAGTCTAAAATAGATTTGTGAAACCGGCCCCAGGAGTTGAAACCCGGTGTGCAGCACACTGACAGTATTGATCTTCCCATCCATGGATGATTAGATTAGCTTGGTTCATGATTTTCCTCCCATATCTAAGGTGATAACCATAGTCAATGCTCTCCCTATCATGCCTTCCATACAGAGTAGTTGAAATCTGTACATGGTACTTCCCCCTTTCAATTGAGTTCAACCTCAAACCTTTCCTGGAGATCCAATCTCATTTGAACTATTGGATTGCCACTTCAGAAAAGGTGCTGTCATTCAGGCAAAGATTACAACCCTGTCCAATATCATGTTCACTTTATCATCAGCAGCTTCAAATAGGCTCAATTATCCCCTTCCCTCTCCCTCTATATAGCTATGTTATTGAGTCCCTCTATATAACCATGTTATTGATTCACTATGCTGTGTATAGGGACACAATAACATGGTTATATATAGGGACACAATAACATGGCTATATAGAGGGAGTCAATAATATGGCTATATAGAGGGAGTCAATAATATGGTTATATAGAGGGAGTCAACAACATGGCTATATAGAGGGAAACAATACCATGGCTATATAGAGGGAGTCAATAATATGGCTATATAGAAGGAAGCAATACCATGGTTATAAAGAGGGAGTCAACAACATGGCTATATAGAGGGAAACAATACCATGGCTATATAGAGGGAGTCAATACTATGGCTATATAGAGGGAGTCAACAACATGGCTATACAGAGGGAGTCAATAATATCGTAATATAGAGGGAAACAATAGCATGGTTATATACACTCACCTAAAGGATTATTAGGAACACCATACTAATACTGTGTTTGACCACCTTTCGCCTTCAGAACTGCCTTAATTCTATGTGGCATTGATTCAATAAGGTGCTGAAAGCATTCTTTAGAAATGTTGACCCATAATGATAGGATAGCATCTTGCAGTTGATGGAGATTTGTGGGATGCACATCCAGGGGACAAAGCTCCTGTTCCACCACATCCCAAAGATGCTCTATTGGGTTGAGATATGGTGACTGTGGGGGCCATTTCAGTGCAGTGAACTCATTGTCATGTTCAAGAAACCAATTTGAAATTATCTAAGCTTTGTGACATAGTGCATTATCCTGCTGGAAGTAGCCATCAGAGGATGGGTACATGGTGGTCATAAAGGGATGGACATGGTCAGAAACAATGCTCAGGTAGGCCGTGGCATTTAAACAATGCCAAATTGGCACTAAGTGGCCTAAAGTGTGCCAAGAAAACATCCCCCACTACATTACACCACCACCAGCAGCCTGCACAGTGGTAACAAGGCATGGTGGATCCATGTTCTCATTCTGTTTACGCCAAATTCTGACTCTACCATCTGAATGTCTCAACAGAAATCGAGACTCATCAGACCAGGCAACATTCTTCCAGTCTTCAACTGTCCAATTTTGCTGAGCTCGTGCAAATTGTAGCCTCTTTTCCTATTTGTAGTGGAGATGAGTCGTACCCGGTGGGGTCTTCTGCTGTTGTAGCCCATCCACCTCAAGGTTGTGCGTGTTGTGGCTTCACAAATGCTTTGCTGCATACCTCGGTTGTAACGAGTGATTATTTCAGTCAATGTTGCTCTTCTATCAGCTTGAATCAGTCGGCCCATTCTCCTCTGACCTCTAGCATCAACAAGACATTTTCGCCCACAGGACTGCCGCATACTGGATGTTTTTCCCTCTTCACACCATTCTTTGTAAACCCTAGAAATGGTTGTGCGTGAAAATCCCAGTAACTGAGCAGATTGTGAAATACTCAGACCGGCCCGTCTAGCACCAACAACCATGCCACGCTCAAAATTGCTTAAATCACCTTTCTTTCCCATTCTGACATTCAGTTTGGAGTTCAGGAGATTGTCTTGACCAGGACCACACCCCGAAATGGATTGAAGCAACTGCCATGTGATTGGTTGATTAGATAATTGCATTAATGAGAAATTTAACAGGTGTTCCTAATAATCCTTTAGATGAGTGTATAACCATATTATTGACTCCCTTTATATAGCCATGGTATTGTTTCCCTCTGTATAGCCATGTTGTTGACATGTTATTCATATTATTTGACTTGGCAGTGGCATTCCCTCTATATAACTATATTATTGACTCCCTTTATATAGCCATGTTGTTGACTCCCTCTATATAGCCATGGTATTGTTTCCCTCTATATAGCCATGTTGTTGACTCCTTCTATATAGCCATGGTATTGACTCCCTCTATATAACCATATTATTGTTTCCCTCTATATAGCCATGTTGTTGACTCCCTCTATATAGCCATGTTGTTGACTCCCTCTATATAGCCATGTTGTTGACTCCCTCTATACAGTGGGGAGGACAAGTACTTGACATACTGCCGATTTTGCAGGTTTTCCTACTTACAAAGCATCATAGGTACACTTAAACTGTGAAAGACAAAAATCCAGAAAATCACATTGTATGATTTTTAAATAATTAATTTGCATTTTATTGCTTGGCATAAGTATTTGATCACCTACCAACCAGTAAGAATTCCGGCTCTCACAGAGCTGTTAGTTTTTCTTTAAGAAGCCCTTCTGTTCTCCACTCATTACATGTATTAACTGCACCTGTTTGAACTCGTTACCTGTATAAAAGACACCTGTCCACACACTCAATCAAACAGACTCCAACCTCTCCACATTGGCAAAGACCAGAGAGCTGTGTAAGGACATCAGGGATAAAATTGTAGACCTGCACATGGCTGGGATGGGCTACAGGACAATAGGCAAGCAGCTTGGTGAGAAGGCAACAACTATTGGCGCAATTATTAGAAAATGGAAGAAGTTCAAGATGACAGTCAATCTCCCTCGGTCTGGGGCTCCATGCAAGATCTCACCTCTTGGGCATCAATGATCATGAGGAAGGTGTGTACAAATAAATCAAAGCATTTGATTAAGAAGACCTAAACCCTTTAAATCAGGGGTGTCAAACCGGTTCCACGGAGGGCCGAGTGTCTGCAGGTTTTTGGTTTTTCCTATTAATTGGTTCCTAGTTCATATCTACACAACCAGGTGAGGGTAGAAACTAACCAATCAGTGACCTAATTAACCAATCAAGTACAAGGAGAGAGCAAAAACCTGCAGACACTCGGCCCTCCATGGAACCAGTTTGACACCTGTGCTTTAAATGTTTCTGATTAGAATAATAAAGGAGTTGTTTAAGTTCCAGATGATTCCACTCTCATTCCTTTCAAGTGATTCATTTAAGAAGACAAATATTGTGCCTTTAAGGGCCTTGTCAGTGATAAACGTGTGATAAACATGATGGACTTGGTGTTTACCACAACTAGGCAAAGACTGATAAGAGTGTTGCAGTAACACTGTAGCAAACAATTAGAGTGAGGTAGCCCGTGTGTTTGTTTCATGACAAAATAAAACACTAAGAAGCTCAACAAATGTGTTTCACATTTTGATTTCTCTTCATCAAAGAAAGTTATTGGGATTAACTTTGAGTTTAGTATATTAAAAAACATGACCACAATGTGAAATACAGTGAGGCAAATAAATATTTAGTCAGCCACCAATTGTGCAAGTTCTCCCACTTAAAAAGATGAGAGAGGCCTGTAATTTGCATCATAGGTACACTTCAACTATGAGAGACAAAATTAGAAAAATCCAGAAAATCACAGTGTAGGATTTTTAATGAATTTATTGGTAAATTCCTCAGTAAAATAAGTATTTGGTCATCTACAAACAAGCAAGATATCTGGCTCTCACAGACGTGTAACTTCTTCTTTAAGAGGCTCCTCTGTCCTCCACTCATTACCTGTATTAATGGCACCTGTTTGAACTTGTTATCAGTATAAAAGACACCTGTCCACAATCTCAAACAGTCACACTCCAAACTCCACTATGGCCAAGACCAAACTCCACTATGGTCAAAGGACACCAGAAACAAAATTGTAGACCTGCACCAGGCTGGGGAGACTGAATCTGCAATAGGTAAGTAGCTTGGTGTGAAGAAATCAACTGTGGGAGCAATTATAAGAAAATGGAATACATACAAGACCACTGATAATCTCCCTCGATCCGGGGATCCACGCAAGATCTCAACCTGTGGGGTCAAAATGATCACAAGAATGGAACCACCCAGAACCACACTGGGGGACCTAGTGAATGACCTGCAGAGAGCTTGGAAAAAAGTAACAAAGGCTACCATCAGTAACACACTACGCCGCCAGGGACTCAAATCCTGCAGTGCCAGACGTGTCCCCCTTCTTAAGCCAGTACATGTCCAGGCCCGTCTGAGGTTTGCTAGAGAGCATTTGGATGGTCCAGAAGAGGATTGGGAGAATGTCATATGGTCAGATGAAATCAAAATAGAATTTTGAAACACTCGTCGTGTTTGGAGGACAAAGAATGCTGAGTTGCTTCCAAAGAACACCATACCTACTGTGAAGCATGGGGGTGGAAACATCATGCGTTGGGGCTGTTTTTCTGCAAAGGGACCAGGACGACTGATCCGTGTAAAGGAAAGAATTAATGGGGCCATGTATCGTGAGATTTTGAGTGAAAACCTCCTTCCATCAGCAAGGGCATTGAAGATGAAACGTGGCTGGGTCTTTCAGCATGACAATGATCCCAAACACACCGCCCGGGCAACGAAGGAGTGGCTTCATAAGAAGCATTTCAAGGTCCTGGAGTGGCCAGTCACCAAATCTCAACCCCATAGAAAATCTTTGGAGGGGGTTGAAAGTCTGTGTTGCACAGCGACAGCCCCAAAACATCACTGCTCTAGAGGAGATCTGCATGGAGGAATGGGCCAAAATACCAGCAACAGTGTGTGAAAACCTAGTGAAGCCTTACAGATAACGTTTGACCTCTGTCATAGCCAACAAAGGGTATATAACAAAGTATTGAGATTAACTTTTGTTATTGACCAAATACTTATTTTCCACCATAATTTACCAATACATTCATAAAAAATCCTACAATGTGATTTTCTGGATTTTTCCCCCTCATTTTGTCTCTCATAGTTGAAGTGTACATATGATGGAAATTACAGGCCTCTCTCGTCTTTTTAAGTGGGAGAACTTGGACAATTGGAACAAAAGTAACAAACGCTTATTTTATCTGCTCTTTCTTGCTTTCTTAGGGTTCACTCCATTGGAGATTCAATTAATGGCTGCACAAACAATTTTATAAACATGAGGAGATTACCATGAAGAATAATCCAGCTTTGCCCAGCATGCATTGGGATGGGGCAGAGAGGACCAGACAGAAATCACTGAGTGGGCAGCCAACCAGAACAATCACAACACAGCTTGTTATCTTCCTCTGTCTGTCGCTCCATCTGTCTGTCTTTCCATCTGTCTGTCTTTCTATTTCTTCAACTCTGTTAGTCTTTATCCATATCCATCTATTTGTAATAATAGCGATGATAATCAGGATCATCAGGAAGTACAATCTGTAGAACAGTAACCTTAGTAGGGAGTAATTCCCTGATTGGACTACAGCTGTGTGGATACTTTTTCTAAATGTACTTGCAGTACATTGTCTGATGTGCAACAAACAGTGCTCTGACCTGGCAAGCCAATGTTTGTTCCCTCACCAATAATCAGTGGCATCTACAGGGAAGTGGTTTATCTAATCAATGAGCATGTTTTTATTCATGTTTTGTTGTAGTGTTTTTTGTTATTTATCTACAGTGCCTTCGGAAAGTAAGACCACTTTACTTTTGTTGTGCTACAGACTTGAGTTGAGTCCATCAGGCGGCATTTCGTATCTTTTACTCAGGAGTGTGTTCCTACCATAAAGTCTTGATTGATGGAGTGTTGCAGATGGTTGGCATTCTGGCAGGTTCTCCTATCTCTGCAGAGAAACTCTGAAATTCTGTTAGAGCGGTCATTGGGTTGTTGATCAAGGCCCCTCTTGCCGGGCAGTCTGTGATAGGAAGAGTCTTGGAGGATCCAAACATTTAATGCTATAGATATTTTTTAGAACCTTCCCCAGTTCTATGAGCTGGTCTACGGAGATGTCCTTGCACTTTATGGCTTTTTTTTTCTTTTTCTGACTTGCACTGTGAAGTGTGGGACCTTAGATAGACAACTGCATACCCAATCAACTGAATTTGCCACAGGTGGTCCCAGGAAACTTCTAGAAAGCAGTTAGCTCTTAATGACAATCAAAAGACACAAGAAGCATCCGAGCTCAACTTGTTAAGAGTAAAGAAAAAGGGTCTGAATATTTACTATTTATTTAATATGCACATGAGATATTTCAGGTTCTCACTTTAAAGTAATTGGAAAATGAAAACCTGAAGTATCTCAAATTTCAAAAAGCCGCTTTTCACTTCGTCATTATGGTTTATGTGTGAATATTCATGACAAAACATATTTAAGTAATTATATATTAAATCAATAGCACACAAAACATTTGGAGAAAGTGAGGAGGTTTGAATACTTTCCAGCCACTGTGAATGAACTCTGCAAGTGTCACTGATTCCATTTTTTCTGAATGATAGAGAATGAACACAGTCCTCACCTCCAGATTCTGGGTCATGGAAGTTGGGGTCCAGACCTTTCTCCAGAAACTTTGACACCTTCTCAATGTTCCTTTGTTGAACATACTCCATGAACTTCTTCAGGTTCGCCTGGAGACAGAGAGAGAGCATGTCATTCAACTAGTACCATGCACAGTGATCTCATGTGAATGTAATATAATATTAATTAGTGGGAGAAGTGGATATTTTGAGTGAGATGGAGAGAGAGGGGCAGGAGTAAGAGATAAAGATAGGAAGAGAAAAAGAGAGAAAGAGAGACACAACGAGAGAGAAAAAGCTCAAGACATGGAGAAACAGACAGCTCTGCCATTGGCTGATGTAACACTCAAGTGGATAGAGCTCCGCGATTGGGTGATGCAACACTCATGTGGATAGAGCTCTGCGATTGGGTGATGTAACACTCATGTGGATAGAGCTGCTTAATAATGCAGGTGAGATGAAAGCTGAAGTATACTGTCATGTGTATGTGTGGGTTTCATGTCAATCCAAGTGGAAGATTTGGGTAGCGACAGTAGAGCATTAGCCACCGTCAGGTGCACAGCAATATTCCATTACTACTCTATTTCTGATGGATTAAAGATTCGTACTAATTTCACCCAAAACAGAAGACGGTTCAGAGCACTTCTCTTTCAGACAAATTCCCCAAGCAGTGTACATCCTGTAAACAACTAGCTCCTACACTGTGCATTGTAATTAAAGGTTTGTTTTGGTCCAGCAGTTTTGAACCATTAAGCAATTCATTATTTTTTGATTGTTCTGACTGAAGAACACTGTAAAAATCCCACTCAAATTTATATCCAATAAATCCAATGAACACATATATTGAGGAATATTAAAAAACACAAAAAAAGAAATAATAGTAGAATGGGTGTTTGTAAAGCTGTTGGTTATGGGGAGATGAGCTGACCAATGCTCTTTGCTCTCACTATTCTAAGGTTTGCAGTCCTCAATGGTCAAATCAGTTTGGTTATTCAAATGTCTGCACCTCCTCTCTCACAATTGTTGTAGCATTACAACAACAATACCTGCCATGACATGTTCCCAGTTGCTTTGAATTTTTCACATGCCAGCAGTGTGCAGCAAGTGGATTTTCAAAGCCTCAAAGGATAAGATGATCCAACTTAGATGATCCTGACCATGGATGTTCAGCTAGACATAACAGTCAACAAGCCATCTAGCCATCTGTTTAGCTTGCTAGACCACCTAATAAAGTGTTTGTTAACAGTTAACAAGCTACTTACCTACAGTAGAGGGGAGTGCTAACCATACTGCTAATGGTACATTACTCTGCACAAACTAATACCTTGGTTACAATAAAAACACACTGTAATAATATGTAGAGACCAGCTGAGCCTGTGCTGTTTGTGTTTCAGGCCTGCCTGACACAATGGAGACGTGGTCAATGTCCTGCCACAAACCAATAACAGCAGGTAAAAGTGAACACAACCATCGCCCGGAATCAGGGATTTAAAAGTGACTTGTTGGATGTATATGTTGCTTTCGTCTGTTGAGACTGCAGGATGATATCTAAAATTATTTGTTCTTGCTGTAGGTGTAGGGGGACATCAGAAAATACATTACGAAACTGAACCATTGATGAAACAACTGTCCGACAAGGCATTTGGACCAGATCACAGATCCCCAGTACAACTTAACCAAGTTGGTTTGCAAAGACAATAGCAATGCAGTACCATTTAAAGATAACTAAAGTGTGAATTTGTAATTGCATCCTGATCAAATGCTAGATCATAATTCTTTACAATTCAGGTACTCCTTGATTTTACATTATCATCAGTTTCATTCCTGCATTGTTTGAAATTACGGATTTAGAAAAACTGAGTTAACAGAGAGATTTCATAGAACTCCAGCTTTCTGGTAACTAATGATTCCACCGTACATGTAGCTTTAGTTTCACTCCTGCTAACAACATGGAGGAATGGGAGACAAGGTGATACAATATTGATATAGCATCTGAAATAGCATCTGAAATATTCAAGACTATATTGGTATAGACTGTAACATAGGCTTATGGTGAAATAAAGAGATGCTATTAGACATCTGTGCTAGCTCAGTGGTAGAGATCTGTGTTCAGATGTTTCCCCAGTAACCCATTAGATTAGGCTAAGCGAGAGATATCATTACTATTCTATCTTTTCAAGGTTTCTCTGCCTCACCTGTTACATAATCGTTCAATGCACTGAAACACACAACCGCACGCACACACACAGACACACACATGCAGTATAAAGTACAGTAGCAAAAAATACTGAACAGACACACATGCTTGCACAGATTTAAACAAACACTTGTCCGTGGCAAGTGTCACTGATTAACAGAAGATCACATAAAAGCCATGTGCCACTCACCATGTGAGGAGTCAAATACAGTCCTCCTTCCAAAAACCCTCTCTTCTACTCCACAACTTCACATCTATTTTCTCCCTCTTTCATCTCTTCTACACTCGCCTATACCAGGCTCCCCCCTAGCTCTCTCTCACACACACACACACAAACACACACATTCTGGCAGTGAGAAAGACTGTCGACTGCTCCTCTCACCATCCTCAGCTGTACTGAGGAGAAATTTACTCCAGCTTTTTTCAGATGATTTGAGAAGCGGTTGTTATGGTGATAGGATACAAAGACTAAGCTCTGACTGCCAGCAATCTGTGTGTGTGGGAAGAGCCGTCTGTGTGTGTACTACTGTATGAAATGCATTACTGGAAAGGGTGGAGGGAGGTTTAGCTAGCAATGTGTTGGTATGATGTGTGTAATTTTGCATGTTGAGTGTAGAGAAAACTGTTAAGTAGAGAGAACTGTTTTGTTATGGCTAATCTACTTAAGTACACATCCTAATGAACTCAATCACACACACACACACACACACACACACACACCCACACGCACACACACACACACACACACGCAAACACATACGCACACACAAACAGTGTCTATTACTAAGTAGATCAGTATAGATTTCCCATTGGAATGAAGAGAGAAAAAGAGAGAGAGAGAAGAAAGAAAAAGATCAGAGAGACAGAGATCCTCCAAGAATGTCCTTAGAATCTGTTTCATTGTCACAGTGAAGGTACAAACCTAGCAATATAAAGACCGAAATGTATATTTAACCTGTTAGCTAACATACAAAAATCAATAGGAATTTTCTGAAAACTTTTTAATAATAAAACACGAGGAAAAAGATGCTGAAAAAAAACTGAAAAAAAACCTTCAATATGGAAAAGCACTAAAACAGTAATTATAAAATATATATAATCAAAACACGCCTGCAAAAACAATAAAGCAAAAATCACAAATAATGATTACAGAACATTACTATTCCAACTAATCATCAAAACCCAGAAAACAGCTGTTAAAATTCACACCCACCTAAAGCAAATCAATTATCCAATCTTCCACAGTAAAGTGCTCATCTACAGAGACAAACCTGCTGTAGAGGAGAACAACCTATGCCAGCTGGTCTTGGGGCTCTTTTCACAAACAAAAACAGACCCTATGGAGCCCCGGGGGACCAACACAGACACTATAATTATGAGAACAAAAAGACAACAGTTTGACACAATGGAAAGAAAATACCAAAAACATAACACATTGGAATGCTACCTTGACTTCAACAGAGAGTCCACGGTAGCAGAGTACCTGAACCAGAATTAATTGATTGACAATGTCTAAACTAAGTGGGCATGGCCTTGGTATTGAGATAGCCTGCCTTTTTTAGGCATGTCTGCTTATGGTGGCCTATGTGCACACTGCTGAAAAAGATAGTGGAAAGGATTTTCTGCCAAACGTATGACCACATTAGAGACACATTCCACCACAACATAATCAAGGCCCACAAAAAAGAAAAAGAAAAAAAAGAAACACAAATATACTCCCATATCTGTTAGGTGAAAGCAATGTGGCTACGGTCAGGCTATGCTCAAAGCCTATGTACCTACATGACCTACATCCCCACCTTGTTCATCCATCCCTGGTCTTTTGGCAGTCCCACCTGTTTCAGCTTTCACTCAGCCCAGTCAAAGCTGTTCTCTGTCTTGGCATCACAATAGTGGAACTAGCTTCCCTGAAGTGAAACCCCAGACACACACTTCTCCCCAAACCTTCTCGCACTGACCTTGATAATATACACTCATCTAAAGGATTATTAGGAACAACTGTTCGATTTCTCATTAATGCAATTATCTAAACAACCAATCACATGGCAGTTGCTTCAATGCATTTAGGGTAGGTCCTGGTCAAGACAATCTCCTGAACTCCAAACTGAATGTCAGAATGGGAAAGAAAGGTGATTTAAGCAATTTTGAGCGTGGCATGGTTGTTGGTGCCAGGTGGGCCGGTCTGAGTATTTCACAATCCGCTCAGTTACTGGGATTTTCACGCACAACCATTTCTAGGGTTTACAAAGAATGGTGTAAAAAGGGAAAAACATCCAGTATGCGGCAGTCCTGTGGGCGAAAATGCCTTGTTGATGCTAGAGGTCAGAGGAGAATGGGCCGACTGATTCAAGCTGATAGAAGAGCAACTTTGACTGAAATAACCACTCGTTACAACCGAGGTATGTAGCAAAGCATTTGTGAAGCCACAACACGCACAACCTTGAGGCGGATGGGCTACAACAGCAGAAGACCCCACCGGGTACCACTCATCTCCACTACAAATAGGAAAAAGAGGCTACAATTTGCACAAGCTCACCAAAATTGGACAGTTGAAGACTGGAAGAATGTTGCCTGGTCTGATGAGTCTCGATTTCTGTTGAGGCATTCAGATGGTAGAGTCAGAATTTGGCGTAAACAGAATGAGAACATGGATCCATCATGCCTTGTTACCACTGTGCAGGCTGGTGGTGGTGGTGTAATGGTGTGGGGGATGATTTCTTGGCACACTTTAGGCCCCTTAGTGCCAATTGGGCATCGTTTAAATGCCACGGCCTACATGAGCATTGTTTCTGACCATGTCCATCCCTTTATGACCACCATGTACCCATCCTCTGATGGCTACTTCCAGCAGGATAATGCACCATTTCACAAAGCTCGAATCATTTCAAATTGGTTTCTTGAACATGACAATGAGTTCACTGTACTGAAATGGCCCCCACAGTCACCAGATCTCAACCCAATAGAGCATCTTTGGGATGTGGTGGAACGGGAGCTTCGTGCCCTGGAAGTGCATCCCACAAATCTCCATCAACTGCAAGATGCTATCCTATCAATATGGGCCAACATTTCTAAAGAATGCTTTCAGCACCTTGTTGAATCAATGCCACGTAGAATTAAGGCAGTTCTGTCAAACACAGTATTAGTATGGTGTTCCTAATAATCCTTTACGTGAGTGTATGTCAGAGATGCATTCCGGAATGTTTGGCCACTGGTTATAAACTGGTGCTGTTGAGCCTAAAATGTTCACCAAATTGTTCTACAGTTCTTGGTATACGGCATGTGCACATATGTGCTTCACGTCATCAAAACCAATCGCTTTCAAACGCGCAGTGTCATGAAACCTTTAAGATGTATTGTGACAACTTGTCAAGGTGTAGTGTTGGAGGGAACCAGGCGCAGGCAGTACTCTCGTTCGTGGGATTTATTAAAACAACAAACAAACCAAACACGAACGGAAAAACAATACTAATGACTGAATGAAATAAAAGTGCGCAACATGCGTCTTAACAATTAACATTCAAACAGTACATTCAATAACACTCACCAATTAAATGCACACACAGCAACAATGACAGCGACAGCAACAATGATCCACAATGTGGGGAGCAGAGGGGAAACATATATACACATACAAACGAGCTAGATTGGGACCTGGTGTGGAAGATGGGAAACATGTGACAGTCCGGGATGTGTTCGTGAGAATATGGGAACTTGTGGAAATATGGCACGGTGGCGCTGCTGCTCACCGCACCATGACAGTACCCCCCCCCAAAGGCCCGGCCACCGGACGGGCCAAGACGAACCCCAGCCCAAGGGAGGGGGGGCGGGGCAGCACAGTACCCCCATCGGCACAAACCCGCCGAGGGGGCGGAACAGCCGAGACTAACCAGGGTGATGGAGCCGTCGGGACAGGCCGGGGAAGCAGAACCGGCCGAAAATCAGGAGCCGGCGGAGGGTCTGGAGCCGGGAGAGCCGACGGAGGGTCGGTGGCCGGTGGAGGGTCAGAGGCCGGGAGAGCCGACGGAGGGTCGGTGGCCGGCGGAGGGTCGGTAGCCGGGACAGCCGACGGAGTGTCGGTGGCCGACGGAGGGTCGGTAGCCGGGAGAGCCGACGGAGGGTCGGTAGCCGGGAGAGCCGACGGAGGGTCGGTGGCCGACGGAGGGTCGGTAGCCGGGAGAGCCGACGGAGGGTCGGTGGCCGACGGAGGGTCGGTAGCCGGAAGAGCCGACGGAGGGTCGGTAGCCGGAAGAGCCGACGGAGGGTCGGTAGCCGGAAGAGCCGAAGGAGGGTCGGTAGCCGGAAGAGCCGAAGGAGGGTCGGTAGCCGGAAGAGCCGAAGGAGGGTCGGTAGCCGGAAGAGCCGAAGGAGGGTCGGTAGCCGGAAGAGCCGACGGTGGGTCGGTAGCCGGAAGAGCCGACGGTGGGTCGGTAGCCGGAAGAGCCGACGGTGGGTCGGTAGCCGGAAGAGCCGACGGTGGGTCGGTAGCCGGAAGAGCCGACGGTGGGTCGGTAGCCGGAAGAGCCGAAGGAGGCGCCGGGGCGGCCGGGACAGGAGAGGGCGGTGGCAGCCAAACCCCGGCAAGCTCAGGCGGTGCAGGCCACTCCTCCTCGGCCTCAGGCGGTGCAGGCCACTCCTCCTCGGCCTCAGGCGGTGCAGGCCACTCCTCCTCGGCCTCAGGCGGTGCAGGCCACTCCTCCTCGGCCTCAGGCGGTGCAGGCCACTCCTCCTCGGCCTCAGGCGGTGCAGGCCACTCCTCCTCGGCCTCAGGCGGTGCAGGCTGCTGCCACTGGCAGGGAGGAGGCGCTGGCTGCTGCTCCAATGCAGCAGGGGGCGCTGACTGCCGCTGCTGGCAGGTAGGAGGCGCTGGCTGCTGCTCCAATGCAGCAGGGGGCGCTGACTGCCGCTGCTGGCAGGTAGGAGGCGCTGGCTGCTGCTCCAAAGCAGCAGGGGGTGCTGACTGCCGCTGCTGGCAGGTAGGAGGCGCTGGCTGCTGCTCCAATGCAGCAGGGGGCGCTGACTGCCGCTGCTGGCAGGTAGGAGGCGCTGGCTGCTGCTCCAATGCAGCAGGGGGCGCTGACTGCCGCTGCTGGCAGGTAGGAGGCGCTGGCTGCTGCTCCAAAGCAGCAGTGGGCAATCGGCGCCGTGGCGCAGGGACAGGGGCGGCGGAAGGCCGCGGAGCAGGAAGCGGTGTGCGCCTAATTGCCAGCCTACAGCCTGGCCAGCCTGCACGGGGTCGAGGAGGCACCGGACATAGAGGGGGCGCCGTCGGGACTTCCCCCGGGCACCCACTCAGCCCCCCCCTAAAATTTTCCTGGGGGGACCTCGGACCAAGCGTTGGGCACCTCGCCCTCTTCTTCCTCCGGCCTCGCCTGCGTCCTGTCCTTCCTGCCTCCTGCATGTCCTGCAGGAGACCCTTCACCAGCTCCCCTTGCTCTTTGGTGAGGGGCTTGACCACTCCATACTGGTCCATGCCCCACAGCGGCACCCCGAACCCGTCTTGGGGCAACCCCCAGCACTGCTCCCCAAGGGGATCCTCCTCCACTCTCTCATAGACCGCTTCGTCATCATCTGAGGAGAGGGAGTCAGACCCCCAATCGCCCCTCCAGGTATATACCCTCTCTGCAGGGACTGCCTGCTGGTTCCAGGTTTGGTGGATCATTCTGTGACAACTTGTCAAGGTGTAGTGTTGGAGGGAACCAGGCGCAGGCAGTACTCTCGTTCGTGGGATTTATTAAAACAACAAACAAACCAAACACGAACGGAAAAACAATACTAATGACTGAATGAAATAAAAGTGCGCAACATGCGTCTTAACAATTAACATTCAAACAGTACATTCAATAACACTCACCAATTAAATGCACACACAGCAACAATGACAGCGACAGCAACAATGATCCACAATGTGGGGAGCAGAGGGGAAACATATATACACATACAAACGAGCTAGATTGGGACCTGGTGTGGAAGATGGGAAACATGTGACAGTCCGGGATGTGTTCGTGAGAATATGGGAACTTGTGGAAATATGGCACGGTGGCGCTGCTGCTCACCGCACCATGACATGTATGCACTAATTATATAAGTCACCTGCTAAATGGAGTTACATCACGTAGTTGTTAGAGTCACCAATTAAATTGCACTTGGTTTTGGATTGTCTAGTGTGTATTAAACTTTGTAGGGAATCGGGTAAATATATTGAATCACAGGACATAAATAAACTATATTTATATCTGTGAATACCGCCGCCTGTGATCCTTGGCCTAGAATGCTGTGATACCCGGAAGTTATGTGATAAAGTCCTAACAGAAAATGTCACTTAACTTACAGCATATTCTTCCCAATTATCCCCTCCCAGTCTCCACTCCTCCAAAAACAGAGTTGGCCACAGGTGTTCATCTCTTAACTGAGATGAACGATAGGAGAGAACCCTGCGGTAGGAAAAGGAAGAAAGAGAGACGGAGAGAGTAAAAGCGATTGGGTATAGACACTTTTCTCTACATGCCGCAGTGTTTGTGATACACAAAAGTACAGTATAATCCACTCTGTTAGTAAATATATGTCCTATTTCAAATATATACATTAGGTGTATTATCTTTGTATATTGCAAATGTCTGTGTTTTTCATCTCAACACCCTTTAAGAACGGAATCACAGCCCACATCACCTATTATTTATGGCTATACTGGAGCAATTAGTGTTATTTGCCTTGTTCAAAGGCATTACAACAGATTTCTCATTTTGTTGGCTAAAGGATCTGATCCAACAACCATTCGGTTACTGTCTCAACACTCATTACCTCTAGCCACCTGCCTTCCTAATAGCCCACCTGATCCAATTCCTTTTCTCTGTGAGATGCCTGCTCTGTTCTCAATGCAATTACTAGAGTCTCCACACAGCCATTTGATTTACACTCTGTATTGCTGTTACTGGGCTATGGAGATAAGAGGAACTCAACAGGGTCATGTATAAGCAGGGGGAGGTCTGAATGAGCAAGCAAATACAACACGTTATAGTGTTTTATAGAGCAAGCAAACAGAACTCATTTTATAGTCTTTTATAGAGCAGGTTAACAAGCTGGCCTTTTTCTTCACAGCTTGAGAGAAAGTAAAAGCATAGTGTTGAGCTGCCAGGAGGGTATCAGGTTAATGACCTGAAGGGTTAAGATCCATGATGCCTTGCTCTCCTGCTCTTAATGCCTCTAGGTATTTCTCTTTTCAGAGTGCATCTTCCCAAATATAAAGGTTGTAGTTAGAGGGCCTGGTAAGTCACCTATCTAGCTCACCATGTTTTCCACTCTCTTCCCCAGCTCTCTCTCGCTCGCTTAACTGTCTTCTTTTCCTTCTGGCATTCCTTACTAAATCTAAGCCCAAATGTGTGTTTCATCCATTGGTGTCCTTAATCTACAGTATGTGTATCTCAGTAGGTGTACCCAGTATGGGTATTTGACACACTCAATGGCCTACATTTCGTTCTATCATCACTTCATGTAGCTTGTAGTCACAGACATCTGGGTCATAGTGCTGTCACGGATCAGCAGGCACCATAAAGCCTACTGACATGATGCTTATTCACCATGCACCAAAGTATAGCAGTGGGTTAACTGGCCCGTGAAATACACACATGCTCTCATACATAAGTACCCTAATGTATTGAATGGATGTTGTGTGTGGAATTAATAGATAGTGATTTGTGTCCAGAAACATCACAATTCATCTTCCTGATAATTTTTTGTGTTCATGTATTTGCAATTCTCTGATTTATCACTATTAATTAACAATCTCACATGTGGACACTAGGCAACCTGATTCAGCTTGCTTCACTACTTGGGTAGGTAAAGTTTTGTCCCTAAGCTGTTGCCTTTCTAGCAAGATGACTTAGCTTTGCAATTCTGTTGTGCAGGGTCTCAAGTGAAATAAATGGCATGCAGCATAACATATGAAAGTGATAACATTTGATGCATACTGGACATTTTAAATGAGCTGGTTTCAATCCTGATTGCTGTTCGACTGAAAGTTGTGGTACATATAAGACTGTATACCACAAGTATGACATTAATTCCCCTTTAACTGTTCGAATTTAACTGGTACCTGGTGAATAATAGAAATAAAGCATCACAGTGGTTTTTGAGGAATATTGCCAATATACCACAGCAAAGTGATGTATGCAGGCACTACAAGGGGGCTGTCTGCAGACTGTACTATGCGTCGGGCCTAAGAACAGCTCTTAATCCTTGTATATTGGGCATGAACCACACCCCCTTGTGCGTAATTAGACTGTGGCCAGAAACCTCATGTTAAATATGCACTATGTAAGATTTCAGTAAAAAAACTAAAGTTTAGTCCCCTATAAACATATTGTGTAAGTTAATGAGGCCCTCTAAGTGTTGTTTTGCAACACAGACAGTTCAGTGCCAGTGGAATGTCAATTTAGAATTTTTTGAGTGTTCCAATCCTATTCCAGTCATAGGCCTTCAAACAAATACACGGAGGGACAGGGCTCAAGATGGCGCTGTGAACGGTCGTGGTTTTGCAAGCTGAGAAGAAACATCGGGTATTTCCCCACAAATGATGATAAGTTTTTTGTAGAGTTGCTAAATAATATTTCTAGGTTGTTATGGGTTGCAGCATTTGATTACATTTTGATATTGAAGCGGTGCAAACAGTAACATTTAGTCTATTAAACTACTAGAGCATCAACGTTTGTTACACAGCTTGAAAAATTGATGCTATTCTTGATGTAGAGATGGAGATTGAGACTGTAAAAGAGAAGAGAAACTTCAGTGATACCCACTCGTATGCCTGTAAAGTTAAAAGCGGAGGAAGTTGTGATTCGTGTCCAAACACACCAAGCAAAAATAAGCAACCTTCGAAAAGGCAAAAAAAATTTGTGACCTGCTCTGCCAAAGAAAGTGAACTCTCTTTAGGTGAAGTACAGGAGAATATCATTAGAATTCTTTCTGAGAAGATTAACGAGAGATCCGACCAGATAGAAATAATGGTAAAGGAGAATTCGTCCAACATTGAAGCTCTGGGCAAATCTCTTACCTCAGTTCAAGATGATGTAATGGAGCTGCAGAAAGAAAAGAAAATCCTAAAGAATGCAAATGCTCTCCTAGGTAAAAAAGTCAAAGAAATGAACACGAAAATTCAAGACCAGGAACGTTACAGCCGGAGATGGTGTCTGCGTTTATACGGACTGTCTGAGCAATCCAATGAAAACGTGAAAACGAGAGCCATGGAAATATGCAAACAAGTGTCCGCCGACACAGCGGACAGGTGTTTGGTAACGGATGCCCTGGATGTGGCGCATCGTCTTGGCAGACTTAAAACCTCGGATGATGGCAGAAAAGTTCCACCAAGACCCGTGATCATGAGGTTTATTTCTCGCACAGCCAGAGATTTGATCTGGAAAAATTCAAAAAACAACGAGTATCTGACCACCAAGGGGCTGCGGTTTAAGGAGGACTTGACTGTTTTTGACATTGAAGCACGGAATCGTCTTTGGCCGGCTGTTGAGAGGGCGAGGAAAGAGGGCAAAAGCGCATACTTCAGCGGAGCGAGGGCGTTCGTGGATGGTAAAGAGATTCATCCTGACGAGGGCAACGAAGCTCCGTAAACTCCGTTTGGTAGGATTCGGCAGTTGAGGGTGTTCTGGAAAAGTCCAGGTTAATGTTCTCTATTAGAGACTATTAGTGGTTTATTCTAAGTTCATATTAGAATGGTTAATAACGAATGCACTTTAAGGTCTGGTTAATTGTTTGCAACTCATCTTTTTTGAATATCGTTTGTGGGAATCCCATTATGTTAAAGTTTAAAGTTTAGGCTATTTACCTACTCTTGTGGTTAATTTTTTCAATAATTTTCTACTTTTGATATGTCTCTTTCTTTATTTTCTATCAATGCCAGAGGTATTCGTGATATCTTAAAAAGAAAAGCTTTATTTTTGTATTGAAAAGGGAAATGTGTAGATTTTTGTTTAATTCAGGAAACGCATGCATGTTCTTCAGATGCCATGTTCTGGAAAAATCAGTGGGGAAAAGAGATTTGGTTGTCTTTTGGCAGTAATCGATCAGCGGGGGTCGCTATTTTACAGGATAAATTTACAGGCCAAAT
Organism: Esox lucius; assembly: GCF_011004845.1. Lineage (NCBI taxonomy): Eukaryota > Metazoa > Chordata > Actinopteri > Esociformes > Esocidae > Esox > Esox lucius. The sequence continues at coordinate 19,805,575 of NC_047587.1, forward strand.
CTTAAAATATGAAAAAGATGATTGTGGTAGATGGATATTACTTGTCATAGAAAAGGATAACGAACAATTTGTATTAGTTAATTGTTATGCCACCAATAACAACATGGACAATGATACACTCTTTTGCATATTGAATCTAGAATTCAGCATTTTATTTTATTATATCCTTTAGCTAAAGTTATTTGGGGAGGAGATTTCAATACTGTGCTTGATGCAACCATTGATAGATGGCCTCCTAAAATTAGGCCTGGACCTTCGAGTGAAATAGTTAATGTATGTTTAAGACTTGGCCTTACTGATGTGTGGAGAGATAAGAATCCAGACAGGGAGGAATATACATGGAGTAATAAGAACTCATCTCTTCATTCTCGTATTGACTATTGGTTAGTGTCCAATGATTTAGCTAATAATGTGGCCTCTGTACTGATAGAACCTTGCATAATGACAGATCATAAAGGAATTTTCTTAAGAATAAATGCGGTTAAAGATACATCAGTCAAAAAAAGTAATAGTTACTGGAAATTAAATAATAAATTGCTTGAAAGTGAATGTCTAAAGGAAAAAATCAAACATATTATTGATAAATATAGAACAATTGCAGCTATGGAAAATACTTATGGAAAATACTGGGAATTAATGAAGTTTGATATCAGAGCAGCATCCTTTAACCAAGGAAAATTAGAAGCAAAAAATAAAAAAAGGAAAGAAAATTCAATAATTGAGGAAATTTTTAATTTGAATAAAAAGAAGAAAGAAGACTTGACTGATCTTGAATTAAATAAATTAAATGTTTTACATACTGAACTAGATAATATTTATGAGGATAAAGCAAAAGGAGCATTTATTCGATCTAGACTTAAATGGTTAGAAAAAGGGGAAAAAAATACAAAATATTTTTTTGGCCTTGAAAAAAGAAACAGTGATTTTGCCTCAGTGTCAAAACTAATGATTAACAATAAAATAGTTGATAATTCTATATATATTTCAAAATATGTTGCTCAGTTTTTTAGTAATTTGTATTCTTCCAAAATGGCTACTTCCAATATTGATATTTTTTTAAACAGTTTTATGGACGATACCAAAAAAATAGATCAGACCTTCAAAGATCTGTGTGACAAAGAAATAGATATTGAAGAGTTGAGAGAGTGCATTAACTTGCTAAAAAATAACAAGTCTCCAGGCAATGACGGGCTAACAGGTGAATTTTATAAGACATTTTCTAAAGAACTTTCTCCCTTTTTATTATTAGTAGTTATAACACTGATACCCAAACCCAACAAGGACAAATGACTCATTGAAAATTGGAGGCCTATTAGTTTGCTTAATAATGACAGTAAATTGTTTCCAATGATTTTTGCTAGAAGAATAAAACAAGGTTTAGATCAAGTAATTGATATGGAACAGTCTGGTTTTATGCAAGGCCGTCATATTAGGAATAATATAAGACTAATCTTAGATATGATTGATTATAATCATTTTATTGAAGATGAAAGTTTTATTTTATTGATTTTTACAAAGCATTAAATACTGTGAATCATGAGTTTATTTTCAAAGTTATTAAATTGTTAGGTTTCGGAGATATATTTTTGAAAGCAGTTAAAACATTGTATAATGGCTGTAATAGTTCTATCAAACTTGCACATGGTACTTCACAGAGGTTTGATATTCACCGTGGAATCAGGCAAGGATGCCCTCTCTCTCTTAGTCACTCAGGTTTTGGCAATGCATGTTAAAAGGAATGAGTATAATGGTATCACAGCTTTTGGATTTGAGTTTAAACTTAGCCAGTTTGCTGATGACACTGCAATCTTTTTGAAAAACAAATTTGAGGTACTTAAAATAATTAGATGCATTGAGGCATTCACTGCTGTATCTGGCCTTAAAATGAATTGTGATAAATCTGTATTGTTTCCCCTTAAAGATTGCTCCTCTACAGAAATAGAGAATATCCCAGTTAAACACCAATTAACATATTTAGGTGTAGTAATCTGTAAAAATGAAAAACAAAGGAGTCAGTTAAATTTTGAACCAATTATTGAGAGAACAAAAAATTAATTTAATCGGTGGTTAATGAGGGATATATCAATAATTGGGAGGGTATTATTGTCTAAGGCGGAAGGTATATCTAGATCAGTATATACATCTTTATCATTAGATATGCCTCCTAAGGTGGTTAAGGAATTAGATAAGATATTGTATGACTTCATATGGAGGAAAAAGCCACATTATTTAAAAAAGGAGGTATTATGTAACATCAAAGAGCAAGGGGGACTTGAGGTCTTAGATTATAGTACACTTAATGACACTTTCAAAATTAAATGGTTGATAGAGTTTTTGAACAATAGAGAAAGTCTTTGGAATGTATTTCCAAATTATATATTTAATACTCTTGGAGGCATAGGTTTTTTTTTTAAATGTAACTTTTCTGCTGACAAAATTCCTGTAAAATTGGCCAGTTTTCACAAACAAGCCTTGCTAGCATGGAAATTGGTATATAAACACAATTTTTCACCACACAACTATTTCATATGGAATAATAAAGACATACTATTTAAAAACAAATCACTATTCTATCACACTTGGTTCAATGAAGGTATTATATTAGTGAGACAATTAATTAATTCAAATGGATATTTATTATCATATACTGAGTTTCTACAAACATTTTAATTACCTGTTAAACCGAGAGACTTTGCTATTGTTCTTGACGCAATTCCAAAGAGTGTGATGTTACTCTTAAAAGACACTGATTCAGTAGAAATCAACATAGACAATCTTTGTGATAAAATTTTCATTGATAGTATTGATGTTTTAAAACAAAATTGTAGTAATAAGATTATAAGGAATGCTCTTGGTTCTGTGTCTTTTCCTGCAGCAAGATTCTTTTGGTCTTCTTTATTTGGGGAAATCTCTTGGGGTAGAGCATGGAAATTACCAAATAAGTTCTGTGTAAATAACAAAATTAAAGAAGTATCTTACAAAATACTTCACAGAATGTATCCTGCTAAAAAGGTTTTGGAAAGATTTAAGCTAAATATTTCATATACGTGTGAATTTTGTGCACTAGAGAAAGAAACGATTTTGCATCTTTTTTTTCATTGTATTTACTCAAGATTATTTTGGAAAGATTTAGAAGCCTTTGTTAATAGGAAACTAAAGTGTGAGATGGAAATTTGTGTTTTTGATGTGCTTTTTTATACTCAGAAAGATAATTTGGAATGTAAAGAACAGCATATTATACAGTTATTCATTTTATTAGGAAAATACCATATACATAAAAAGAAGTGGGCTCAAGAGAAACCAAATTTTCCACATTTTATAAATGACTTTACCTTATATATACATCTTCTGCAACAAACTAAAAACAAAAAAGCAATGAAAACATGTAATGTTTTGAAAGCTCTGGATTATCTGTAAAATGTATTTCTCTCTCTTTCTTTTTCTTTTTTTCTTTTTCTCTAAGCTAAGGTATGTATTATTGTGTATGTAATACCTCTTGTTCTTGTGGCATTGAATAAAAAAAAAAAAAAAATCCTATTCCAGCCAATTGCCTTTTGCAAGGCAGGCCTTCCAGCCAATTGCCTTCTGCGAGGCGGGCCTTCCTCCTTGGCATATTATGAAAGTGCATTTTACCTGGATGATATATATAGCATAAGTACGCCTTAGGGAGCGAAGTTCACTTACTCTAAGAAACTATAATGGCAGCCAGATACCAGGACAACTAACTGCCAATTCCTCCCTTCTCTACAGCATACACTACAAAAACTGCAAAGAAGCGAAAGAAGACAGACTAGCAACCATAAATCCTAAACTAACGTTGGCAAGGCTAAGAACAACATTGAACTCTTGAGTTAGCGATTCTTTTGAACAGGTAATCCCATTTTTCCTATTATTATTTGGAACTTCATTCTCTTTCGGCCATTGGTGTGCAAGTGCTTTCTGAATGATGAGTAATTGCAAAAAGCTGCATTTTCTTTTTTTTTTACTGAAGAAATCTTACCTAATGCAGCTTTGACCAACCCATATGAATTTGGTACACATTTGAGTGTATTGTTTTATGGTTAAATTAATTATACAATTAATGAGGATCCTATGTAATGGTATCATTCATGTGGTAACAAAATTGACCATAGAGAAGTATACAGGCCTCTAGTTGCCTAAGGTCCTTTTTAGAATAAGCATTGCCATTGAAGGCATTCAACATTTTAGTGTAACATAATCAAGTGGGTGGGAATTTCTGCTTCATCTGCTAATCCTTACTGGGGACCCTGTTGGAGCCATATCAAACCAGTAATCAGAAAGGATGACGTTCAAAGCCAGTGGAATAATTTGAAATGGCCTATGTTGTTACCTTCTGCATGTTTTAGAGATTTTCATGAGGCAAACCTTTTATTTACCTGCACGCCCAGCATCATGTTTATAAACATTAAACTATTCCAGACACAGAAAACCACGTAACAGTTTTAACATTTATTAGAAAACTGCATTTTATGCAGTTTTTATAATATAATAGCAATACCTATGGCATTGAGCAAGGTACTCAGTCCCAATCCCCCCGCAGAAGGACGCAGAGCCAAACAGTTGGATGGGGTGTGTAATAGGGTTAAGCAAACACATGCTAAGATGACCAGCAGAGCAGCAGACTGACTGAGTACCCTAGACCGCGTTATTAGATAAGGAAATCTTGAGACTCTGGTAGTAGCCTTCCCGACATCAGCTGATGTATCACTGAGCCAATACCCTCTCGGGTTCCCTGGCTGAACTTGTTGTGCTTCATTTATAAATGTTACACCAATTGAGTTGACATTGAGACATATGTTCAGTTTACAGTCAGTAAGTATACACAGTTATCGTTATGATGAATAGAATTAGCCTTTGTCTCAAATGATTCCTATTCCGCTATACTGCACAACTTTTGGTATGAAGCCATATGGCTTTATCACGATGTTTGCATATTCACATATTCCCCAATCTCCATGTTATTTAGGCACTGGTGATCTACATACAAATACAGACCATGTTTTAGTTTGGGAATCAGTAACTGTCTTATAACAAAGCCATATGGCTTTCTGTCAAATACATGGCTGTTACTGAAGATCTGCAATAGGCCAGTGATTCCAAATGTTGATTTCCACCAGGGCCTCCTTCTCAACATGTAACTTACATGAAACATTATTTGAATTGTGGCCATTCTCTTCTGCAGAAAGTGATTAAATTAGTTGATTACAACATTGACATTGTATTAAATTGTATTCCCTTTGGTACATACTCCAGTATGTGGATTGCATGGATATCATTTCAGGGGTCCGGCAGACTGTATGTCCGGCAGACTGCATGTCCGGGGGTCTGTATGTCCGGGGGTCTGTATGTCCGGAGGTCTGTATGTCCGACGGTCTGTAGGTCCGGCAGCCTGCATATCCGGCAATCTGTTCTCTATACATGATAGTGGTGAGGAGGATGACCATGACTCAGACTAAAAGACTACATGTTCGACAGAGACCGTTTACCTCTACTCAATGTCTAAAAATATATTTGGAGAAAACCGTGCTGATTTAAGTTTATTATCAACAATGTATATTTCACCATCATACAGTATAGACAGTTATTTGCTATTTATATAAATTGATCACCATTGTAAAGGTGTATTTGTTCATTATTTATATGCACTATAGCATACAGTGTGTATTACTACATTGACCAAAACCACACAATGTGTCTTCAAATTACCCACTAATCAAACATTTCAATGAAAGAAAATTCCTGTAAAAAGTCTGACATCTGTGCAACCTAACGTGAACAGTACCAGCCTACTGAGCTGGTTTCCGGATACCCCCTGTCCTTCTGTAGGCTGGCTCTTATATAAAAGAAATGGAAAAGGCAGGCCTTGACCCCCATGTCCCAGATGCTTTAAAATCACCCTGCTGCAGGGGTAATACATTTTAATTAGAGAGGTAGTATAGAGGGAGGGAGAGAGAGAAGAGAAAGAGAGATGGAAAGGAAGACAGAGAGGGAGAGGAAGATGGAAAGGAAAACAGAGAGGGAGAGGAAGATGGAAAGGAAGACAGAGAGGGAGAGGAAGAGGAAGATGGAAAGGAAGACTGAGAGGGAGAGGAAGATGGAAAGGAAGACAGAGAGGGAGAGGAAGATGGACATGCAGAGAGACAGAAGAAGGAATCGGGACGAGATGTAGAGGCAGTGAGAGCAGGCTCCCATTAGGACTGAACAGTACTGTATACCCTCATAACCACAGCCAGTGAACATCTAGATGAGTAATTGAGTAAGGGAAATATGCTTGAGCATGGCTATAGGACATGCAGCCTCCCAACAGCAGAGCTAGCACTCCATCTCTAATGGGACTCCACAGTAATAAAAGCCAAGACATCTCAACCGAGAATGTGCTGCAATTATACTCACTGCATATATATTCTTGGAAACCGGTTTTAATCCTGAATGCTGATTGACTTATAGCAGTGGGTGGTACAGGTAAGCAAAGAGGCCCAAATGGGTGTGGTGTACGACTGGCATACAGCATTGTACCATGGCTGAGCGATGTCCTTAGACACAACACCCCCTTGTGCCTTGTTTCCATATGCAGTAGCTGTGTACTATCCTAGCAAATGTCGTCACATCCATACATGCCACACTTCATTTTGCACAAACGCTCATTATCTGGCAATTCATATGAGTTGATAGACGGTAGGGAGCTAGGAGAACAAAGAGTAGAGTATGCTCATGCTGCTGCCAAAACCTAAAGTTTAAACGCATCCTTAAGACATTCAATTGGTAGGGTCATTAGGTTGTCCAGGCTGGCTTCCAACATACGTCCCTCAACCATCTGCGCCTTCCCTTATATCTCTCAGAATCACACTGGGATGTGGAGGCTGGTGAGAGTGGAGATACTGTGGGCAACAAATTAAGGTTAATGGGTGAGGGGTCGAGGTGATCTTGGTTGGATAAAGTGAAATTGTGTTGAATAATGGGAAGAAGAACAACGTTTTCCTATTAAGCTTATTCAAAGCTTTCTCTCTAGACAGAATGTATGCTGAGAGACACACACCAGAAGACCTAATCAACACATGAGTGCATATAAAATGTTAATTTAGAGATCACCTGTCATCCATTCCTTAAAAATCCTTGCATAATGTCTTCTTTATTTAATGTTTCTTTGAGAATGCCACACTCTCCTGAATACTGCCTCTAAGTATAAATTAGACATTATGACAAGCAAACAAAACCTAACCTAATCCTGCATGAGCTAATGAAAGGGAATGAGGCCATCCCAACGGGATAAGGAATTAACAACCGTCTGGCTGATGATAACCTTACCAACATGAAATGAACCTCCAATCTAAAACTTTAGAATCAGAACAGCTTTCTTGAGAAATGTTTTTTTGGGACTTGAGGGTTTAGTATTAGGAAACCTGTGCATGGCAGGAAGCATGGTAAGTTGTTGTGTTTCTTGACACAAGAAATCTAGATGAGAAAATCATGACAAAATCCTCTGCAAATCCATGACTGCTGAATTGAATCATGCGACACAGCATTTGTGTACAATACATTAGGAATTCATGATGACTTTCTATAGGTGCTAACAGATGCTAATTCCATTTGGGTTCACCTGTCAGACAGTAAATGACAGAAATGATCAGCATGTGTAGTGCCCTTAGTCAGACTCAGGACCCTGACGACAGATGTTAAAGACCGCTCTCATCCACTTCTCATCTATATTCCTGTCATCTTTCGGGACTATCTAAAGCTAAATGCAAATATCAAACAGGGTCAGAACCTCATCTACTATACAAATGGAAAAGGTCCCCGTCTGCAGTATCAACTACTGAAATACAGATATAAGAGCACGGCAGATGTGTCTGCAATCGGACAGCAACCTTTTCAAACTGGATATAACTTTCAGCTGGCCATCATGTACTTGGCTTCCACATCCCCAAAAATGTCAAATGTTCTTAGTTTTAGACCTGACTTACAGAAACAAGTAGAAGGAGCAAAAGCATTTTGATTTGTCAGTGGGATTCTATAATTCATGGATATATTGCTGGGTTTAATGTTCCCATTAAATATGAACTAGAATGACAGGGACATGGCAGAAACATAAGAGCAAACGGGAGAGTGGAGAGGAAGTGAATGGAGGATGGAAGTGGGGGGAGGAGTGGAGGAACGGGTAGAGAGAGTGGGGGGAGGAGTGGAGGATGGACAGTGGGGGGAGGACTGGAGGAACGGGTAGAGAGAGTGGGGGGAGGAGTGGAGGATGGACAGTGGGGGGAGGACTGGAGGAACGGGTAAAGAGAGTGGGGGGAGGAGTGGAGGAACGGGTAGAGAGAGTGGGGGGAGGACTGGAGGAACGGGTAAAGAGAGTGGGGGGAGGAGTGGAGGAACGGGTAGAGAGAGTGGGGGGAGGAGTGGAGGATGGACAGTGGGGGGAGGACTGGAGGAACGGGTAGAGAGAGTGGGGGGAGGAGTGGAGGATGGACAGTGGGGGGAGGACTGGAGGAACGGGTAAAGAGAGTGGGGGGAGGAGTGGAGGAACGGGTAGAGAGAGTGGGGGGAGGAGTGGAGGATGGACAGTGGGGGGAGGACTGGAGGAACGGGTAAAGAGAGTGGGGGGGAGGAGTGGAGGAACGGGTAGAGAGAGTGGGGGGAGGACTGGAGGAACGGGTAAAGAGAGTGGGGGGAGGAGTGGAGGAACGGGTAGAGAGAGTGGGGGGAGGACTGGAGGATGGACAGTGGGGGGAGGAGTGGAGAATGGAGGAGAGGGAGGAGTGGATGGCGAGATGGATAGGTGAGAGGAGTGCAGGGATGGATGGAGAGAGCGGAAGGAGGACAGTAAATACAATATAGTTAAAAATGACATAGTAGTGACAGAGAGTGGAAAATAAGACAGGATACTGAGAGAGAAAAGTGGGAGCAGGAAGAGACTGTAAAGGGGAGGGGTTGGTGGAGGTGGACATCTTAAAGAGATGGGAAGGGTTGAGAATGATATTTGAGTTTCCCAATCTCCTCACACAGCTCTGTTCTCTAGGCAAGCCCTGACTCCCAGTGGATGGTTCATGTCTTGTTATGTGCGTGTGTGTGATCCTAATGCCCAGCAGACTCTATGCCAAGGAGTAAGTCAGAGGTGTGTTTGTGTCACCTTTAGATGTTTCTCCTGTGCTTCTAGTGCTTTGTGACAGGGACCCCCCTCCATATCAATTCCAGTCAATACAGAAAGCTGACAAAACTCAAATTTAATCACATTTCCACATATAAATGTAAGTTGGAATGAGCTGTTGTTTTAATACTTTCTGAATTGTCTGGAAATTGAAATTGACCCCCAAACCTTTCCATGTGATAGCATCAGGTTCCCTAAAAAACTCTTAACTGCAGCCTTTAAAGGGCATTGAAAGTATAGAGACGTGAACTAGCAACGTGGGACCACTGAGCAAAGTGTGTCCATTGTGCAGTTATCACCAGGTATAGCCAAGCAGGAACTTCTGCCCACTCCTGGACTCAGTTTGGTCAATTGATTCAGATGGAATCTGTGAGAACATTTGCAACGGCAGTGCCAGCACAGATTTCCTGGCCTTATAAAGAGGAAATATAATTGTCTCTAGCTCAGAGCAACACAGCCCGATTTTGGGTATTGCAAATGAAGCAGAAGAGCCTAGCAAATGAATGCCCCAGTAATGTTCCTAGGTGGATTTATACAGCTAAACATGAAAGAAATCTGAAAATGATACTGCAAAATTTAAAGCAAGACTAATTTCTCTTGATCACAGAGGGATATAATCAGCTATATCTTAATGCTGAATTTGTAACAAGCACATGGTTGTGTCACTTACAGGATGTTTAGCAGAAAGGCTCCACTTTTCTTTCTTATTCCAATGTTTTTTAACCAATTTTCTCTCCCTTCCCAATTTTGTCATTTCCAATTCACCTGGCCTTGTCGGAAACACCTCCACAGTACGTGCCAAGCAAAGATTGAGAGAAGTGCCATGTGAATGTCGCCAAGCCATTGTGCTGATCAGTAGTTCGTTTTAAACTATAGTGAAGGTGTGCAGGTATGGCCTCATCATACTCCTCATCATTTTTCCTTATTTGGTCAAATACAGCTCTTACAGAAGACACAGAAGAGTTTTTGGGAAACCAACCCACATGTAACCAGCATGTTTTCTCAAGCATTATCCAGATTAAATATTGGCCTGCCTTATAAAATCATCATTCAGCAGTATTGACAAAGTGCAAAGAGATGTATGTCATGTTGTCTCAATAACCATTAAAATATATTAAAGAAGCAATGGAATACACAGGCTTGTGTATTGAGCCTTACAGTAGAGCCTTACAGTCACTGGTTTGTGTAAATCTGCTCCATAACTGAACAAATTAATGGACCTTATGGGTTTAATGTGGGAGTTTATACTCCACCGGGAGAGACAGAGCTGCTTACAGAGACAACTTCACACTAGTTAGAGACAGGATTAGAATGAGTTTTACTGTGTGTCTCTGTTTGTGTACATAACATACTCGAGGTCTATGTGTGAGATCCTCTTGAATAACCAGAACTAACAGTATTAAAGCATAATGCTAAAAGACACAATAGGGAAACCCTACGGTCTGCTTCAGTCTGTTACTATTGAATAACAATCTACTGTGTTCTGTTGGAGGACCTCCAGTATACAGCACTGAGTAACTCTAAGGTTAACCTCCTTGACGAAAAGACAAGGGCAGTAATTCCGATAAAAATGTCTGTATGAAGCACAATCTGTGGATGGGGCAACATAGATTTGCTTCACACTGAACGCCTTGCTTCTTTGGTACTCAATTTCAAAAACTCATGATAATTGTATTAATGATAAAAATAATGAATTATGCACAATTAGCGACATGTCAAAGTCATGAAACTACCCAGACAAAAGAACTAAAGTTCACCCCCCTTGACTTTTACACATTTTATTGTGTTACAACATGAATTCAAAAACGATTTAGTCAGGGTTTTTTGTTACTGATCAACAAAAGATAACACCGGTCTCTATCAGTTTTATATATCTGGCTGCTTTCTGTCATTTTTTTCCCATTCTTCTTTGCAAAATTCCCCAAGCTCCATGAAGCTTTGGATTGAGAATGCTGCTGGAAGATGCATTTTCTCCCAAGTCCCAGGTCTCTTTTGGACTACCACAGGTTTTCTTCCAGAATTTCTCTGTAGTCAGCTGCATCCATTTTGCGCATTATCTTCAACAAACCTTCCAGGACCTGATGCAGAGAAGCCACACCATAGGATGATGCTGCTACCCCCAAGCATCATTGTAGGTGCTCAGAATGATGTGCGGTGTTAACCTTGCGCCAAACTTTGCATTCAGGCCAAAAGGCTACATTTTGGTCTTATCAGACCCTAGAATCTTCTAGTCTCCCACATGCCTTCTAAATGAGATCTGATGTAAGTTGTTCTCTTTTTGCCACTCTCCTATAAAGGTAACTTTTGTTGCACTGTTGCACTATGCAAAGTGTCTTCCAGCTCAGTTGTGGAAGACTAACTCCTTTAGTTACCATAGGCCTCTTGGTGGCCTTCACAGTTGTGCCATATTCTCTCCATTTCTTAATAAAGGACTTCACTATACTTTTTACCCTTGGAAATGTTTTATATCAAAGCACTGAATGGAAATTTTCATGAAACGTATTATGGATTTGCTGTGAATATGCCATCCTGTAGATGTTTTCATAAAGAGTATTAACCAACTGTGGGACTCAGATATAGGTGTTTATACAGGTATTTAATCTGAAATTATGTGAAACACCTTAACTGCACATAGGTGGACACCATTTACCTAACTACATGAATTCTAATGACAATTGGCTTTGCCACAGCTCATTCAGGTTTGTCAGAGCAAAATAATACTTGGTATCTCTATCACAAAGATACACAACCATGTTATAAAGGTCAAGTTGAGGTCAAGTCTTCAGACTGTTGAATAGAGCATGTGCATCGCTCAGTGAAGATGGAACACATCAGTATCCGTCATCAGTTTCTTTTTAAATGGTGCAAATTTTGCATTGTCACTAATTATGATCATATTCAGTTATGAGAAAAGTTACAAAATGTCTGTCATAGATTCAATATATATAATGATGTGTTCCATATATATATATATATATATATATATATATATATATATATATATATATATATATATATATATATACACACACTCACCTAAAGGATTATTAGGAACACCATACTAATACTGTGTTTGACCCCCTTTCGCCTTCAGAACTGCCTTAATTCTACGTGGCATTGATTCAACAAGGTGCTGAAAGCATTCTTTAGAAATGTTGACCCATATTGATAGGATAGCATCTTGCAGTTGATGGAGATTTGTGGGATGCACATCCAGGGCACGAAGCTCCCGTTCTACCACATCCCAAAGATGCTCTATTGGGTTGAGATCTGGTGACTGTGGGGGCCATTTCAGTGCAGTGAACTCATTGTCATGTTCAAGAAACCAATTTGAAATGATTCGAGCTTTGTGACATGGTGCATTATCCTGCTGGAAGTAGCCATTATAGGATGGGTACATGGTGGTCATAAAGGGGCAATGCTCAGGTAGGCCGTGGCATTTAAACAATGCCCAATTGGCACAAAGGGGCCTAAAGTGTACCATGAAAACATCACCCAAACCATTACACCACCACCACCAGCCTGCACAGTGGTAACAAGGCATGATGGATCCATGTTCTCATTCTGTTTACGCCAAATTCTGACTCTACCATCTGAATGTCTCAACAGAAATCGAGACTCATCAGACCAGGCAACATTCTTCCAGTCTTCAACTGTCCTCTTTTTCCTATTTGTAGTGGAGATGAGTGGTACCCGGTGTAGCCCATCCGCCTCAAGGTTGTGCGTGTTGTGGCTTCACAAATGCTTTGCTGCATACCTCGGTTGTAGCGAGTAGTTATTTCAGTCAAAGTTGCTCTTCTATCAGCTTGAATCAGTTGGCCCATTCTCCTCTGACCTCTAGCATCAACAAGGCATTGTCGCCCACAGGACTGCCGCATACTGGATGTTTTTCCCTTTTCACACCATTCTTTGTAAACCCTAGAAATGGTTGTGCGTGAAAATCCCAGTAACTGAGCAGATTGTGAAATACTCAGAACGGCCTGTCTGGCACCAACAACCATGCCACGCTCAAAATTGCTTAAATCACCTTTCTTTCCCATTCTGACATTCAGTTTGGAGTTCAGGAGATTGTCTTTTATATATATATATATATATATATATATATATAAAACCCAGTAACTTCAAGCCTTATTCTCACAATGCTATTTAAAAGGAATATGATCAAACACAATTTGTATGTTAACAGCATTTTCTGCTTTCCATTTTCCTATATTCCTAACATACAGTTGGGCTCTAAAGTTTACATACCTTTGGAGAATTGGTAATATAAGTATTTATATATTTTTAAAGAAAATATGAGTGAGCAGGCAAAACACATTGCTTTTATTTCTTATGGAATTCATATTCAACTGTAGGTTATAACAGAATGGCACATTCATAAAACAAAACATGGCAACAAAGAAAAATGTACTGACCCCAAAAGTCTGCATTCCCTTAGTTCTTAATATTGTGCATTGCCCCCTTTAGCATCAATCACAGTGTGCAGTCTTTTGTAATAGTTGTCTATGAGGCCCTGAATTCTTGCAGGTGGTATAGCTGCCCATTCGTCTTGGCAAAATGCCTCCAGGTCATGCAAAGTCTTTGGTCGTGCGGCATGAACCGCAAGTTTAAGATCTCCCAGAGCGGCTCTGTGATATTAACGTCAGGAGACAGTGATGGCCACTCCAGAACTCCTTTCACCTTTTTCTGCTGTAACTACTGGAGGGTCAATTTGGCCGTGTGCTTAGGGCAATTGTCATGATGGACAGTCCAAGAGTGTCCCATGCGCAGCTTTCATGCAGAAGAATGCAAATTGTCTGCCAGTATATTCTGATAACATGCTGCATTCAGCTTGCCATACATTTTCCCCAAGATTCCCCGTGCCTTTAGAGCTCACACACCCTCAAAACATCAGTGAGCCACCACCATGATTCACAGTGAGGATGGTATTCTGTTCACTATAGGCCTTGTTGACACCTCTCCAAACTTAGCGCTTATGGTTGCTCTATTTTGGTCTCATTACTCAAAATAACAGTGTGCCAGAAGCTGTGAGGCATGTCAAGGTGTTGTTGGGCATATTGTAACCAGGCTTTTATGTGGCATTGGCGCAGTAAAGGCTTCTTTCTGGCAACTCGACCATGCAGCTCATTTGTTCAAGTATTGTCATATCGTCCTCCTTGAAACAACCACCCCGTCTTTTTCCAGAGCTGCCTGTATTTCTCCTGAGATTACCTGTGGGTTTTTCTTTTATCCCGAACAATTCTTCTTGCAGTTTTAGCTGAAATCTTTCTTGGTCTACCTGACCTTGGCTTGGTATCAAGAGATCCCTGAATTTTCCACTTTGTAATAAGTGATTGAACAGTACTGACTGGCATTTGCAAGGCATTGGAGATGCAAGGCCAAACATTCAAGGGTATGTACACTTTTGATCAGGGCCACTTGGGTGATTTCTGTTATTATTCTGATTTAATAAGGAGCCAAACAACTATGTGATAATAAATGGCTTCATATTATCACTATCCTTACATAAAAGACAGTTCTTTATGCATGATCAGTCATGTATTCAAAATCAATGCCAGCATTTCACAATTTCTGCCCGGGTATGCAAACTTATGAGCACAACTGTAGCTTGTAAGTACACCTCAGCAAAGCATAACTATTTTCCCCCCCAGAAATGTCTCGATTTTTGCAGAAACTAGTTACCATGTATGAAACTAATTTTATTTTGGTCATGTCTACTGGGAATCTAAATATCTGCTATTCATTTAACAGGTTTTCAGCCCCAAGTGCTACGGCTGACCAGACACTGTTACATGAAGTCAATGGAATAAAGAGTGGACTTAAATATGTAAATGAATGCAGGTAACTTCGTACACAGACTTAAACACACAAGATTACTATTACACACACTGAAGAAGGCAAGCTGGCTCTGTGTGTTTGATGGTCTGTGACCAGCTGACATTAGCCTTGGTTACAGGGGAATAAGCATTAACACACACAGAGAACTGTATTCAGGACAGCACATGTAGATCAGGATGTAATGGGACAGTGGATGTGGACATGATGGTTGTGGTTCTGTAATGTTCAAGGCAGTGGTAATGAATACAGGTTTGTCCTCGGGTGCCAAACTGAACCATTTTGTCCCAGATGCAACCCAATGTTTGCTTTGCACTTTTCATTTCATTTGTTTTTGTTGGACATCTGGAAAGTAATTGTTTATGCTAGGCCAATTGTATTACACAAGGAAAAAGCATCCCCACCTTTCTATTGTCAATTATTTCATATTGCTCATATAAAAAATTCAGGTTACTTGTTTAAGGCCAGAATGTCTTTGCAATAGTGCTGCTATTATATACTGCTCAAAAAAACAATGGGAACATGTAATCATCACAGTATAATACCAATAGAAATAAACTTCAGGTCTACCTATCAGTTATGCTTCCTAACTGGATTGTCCATCAGTGATTGTGAATTAATGTCACCTGTTTTGGTACAAATGAAAGTGACAACAGGTGCAATGAAGCGTTAACAGCAAGACAACCCCCAAAAAGGGAATGGAGGTGGTGGCCACAGACAATTCCTCTCTCCTTATCCTTCCAGACTTATTCTACTCTAGTTTTTCAAGTGTCCTTGTCACTATTAGTAGCATGAGATAGGTACCCGTAGCCCCATTCAGGTTGCACAGGCAGTCCGGCGCCCCCAGGATGGCACATCCATACACGCCGTCGCAAGAAGGTTTTCTGCATCTCCCAGTACAGTCTCGAGAGAATGGAGGTGATGCCAGGAGTTGGGCTGTTACACAAGGAGAGCTGAAAAGGGTCGTAAAAGGACATCAACCCAGCAGCAGGACCAGTATCTGCTCCTTTGTGCGAGGAGGAAAAGGTGGAGCACTGTCGGAGCCCTACAAAATGACCTTCAGCGGGCTACTGGTGTGCATGTTTCTGACCAGACTCCATGAGGGAGACCAGACGCCCGGGAACCAATGTTCGAGTCTCTCTGCAGTTAAAGCATATAATGCATTAAGATTTGTTCAGGATAGACAAAAACTGGCCACAACCTTCAGAAGCTACGTTATAGTAAGCTTAAAATAAAATTGTTTATGGTTATATTCCGACTATTTATGGTAGTACGCATCTGTGCATGCTTTTTTGGGACAGCCTAAAATATAGTAGCTCTGAACTTCTTGTGCAGTTAAAATGAGGGGTTTCCACGATTCTCTAGTCATTTCACTTGAAACTAAAGTCAGTTATATTGATGGTTATTGTATCAATGTCATTCACGAATGAAAAAAAAACAAGCATTGTTGAGCCATGAAATGAAATTGCTTTGGCAGTGTAAAGTTCATCTTCAGTCTCGCTAACAATTGCTCAATTCTACACCGACACACGGCATATGTATAGCTTTGCGGAATAGTGGTTAAAGACAGCCTCTCACATTGGAGGTTTGAATCCAGTGAGGGCAACAGCATTCGTCCCTTCTAATTGTGGGCCGGCTGAATCAGAGTTGCCTGGTACCTTTTCTTGTTTTGACCATAGTATGCATTTCCGTATTAAAAACACTGATTGAAGAAAGAAATACATTTTGCACTTGCGACCCATTCAAAACCTCCAGTGACTGGAGAATCCCTGATGTACATTATACCAAGCTAACTATATACAAGAACCAGACTGTTATCCAAACATTAGTCCCATTGTTGTTGCTATCTGCTGTTTTCTCTGTGGCTACTTAAACACGAGACTGAAAAGTCAAATACCAGCAGTTTCAGAAGGATGGGCAGATCCGACCCACTACAAATCAGCCTAGACACTGCCCTGTCAGTGGCAGAGGTCACTCATGTCAGAGGAAGATTGAAAGGCAGGTTTGTGATAGCCATAGACGTTCAGGCACCAGTTGTAGAGGACAGAAAGTGGAGTGTACAAATTAAATAGGTTGTGAGGTGATGAAAACAGTCACCAGCAGACATAGTTTTACTGATTCATGACAATAATTCAACTCACCACACACATTTGTGTCCTCCCCCCCCCTCTCTCCCTCTCCCCCCTCTCCCTCCCTCCCTCTCTCCCCCTACCTCCCCCTCTCTCTGCCCCCCCACCCTCCCTCTCTCCCTCCCTCACACACACACACGAGAAGAGTCCTGTTACCATAGCAACAGCAAGCAACTCATCGTTCACCTTGGTTGTTTCCATGTATGACTGGTTTACACACTGCCTCTCTATCACTCATATAAAACACACTATGGTCTCTCAGTGTCCACTAACACTCACATAGACCACTGAACAATGATGATCATTACCATTTACCCCTCTGCACTGATGATATCTGTTCCCTCTTCCTGAGAGAGGAGTTGGTGGAAGAGGAGGGGGGAACATGGAAAAGAGAAGAGACAAAGCGGTAGCACTCTCAGCCAGTAATGTGCCTACAGTCAGTACTAATGCTAGTGCTAGAATAGTAGTCCAGTATTGTAGTAACAGTAAATATAGTAGATGATAGTTTTAACCCTTCTTCTATTTTTGCACACATTTCTTCTCTATTCAAGGACAGACATCCAAAAACAACAGGCTATTAAGATCATTTCACTGTGATGGAAGGACCCTTGGAGTGCTACAGGTTTTTGTCAAAATGTTCGCCAAACAAAATCCAAGCATTGCCAAGTTAAACAAACCACACATCTCTGTGTCCACTGAACATTTAACTAAAACAATTTCATGCTTACTTGGGTAAAAAAAGGGCAGATTGGTTGTTAACAGAATGACGACACAACAACTTTCTGCTAACATGAATTTGTCCTATGGCAACTGCAAACTCAGCCATCAAAACCACCCTGTCATTCCTATTTCACATGGTGAGCAGGCTCCATGCCATGTGCTGACATAAGCGTTCAGGTCTTCTCACACGTCCAAGCAGGGCAGAGTGGTGGAACAAACACCTGGGTCATCTCTAAAACAATTGGTTTGACACAGTTATTCCGGTTTTTACAGAACTACTCCCAGAGGCTAATTTGTGATTATTTTAATGACAACTTGCTTAAGAGAAGTCAAGTGTATTTTGCATTGGAGAATACTCTGACCTTAAAAATGAAGTTATTCAATATCCAATAGGTGTCCCATCCTTACCAGCTCCCTCATGTAGCCAAGGTACATACAAATGTCATCAGTGTGGTTGTACAGTGAACAGGTGCTGCGTCCCACCTGCATCTTTTACCCAAAGCAGCCAGCTCGACATAAAAGCAACATCCAATAACTATTTGAACAGAACAGCCTTCCACTACATTTATTTGAAGGTGATACTGTGTGCTGTTAACTCCTCATATATATTTTTTATGAATACATATTGTTAAATAATCAAATAAAATCCTAATTCACCTGACTCATGATGGTGGTATGGAAAGTGTATGAAAATGTTTAGTTGCTAAAACTGTGTTAACAGACTGGTAAGATCCTATAGCAAAGTGGCCATTATCTTTGTTTTCCTAAATTATATCTGATATCCCCTCTGTACGTTCAGCAAAAAGGCCTCAACTGTCTCTAAACAAGTTCACTGAAATATAGTGTTGGGGAAGTCATTCTTCAGCCGTCTCCCATTCAATTTACCATTACCTCAGTATGTTATAATATTACAACAATAGTTTTACATATGGCTATGATTTAATGTCTGTAAAGTCACTGCCTAGCAGTTAACTGTGTAGTTGCGAGTCTTAGTTTGACTCTTAGCAGAACAGCGATCCAGGGATCCCAGAAAAGGTGGTGCAATTGGATGGATTACTAATCGAAGATGGTTGCTTTCAGGGTCTGAAATTAACACCCGCCAAATTCGTGTCGATTTTACATTTGGCGAGTAATCTACACTGGCAGGTAAATGTTTGTACACAATGTTTCCCTCTTATTGTAATCAGAGCGGTGGAGATAGGCAATGATAAGTCCACTACAGAAAAACTGAATATTTTTTATGACATATTTTTTTATCATGCTCAGCGCATTTTCCATCTCAGCAGTTTACTATCATACTATCGAGTCAAATATCAGAGCAGAGCAACAACATGCTGCACCTGACATTCAGATTATCAAGCTAGCGCAGTTTTGCCAAGTTAAGCAACAATTTCTAGCCCAATAACTGCTCAAAACTAACACAACTATTATTAGTTTCCCTTCAAAATAATGGTCTGCAATGTCTAGTGTGTGCATTTTAAAAGGAAAATATTATTAGATCCCCTGCTTATTTTGTATGTTTGTCCACTGACAAAGAAATGATCAGTCTATAATTTTCATGTTAGGTTTATTTGAACAGTGAGAGACAGAATAACAACAAAGAAATCAAGAAAAACACATGTCAAAAATGTTAGAAAATGAATGTTCTGTGATTGTTGGCAATCACAGAGGTCAGACGTTCCTTGTAGCTGGCCACCAGGTTTGCACACATTTCAGGAGGGATTTGGTCCCACTCCTCCTGCAGATCTTCTCCAAGTCATTAAGGTTTGGAGGCTGATGTTTGGCAACTCAAACCTTCAGCTCCCTCCACAGATTTTCTATGGGATTAAGGTCTGGAGACTGGCTAGGCCATTCCAGGACCTTGAGGTGCTGCTTCTTGAGCCACTCCTTTGTTGCCTCGGCTGTGTGTTTTGGGTCATTGTCATGCTGGAATACCCATCCAGGACCCACTTTAAATGCCCTGGCTGAGGGAAGGTTTGACGGTACATGGCCCCGTCCATTGTCCTTTTGATGAGGTGACGTTGCCCTGTCCCCTTAGCAGAAAAATACCCCCAAAGCATAATGTTTCCACCTCCATGTTTGACGGTGGGGATGGTGTTCTTGGGGTCATAGGCAGCATTCCTCCTCCTCCAAACACGGCGATTTGAGTTGATGCCAAAAAGCTTGATTTTGGTCTAATCATACCACAACACTAACTCCCAGTTCTCTTCAGAATCATTCAGATGTTCATTGGCAAAATTCAGATGGGCCTGTACATGTGCTTTCTTGAGCAGGGGACCTTGCGGGTGCTGCAGGATTTCAGTCCCTCACGGCGTAGTGTGTTACCAATTGTTTTCTTGGTGACTATGGTCCCAGCTGCCTTGAGATCATTGACAAGATCCTCCTGTGTAGTTCTGGGCTGATTCCTCACTGTTCTCAAGATCATTGCAACTCCACGAGGTGAGAACTTGCATGGAGCCCCAGACCGAGGGAGACTGACAGTTCTTTTGTGTTTCTTCCATTTGCGAATAATCACACCAACTGCTGTCACCTTGTCACCAAGCTGCTTGGCGATGGTCTTGTAGCCCATTCCAGCCTTGTGTAGGTCTACAATCTTGTCACTGACATCCTTGGAAAGCTCTTTCGTCTTGGCCATGGTGGAGAGTTTGGAATCTGATTGATTTGTTGCTTCTGTGGACAGGTGTCTTTTATACAGGTAACAACCTGAGATTATGAGCACTCCCTTTAAGAGTGTGCTCCTAATCTCAGCTTGTTACCTGTATAAAAGAAACCTGGGAGAAGGAAATCTTTCTGAATGAGAGGGGATAAAATACTTATTTCACTCATTAAAATGCTAATCAATTTATAACATTTTTGACATGCATTTTTCTGAATTTTGTTGTTGTTATTCGGTCTCTCATTGTTCAGATAAACCTACCATTAAAATTATAGACAGATTTCTTTGTCAGTGGGCAAACGTACAAAATCAGCAAGGGATCAAATATTTTTTCCCTCACTGTATGTGAGGTAAAATATAAATGGAACAAATTACTATTGAAATAATATGGTATGGTATGGTAAAGAACATTATAAGGTGGAGCACATTAAGAAATGGTTAGAGCTTAATAAGTAAACGTAGAGAAAAAAAATCTTTCTAAAACAAAAAAAATCTGATTGTTGTTATTATTGTTGCTAATCTGCTTTTGCTCATTAGCTTTGGAGAGTGAAATATGGGAGGCTATTCATGAACAGTTTTAGAAAATGTTTAATTGAGGGGGAGTACTTAGGTTATTAGGGAATTATGTTAATTAAGAAATTATTGTCAAATAATGTGAAGAAAGTTGACAAGGAAGAGAGACGGGTTTAAAGGGATGACATAATTGCAATACATACAAAACATGTTTGTAGCATCACATAGCAAAAATTATGTTTTGTGAGAAATAAAGGAACTAAAAGAGGCTAAAGGAACTAAAAGAGGCTGGCTACTGTATGATGCTGAGGCAGTGGTGACGAGTTGTTCTGTGTGTGGCCAGTATTAAAGATGAAACAACTAACCGGAAACAACTCATTTGTCATTGGAAAAAAAAGTTTGGATACAACATAATAACTTATTATTACAATGAAATGTACTAAAATGAATTTGTTACATGTCACCCTATTTAAAAAATATTTATTATTTTGAACGGTAAAAAATATGCTTGGCTTGTTTTTATCTACCAGTCCCCTTGGCAGGTGTGCCAAAAAGTTAATTTTGACCTTGTCTCATTGAGCTTCAGCGATGCCTAGTGGTGGCTAGGGTGCTTGTCACTCGGGTTAGTATACACACAAAGCTATAAAATGTATGTGTGTGGTTGATACACAGGGTGGGTATTAAATGGGGAATTACTGTACTGTAGCGCTCCTGGTTTTACACAATTACGGCTGGTTTGACAACTACTATTCCTGGTTGGACACAACTACTCCTGGTTTTACATTACTAGTGCCAGTTTGACATAACTAGTCATTGGTCAGTAAACAACAAGCTCAGTTACATGAAAGTCTTACTTGTTAATCGGTTGAATGTATGACACCTTTATAATCCTTTGCGGTTTTAGGAATCACAACTATTTTCCACACAAACTGGACATAATTATAGAATTATACATTGTGATAGAGAGGTCAGTGGGATGCAACCAAACCAGTGCAAATTTCATGGAAACTCTAGGGACAAATATGCCTTGCAGGTAAATAAAGCAATTCATGTTATTGCACCCCAGCAACATGTAGCCTATTGCTTTGAATTAGCATTTTGCACTATGTTGGATTGTATGGATGTTAACCCTAACAAACAATACTTTCATGTAATTGTCACTAATCAACTGCAAAGCATGTATGCTAGTTCTAATAACATCTTAAAAACACGAGGTAGCATCTATTGGTCACAGCTTATAAATTCTGTTATATTTCTGAATGTTCTTATAATAAAAAAACAGCCCCTTCAATGTATTTGATTGTGCTCTAATGTACGGTCTGCATTGCATTTACATTCCTGCCACATCCAGTCCATGATTTTGGCCGAAGCTGTTTGTTCTAGCTTTTTGAATGGTAATTAAATAGCCGAATAGACAAAAAAAACTACAACTGTGCAGATTTCCTCTGATTAATGGTTTAATATACTTTAATCTATAGCCATATTCTTTTGAAGTAGTTAATGCATTTGATGCTTCATTAGTTGAATTAGGGAATCATTTAATAAAGACAAAAACAGATGAGTATTTTCATCAAAGGTGGACAACCATCCAACTACTGAATGCAGTCCCCAACCCCAGCCCCAGCCCCATTCTAACTAGCTTACACATCAGCTACAGGACAGGACCTTGAAAAGCTTAGGAGTGATTCAGGGTTGGATCAAATGCCTGCAAACCCAGCACTCCAGATAAAGAGGCTGATCTGTGTTTTATACATTAGCCTAGCATAGCAGTTACTTTACTAAGTGCCTTCAGCAAGAGCACAACATCAAAAGACGTTACATTTATAGGATCAGAGACCAGAAACCTCATACAGAGTGCGCCCTATTAGTGTGGTAATTGAAGGCCAAAATGTAAGGGTTGTGTTTAATGGAAAAACTTGGAAAAGACAGTTCCTGCACTTATTTATTTCCAAGTCAAGCATTGGTCACACCTATAGTTGGAACACAAGCAAGGAGTAGAAGTTATAGGCTAAACATTTTTAACAAGGGAAATAATTTGCAAACATTAACTAACACATTAGCTTACATTTGTATTGAGTTAACCAAAAAACAAGCAATGTTAGCTAAAAGTGTAAACGTTAGCAAAACAAATAGTTTATGGGAAATCATTTACTATTTTCCGGCATAGATGCCAGTACAATGTAAGTTACCAAGTATGAGTTCTATTAGATCTAGTGTGTATAGCATGTCCTGTTTGAAAACTGCATGAAAAAAGCCACTGTATTCCTTGCTGTTCATGTATTTCACTATAACATTTTGAAATGTTAATTTAATCTAAAAACCTAAAAATCCTGGCCAGATTATAAAATGCACACAAACAAACAAATGGAAGCCTTTCTGAACTCTACCATAGAAAAACAATAAAACTATTATGGGCCAAATGCATTCTAGATCTATAATGTCCACAATCAAGACCCAGACTAAGTTCAAGAGTATAAGGTTAGGAGAAAAGGGATTCTAATATCCGATGACTTAAGGGCCAGCTTCCGTTCGGTTTGACTAGGAGTGAAAATTATCACTCAAAAAAACTGCATTGTAAACTGAATTGTAATATCTTTCAGAAACATACTCCATGAAAACATAGCATAACTGCTTTACTTTACTTTGTTTATTTTCAAACACTGCTGGGTGGAATTTAAAATTGCCTAAACCTTGTTTTGTTGAACCTAGCATGCAGAATGTACAAACAAAATACATGATATAACACTCACAGCCAAAAACAAGCAAAATTCATGGTTAAAGTCCTTAAGCTTTCTGGTATCTCCACACTAATTGAAATTTAGGATTGCCTACTTGTCTAAAGACTTTCTGAACCATAAAATGGTATATTCCTCGCTCATTAGATGTACATGTGGTGTCTAACCTCTGTTGCTCTGCTCCTGCAGATTTTCTCAGTGTGTTGCAGCATGGTGACTATTCTTCGACTGTAGACAGGTTAGTTTCGAGCAGGGCTAGCCTGACTGGCTCACTGATACAAATACAGCTGGAGTGGCCCATCCCTCAGCCCCACTGACCAGTACACAAGCACACATGCAGAGCAAGGGTTTTCTGCATGCAACATCGCTGAGGTCACCCACCTACCCTCCCTTCTCTGATGGCACAGTACAGTCACAGATAGACAGGGAGCCAAATAGCCCACTGAATGTATAAAACATGTGTTGTTTAGGAGGGCAGGAGGAATTCAGTCATTACCAAACAAACATGTTCGAAAACACACCAATATTACCAATAATATCTTGGTAGCTTTTGACTGGTTTTTCCAAACGATTTGGTACTGTAGTAAGTATGCTCTGTCAAGCACTGTAATGGGAAAAAAGGTGGGTAAACTATAAACTCCTCTGGGTGATTGTGTTAAGACAAACAATCATAGGACATATTTAAACTGTATCAAGAAAGGCCTCGTGTACATTTCTATAAATTACACAAAATCCAGAGACCAGTTTCCAGAAAAAAATATTTGTAATCACATCAATGTTTATTATCTCATTTGAGCTACACTAGGGCTGGGTGATCATTTAAAAATATATATAATTTTAAATAATTTTATAGTAAAAATAATGTAATCGCTTATATCAAAATAATTTATATTTTGCTAATAATTTAATCAGAATGAAAAAGGATATTTAAATTGGGATGAAGTATATTTTAAGATGATAATGAAGAAACATGTAGAAATAACTATATCTTCACTGATCTTGAATATATATTGTGATGAAAGTTTTGGGCCATATTGCCCAGCCCTAGGTTGCACTGCAAATATGTATTGTAAACTGCTTATGTGCACCAGTGTGAATGTATAGTATGTGACAATAAACAATTTATAAATGTACATAACCGTCATGCATAACCAGTAACAACCAATATTCAATCAATATATCACTACTCTATAAAGCCAGTATAAGTACCTGACTAGGCTTCCTTTATTTACCCACTTAAAAGGCCTGCCAAATCCACTGATCAACACAATGTATTAATTCCACTACCAAAGCACTAACCTCTCTTTTATTTTCTTCCTGCATTACAGCCTGCCTCAGCAGTGTTCCTCATCCCTGTCTGTCTCACTACTCTCTGTAAAGCAAAGTTTACAATTATTATTTATTGGCATGGGAATTCTTCTTCACTGCACTTACATTATTTACTGATTAAATAGCTAATACATTAACTGCTACTGAAATTTTACCCGAACGGCTCAGACAATCTACAGTACGTTATATTTGCTTATTATCATATATTCGCTAGCCAGTTAACTAGTTATAAAGTTAGTGTTATCAGTGGCTAACACAGTATGTATTTATGTGACCAGAGATATTGCATTGAACTAATTAGCTGGCTAGCTATGGCAGCTAGCTAGCCACTTGACAAAAATATCAGCAAATATTTTATTCACCATCTGACTATTTACCATTTTTCTACAATAGATTAGTTTATCTCTGTCTGTGGCGTTTTAGTTTGATTAAAGCCTCAGTCTGAGGCGTGCACGTGGGTGGGTGGAGTTTGCTATTGAATATAGTGGTGAATCAATGCACTGTTTACGAGGCAACCCCAGTGTGAGGAAGTGAACATAACAAGCATTTTAATCACAATCCTAACATTTGAAAACAAGCTGGCATTATTAGAATTCACATCAATAATATCAACGTTCTTAGTGTTGAACAACTCTGGGAGCACTACAAAAAGTCGGTAACTAAATGAACAATGCCATTTGACAAATAGAAAGGCATGCATGGTGTTTACGGTGGTTTAACCTCCACTACATCACTGGCTCTGCCCAACATACTTAATAAAACCACAATAATTATAGGTGCATATGTTCCATCAGTTAATAACCCAATATCACAAAGAACAACTTCAACACAGTGTTTATGTCAGTAGGGTGGAGGGTGGAGCGGTGGCTTTTTTCTGGGGTGGGCATGGAGAATGTGAAGAATGCATGGAGTCATCAAACAGGCCATAGAAAAGAAGAGCTGAATCAGGAACAGTCATGTGCCCACAGACTGACTGACCGACTGACTGTCTGATGGACAGACAGGCGGACACAGCGAGAGCTCTCATACAGTATAGAGACACTATAGAATCACTCTGAATCTGTCCACAAAATCACTGACATACGTTTGTTCTCGCTCCTGTCCGGAGTCTCACTCCAGCCAACCAGCCTGCCACACCACATATCAATCCCAAACGCCAGCTTCAACTGACAGTTTGTCTAAATCATTTTGGCAGGGGAAGGACATGAATGAGCAGCTAGTGATAAGCAGACATTATGGCAAGTGGAGTTACTTGACCCAACGATGCAGTAGGATGTCAAATAACACAGAAACAAGAACACTCAGTTATGGGTCTGGATTTATAAACCACAACATTTCACATTCCTTTTTGCCACATCATTTGCATTGAGAAACAGGCACAAATTGAGATATGGCAACTGTCGAGGGAAAGAGAGGAAGAGTGAGAGCTGGAGCCATGCTGAGTTGTTTGGTGTAGCGTCTAGTACTTCAGTGCTCCAGGCTGAAGTCTCTACATGGCTTGTATTCAGAACAATACCCTGACCACACCACAATCAATCTCTTGTTCTCTCTTTCTCTGCCATCACTCTCTAATTCACGGTCCATCCTTTTCCATGTCCTTTTCATTCCCCTTCAGTTGATAACTTTCTGTGACCTCTCTCTTCTTTCTCACCCCCATCTCCTTAGTCACCATTTCCCTCTCTTTTCCCATACTCTGTACTTGAGTTAACATACTGTGTGTTTGGGGCTTACCTGCACTTCCTTACACAGCTTGAGACAGGATGGGCCTAAAACCCTAAACCCTGCACCCAGTCACATAACATCAACAGACACAGTGGAAGCAACAAATAGAGATCTTCCGTTCTTTGACAATCACTTACTCAATGTATACCATATGCCTGTACTCACATTTACAAACATTTACACACACACACACACACACGGGTCGGCTTGCTCATTAGGCAGAATTGGGTATTTACACAGAGGACCATATTTTGCGAGCTAAACCAACGCACCTTCAACAACAACACACATTCTGCCACCAAAACATAGACAACTTCAGTCATTCAGAAAGTGTTCACGGTTACTGGTGCACGTATTTAATGATACTCCCTCGCTATAATGTGTTTCTGCAAGGGCTACAAGCCCTTCGGACAGATTACTGCTGCTTCGACCACGGCGCAATGTCTACAACCACGGGCACTCCCTGATCCAAGTCGGTGGAGTGAAGCCCAACCAACCCCGTGGTACTACAATGATCAGATGACCATTGACATAACGCCTGCCATTTCTCAGAACCGGAACAGAGCACTTCCCTAGACCGTGTGCGATTTGCAGTGTTTGGTGAGACCTCTTCTTTACCCTGGCTCTGTCCTCCCCCACTATGTGACCCGTCTTGGACCCCTGTGGTACCGTGGTGGGCTGGGATATTCCAATGTGTAACTAGGACAAATGCCCTCACTGTTAGCTCAGGATAAGACTGATGACTAAATTATTCTAATGTAAATGTTACAGACGCACACACGGACGGGCAAACAATCATCTCAGTGTCCAACCCTGTCCCTAAGAGCATCACTCCAGGGTCATAAGGGGCGTGACAAAAACAGAGGATTATGATAATACATTACAGAGGCCACAACTGTCCCTTGGAAGTTCCCACTGACCCCCCCCCCACACACACACACACACACACACACACACACACACACATATGTGCATGCACACGTAAACATGAATCAGTAAATGGGTATGCAATCTCGCGTGTGTGTGGGTACCCCAAACACAAGCACAGTGTGTCTATAAGACCAAAACCGTGCAGAGCCAGAAACATTAGCATGCTGGAGGAGTAGCTATCACACAGAACTGCAGCACTTCTCATCCTCACACTGCTAACAGGCACCAGCGCACAACGACTGAGAAACAGCCGGAGAGAGGGTAAAAGACAGAGAATGAGAGTTACACAAGGAAATAGAACAAATAGAATGGACAGAAAGAGTGGGATACCTTACTATTGAGTTTGGCTTTCCTGGCTTCTCTTGATTTCCTCTCCTGTCTCACCGCTGCATCTCTTCTGCCCAGAGCAGACCCCATCTCACACATACATACATACACACACTCAGTCACTCACCGACTCACAGACATACACACACTCAGTCACTCACCGACTCACAGACACACACACACTCAGTCACTCACCGACTCACAGACACACACACACACTCAGTCACTCACCGACTCACAGACATACACACACTCAGTCACTCACCAACTCACAGACACACACACACTCAGTCACTCACCGACTCACAGACACACACACACTCAGTCACTCACCGACACACAGACACACACACACACTCAGTCACTCACCGACTCACAGACATACACACTCCGCCATGGATCAGTTACGGTCCCAGCACCAAAACATCCTGCACATGGCCCCATATCCAGAACTCCTCCCTCTCTTCTGCTCCTCTCCACTCCTCTCTTCTCCACTCCTCTCTTCTCTTCTCCTCTCCACTCCTCTCTTCTCCACTCCTCTCCTCTCTTCTCTCCTCTCTGTGGCTTTCCTCCTCTCACACTAACTCATTCACCCGCTCGCATTTGTACAGCGAAGCACACTCGCACATATATAAATTCATACATACACATGCTCTCTCTCTCACACACACACACATGCGCACGCTCACTAATGCGCATGCACAGACCCACACAGAAATCCAGGGGAGATTTTGCAGGATGTCGACGGAGACAAAGAGATGGAGGGAAAACTGAGTGGGGAGAAAGAGAGTGAAAGAGGAAAATGAGGAAAGAGATTGTGGTAGGGGAAAGGGAGGAGATAGTGAAAAAAGATGGATAGATGAGTGAGGGAGGGGTAACTGTATGGCTGTAGCACAAGTAGTAGCAGTAGTAATAGTAGTAGTTGTAGCAGCAGTAGTAGTACTGGTAGCAGTAGAAATAGTAGTGGTACTAGTTCCAGTAATCATAGTAGTATTAGCAGTAGCATCAGCAAAGTATCTGTACCCATAATAGCAGTAGTGGAAACTAGTAGTATTAGTGTTAGCAGCAGTAGTAGAACTAGTAGTATTAGTGGTAGCAGCAGTAGTAGAATTAGTAGTATTAGTGGTAATTACATTAGTTGAACTAGTAGTATTAGTGGTAGCAACAGTAGTAGAACTAGTAGTATTAGTGGGAGCAACAGTAGTAGAATTAATAGTATTAGTGGGAGCAACAGTAGTAGAACTAGTATGATTAGTGGTACCAACAGTAGTAGAACTAGTAGTATCAGTGGTAGCAACAGTAGTAGAATTATTAGTATTAGTATTAGCAACAGTAGTTGAACTAGTAGTATTAGTGGTAGCAACAGTAGTAGAACTAGTAGTATTAGTGGGAGCAACAGTAGTAGAATTATTAGTATTAGTGGTAGCAGCAGTAGTAGAACAAGTAGTATTAGTGGGAGCAACAGTAGTAGAATGAATAGTATTAGTGGTAGCAACAGTAATTTAATTAATAGTATTGGTGGTAGCAACAGTAGTAGAATTAATAGTATTAGTGGGAGCAACAGTAATTTAATTAGTGGTATTAGTGGTAGCAACAGTAGTGGAATTAATAGTATTAGTGGTTGCAACAGTAGTAGAATTAATAGTATTAGTGGTTGCAACAGTAGTAGAATTAATAGTATTAGTGGTAGCAAAGGTAGTAGAATTAATAGTATTAGTGGTAGCAACAGTAGTAGAACTAGTAGTATTAGTGGTAGCAACAGTAGTAGAACTAGTAGTATTAGTGGGAGCAACAGAAGTAGAAACAGTAGTATTAGTGGTGGCAGCAGTAGTAGAACTAGTAGTATTAGTGGTAGCAACAGTAGTAGAATGAATAGTATTAGTGGTAGCAACAGTAGTAGAATGAATAGTATTAGTGGTAGCAGCAGTAGTAGAACTAATAGTATTAGTGGTTGCAACAGTAGTAGAACTAGTAGTATTAGTGGTAGCAACAGTAGTAGAAACAGTAGTATTAGTGGTAGCAACAATAGTAGAATGAATAGTATTAGTGGTAGCAACAGTAATTGAATTAGTAGTATTAGTGGTAGCAACAGTAGTTGAACTAGTAGTATTAGTGGTAGCAACAGCAGTAGAAACAGTAGTATTAGTGGTAGCAACAGTAGTAGAACTTGTAGTATTAGTGGTAGCAGCAGTAGTAGAACTAGTAGTATTAGTGGTAGCAGCAGTAGTAGAACTAATAGTATTAGTGGTAGCAGCAGTAGTAGAACTAATAGTATTAGTGGTAGCAGCAGTAGTAGAACTAGTGGTATTAATGGTAGCAGCAGTAGTAGAACTAGTAGTATTAGTGGTAGCAGCAATATTAGAACTAATAGTATTAGTGTTAGCAGCAGTAGTAGAACTAGTAGTATTAGTGGTAGCAGCAGTGTTAGAATTAGTAGTATTAGTGGTAATTACATTAGTTGAACTAGTAGTATTAGTGGTAGCAACAGTAGTAGAACTAGTAGTATTAGTGGGAGCAACAGTAGTAGAATTAATAGTATTAGTGGGAGCAACAGTAGTTGAACTAGTAGTATTAGTGGTAGCAGCAGTAGTAGAACTAGTAGTATTAGTGGTTGCAACAGTAGTAGAACTAGTAGCATTAGTGGTAGCAGCAGTAGTAGAACTAGTGGTATTAATGGTAGCAACAGTAGTAGAACTAGTAGTATTAGTGGTAGCAGCAATATTAAAACTAGTAGTATTAGTGGTAGCAGAAGTAGTAGTCATCATAGTATTATTAGTAGTAGTATTACAAGCAGTAATGATAATTTTGCTAGGGCCATAGCAGTATGTCATTCATTTGTATCCCTAACATATCTTAAGCAAAATGGCCAAATATAGCTAAGATAACTGAACAGGCACCATAGGCCTGCACAGTATGATTGTGAAAAAGATGAAAAAAGAATGTGAAGTGTCTCTCCATGCCTCTGTGCTGCAGCCTGTATCGGTGAGTTGCACTACAGACGCTGCATGAATGAGAAACAGGGACTCCTACTGCAGCATGTCTACCTGGACAGAGTGTGTTGCTCTCTCCGTTTTTCTAACAGATTAGCCATAAGGGGAGCTTTTCTCAAACGGATTCCCCACAGGTGATATCCTCACACGCTCTGTCATACATCAGTCTCTGTGTATGTGTGTGCCTTTGCATGTGTGTGTGTGTGTGTCATTCCGCTTCATCTCTAGTATAAACTAATCACACCAACATATTTCAACACAAATACTGCCATAAAAAGAGGGCCTCACAATACAATCAACTCACAGAGGCTGTTTCTCTGGATAATACTGATGACACCTACAATAGCCTCTCATAATAAGGTATATAATACAGGCACTGGCTGCAATGACAAGTCCCTTTATCAGGGCGCTGCAGAGTGGGCTTAGGAAGAGAAACACACAGCCCTGCTGTAAGCAGGGCAGAGGTAGGTTAGTGAGGTCTTGTTCTAGTATGTTGTAGGCAGGGCAGAGGTAGGTTAGTGAGGTCTTGTTCTAGTATGTTGTAGGCAGGGCAGAGGTAGGTTAGTGAGGTCTTGTTCTAGTATGTTGTAGGCAGGGCAGAGGTAGGTTAGTGAGGTCTTGTTCTAGTATGTTGTAGGGAAGGCAGAGGTAGGTTAGTGAGGTCTTGTTCTAGTATGTTGTAGGCAGGGCAGAGGTAGGTTAGTGAGGTCTTGTTCTAGTATGTTGTAGGCAGGGCAGAGGTAGGTTAGTGAGATCTTGTTCTAGTATGTTGTAGGGAAGGCAGAGGTAGGTTAGTGAGGTCTTGTTCTAGTATGTTGTAGGGAAGGCAGAGGTAGGTTAGTGAGGTCTTGTTCTAGTATGTTGTAGGGAAGGCAGAGGTAGGTTGTGTGTAACCACATCAGTGACCACATTGCCAACTAGTGCGTTAATAAGTGCCACCCCTTTCGCTCTATTCCCTCTTTGTCTCTCTTAACTGCCCTGGGGTGGGGTAATGTGTGTGTGTGTGTGTGTGTGTGTGTGTGTGAGACAGTGTGTGAGTTTTTGACTTAACTACATATTGTTGACAAAAACATACCCTAACTGAGGTTTAATCAGGAAAACACAACTAATGGGGAATGTATTCAGCATTGAAATTAAATTATTTTGGCTTGGGTTAGGTTAAGGGTAAAAGATACTTTTGGGGTTCGGTTAGAATTAGGGTTAAGGTTAGACAAATGGGTTAAGGTTTGGTTCCGGAGTTCAGATAAGGTCACTTCGTGACAACTGCTGATGTAAAAAGGTCTTTATAAATACATTTGATACATTTGATAAGGGCAATGAACACCGGTGTCCCCATTTAGATAACTAACCTGTGTGTCTATGGAATGGGAAGGTTTATGATTCTATGGAAAGTGAGCATGGGGGTGTCAGGGGTATATGTGTGTGTGAGCATGTACTGCGTGAGTGTGTAATTGTACACACTACACACTTGTCTATATAGTATATAGGGGCCTGACCAACATGCTCTGTCTTGGTCCAGTCATCTCCACCTATCCTCACCACAGCGGCTCTGTGCTCCTTCCTTCAGTCCTAGAGTTACAGAAGGGGGATAACACCTCTTTCCCACAGCCCACTCTGACCAAAACATTTGACATGGAGAGGGTTAGCAGGATACTAACAAGGCATATAAGATGTAAGGACATGAGTGAGTTAGTGAGTAGAATCGGGAGTTTGTATGTAAGGCCTCCCATAATCCAGACAGCTGTCACCTGGTGGATGAGAACTGGGGGGAGATAATATGTGATATAATTATGGACAGAGACATCTCTGTCAGGCCTGCATCATATTACATTAGTGAATCATGTACAGTAATACTGTTAAGCTGCTACTGCAGGCGTAATGTCAGGTGATCGTCAGCTACTACCCAGCCAGCCAGATGGGGTTGATTCTTTGGAAGGAATTCTAAATTCGATATGATTGATTTAAATATAGAAACAAATATGATATGATTGATCACCATATAGAAACAAATACAATGTGATAAAAATATATAAATAAATACTATATGATTGATTCACAATATAAAACAAATACAATATGATTAAAATGTATAAACAATAACAAAATGATTGATTCACATATAAAAAAAAATACAATAACTAAAATATATAAATAAAGACAATATGATTGATTAGCATATTAAGCCAAATACGTTAAGACTGATAAGGATATTAAAACAAAGACAATATGATTAACATAAAAATATGATTGAATAACATACAAACAAAGAAGCAGACATTTTTCTATATTACTCATTTGACTCATCCTATACAAACTGGGGAGAATGGAAGTACTGCAAATAACCAGTCAGTGCAAATAACACATAGTGGCTTATTGTTGTCCTGCTAGAAGAAAAAACTAAATGATACTGCTGTTGACCATGACAGACCAAGCAAAAATCCAAATGAGAGCCATTTTTGCAATTTGGCAAATTTTCCATGAGGTACACAGTGGTTCCCAACCATTTTCAGTTACTGTACCACCAACAGAATATTGTTCTCATCTGTGTACCCCCAAAGTACCCCCACACATTCATTTTAGTAGTAAGCGCGTGGTGGCAGGAGTCTTCTCAAGTACCCCTGTTGATTGGACAAGAACCTCCAGGGATCCTAGTACCACTGGTTGGGAGCCACTGATATACAGTATATTTAACATGGACATTTTATTAAGCTTTTTTAAGCTCCCCTAGGTTAACGTAATTCCTTTCCCATAAAAAAGTTAAAGTTTAGGTTCGACATCTGAAGACTTACACAAGTTGCTAAGACATGAGAGATGTGTGTCAGCTGTTTAGGGTTTACAGTAGTCTGACATTTAAATCTCCAGTCAACTGTGTCAAACTTTAGATGTACATGCCCACAAACAATGGCCTATTCATGCTTTCTATTTGCTATCCTTTTAAAAAGCTATATTATTGCATTCTAAATGCATCCAACATTGAGCCATGGAGAAATATAGTAAGTGATTTAATTCTATGGATAACCTGTGTTGAATCATTTGGCTAGTTCGATTTCCATGTTACTGTACAATAGGCCAGGTGTTGTCTTTAGGACCAATGGAATTGGTTGAAAATAGCAAACCCTGCAAAACAAGCAAATCAAATTAATTTACCTGTTAGGTTACCTGTTAGGTTCTGAAGTGCTATAATAACACACAATTTAACAATTTATACATTTTATGAAATGGAAATATATTTATTTGATTATGAAATATATATTTATAGATTATGATAATTTGCTGTTTAAAATCACAGAGGTGTTCACCCAAGGCATATGTGTGGATAAGAGTGCATCTGGAGTGATTTGACTGGAGCAAAAGGCGTGTTGCAGTGGCAGGTCAAGGCTGCAGTGGCAGGTCAATGTTGCAGTGGCAGGTCAATGTTGCAGTGGCAGCTCAATGGTGCAGTGGCAGCTCAATGGTGCAGTGGCAGCTCAATGTTGCAGTGGCAGCTCAATGTTGCAGTGGCAGGTCAATGTTGCAGTGGCAGGTCAATGGTGCAGTGGCAGGTCAATGGTGCAGTGACAGGTCAATGGTGCAATGTTGTGAGTACTGGGAATGCGCAACTCAATCGCTGGCTGAAAACAGAGTTCTGCCAGTCACAGGAGGTAGAGTTTGTAGATTACTGGCTCTCTTTTTTGGGACACTCCCAGAAATAGGGCCAGGCCTGATCTGCTGAAGAGCGACGGACTCCATCCTAGCTGGAGTGGTGCTCTTCTTTTATCTAGGAACATTGACAGGAGTATCACTCCTATAGCCTCACCATGAGATAAGTTGCAGAACAGGCCGCAGGCTGTTAGCCAGCCTGCTAGCATAGTGGAGTCTGTCAATAGCTTAGGCAGAGTAGTTAGTACAGTTTTAACTATTGCCACTGTGACTCGTTCCAGGCTGAGAAAAGTTAAACAAGGTAGTGCTAACAATAGCAACCTTATTGTATCCTTTTTTTAATTCATCTCGGTCACAAATAAAAATGACTGTATCACCTTCCATCTCAAAATGGGACTCGTAATTGTTAGATCCCTTGCTCCAAATGCAGTTGCAGTAAAGGAATTAATCTCTGATCATAAACTAGATGTAATTGGCTTGTGTGAAACATGGCTAAAGCCTGATGAATTCCCTGCCCTCTCCTCCTGGCTATACTAGTGATCATATCCCCCATGCATCCCGAAAATGAGGGGGTGTTGCTAATATATATGACAGTAAATATAAATTTACTCTCAAACACATCACTGGTTTTCATTCGTTTCCTCATGAAAGTTAACCAGGCTTATAAATCGTTTTACATAGCTACCATTTACAGGCCCCCCCGGGCCATACAAAATGTTCCTCAATGAGTTTCCAGAATTATTGTCTAACTGTGTAGTCATGGCAGATAGTAAGTTTTGGCGATTTCAGTATTCATATGGAAAGGTACAATGACCCTCTTCAAAAAGCCTTTGAAGCCATAATTGACTCAATGGGTTTTATACAACATGTCTGAGGTCCAAAACACTGTCACAATCATACCTTAGATTTAGTCCTGTTACGTGAAATAGATATTGTAGATCTAATAATTTCCCCCCAAACTCCTGAAATATCGGATGACTG
This sequence comes from Esox lucius, assembly GCF_011004845.1. NCBI lineage: Eukaryota > Metazoa > Chordata > Actinopteri > Esociformes > Esocidae > Esox > Esox lucius. Next base: position 19,841,244 of record NC_047587.1, read on the forward strand.
TCTTATTACATTTACTGTTAAAACAAGAAATCCACTTGCACCGCAAACAATGAGTTTCAAAAGCCGTACTATAAATTCTCGGACTACAAATAGATTTCTTGATATGCTTACAAGCTCGCTCATCAACAACAGATTAAATAAATCCGCAAACGATAAAATCAAGGATCTAAACTCAACACTGCAAAATACTTTAGATACGGTTGCACTACTAAAAACTAAAGAAATACACAACCAGAAGCTTGCTCCCTGGTACACAGAAAAATACTAGAGCACTCAAGCAATCCTCCAGAAAATTGGAGCGAAAGTGCCGCTCCACCAAGTTGGAAGTATTCAGATTAGCCTGGATAGAAAGTACACTACAATACCGAAAAGCACTCACATCTGCTCAATCTTCTTATTTCTCCAACCTGATTGAGGTGAACAAAAACAATCCAAAATATATCTTTGATACAGTTGCAAAGTTAACAAAAAGTAAACCCTCAACAAGTGAAGTGGGTCTTCGCTTTAGCTGTAATGAATACATGAACTACTTCACCACCACTAATCACCATTAGAAAACAAATAACTGACTCCTGATTAAATAGTTATAGTCCCAAATGTCAGTTTTCCTGAGAATGTCTTGAACCTCCCTGACCAGGTGTCAATGGGGACACTTGGATTTTTTTTATCCTGTTTCGCTCAACACATTCACTAAATTATTAATGAGTTCTAAACCCACAAATTGACAGCTAGACCCTTAAGGACCTATTTCCTGTGCTAGGTCAGCCAATGTTGAACATAATAAATTGCTCCCTTTCCTCCGGATTTGTACCAAACTCACTAAAAATAGCGGAAATTAAGCCTTTTCAAAAATAAATCTAATCTGGATCCGGACATTATATCGAACCTCACGTTCCTCTCAAAAAACATATAAAAATGTGTTTCCCAAAAAATGAATGCCTTCCTGAAGACAAATAACATTTGTGAAATGCGCCAGTCCGTTTTCAGACCCCATTATAGTTTTGAGACTGCACTCGTGTGAAGGTAACAAATTAACTTCTAATGGCCTCAGACAAAGGTTCCGCATCTGTCTTGTTGCTTCTTGATCTTAGTGCTGCTTTTGACACTATTGATCACCCCCTTCTCTTAGAGAGACTGGAAACCCATACCCATAAGACATGTTCTAGCCTGGTTTAAATCTTATTTATCTGAAAGATATCAGTTTATATGTGTGGATGGCATATCCTCTGACAAATCAAAGGTATGTTTTGGTGTTCCTCAAGGCTTGGTTCTGGGCCCATTATTGTTCTCACTATATATGTTGCCTCTGGGCTTTATAAATACATTTGATTGATTGATTAAGATTCTACAAGAGTATACACAAGAAAGCAATCTCCAATAACCTAAAGCGTAGAAAATGTCCCCCCACAAGTCCCCTCTATATAAACCCAAGAAAGAAAGGAAAAGGGAGACAGAGGGACAGTCCACTTGATGGACAAATACATAAACAGTGGGAGGATAGCGTGCATAGAAGCATGGCATATGAATTTGTTTGGTCTGTTAAGGCTGACCTGTATGTGTGTGTGTGTATGCCACGTATGTGTGCCTGTGTTTGAGAGGGAGAAATCTAGCTAGTTTAGACCACTCTACACTTTCTTGCTCCCCAGGATAGTCAGTCAATACAGGTAATACCTCACCCAGCAGGTCACTGACACAAGGGGATTAGTTTGACTGAGACTACTCAGTTGGGACTGCTGTCAGAATCGGATATGTAACGGCTGGCCACGGCCTCTGCCTTGCCGGTCGTTCCGTTTCTACGTTCTGTATGTTTCAGTTCTGGTCTATCTGTTTCTATGTTCTGTTTAGCTTCCCTTAGTTTATTGGATTCACCTGTGTTTGCCTCACCTGTGTCTTGTTAGCTCATCAATGTGTATTTATGTCAGTTTTTTACTCCCAGTCATTCATTATTCAGTGTCAAACGTATGCTCATTCCTTGTCCCACTTGCATGGAGCCATTTTGTTGGTTCAAATAAATATCCTTTTCCGTTATCCTGCATTTGCTTCCTGACCAGCCTATACACCGTGACATTCCAGTGTGGAACCTATACACCGTGACATTCCAGTGTGGAACCTATACACCGTGACAGTCCAGTGTGGAACCTATACACCGTGACAGTCCAGTGTGGAATCTATACACCGTGACAGTCCAGTGTGGAACCTATACACCGTGACAGTCCAGTGTGGAACCTATTCACCGTGACAGTCCAGTGTGGAACCTATTCACCGTGACAGTCCAGTGTGGAACCTATACACCGTGACAGTCCAGTGTGGAACCTATTCACCGTGACAGTCCAGTGTGGAACCTATTCACCGTGACAGTCCAGTGTGGAACCTATACATCGTTAAAGTCCAGTGTGAAACAATTTAGTTCAACATTATTTCTCCTGAGGTTTTACCTGTGGGTTATTCTTTTTATTCCTAACAACTCTTCTAGCAGTTTTGGCTGAAAACTTTCTTTGTCTACGTGATCATGGCTTGGTATCAAGAGATCCCTGAATTTTCCACTTCTTAATAAGTGATTGAACAGTACTGACTGTCATTTGCAAGGCTTTTGATATCTTTTGATATCCTTTTCCATCTTTATAAAGTTCCATTACCTTGTTACGCAGGTCTTTTGACAGTTCTTTTCTGCTCCCCATGGCTCAGTATCTAGCCTGCTCAGTGCATCCATGTGAGAGCTAAAAAACCCATTGACTATTTATACACAAACACTAATTGCAATTTAAAAAAGGCATAGGTGTGGGAAATTCACCTTTAATTGCTATTTTCACCTGTGTGTATCACCTTGTGTGTCAGTAACAAGGCCAAACATTCAAGGGTATGTAAACTTTTGATCAGGCCCATTTGGGTGATTTCTGTTATCATGATGATTTAAAAAGAAGCCAAACCACTATGTAATAATAAATGGCTTCATATGATCACTATCCTTAAATAAAATACTGTTTTTTTTGCATGATCAGTCATATTTTCACAATTTCTGCCCGGTTATGCAAACTAATGAGCACAACTGTTTTTGTTTATAAGAGACTGAAAAAATGTCATGTCATTACCATTATTATATTGAGTTATTTCCAGTCATTGGCAGGGGAGATCTGCAGCTTAAAGTAAACAGGTGACCAAATATCACTAAAATAAATTGTAGAATGATATCTACAGTAGGTGCAACAACATAACTTACACGCATCTTATGTAAGTCAGACATAAAAAGTTCACACTCCTTGTGACAAAATGTGGACACATTCACAGCTGTTGTTGTTGTAATTCAGAGAGAGAGTGTTGCACCATTCTGGATGATCTAGTGTGTGAATGTTTGTTACATTTTAAGATACAAGTATTTCCTATAAACCATATAAAAAAAGTGTGACAAGATACATTTTCCCAAATTATTGGGGGCCACTGGGTACATTTCAGGTGTTGTGACCAGAAACATGAGATTATTTGCAAATTTTTTAGTGTGCTAACATCTAAGTCTAAACTTCTTTTAGCCAACATTTATTTAAGTTCACATCTGACAATGAGAAGAAATTGCAAAACATCTTTAAGCTTGACACACCTTTCTCAAAAACCACAAAACACACTCTCTGGTCAATGCACCTCCTGAATTTGCCAAACTATGTACCGCATGTGTCTCTGTGTATTTACTGTAATTGTATATTTATTGTTTTTCACTTGTATGTAGTTTTTGAGCTTATTTTTACATTATCTATCTGGTTCTGAGTGATGTCTTGACTGCCTTTGGCTATGTCGTCATAAACATGAGAATTGGTTCCAACAGACTCATCTGTAAATGTACATTTTCCCCATGATATATGACCTTCATTTTAAATGACATTTTAGTAATTTAGCAGACACTTATCCAGAGCGTCTAACAGCTACTGGTGTTCAAACCAGGTCTAACTCCCATGGGACTTTGAAAAGGCTAGACATTTTTATGTGTATTTGTGTAAGTTTTTGAATCCAGAGTGAGATTTTTAAATCTTTGTTGTGTTAAGTGTGAACCGTTTTTTTGATCAGACGTTTCTAAAAAAGAAAACAAATTATATTGTTCCAAGTTCCATGCATGTGGTGTGAAAGAATGTGCTATTTCGTACAACATAATTATGTAATTGTAATGTGCTCCTTGTTTTTGTGCTATGTCTATTTGTTTGAAATGTGAGAAAATATTTTTTTTTGAAAATGATCAGTAATCTACAGCAGCATTCTAGAAATATATTGTGGCCTAAATAGTTGAATAACATTAACATATAAATATAATGTTCTATTCACTTTAGCAACGAAACAAATATTTGGCCAGAACTCTGACCTGGAAGACAAATCCACTCCCTGATTATGTTGTTTACCTGGTAAAAGAAATTGTGCTTTTTCTGGTGAAAATTTAGTTGTTTCAGTGCTAGTGTGAGATGTATGTAGTTGCTTCTCAATGCTGATATGTTCAGACTATCCTCACTCTAAACAGTAATAGTCAGTGTGACCTAGTCAGTCTATTCCCACTCTACATAGTAATAATCAGTGTGATATGGTCAGTCTATACTCACTCTATACAGTAATAATCAGTGTGACATAGTCAGTCTATCCTTACTATACACAGTAATAATCAGTGTGACATAGTCAGTCTATCCCCACTCTACACAGTAATAATCAGTGTGACATAGTCAGGCTATCCTCACTACACAGTAAGAACCTATTGTACTCATGCAACTCACCAAGTTTGGTTGAAATATCTGTTTGCTTTTAGGAGTAATGAGCCTTACAAATGTCTTTTTGGTATAGCGCCCCCATACAAAAAGTGCAACCTGTGAAAAATCCAAAATGGCGGAAAATCTAGTTAGACGCAAATTAAAACGGCCTCTAGGAAGGTTTTTCAGCACGTGATCATGCATCATATGACATTGGTTTTATATCTCTAGGCCACATCCTCAGTAATAAGCATTTGAAATTTGCGAATTTGACCCAATGGTGGCGCTAGAAGCATTGACCTATGGACACCAAAATTCGTTTTTGTGAGTTTGGCAGAGCCCTCTATGGATCTGCCAAGTTTAAAAAGAAATTTGCCAGTAGAAGTTGGTAAACTTGCAAAAAGGGCAGAAGATAATAATAATAATAATAATAATAATAATAATAATAATAATAAAACTAACAATTACAATATGCAAGTGTATTTACAAGACCTAATAAATATGCAAGCGTATGACATAAATTGTACAGTTGCCAACTCCTACCTAAAATAGGATCGATGCAAGCAAAGAAGACAAGCATGCCACCAATTGAATTACCTGGTAATGTAAATTGTTTTACTTCACATTAACCACAGGATAACATTAAACAAGGCATAAGTGTTAACTTACAAGATACTACTAACATGAACAAAGCATTGTTCGAAGCAAGATCAGAAAAAGACAGATGTGACATGAACCATGAGATCCCTGAATAGGCCCAAACCCTAGGGGCTGCAGCACTTTGAGCCTTCACCAGCCCATACAGAGAAGAACATAATAGGACAACAGACCCATTAATGACATTGAGAAATTTATTTTAAAAAAATCACTGTCCAATCAGATCAAATCAAATTTATTTATAAAGCCCTTTTTACATCAGCAGTCACCACTAAGTGGTTTTACAGATACTCAACCTGAAACTCCAAAGAGCAAGGAACAACAGGATGTGATCTTAAAATCACTTTTGCTTCACAGAGGTGACAGTATGAGGGATGGCATAGAATTCACAGAACACAAATAGATTCTATGTACCATTTAATGGATCATCTAAATACAGTATGTTTGTCCTTTCCTAATCCATCTTGCATATTTCAGAATTTGGGGATTATTATTATGATCTAATATCAATTTTCTTGACATATTGTCCTTCAATCCAGCAACAAGATCAACCCGCATAAATGAATTCAGACTCAACACATTCTAAATCAGAATCAATATTTATGTAGATTTATTTTCTGAACTTTAAAAAAAATATATTTCTGGATTCATAATGATATGGTCTAAAATTCCTCGTGTACACATGCACCTTTGGGTTCAAAGACCTCTGCAGTTTCATTAAAACTTTGCCCATTTTCAACCTGTTAATCAGAAATTATTTGGAGATAATTTGCATTGGGAAGAGAATTTAATGAGCATAAAATTTTAATTGGTGAGCAAAATGGATCTACGTAAATAGAAAATGGAAAAAAAATGTAAATAAAATGGACGACGCCCTTTCGCTCTTTTCCATTGGTGAAAACTGAAGCCGCCAGTGTCCCGATACGGCGCTGACATCTTGGACTTGCGTCTGCCCAGATAGCGATCTTGGGACCAGTTCTGCGCAGTAGTTATGCGCAGTTGCGAGCAGGAAGTAAAGCCGTAAAGCCGCAAAATCAACGGCCCCACCCCTGTGCCCCGCCCTCACTCTCCCTCGCAGAATGTGCATACCGTAATCAATCGCAAGTCCAAGTACAGTAAAACCTTTGCTTGTTAAACCTAGACGATATGTTATAGCCTAACTTACATCATGTTTAACCTTAATTTAGAATAGGCCTAATACAAAAATAATTGGTAACTTCTAGCTAACGATCACCTGCTAGCTATTAACATGGCTATTAACGAGGCTTGTTGTCTTTTAGCTAACGTTAGCTAGCCCATTACATTTATTTACTAATTAAATAGCTTATAAATTTAACTTACCAAAAAAAATTCAAAGATCGATTGGAAATGCCAGATCGGTTAGCACAATGTACTGCAGAACAACCCATTATGTCCGTGTGAAATTATATCAATTATAGAAATTTAGAGATTAAATGTAAAGTTCCAATCTCCTCAGTCCTCCGAAGATTCAGTGGCTCCTCGGCTCAGATAGCTGTCAATCACAGCTGTGAATCACGATGTCACACCACCGTTTTTAGAAAAACCAACCTATTTTAAAAACAAACTCTTGAATTTATATTAGCGTGATACAAACTACAGTAAATGACAGAAACCAGCTTCGGAAAAAAGATATTTGAAGGGTAATTTAATTGTTTAGTTGGTCTCGCATCCCATTGAATAACATGGGGAGGGCGGGGTTTATGACCTATACTGGGACCACACACCAGGGGGCGATCGAGACGTTTTGGCTTCACTTTTCAGGGCTTGTGCGGCACGCTTGGTATGTACATGCAGTGATCGCGCTTTAAAAATCACAGAAATTAAAAAAGGAGGGGTACTTATGTGGTGACTTATGTACCTATCAAAATAGTGATTTAACAGATAATAGAATTTCAACATCTGTTAAATCACACATTTAAATGGTGGGACATTTTTATGCATACCAGGAATGACACTGCACTGAACAATTCAAAACTCATTACATACAGTAGGCCTACGAACCATGCCAACATTTGTGGCCAAAATATAGCTGGCCTGACAGCTGAACAACACCTGGCAATCAGCAAAGCCTCATCTGGCAGGGAAACAGCCTCACTGACTGCCTTTCAAAATGTGATTTTGGATTTAACATTCAATGCAAACTAAATCTTCCCTCAATAACAACCATTCTGACTTGAGTTTTCACTGTGAAAGACAAACATTGACATATATGTGCAGTAAATTCACAAGATGTGTTTATATAATTTAGCCTTTAATATATAATTATTTTCTATAATGAAAAGCAATATAGAAGATGACTAAATTATTATTATTTTACTAACCCTAAGCTCTAAGTGTCACACGCTAAAATAAATATGAACAAATGTCTATTAATGTTTTATCCTAAGAATGTAAGAATCATAGACTTCTGTATATTTACACAATCACTCTCCAAAGCTAATGAGCAAAAGCAGATTAACAACAATAATAACAACAATCAGATTTATTTGTTTTGGAAAGATAGTTTTTTTCTCTACATTAACTTATTAAGCTCTAACCATTTCTTAATGTGCTCCACCTTATAATGTTCTTTACCATACCATATAATTTCAATAGTCAATTGTTCCATTTATATTTTACCTCACATACAGTGAGGGAAAAAATATTTGATCCCCTGCTGATTTTGTACGTTTGCCCACTGACAATGAAATCAGTCTATCATTTTAATGGTAGGTTTATTTGAACAGTGAGAGACAGAATAACAACAACAAAATTCAGAAAAATGCATGTCAAAAATTTTATAAATTGAGGGTTAGCCGTCTGAAGTTTGCGAATTACCCTCTGGATGATCCAGAGGAGGAATGGGAGAAGGTCATGTGGTCTGATGAGACAAAAATAGAGCTTTTTGGTCTAAACTCCACTCGCCGTGTTTGGAGGAAGATGAAGGATGAGTACAACCCCAAGAATACCATCCCAACCGGGAAGCATGGAGGTGGAAACATCATTCTTTGGGGATGCTTTTCTGCAAAGGGGACAGGACGACTGCACCATATTGAGGGGAGGATGGATGGGGCCATGTATCGCGAGATCTTGGCCAACAACCTCCTTCCCTCAGTAAGAGCATTGAAGATGGGTCGTGGCTGGGTCTTCCAGCATGACAACGACCCGAAATACACAGCCAGGGCAACTAAGGAGTGGCTCCGTAAGAAGCATCTCAAGGTCCTGGAGTGGCCTAGCCAGTCTCCAGACCTGAACCCAATAGAAAATCTTTGGAGGGAGCTGAAAGTCTATTGCCCAGCGACAGCTGTGATGGCAATTCAGCTCCCCCACTTCCACCTTCCTTTCCCAATTTGAACAATGGAACTCAGGTCTTTAATCAGTAAGAATACACTGTAAAAGACATTTCCCCGACACAGCCCCGAAACCTGAAGGATCTGGATAAGGTCTGTATGGAGGAGTGGGCCAAAATCCCTGCTGGAGTGTGTGCAAACCTGGTCAAGAACTACAGGAAACGTATGATCTCTGTAATTGCAAACAAAGGTTTCTGTACCAAATATTAAGTTCTGCTTTTCTGATGCATCAAATACTTATGTCATGCAATAAAATGCAAATTAATTACATAAAAATCATACAATGTAAATTTCTCGATTTTTGTTTTAGATTCCGTCACTCACAGTTGAAGAGTACCTATGATAAAAGGTACAGACCTTTACATGCTTTGTAAGTGGGAAAACCTGCAAAATCGTCAATGTATCAAATACTTGTTTTCCCCACTATAACAGATGTTTTGTTATTCTGAACTGGACAGACATTTGGGATATATACAGCTCAGGAAAAAATTAAGAATTAGAATATCATCAAAAAGTTGATTTCTTTCAGTAATTCCATTCAAAAAGTGAAACTTGTATAATGCATACATTCATTCCACACAGACGGATATATTTCAAGTGTTTTTTCTTTTAATTTTGATGATTATAACTGACAACTAATGAAATCCCAAATTCAGTATCTCAGAAAATTTGAATATTGTGAAAAGGTTCAATATTGAAGACACCTGGTGCCACACACTAATCAGCTAATTAACTCAAAACACTTGCAAAGGCCTTTAAATGGTCTCTCAGTCTAGTTCTGTAGGCTACACAATCATGGGGAAGACTGCTGACTTGACAGCTGTCCAAAAGACGACCATTGACACCTTGCACAAGGAGGGCAAGACACAAAAGGTCATTGCTAAAGAGGCTGGCTGTTCACAGAGCTCTGTGTCCAAGCACATTAATAGAGAGGCGAAGGGAAGGAAAATATGTGGTAGGAAAAAGTGTACACGCAATAGGGATAACCGCACCCTGGAGAGGATTGTGAAACAAAACCCATTCAAAAATGGACTGCAGCTGGAGTCAGTGCTTCAAAAACCACCACGCACAGACGTATGCAAGACATGGGTTTCAGCTGTCACATTCCTTGTGTCAAACCATTCTTGAACAAGACAGAAGCGTCTTGCCTGGGCTAAAGACTAAAAGGACTGGACTGCCGTTGAGTGGTCCAAAGTTATGTTCTCTGAAGTTTTAGAGCACTTCATGCTTCCTGTTGCTGACCAACTTTATGGAGATGTAGATTTCATTTTCCGACAGGACTTGGCACCAGCACACAGTGCCAAAGCTACCAGTACCTGGTTTAAGGACCATGGTATCCCTGTTCTTAATTGGCCAGCAAACTCGCCTGACCTTTACCCTACAGAAAATCTATGGGGTATTGTGAAGAGGAAGATGCGATACGCCAGACCCAACAATGCAGAAGAGCTGAAGGCCACTATCAGAGCAACCTGGGCTCTCATAACACCTGAGCAGTGCCATAGACTGATTGACTCCATGCCATTCAGTTGGCCAATATTTAAAAAAAAAAAAATTGTATTGGTCTTAAGTAATATTACAATTTTCTGAGATACTGAATTTGGGATTTTCATTAGTTGTCAGTTATAATCATCAAAATTAGAAGAAAAAACACTTGAAATATATCAGTCTGTGTGGAATAAATGTATATATTATACAAGTTTCACTTTTTGAATGGAATTACTAAAATAAATAAACTTTTTGATGATATTCTAATTATATGACCAGCACATGTATATACACACAGTGGATATAAAAAGTCGACACACCCCTGTTAAAATGCAAGGGTGTTGTGATGGAAAAGAATGAGACAAAGATAAATCATGTCAGAGCCCTTACCCGGACCTGAATCCAATTGAACATCTGAAGAAGGCTGTGCACAGGAGATTTGGAGCACAAATAAATATGTGTATGTATGAAAACAACCCTGTTTAAAAAAAGTTGGAAATCTGCATAAAATGCTAAGAAAAACAGAATGCAATGATGTGCAATAATTTATCCTTATATTTAATTGAATACACAAACAAAATATGAAATGTTAAAACTGAGAAAATGTATTACTTTTGGAAAAATACATGCCCATTTTGAATTTGATGGCAGCAAAATGATTAAAAAAATTGGGACAGTGTTGCATCATCTCTTATTTTAACAATACTCTATATGCATTTGGGAACTGAGAAGACCAATCGCTGTAGTTTTGAAAGTGAAATGTATTCCCATTCTTGCTTGATATAGGATTGCAGCTTCTCAACTGTTCGGGGTCTCCTTGGTCTTATTTTTGTTTCATAATGCGGCAAATGTTATCAATAGGTGACAGGTCTGGACTGCAGGCAGGCCAGTTTAGCACCCAGACTCTTTTACTACAGAGCCATGCTGTTGTGTTATGCTGAGAATGTGGTTTGGCATTGCCTTGCTGAAATAAGCAAGGCCTTCCCTGAAAAAGACGTTTTCTGGATGGCAGCATATGTTGCTCCAAAAGCTGTATATATTGTTCAGCATCAATGGTGCCTTCCCAGATGTGCGTCACCCATGCCATGTGCACTAATGCACCCCCATACCATCACTGGTGCTGGCTTTTGAACTGTGCGCTGATAACAAGCTGGATGGTCCCACTTGTCTTTAGTCCGGAGGACATGGCGCCCATGATTCACAAAAAATTATTTCAAATATTGATTCATCAGACCACAGGACAGTTTACCACTTCACCTCAATCTTATATGAACTTGGGGCCAGAGAAGGTGGCAGTGATTCTGGATCTTGTTTATATCCGGTTTCTTCTTTGTATGGTAGAGTTGTAACTTACATTTGTGGATGCAGCAACGTACTGTGTTCACAGACAATGGTTTTCCCAAGTGTTCCTGAACCCTTGCAGTGATGTCCACTACAGAATCATGTCTGTTTTTAATGCAGTGCTGCCTGAGGGCTCAAAGGTCACGGCTATCCAATACTGGTTTTCGGCATTGTCCCTGGCATACAGAGATTTCTCTGGATTCTCTGAATCTTTTAATGATATTATGTACCGTAGATAATGAGAACCCCAAAATTATTTTACGCTGAGAGACATTATTCTTAAATTGTTGCACTATTTGCCCGCGCAGTCTTTCACAGAGTGGTGAACCCCTCCCTATCCTCACTTCTGACAGATCCATCCCCTCTGGAATTATATTTTAATACCCTATCATCTTACTGAACTATTTCCAATTGACCTATTAAGTTATGTGATATTCCACCAGGTTTAGTTTTTAAGCATTACACAACCTTTCCAGTCTTTTGTTGAAACGTGTTCCTGGCATCAAATTCAAAGTGGGCATACAATTTTACAAGACACATTAAAATGTCTCAGTTTCAACATTTGATATGTTGTCTTTTTACTATTTTCTATTTATTATAGGGTTTAAAGATTTGCACATTATTGCATTCTGCAATGACTTTCTGTTTGTGTGTGATAATATCACATACTTAATGCTGGAGTAGCCCTAAACAATTATTGTTACTGTTATTTACACTAAACTTTCAACTAATTTCAGATTTAATAATGATGATCAATGAAAAGAAAGAGATCAAAAAACAAGAAGAAGAATGAGCAAATGCTTGGTCTCACATATGTGTTGCTGCGGCCCTTGCTGCGGCCCTATTAATGAACATATATTTTCCGGACGTTATAAAAAATTTAGAAAATGCTGAAAAGACCTACATGACCAGAAATCATGGAAAATGTGTTCTTGTAAAAACTATTATGACAGTCATTATTAAAATAAGTAATGGAATTTGGGGAAAGCTTTTTTTTTGTTAATCAGTTATTTTACAATATTCTACAAAAAAAACAGTATAGTTGCTTTTTCTGTAGTACATTTTAAAATACTAAATGTCATCTGAAAGCTGAACCAAAGCCATTTAGTTTTTTTTGTAAGAAATAAATATAAATTGAATAGAGCTTTTATTGGTTTACACAAAGGTTATTGGTACCCAGCAGAATTTTAACTGACCAACTAGCGGACTTAAAATGCTGTCAGTTCCACTGTAAAGTACTTCGCAGATTGGAAGTTAATATATGGAAAATATGATTACATTTGTATGCTGTTCAACCAGATTAAAATAAGGTTTTATTTTTCAGAAAATTCCATGAAGACTAAGGCATTGTTGACCATAAGAGTAAAGTATTGTTGGCTATTCATGTAATTCAACAGGATACTCCTTGGAAGTAAAATAAATGGGGTCAAGAAAAGAGTGAAAAACCTGGGATCCATTGACCTTGAACTCCCCAATATACAATAAAAACCTACACCGTTGAGCGAGATAATCTATCATCAGTTTAAAAATACAAGAGCCTAGACAGCAATAGGGTTGCTACATTTTCCCCTCCTATATTGTTTTTCAGTGGCTACATTCAAAGTCAGTCTTTTATAAAGTGTACTTTGTCTATGTATCACCTACAAGCTTGTAATAAACTATTAGAATTAAAGTGTTGGTTTCCTGGATTATTTATAATTGAGAAATTAGAATCAAGTGGACTCAACCCTCAAACATGAGAAGTGGAAAATAATTATCCGCTACAGTGCTAATATACATGAATGTATATAGAAAGGGGCCAGAGCATTGTTAGTGTTCATGTGATCAATCGATCAGTGTGTCATTCAGATCGGCCAGAGAATTTGCATGCTTTGTCTATGTTGCAGGTGAATTGTGGGTAATATTAACTGTCCTTATGTCAATCACAATTTGACTATCTATCAAAAAGACTATTGGAATTGACGGCAAAGAGAACCTTTTCTGTTCACCGATTAAATGCATATGTATTTAATTTTAAACAACAGAAAACATGCTGTGTTAGGCTAGCTTGTTCGGATGGAGCAAGGTTAAATCAAGTTATTTCGGAGTCAGTGGTATGCACAACTGTCTATTCTTTATGAACACGGTTGGGGACAGTTATGACATTTACAGGGCATGCTATTTTATTTTTATTTGAAACATCCAGGAAGACCAGGTGCATTGAATTTATTAATTAATGATTAATTTGCTCATTTGTTCAAATCACTAACTGACTAACTAGAACACTTAGGGATCTTTTCCATAAACATCCTGCACAATTTGTGGCTCCTCAAATACAGGATTGTCTATCCTAAACTAGTGTCTGCTGGTCTTTGGTTACCTCTTATGACCCAGGTGAGTCCATGTAGTGTCTCCATGAGTGACAGCACACTGAGTAAATCATGCTCAATCATAGATGTATAACCAAGCGTAGGCCCTTTGCTTTCTCTGATAGCCACTTCAATACAGAAAGCTTTGAGCTGAAACAGCTGCATTTGGTAACCGCCAAAATATACTCAAAATACTCCAAAACAGTTATTTGGAGAAAATGAGATCACGTATGCTGCTGTGCATGTAGTGATAATATAAAAGGCTTAACTAGAAGGCTCCTTAAATGGAAATCTTACATGCTAAATCAAAACATTGAATCCATTAGATATTTGCCAGAAATTTGGCAGAAATTATAACTGAAAGCAGTGGCCATTTGGGTAGAAAATTTGCAGATATTTCTGTCTGAGATAACATAGTGAACAGGCCGAGATCCCTTCATGCAGCACACTCCTCATGGACATTTTCTGTCAGCAGTTCTGATAAATGGAAAAGTAACTTTGATTTGGGACATTTGATGTGTATTATACTGCAAATCAAAATGTTATGTGAGATTATTTTAGATGATAATTGTGGTCTGGGTTTGCCTATGTTTTTTCATTTGTTTTTGTTGTATTCCAGTTTAAAGCTGTTTTAGTTTCTTTTTTTTCTATATGCTTAGATCTTTGTTTTCTTGATTGGTTATTATTGTTTTAGTTTTGTTTTGTAATGTTGTTTCAGTGTTTCTTAGTTGTTTTGAATGTGGCCTTTCTCCTGTATTAGTCCGAATGAGTTTCACCTGTGTTTATGTTCACCTGCCCTCATTTAGTGTCTTATCTACAGCTCTGGAAAAAATTAAGAAACCACTGCACATTTTTCTTTCCTTTCCAAAAAAGTTGAAAAGGTTTGTCCTTATGTTCAGTGTTTAATCCTTAGCTTTAGTATTTCTGAACTTCACTCTAAGCCAATTAAACCAAAGACTTGTTAACCAGCAGTAGAAACGTTCGGAAACCGAAGCCGAACGTAACGTCAAATGTTGCTCTACTGGCAAAAGAAGATAGCTGTTCTTAATGCTTGCCCACCTGGCTGGCTATATAAGATAATATTTAATAACAACTGTTAAAATAATACTTGACCTGCTCTTAGCAACAATGAAAATGTAAGGCCAACACTACAAGCTGCAAAACCTGAGTTACATCACATACAACACTGTGGTAAACGCACCTCAGAAGACTCGTCTGCTGTATGAAATGTTTGCCTTAAACACCGGAGTACACCTTTCTGTGTGCAACACATCAGCATAAAACATTGCCTGATTATTTCCATACTCCAAAAATCCAGGAATTCCTATCTGAAAGGGGCATCTGTCTCTGTGTAGCTATATCTCTCAATCTTATCTCTCTCTCATCATTCTCTGTCTCTTGTCTCTCATCTTTCTTGATCGCTCCATCTTTTGCGCTTTCTTGTCTCTCTCTCGGAAAATGCTTGTTCCTACTCTAGCCTGTCACTAATGATGTATTGCAGTCACACAGTTCCATTGCCCAGCTCTGACCTATGTTCTTATGTGATCTAAGTCTGTTTCATCAATAAAGCAGTCATGCAGCAAGAATTAATGACAGCAGGAATATTTTGATTAAACAGAACAATAAGCAAGCATTAATATGTGAAAGTCATTAGAGGTACCTCAGCCGCGAATGGCCATGGTCTCTCACACACAGCAAGAAAGAAGAAGCAATTCCTGGGCCATTTTCACCCGTGTAAATCTCCTGCCCTCTAATGGGGGTGTAAGTAAATGCATGCAGTTCATCTACACCTTTTCTCTTTAACAGACACAGTCTGCTTGTACACGCCAATATACATGAATGGACATGTGTGTGAATGTGCTCTTACCTTGGTGTGCAGTTTAGAGAGCTGCTTTTCATCCAAGTGGGTCTGTGTGTAGACTCGTCTCTTATAGCGGAACTGGGAAGGTAATAGAGAGGCAATACAGGGTTAAGGGACAATATCAGTGACTTTGCTAGTTCTTGAAATGTCATTAGTCAATTAGTATTCAACCCCTTTGTGACACACTAAATTGAGTGCAAGTGAATAGTCCCACAGTTGACAGGGTAGGTCAGAGAATAAACTATTCATAGATTATTATCAACAGTCTACCAAGTAACTGTGGAGCTTAGCGATACAATACTTAGGAAGTTTTCCAACCATTTCTGAAATGTTAAAAGTTTCCATAAGCACATTTAGCTCTTTTTAGAGCTACCATCTGACTAAACTGGGTGTGTTTTTCAGACAGATATTGTCCAACTGTTTTATTGTTACCAATCCTAAGCAATCTGAATACCTTTCTTGAAACTTAAACTTCTGTGCATCTCCAAATCTTATTATAGACAAACATCTACTATAGCTGGATCTCTGAATTCTATTTTTGAATAATCAAAGCATGTTCAATCAGAATGTGTACTGAAAGGCAACATCAATTTAAATTGTGGCACACAACTCTGATCAACTCAGGAATTTGTGTAGCAGGGCCATTCAACTCCTTCCCTGGAGGGTCAAAAAACTTCTGGTTTCCATCCTCTCTTTCTAATTAAGGATAATTTCAGACCAAGGACACAAGGTAAGTCTAATTAACTACCAGATAAATGTAACTACCATAAATCTGATGTTTTGGCCTTCTAGGCCCGGTGTTGAATATCCCTGACCTACAGAATCACACGCAGATTGTTAACAGTATAACAAGGTTAAATGCAAAATATCCTCTTCAGTCCTTGCTGGTTTATCTGATTTTAATCAACGCTCCTCATAATTTCAATCCTTTCATTCTGTTCAACAGTTTCTGTATGTTCCATCTGCTGCATAGAGCATTGCAAATCAAAGGGTTTAATAATGAGAAGCTTTCAAAAGAAAAAAGGCGAAATGTTGCGGACATACACTGATCAGATCTAAAACCATTAGATATTTTGTGAATATGCCTCGGACCAAAACACAAGGTGTATGGTCCCACCAACACCCTGTAGAGATCAGGTTGTCGCTGATCAACAACGTTTTACTATCTTCATGGGGATATCTGGTCAAAAAATGCACGCACACACACAATAATGAGGAGAAAAATTTAAGTAAATGTTATCTGCGGAGAGGTTTAAAACTTTGTTATTAATCTATTTTGATCTACCTATTTGCCATTTGTTGATGTCACCTGGAAGACTGAAAAATTCATCCCACCTTAACAGGCTAATATTCAAGTAATTATTTTTCAAACTGCTATCTCTCACACAATAACATCATTTTGAAAATGTCAGTGTGTTTCTGACTCATAGTGTCACACATCATCAAGAATACGGGCAAATCACATTTTTCAGTGCACTGAGACAGTGCATTTTGAAGCTGGCAATTGTTTGGTGATCCATGCATGAAGGCATTACTTATAAATAGTACAGTTGTAAATTACCTAAGAATAATTTTACTAAATCCAGCGCTTCACATTCAATCATTAAAACACAGTAAAACCGTTGTGGTTTCAAGGCATCATCAAACAGACACCATCTCTATTCATCAAGGAAATAAACATACTGCACTTGGAGATGTTGCATTTTGCTATACGGGTAGGGTATATTTATAACCCATTCATTTCTACAGTTTTACCTTTGTGCACCAGTGCTGAACATTGTTGAACAATCATGCGAGTAACTTTGCTTATAAGACCATCATCCGATGCAATACTGTAGGCCCATGTTGGAAATTAAATCAAACATGTAATTCGTCCTAATTTACACATGCTTCATTATTGAAAATCAAGTTTCAAAAAGCATATGTAATCTGATAACAATATGTTTGCTGTAAACATAACAGATTTTTTTGCTTTTGGTAATCTGTTTCTCCCCAAATCCTGATGTTTTTATCCCAAAAACTTTTTCAAGATCATAAACCATTGCTAAACATGGGTAACAACAAACAGTTAGACAGGATAGCTGGGAACACTGCTGTCAGACTAGGATTATCTGTGCT
This sequence comes from Esox lucius, assembly GCF_011004845.1. Classification (NCBI taxonomy): domain Eukaryota; kingdom Metazoa; phylum Chordata; class Actinopteri; order Esociformes; family Esocidae; genus Esox; species Esox lucius. The sequence goes on from NC_047587.1 coordinate 19,859,119, forward strand.
GAGTCACATACTCACAGGACAGACTGGATCACAGAATAACTGACAGGGGACGTCAGGCTTCTAGTGTCCTGTCCCTCAGGGGGGAGCCATACGAAAGCAACATGATGAAGAACAACCGCACACAAACACACAGCAAAACGACTGCACCCCAACAGACACACAGAAATAGTGTGTTTTCCAGAAAGAGGCCTACCTCCAGGTATGGGACAGGTGTAACAGAAGGCAATGGGTATTCCGTCAGCTGCCTCTCTTCATCCAGGAACTTGCCAGCCTTTCCGTTGTGAGCCGGCTGAAAGAGGCCATAGTTCAGCACATCCTTCAAGCTCTGGTTCAGAGTACACAGGATGCGCTGCTTGGACAACCAGATAGGAGCGTCTGCATCGAACTTCATACATTTCTGAAGGAAACGGGGACATGGTAGGGGAAGGTTTGTAAAGTTAGAAGTGGCTTATAATGCATAGTGTCAAACTGATAACCAAATAAATGATAACAGACACAAGGTATCCCAGTCAGTGCAATGGCTCACTGTGCAAGAAGTAATATATTATGAAAGAAAAGAGGAGAGGGGCATTGGAGATATAGTAAAATATAGTGAGGTTACAGTGGAGAGGGACAATGGAAAGAGGATAGACAGAGACAGACAGAAAGATAGATTGTGAGAGAGAATGCACACCTAATAATTAACTAAATAATTCACATAGTTATCAAATTATGTAATGGTTGATGGATTATTTCCTGCCATAGAGAACACTCACAAGGGTGCTTTTAGAAACCCTTGACCACAGAGGAACCTAAAGCACCAGTCTCATAAAGTCAGATTAAACCATCCGGCCTACCTCAAGCCCCTAGAATGCCTTAACATTTAAATGAAACATCATGATACATTATGCATGTTCTAAATGTTAACAGGATATCCTGAGGTTAAGTGTCTGGCTCAGGATCAGGACTGAAGACAGCTGTGCCATACACTATTTAAGAAATATCAGTTACCATCTCATCACTGCTCCATCTTTTCATAAACACTGAAAATAGTTTATTCCTTAACTAGAAGGTACATTATTATATATTTTTTTTAATTAATGTTCGGTCTTTCAAAGGAGACATACATACTACAACCCCTTTTGCAAAAAAGTTGTGATGCTGTGTAAAATGGAAATAAAAACACAACAATGATGTGCAAATCTTTTAAACCCATAATCAATAGAAAGTAGTACAAAGAAAACATAAAATGTTGAAACATTGAAAAATGTATGCCCAATTTGAATTTGATGCCAGAAACACGTTTCAAAAAAGCTAGGACAGGGGTAACAAAAGACTGAAAAAAAGTTGTATAATACAAAAAGAAAATGGTGAGACATCTCACAACTAATTAGGTTAAATGGCAACAGGTCAGAAACAGCGTACACATTTCACGACAGCCACGTGCCCTTCACTCTGTCCGTGAAGCCACGAAAATCATTGTGCACCCTCCGCCCACCACGGCGTTTGTGCCCCGTCTATATAATGTCATCTCGTGCAATGATAACAACCACAAGAACGGACAACATGCAGGTAAGCAAGCTATCTAGTTATCGATAGATATTTGACTTATTTATTATTACTGCTTACCTGAATCAAACCTCTGTTTTCGAAGGTGCGTTCATGAGCAACTGGGAGGTGGGAAAGTTCAGACCGAGTGGGAGAATACACCTGAACGCTTTGTGAGAGCTCGGTGAAGTAACTCAACATGGTGGCCTTTGTGGTGAAAGATGGTGACAAGAATTACTTTCTCCGCGCACAAAAAAAGTCACTGTAATCATTTATTTAGGTCGTACTCATTAGCGCAGGTGATAGTGATGTTAAAGGATACTTCGCGATTTACTTTTGGGTAACTGAGGTAATGCTATGCCTCTTGCTAACTAACCTTAACGTTACTTAACTGTCAATACAGTTGCCTGTTAGGTGTCGTCATGTAAATACTTCCAACTAGTAATGGCCATTCGAGGCTTCATTACCGTTCTTCTAGCTGCAGAATATTATGCTAACAGTGCTAACTCAGATTTTCTTTTTCAAAATAAAAGCTATAATTTGAAATATGGTAATATAGTAAACAATCTAGTCTGTACATTTTATGTTTAATGTCCTTTCCAATGTTATTCTTGTCTGTTCTTTTTCTATATTGCCTTATACATTTCAATTATGGCTTTTATTGTGAGAAAGAAAATCAGACAGTTGCCAGAATAATATCCTGCTGCTAAAATAACGCTAATGAAACCTCGAATGGCTATCACTACTCCCAACTAAAATTTCTGAAATGAAACAGATTCCAGAATCTATAAAAATGTTGAGGGAGGTGTAGATGTAAATTCAGACATTAAAATATGAAGATGGACTGAGGTGAAGTGCAAAACTGTCCTGTGATCTGACAAATAAAAATGATGGACGCCACATCATATGGGCTAAAAAGGAAAGGGACCTTCTGGCTTGTTATCAGTGCACTGTTCAAAAGCCAACATCTGTGATGATATTGGGGTAGATTAGTACACATAGCATGGGTGACCTCTGAAGGCACCATTAATGCTGAACAATATTTAGGTTTTGGAGCAACATGTGCTGTCATTCAGAGAAGGCCTTGCTTATTTCAACAAGACAATGCCAAACCACATTCTGAACGTATTACCACAGCATGGCTCTGTAGTGAAAGCCTGTGTGCTAAACTGGCCTGCCTGCAGTCCAGACCTGTCACCCATTGAAAACATTTGGTGCAATATGAAACGAAAAATAAGACCAAGGAGACCCCGAACTGTGGAGCAGCTGAAATCCTACATCAAGCAGGAATGGGAAAACATTTCACATTCAAAACTACAGCAATTGGTCTCCTCAGTTCCCAAACCCTTACAGAGTATTGTTAAAAGAGGAGATGCAACACCGTAATAAACATGCCCTGTCCCAATTTTTTTTGAAATATGTTGTTGGGTTCTAATTAAAAATGGGCATATTTTTCCAAAAACAATGACATTTCTCAGTTTCAACAGTTGATGTATAGGGATTAAATGATTTGCACATCAGTGCATTCTGTTTTTATGTGCATTTAATGCAGCATCCCAACTTTTTTGGAAACAGGGTTGTACGTTCTCTTCATTAACCCCACTGTGGAGCATTGATCTACAAATGAGTGAGAGAAATAAAGAACGAGAGAGAGGGAAAGACATGTAAAGACAGAGAAAAATGGAGAGAGATATAGATGAAATGAAACTAGCTGAGCAAGATTTAGGACAGCAGACCAAACTGCAGAGGTAGATACACCCCACCAGCGCCAAATCAATCCATATAATGGAATATCAATACAACAATCAATGCGCCACAATTACAGTCCCATTTCAATATACAGCTTTAGAACCAATGTGTAACAACAATATTCTCCTTAAGCTCTCAGATACTCCCAGACACCACAGACCCGACTATCCAGTAAGAGTAACACAATCATATCAGCAGTATTTCAAGCATCAAAAATCTGTACCACAACCATACAACATCAGCATCCCCTATCGTCTGCACTTGTATCACACACACTCACACCCACACAAATACACACACTGACACAGCCCATGAGTGAACAATATCACTTCACTCCGTGCTCTTTGCTCTGACACTTTAAGCCCCTCAGAGATTCAGAGTGAACGAGCTGAACAGATATGGAGCTGAACATCACAGGGTCACTGGCATCGCATTGTAGAGATATAAGATAACTGAGGATTTGAAGTACCAGGCTGGTTGCAGCAGTACTGGTAACTGTACATTAATGACTTCAACATATTTACCATCAACAGAGGCACAAGTAGATCTATACTATGTTGCTATGCAAAAGTCAGCCTCTCAATCACTAGTGGATACTGGTTTGTTTGTTTCTGTTAGAAAAAAAAACCCTGTAAATTAATTTAACCATTTATTAGGAATTAAATGTAAACAGTATTAGATTACATTGTTATTTATGCTTTTGTCTTTCGGGGGCATATATCATTAACACAAAGTAAGTACAGACAGAAAGCTTCCAAACATGCTATATCAATCCCCCCCCGAATGAAAGAAAGCAGAACCGAACTGGTGGTGATTGGGTTGGTGGACGGCTAAACAAAATCAGACAGCAAATAATCCAGCTAATAATAATAATAATACTTACAAGCACGAAAACCCAGGGTATAGCATACAGTACTACCAAAACATGCTACTTAAACATACAGTAGTGTGACAGTTCCACGGCACAGTGCTTAATGTCTCATTCACATTTAAATAATTGGACGCAAGACTGATAATGTCATCTATTACAGAACAATCTGATAGACACAGCTTTATAGAACCTACGCACAAAGCCTCTGCTTAATTTAAACAAAACAAGAAATCGAGAATGTCAAATCGCTAACACGGATGATGCATTCCAATGTATCTTTCCTGTGCAAGTGCACATATATATATATATATATACACACTGTATATGTTAAACAGTAATGGACCCAAAATCCAACCCTGGGGAACTCCTTTATGAACTGCAATAAATTTCGATTCACACCCATCCGTAACTACCACTTAAGTTCTATCACTAAGATATTTTTGAAACCATGAACAAGTCACAAGACAGTGTGGTCAACAGTGTCAAATGCCTTGAGCAGATCAATAAGTAAAGCAGCACAACTTAGCTTTGCATCCAAGGCCTTAGCAATATCATATACAAACCCGATTCCAAAAAAGTTGGGACACTGTACAAATTGTGAGTAAAAAAGGAATGGAATAATTTACAAATCTCATAAACTTATATTTAATTCACAATAGAATATAGAACATGACAATGCCAGACCACATACTGCATCAATTACAATGTCATGGCTGCATAGAAGGAGGATCCGGGTACTGAAATGGCCAGCCTGCAGTCCAGATCTTTCACCCATAGAAAACATTTGGCGCATCATAAAGAGGAAGGTGCGACAAAGAAGACCTAAGACAGTTGAGCAACTAGAAGCCTGTATTAGACAAGAATGGGACAACATTCCTATTCATAAACTTGAGCAACTTGTCTCCTCAGTCCCCAGACGTTTGCAGTCTGTTATAAAAAGAAGAGGGAATGCCACACAGTGGTAAACATGGCCTTGTCCCAACTTTTTTGAGATGTGTTGATGCCATGAAATTTAAAATCAATTTATATTTCCCCATTTTCTCAGTTTAAACATGTTATATGTCATCTATGTTGTATTCTGAATAAAATATTGAAATTTGAAACTTCCACATCATTGCATTCTGCTTTTATTCACAATTGTACAGTGTCCCAACTTTTTTGGAATCGGGTTTGTACAACCAACATGTTTGCGATTTATTGTAATATGCCCTGGTCTAAAACCAGATAGAAATGTGTTAAATTAAAAAAATTTCAGATAAAAATAGCACCGCTGTATCTTTACTAATGACTCCAGTATCTTAGCAGGACAAAACAGTTCAGAAATAGGTTGATAATTAGGGACACTAGTGTCTCCACCTCTATGTGAGGCACTACACGACAATAGTGTCTCCAACTTTATGTAGATGCAACACATGTTTAATTTTCCAAATTATTGGAATGATCCCAGTTGACAAAGTTAGATCAAAAATATGTTATTGCCCCTGAGATAAACGGTGCTGCTTTGACCAGCAAGCATGGGTCTAATTTGTCAGGACTTGGCGATTTCCTAGCATTTATAGTTATTAAAGCATCTAGTACCTCATTTTCTGAGAATGGTCTTAGGGAAAAATCTAGACTATCAAAGTTTTCTGCATAAATATCCAGTTATTACGTGAGGCAGTAATTGAATGCTTTTTCGAAGAGGTTGCCTGCTCTAATAAAGTGGCTATTAAAAGCATCAACAATAGTGTTCTTGGCAGTAATAGGACCAGTCTCCAAGACCTAATTGCTTTGGTAAAGACATGTGTGAGCTGTTTTTGCTGGCCTAGATGAGCGAGACTGACTGACTGACTGACTGACCGACCCTTGTTAAATAGTGGTTAGAGATTACGCAACAACAGGTCCAGTGTTCGACTCCCGTCATAGTCAAAACTAATTATGCCTCAGGATTTGTTCAGGACAGACAAACTTTGCTGGCTATACAACCTTCAGTAGCTATGTTATTGGAAGCCTAAAATAAAACAGTTCTGGTGGATATTAGGATTTGTTCAGGATAGACAAAAACTTTGCTGGCTACAACCTTCAGTAGCTATGTTATAGGAAGCTTAAAATTAAACTGTTTACTGTTACATTGCAACCATTTCTGGTGGATTTTCAAATTATTCATTAGGATTTGTTCAGGATAGACAAACTTTGCTGGCTACAACCTTCAGTAGCTATGTTATAGGAAGCTTAAAATTGAACTGTTTACTGTTATATTGAAACTATTTTCGAATTATGCATTATGATTTGCTCAAGATAAACAAAAACTTTGCTGGCTTTCTAGATTATCTCGTCTTTTCACTTGACGAAAAAGTTAGTTATCGTCATCTATATTTATAGCTATTGTATCAATGTCATTCATGAATGGCTAATAAACTGTTCAAACGGTCAGTGGCAAAAGCCATACAGTTCCTGTGCTATTTTCCCAACCAAAACTTTAATATATAATTAAAAAAAACAATTGCAGCTCTTTTTATTGATCTTTACAAAAATCACAAACATTTGTGTACCATTTTCCAAATACAACAAACAAATCTGTTATTTCTTAAATCTCAGTTGCAAATGGTATGTTTCCAATCAGCCCCAAATTGATATCTGATGAGTTAATAATACACACAACACAAGAAGTGCACATTTCCTCATTTCACACAGCTGTCTTAATTACAACAACTAGAAAAGGGAGGAAGAAGAAGAAGAAGAGAGAGGTGTAAGAGTGAGAGGTGGTGTATAGGGCAGAGGGTGAGGAACAGTTTAGGAGGTAAAATGAGATGACAGGAAAGGAGTAGAGGGTATAGGAAGAGGAGATGAAGCAAGAAGAGCTGAGGATGTAGGAGAAGACGCCAGAAGAGTTGAGGATGTAGGATGAGGAGAAGAGGGAGGAGTAGAGGGAGAAGAGATTGGTAAATTGGAGGGCAATGGTATAGTGGAAAGGGCAAGAGAAGAAAATATAAAAATACATTAACAGAGAGGAAGGGGAGGACAAGGTGTAATAGGAGGAGAGGTACAAGGAGAGTTAGGGTTACCAAGGTGTAAGAGGAGGGAGGAGAGGTACAAGGAGGGTTAGGGTTACCAAGGTGTAAGAGGAGGGAGGAGAGGTACAAGGAGGGTTAGGGTTACCAAGGTGTAAGAGGAGGGAGGAGAGGTACAAGGAGGGTACAGACATGTTTCTAATTAAACCCTTATTGACCTTGTCATAAATCATGGTCTCTCCTTGAGAGAAGCTGGGCAGCGATTGTAGCCCAATATGAACAGATCCACAGTGGCTTCAATTATCCGCACATTTCAGAGGGCAAACTGGTAAGTAACTATAACATTCTACTTCTACAGTGAGAGTCAATTTAGCCTTGTTGTGTGTAGTTCTAGTTTTGCACTGTAAATTTTCCTTTTGGGGCCCGGCCGGGCTCAGCCCGAACGGGTGACGTGGGGCCGCCCTCCCGTGGGCTCACCACCCACAGGAGGGACCATAAGGGGCCGGTGCAAAGAGGATCGGGCGGCAGTCGAAGGCAGGGGCCTAGACAACCCGATCTCTGGACACGGAAACTGGCTCTAGGGACGTGGAATGTCACCTCGCTGGCGGGGAAGGAGCCTGAGTTAGTGCGTGAGGTTGAGAGGTTCCGATTAGAGGTAGTCGGGATCACCTCTACGCACGGCTTGGGCTCTGGAACCACACTCCTTGAGAGAGGATGGACTCTTCACCACTCTGGAGTTGCCCATGGTGAGAGGCGGCGGGCTGGTGTGGGTTTGCTCATAGCTCCCCAGCTCTGCCGCCATGTGTTGGAGTTTACCCCGGTGAACGAGAGGGTCGTTTCCCTGCGCCTACGGGTCGGGGATAGGTCTCTCACTGTTGTTTGTGCCTACGGGCCTAACGGCAGTGCAGAGTACCCGACCTTCTTGGAGTCTCTGGGAGGGGTGCTGGAAAGTGCTCCGACTGGGGACTCTATTGTTCTACTGGGGGACTTCAACGCCCACGTGGGCAACGACAGTGACACCTGGAGGGGCGTGATTGGGAGGAACGGCCCCCCTGATCTGAACCCGAGTGGTGTTCAGTTATTGGACTTCTGTGCTAGTCACAGTTTGTCCATAACGAACACCATGTTCAAACATAAGGGTGTCCATCAGTGCACATGGCACCAGGACACCCTAGGCCGCAGGTCGATGATCGACTTCGTTGTCGTCTCATCTGACCTGCGGCCGTATGTCTTGGACACTCGGGTGAAGAGAGGGGCGGAGCTGTCAACTGATCACCACCTGGTGGTGAGTTGGATCCGATGGCGGGGGAGGAAGCTGGACAGACTCGGCAGGCCCAAGCGTACTGTAAGGGTCTGCTGGGAACGTCTGGCCGAGTCTCCTGTCAGAGAGATCTTTAACTCCCACCTCCGGCAGAGCTTCGACTGGATCCCGAGGGAGGTTGGAGATATTGAGTCCGAGTGGACCATGTTCTCCACCGCCATTGTCGAAGCGGCCGCTCGGAGCTGTGGCCGTAAGGTCTCCGGTGCCTGTCGAGGCGGCAATCCCCGAACCCGGTGGTGGACACCGGAAGTAAGGGATGCCGTCAAGCTGAAGAAGGAGTCCTATCAGGCCTGGTTGGCTTGTGGGACTCCTGAGGCAGCTGACGGGTACCGACAGGCCAAGCGGGCTGCAGCCCGGGTGGTTGTGGAGGCAAAAACTCGGGCCTGGGAGGAGTTCGGTGAGGCCATGGAGAAGGACTTTCGGCTGGCCTCGAAGAGATTCTGGCAAACCATCCGGCGCCTCAGGAGAGGGAAACAGTGCCCTACCACCGCTGTTTACAGTAGAGGTGGGCAGCTGTTGACCTCAAGTGAGGATGTCGTCGGGCGGTGGAAGGAGTACTTCGAGGATCTCCTCAATCCCGCTGACATGTCTTCCATTGAGGAAGCAGAGGATGAGGGCTCAGAGGTGAACTCGTCCATCACCCGGGCTGAAGTCACAGAGGTGGTCAAGAAACTCCTCGGTGGCAAGGCACCGGGGGTGGATGAGATCCGCCCTGAGTACCTCAAGTCTCTGGATGTTGTGGGGCTGTCTTGGTTGACACGCCTGTGCAACATCGCGTGGCGGTCGGGGACAGTGCCTCTGGGATGGCAGACCGGGGTGGTGGTCCCTCTTTTTAAGAAGGGGGACCGGAGGGTGTGTTCCAACTACAGGGGGATCACACTTCTCAGCCTGCCCGGGAAAGTCTATGCCAGGGTTCTGGAGAGGAGAATACGGCCGATAGTAGAACCTCGGATTCAGGAGGAACAGTGTGGTTTTCGTCCGGGCCGTGGAACACTGGACCAGCTCTATACCCTCTACGGGGTGTTGGAGGGTTCATGGGAGTTTGCCCAACCAATCCACATGTGTTTTGTGGATTTGGAGAAGGCATTCGACTGTGTCCCTCGCGGCATCTTGTGGAGGGTGCTTGGGGAATATGGGGTCTTGGGTCCTTTGCTAAGGGCTGTCAGGTCCCTATACAACCGAAGCAGGAGCTTGGTCCGCATTGCCGGCAGTAAGTCAGACTTGTTCCCAGTGCATGTTGGACTCCGGCAGGGCTGCCCTTTGTCACCGGTTCTGTTTGTAATTTTTATGGACAGAATTTCTAGGCGCAGCCAGGGGCCGGAGGGTGTCAGGTTTGGGGACCACACGATTTCGTCTCTGCTCTTTGCAGATGATGTTGTCGTGTTGGCCCCTTCTAACCAGGACCTTCAGCATGCACTGGGACGGTTTGCAGCCGAGTGTGAAGCGGTGGGGATGAAAATCAGTACCTCCAAATCCGAGGCCATGGTCCTCAGTCGGAAAAGGGTGGCTTGCCCACTTCAGGTTGGTGGAGAGTGCCTGCCTCAAGTGGAGGAGTTTAAGTATCTAGGGGTCTTGTTCACGAGTGAGGGAAGGATGGAACGGGAGATTGACAGACGGATCGGTGCAGCTTCTGCAGTAATGCAGTCGATGTATCGGTCTGTCGTGGTGAAGAAAGAGCTGAGCCGCAAGGCGAAGCTCTCGATTTACCAGTCAATCTACGTTCCTACTCTCACCTATGGTCATGAGCTTTGGGTCATGACCGAAAGGACAAGATCCCGGATACAGGCGGCCGAAATGAGTTTTCTCCGCAGGGTGGCTGGGCGATCCCTTAGAGATAGGGTGAGAAGCTCGGTCACCCGGGAGGAGCTCAGAGTAGAGCCACTGCTCCTCCACATCGAGAGGGGTCAGCTGAGGTGGCTTGGGCATCTTTTTCGGATGCCTCCGGAACGCCTTCCTGGGAAGGTGTTCCGGTCCCGTCCCACCGGGAGGAGACCCCGGGGAAGACCTAGGACACGCTGGAGGGACTATGTCTCCCGGCTGGCCTGGGAACGCCTCGGTGTCCCCCCGGAAGAGCTAGAGGAAGTGTCTGGGGAGAGGGAAGTCTGGGCATCCCTGCTTAGACTGCTGCCCCCGCGACCCGGCCCCGGATAAGCGGGAGAAGATGGATGGATGGAAATTTTCCTTCTTCAATCAATCAATCAAATGTATTTATAAAGCCCTTTTTACATCAGCAGTTGTAACAAAGTGCTTTTACAAAACACCCGGCCTTAAACCCCAATGAGCAAACCACAGTAGTGTTGAATTTCAGTGGCTAGGAAAAACTCCCTAAGAAGGCTAAAATTTAGAAAGAAACCTAGAGAGGATCCAATCTCTCCAATACACTCTCTCCCTCTTTTTGAGCAAAGACACCTGTTTGTTATTATTACTCTTACCTGTGTTCCTGATTACTGTCCCCATTTAAGAGTGCGTTGGATCTCACTGCCACAGCAAGCCTGTTGAGATCCATGCCTGGACATGACAGTCACTCAGGACCTTGAGTGTGCCTGAGGTGCAATGCAGAGAGAATACCATGGGACTCAAAATAGGTGTATTTTTAACAGGCTCTCAAAAACTATAGATACATTTGGCAGGGCAAGATCGAAGATTGCCCAATAACAATTTGGGCCTAGACTTTCGTCCCCTTTTGAAGAGGGAAATGACAGCCACGGCTTTCCAACCTAGAGGAATTGCAGTCAATTTTATTGAGAGGTTGAATAGGTAGATGATAGTGACTGCACTGAAAGAGGCAGATTACTTTAAAAAGCAAAGGTCCAGATCATCAGATTACCAACCCAGCAGATTTCAAAGGTTCTAAATGTTGGAGCTATGTCCAAACCTCATTAACTTGAACTGGATGAAAGGAGAAATGGTGAGTTTGGGAAGAAAGCTCTACATGGAATAGGAGCATCAGTGTTGGCCTCAGGAAAAGGCATATTAGATTTAAATGCTTGTCCAGCCAAAGCAAAATGATTATTAAGGCGCTCAATCATTTGGGCTATTCAGAGGTAAAAATGTTTGGGACTTTCAGTATTGTAGGCAGCTCAGGAGTTATTTTTATTTTCCATTGATTTTAGAGAGTCCTGCTAGTTAGGTGGTAAACCAGGAGCCATATAGATAAAGAGTACAAGACTGATTCGGTGCCATTCTACAGAGGCCAGATCATGTAGGAAAGCCTGTTCACTGAAGTGTTTAAACAAACATTTGACAATAATTAGCGTTTGACAATTGCAAACACAGACAATGATAAAATGACCACCAAGGTCTTTTTTTTTTTTACCAAAACCACAGAGGTGTAGTTTGTAAGAATATTTGTGACAAAAATATCAATGAGCGTGCTCTAGTTCATAGTCTTAAGGTTGTGTCTGGTGGGTTCATATATCATGTCAGAGTGATTTAGGGGATCCAGTGGTGGTCGGATGGTAAATGTTTTAATTTGTGCTGCACTGAATAGACCTCACAAGGAGCAGGAGTGCTGGTAGGACAATTGCTCCTTCCTACAGTATAAGGTTCCTGGTCACCTGTGAGACCAGATCACACACATGGTAAGGTCGTCCTCTCTGGCCAGGTACACGGATGGGGCTTCTATGAGTTCGCCAGGTGCAGCTTCCTTCTCTTGTGGCTTCAGGTTGCTGTTAGCAAGGTCCAGCAGGGCCCGGAATCTGGGCCTGTCACATCCCAGGAGGAGGGACATCAGCAGTCCTTCCACCACTCTTGGCATCGCCTTCCAGTCTCCGGGGGAGTGGCAATGCCAACAGGCATCACAGGGCAGCATCGGCGGGTGGAGTGGCTCCGATCCCACGGACAAGGCAGCCTCTACCCACTCGCCCAGATCCACTAACCCACAGGGGCTGACCGGGGTCCCCATTGTCTCCTTCTCCTAGGCCAGGAAGTGAATTTGTCCACTGTCACTCGGTTGATTATTTGCTGGGTGGTGAGGTACTCCACCAGCCTGTGTAGATGGGCCAACTGGGAGTGGGTGTGGTGCCATGTGTGAAACCTCCGGCCATGGGACTGGGGACAGGCCTGCCAGGGTAGGAACAACTCCAGAATCCGGGCCCACTTGTCAGACTTCCAGCCCTCTCTCTTTGCCACCAGCACAAAGCCACAGAGTTACATTTTGATGGCATCGTGGGTTGAGCTTAGTGAACAGAGGTCTAACGGTGGTCACTGGAGACACTGGAGCCTGGATTTTGGGCGTCCAGTTTCAGGGGGACCTGCCTGAGTGAAGCGGACAGCTGGACGGTTAGCTGGTGTTGCTGGATGGCCACCTGGGCCAGCTGGCAATAGGCCTCCCCATCGCTAAGCGACATGTGCTCACACACACAACGACGTGCCAAGCAAACTGCACACACAGCGACACAACAGGCGAGGTACATTGCACAAGACTACTCATACTCTCAGGTCTGATAGCAGAGCTCTGCCCGTATCCTCCACCAGTGTAATAGGAAGGCAGAGCCGGAACACAGCCACCAGTAGTATGGGGGATGCCCGAGGGAGATTTATTGATTACACAGAAGCACAAAAAGGGATATGGAAAGAACCTTGGACAGCTTCAGCTGGGCATGACCTCTGGCCTTGTAGGGCAGCGTCTGCAAATCTCTGTGGTAGTTTTGATACACACAAAGACAGCTCCTGTGGGCAATTTTCCAATCAAAGCATGTGAATGCATCCCATAGGTATTTAAAAATGTACAGCTTTTAATTTCTGTTCTCCTGCTTGGTTACAAAAGAACTTGGTCATGTGGAATTTTGGTATAAATACATGTTATAAGTAAAATGTGTTTAGACAACAAACATCCATTTGTATTCATTCACAGGAAGTCACTTTCTGTCAAAGCTCGCTACTGTAATTCGCCAATGGGCTAACTGTATACTGTAGACCTATTGAATTCTGGGTAGTTACACCCCCTGTATAAATTAGTGTGTATGGCAAAAATGCAACCAAAAAATTCGGGAATGTTCACCTTAAATACTGAATGCATTTCTCCTTTTATATCGACCATGTTTTCCATTATTTAATCACTATACATAGTGGCTGATTTCCAACAAAAATCTTTCCCTACAGTGGATAAGGAATGTCTTTTTTTCAACAGTTTAATAAACTGATGCATTTTTATAATGTCATTTTCGAACCTGCTCTCCCTGTCACAGATGAATGGTGTTTAACAATCAATCAAATTTATTTATAAAGCCCTTTTTACAACTGCAGTTGTCACAAAGTGCTTTTACAGAAACACCCGGCCTTAAACCCCAAGGAGCAAACAACAGAAGTGGTAAATTTTTGTGGCTAGGAAAAACACCCTAAGAAGCAGAATTTTAGGAAGAAACCTAGAGAGGACCCAGGCTCAGAGGGGTGACCAGTCCTCTTCTGGCTGTGCCGGGTGAGATATTAAGAGTCCAATTGGAATAATTAATACATTTCTCTGGGCTAAATCCAGAGGCTATTTGATTTTAGACTAGTTCAGAAGTATGACCAGATGGACAAGGACAGGGACAGCAACGGGCCCCCCAAACCAGCTACTCCACAGGTGTGGACCAGGACCTCATGTCCTCCTAAAGTTTAAAACGGGAGGAGACTGGGAAAATTCAGAAAATGCATTCCTCATATCAACAACGATATATAGTGGAGAAGGAGAATTAAGTGGGGAAGGAGAACTGATCCAATCCCCCAGCACAATAGTGGGTCCGGCGACACTGTGGCCCTACCCGGGGGAGGACCCAGACAGGGCTCAACAGGCAGGAAATCAATCCACCCACATTGCCAGGCATCAACCAAAGGGACACCCATCAACCGCAACCACCCTGAATGAGGGCCGAGTATTGCCAGCAGAGTACAGCCCAATTGCACAAGTGTGCAACAGAGAGACAACAACAAGCCAGTGACTCTGCCCCCGAAAGGCATTGGAGGGAGAGCATCCCGGTGGCGACGAGAGCCCACCTGGCAAAACAGCAAGGGTGGACAGTATCAAGCCTTCTGGTCACCTTCACGGACCCAGGCCAGGCTGCACCTAATCATAAACCGTGCTGTAGAGTTTTTAGTAGACACTTGAAAGTTTGCACTGAGTTTGCATTTCTAACCTTAATTGGCAGATCATTCCACAGTAGTCCAGCTCTATGTGAAAAGGTCCTGCCTCCGGCTGTTTGTTTAGAAATTCTAGGTACAATTAAAAGGCCTGCATCTTGTGATTGCCTGCAAGGTAAGTAGGAGCAAGTCCATGTATTGACTAATAGGTTAACATTTTCACAAGTGAGTTTCAAATATTCCTTAAACGACCCCCCCAAAAAAATGCTTCTAAGAGCTGCAAAAGCTGGTTGATGTATAACTGTAGCTATCTAGCAAACGTCAGCTAACCGCTAGCTAACAAAGTGTGACCTGTAATTCCGTGCAGTGAAAATGAATAAACTATATAAAAAGCATAGCGGCGCCCATAACGGGTAACGTAACTTCTAGAAAGTTTTTAACAATGGTTTTGATCGGTTGTCAGCCCTTACAGGAAATGTTAAGATGCTCTATAGTAGTCGCTAATATCATTTGTTTTTGTGTATTAGTGTTGGCTGTCTGTTGGTACCGAAGTAACACTTCTTGTCCTGATTTGAATGCTTTCTACCTGGTTAATATCATAATGTGGTCTAGAAACAATTACAATCAGGAAATAAAGTTATAAACACTGTTTGAGCTAAATGTGAGTAAATAACAGCGCGGTCTGACAAGCCATTGTTACGTTACTTGTAGCTAGGCGTGCTAATGGTTCGTTCTAAACAATACGTTCTAATCACACCAGCGTGATCGTACGTTTCAGGGACCACTCTAGCCTGATCACACTGGTGTTATGTACGTACGCGTCAAAGGGTTAACAGTAAAACCTTAAAATCAGGTCACAGTGAGATCTGCTAACAACGCTCTTTCTTTCCTAAAACAAGCAGTTCTGTTTTTCTTGAGTCTAAGAGCAAGAAGTTCTCTGTCATTGTTGTGGAAATTTCTCTAACCAATGTATTCTCACTGATTAAAGTCCCATCCATCCATCCATCCATCATCTTCCGCTTATCCGGGGCCGGGTCGTGGGGGAAGCAGTCTAAGCAGAGATGCCCAGACTTCCCTCTCCCCAGACACTTCCTCCAGCTCTTCGTGGGGACACCGAGGCATTCCCAGGCCAGCCGGGAGACATAGTCCCTCTAGCGTGTCCTAGGTCTTCCCCGGGGTCTCCTCCCGGTGGGACGGGACCGGAACGCCTTCCCAGGAAGGCGTAAAGAGTTAGAGGCAGTTTTTTCTATTTCTACACTAACATAATCCTTGCCTGACATTTGCGTCAGAAGCCGAGCCTCTAACTCTTTACCTGAAATGTCTTTACCTGAAGACGATAGCTCTCCTCCGTGTTGTAGCTACAACAATTACACTGATAAGGCATTTTAATGATACTTAGTGTCGGGTGAGTAGTTCTGTTAATTATGTCCAAAAAGAGTCTCGGTGTAGTAAAGTTGGGTAAGAGGTCAACAGATTAAAAATATTGCGTTGGTAAACACTTAAAGTGGAATTTGACCAATTAGTTTATATAGAGTAAATTCAAAAAAAGTTTGGCAGGTATAGCCAGGTAGGTAACAGCAGGCAGCGTACAGCACTACAAGCTCCACCAGCCCACCACCTCCAAACAGTTCAGTAGCTTATTCCTTCTATTTAAATGTTGAATTTGCAGCAGATGTCTCCTACAGTAGTCTTCTTGCTATGAAGATATAGTACAGTAGTAGAGTAGCACTACACACAAAAAATGAAAAATGTATTTAGTACACTATAGTTTGACATTATTTTGTCATAATTTAGGCACATTTAAAGAATAGTTTGATTGTCAGCATCATGGTTTCTTGAGACTGATTATGCCACTTCAGGGTCCATCAGGGCTGTCAGCGTCATGGTTTCTTGAGACTGATTATGCCACTTCAGGGTCCATCAGGGCTGTCAGCATTTCCAATGGTTTGAGCCTGTGAAAGAATGCCACTCTCATGTCATTGTCAGACAAGGTGGTGATGTCTTTGACACTTTTCTGTGGTTGGCCTTTTCTGTGAATGCCTGCCGCAGGCAACACTCAACCATGTCATAACTGGAGTCTCAGTTAATGGTGACATTATTGGTTCTCCGAATAGGAACTGCATTACTGTTGTGAAAAATGCCACAACTATTTATCTCACTTAAATTGTCTGTAAATCTGTAAATTTTTCACACCACATTTAGAATTGCCATATGTCATGCATTTACATTGATTGCACCCCTATACATTCCACTTGTATATACACTGAACAAAATTATAAACGCAACACTTGTTTTTGCCCCCATTTATCATGAGCTGAACTCAAAGATCTAAGACTTTCTCTATGTACACAAAAAGCCTATTTCTCACAAATATTGTTCACAAATCTGTCTAAATCTGTGTTATTGAGCACTTCTCCTTTGCCGAGATAATCCATCCACCTCACAGGTGTGGCATATCAAGATGCTGATTAGACAGCATGATTATTACACAGGTGTGCCTTAGAATGGCCACAATAAAATGTCATCACACAGCACAATGCCACAAGTGTTGCAAGTTTTGAGGGAGCATGCAATTGGCATGCTGACTGCAGGAATGTCCACCAGAGATGTTGCCCGTGAATTGAATGTTCATTTCTCTACCATAAGCCGTCTCCAAAGGCGTTTCAGAGAATTTGGCAGTACATCCAACCGGCCTCACAACTGCAGACCACTTGTAACCACACCAGCCCACGACGTACACATCCAGAATCTTCACCTCCAAGATCATCTGAGACCAGCCACCCGGACAGCTGCTGCAACAATTGGTTTGCATAACCAAAGAATTTCTGCACAAACTATCAGAAACCGTCTCAGGGAAGCTCATCTCCAATGCTCGTCGTGCCTGCAGTTCGCCGTTCTAACCGACTTGAGTGGGCAAATGCTCACATTCGATGGTGTCTGGCACTTTGGAGAGGTGTTCTCTTAAAGGATGAATCCCGGTTTTCACTGTACAGGGCAGATGGCAGACAGCGTGTATGGCGTTGTGTGGGTGAGCGGTTTGCTGATGTCAATGTTGTGGATCGAGTGGCCCATGGTGGCAGTGGGGTTATGGTATGGGCAGGCGTGCGTTGTGGACAACGAACACCAGTGCATTTTATTGATGGCATTTTGAATGCACAGAGATACCATGACGAGATCCTGAAGCCCATTGTTGTGCCATTCATCCACGACCATCACATCATGTTGCAGCATGATAATGCACGGCCCCATGTTGCAGGGATCTGTACACCATTCCTATAAGCTGAAAACATCCCAGTTCTTGCATGGCCAGCATACTCACAGGACATGTCACCCATTGAGCGTTTGGGATGCTCTGGATCGGCGTATACGGTGTATCAGGGTGTTCCAGGTCCTGCCAATATCCAGCAACATCGCACAGCCATTGAAGAGGAGTGGACCAACATTCCACAGGCCACAATCAACAACCTGATCAACTCTATGCGAAGGAGATGTGTTGCACTGCGTGAGGCAAATGGTGGTCATACCAGATACTGACTGGTTTTTGGACCCCCCCGGACCCCCCCAATACAGTGAAACTGCACATTTTAGTGGCCTTTTATTGTGGCCAATCTAAGGCACACCTGTGTAATAATCATGCTGTCTAATCAGCATCTTGATATGCCACACCTATGAGGTGGATGGATTATCTCAGCAAAGGAGAAGTGCTCACTAACACAGATTTAGACAGATTTGTGAACAATTTTTGAGAGAAATAGGTCTTTTGTGTACATAGAGAAAGTCTTAGACCTTTGAGTTCAGCTCATGAAAAATGGGAGCAAAAACAAAAGTGTTGCATTTATAATTTTGTTCAGTGTACATATACTTGTAAAAGAAATTCTGCACTCCTCTATTTGCACTTCTCGTTAGAGGCAAACTGCATTTCGTATTGTACTGAATCTGAATAAAATAAAATAAAAAAGACCCCACGTTTTGGATTATCCCAAGAAAGAGGGACCTTTGGTTCACTGCCATAGCTTTATGTGATACTACCAGGATTACATAGGCAAATCATCTTATTTGGTGGCACAAGTCCAGGTTAACTGACAACAGAATTCTCCTGGCATCATCTGTGTCATTGTGTCAAGCCTCTTGAGTTTCCAGTCTGACAGTCTCCTTAACTGCTTCTGCCAGATGGGTACTTGTGTGACTCTTATAAACAGAGCATGTCTATAGTATGGTACTTATCTTCCAGCCAGAAGTAATATGATGAGTTGTCACTGTTAAGTAGCCCTGAAATTCCATCCATCTATAGCATCACAACGTGCAGGGGGCAAATTCCTTGTAAACTGCTGAAACACTCGATTCTCAACCAGTGTGCAAATCTGTCGCCATTAACATACCAACACACCGTTTCTGTGAACAATTATGTTTGAATAATTTAGTTATTAATTTAGAAAACAACACAAACCAACATATATTGCAAATACAAATTTATCAGCCTGCCCACACATTTCCCACTCCCAGGAACAGCTTGTAAAAGTATGTTAAAATAGTGATCTCAGTTTGTTAAGGGCTGCCTTGAACATCTGAATATTGTATGTCTTGTTTTAGTTTTGTTACATCCTAGTTCTTGATTGAAAGTCCTTCGTCCTCCCTGTGCCTGTGTACTGCCTCGCACCTGCATTCGACGATGACAGACCACAGCACCAAAGGACACAGCAGCTGAACAGAAGACTGGGGAGAGAGGGCAAATGACTCTTTGGTGGATTGCTCCTCGCAACAGTTTTTTTTGGAGGGGAAAATGGAGGGTGCAGTGAGGGGGTTTGTCACTCACAGGGAGAGCCCACAGCTTTAGGATGCAATGGCTTTCTGCCTCCAATGCAGTTTTTGGGAGGAGAACAGCGACAGTGAGGTCCAGTTCTGGCCCATTGGCCGGTTGTTGGTTCTGGAGCTGCGTCTCAACCGGTCCTTCCTGTCTGTTCTTTTTGGGGCCACATCCACCTCTGGTCAGCCAACAGTATCTTGTATACATCTGGCTCCTCATTGAACTCTGTGCTGCCCTCCCTTCAAAGTAGCCTCAACATACCACACACAATTCTTGATCTCCAATGACTCCTTAACTCCAGGAAAACAAAATGTATGCTCTTTGGACATTCTCACTGTAGATGGAAATCAGTCAAGGTATGTCCGTACCTATATGTACCTTGGTATTTCATTAGATTGTTCACTCTCTTTCAATCACCTACCTCCAGCCTATAGTCAAAGGGGTTTCTTATTTTGCATTATTCACCTCCATAAATTAGACTTAGTTCTCCACAATGCCCTTTGCCACACAGGGGTGCCTATAAATCGAGTATCTAGGTACAACATGCTGGTTTTGTGTGCCTATACAATGAGCTACTCCCTTCTAACAAAACATTAATTTCCTTATATGGTAAAAACGATTTCCTTTACTCACAGTCCACTTCCCTTAATCCTATTCTTTACAATGGATTGGAAACTTTTCACAGCATACTTAATGGTAACAATATAGAAACTAATAACAGAAAACAAAAGTGAAGAAAAACACCAATGCCAGCTTTTTATAGAGCAGTAGTAATAGCAACAAATTATCATACTTTCTAATGTCCAAATTTTCACCACAGTAACCTGTTTTCCTTTCATCGGAAGTCTGAGAATCTCATCCCAGCAGTGAAACAACCCAGGTTTGGCTGTACTTTCAGCCAATTATCCCTCATTCTCAAACAATATACAAGGATTTAGTCAAGTATGGAGTCACAATTCTCTGTAGAGATCTACCTCCTCCATTTCTTACTCTTGTTCTCCCAGTACCTCTCCCTGATGTGGTCATCCATTGTTCCAAAACACAAGTGAGCTAACCTGTGGCCCTTTTTATTCATGCAAACATCCTGATTGCTTGTTCACTAACTGTGGTTGTTAGTCTTTACACCACAAGAACTGTCTTGAGAATGTTACAATTGCAATCATTTGTTTAGTTTAGTTTTTGAACTGCAATATTTATTACATAACAACATGGTGACAATGCTTGGCAAAGAATCCTGTGTTCAGGGTTTGGCAAAAAGGTTTAGAAATGTGTGAGAAAACTGGTGAAAAGTGATTATGGGTTAGGGTTGATAGTCGGGAGTACTTTGGCTTTATGATCAGTGATGTCTTGAGCCATCAGTGATGGTCACTTGAATCCCTCAGAGATGTGGTTCATACAAACAGGGCAGCACTGAGCCCTGAACAATTACAGATGAGAATGATTAAAAATGGGAAACACAACAGAACAGAATTGCTCTCTGAAGGTGACCCCCAAGCTGATCTCTCTTCTAATTCTCTTGACTTTACTTCAGCATTACGATCCATTTTCCAGACAGGGAAATGAGCAATAAGGAGAGCATGTGTATTTACTGTCAGGACTCTTTCTCTCATCAGATATTAGTTCACTTGTCTCACTCAGAGGACATTTGTTTCAGTGTTCTCCTAGCCAAATGAAAGGATAGTGAGAAACGGATAAAGAGAGGGGGGAGGAAGAGAGATGCCTCCACCACACCAACAGGGTTGTTATGCCAAATGGCATGCAGCCTCATCTGGATGCATGCGAAGGAGAACTTTCCTTCATGTTGTGTTGTGTCGTCTATGCATACAATTTGATATTTACAGAACAATGCAACTGCCTCCGCAACACAATGTTGCAAAGCAAACGTAACTTTCCACTGGAAATAAACATACATATGGTGTACCTAAACACAATGATGCTTTAGGTGTGTGTGTGTGTGTGTGTGTCAGTGAGCATGAAAGACAATCTCAAGAGGACAGGCTCCTGTCCCACTGTTTGGCGCATAATGAGGCAACTTCAGCCTTTCTTTTTCACCCTCACACGCTTTCCACATTTGCTATATCCATTTGTCTTGCACTCCATTCTTTTATCTCTCTGTCACTATGACTGCTTTTATCTCAGTAGCTTCCGGCACATTCCCTAACTCTGTCCTTATCCCGCTGTCTCTCTCCATCTCTCCCCTTTTTATTTTCATCTTTTTCTTCAATACACGCAGCACCTGTGTATGAATGATTTCCAATTATGTATGTCTTCCAGACACTTTACTTTCTCCAGTTCTTGTTCATACAAGCGTTTCCCTATCTTTCTGATATGTCGGTCCTTTGTATCTGGTCTATCTGCTCTGTCGTGCAGCTAACACACCTTGTTCCATCTTCACCTTCACTATCCCTCATCGCCCATTAGCCTGCTCTCCCCCCTTCTGACTTGCACCCAACCCTCCTCTCTCCCTATAGAATATGTCCTTTTCTTCCTCTGTTAACTGCAATTAAGGGCAAGCCTGATGTGGAGGGCTTGATGGTCCATCATAACATGAAAACAAAGGAGCCTGTTCCTAAGTGTGTGTTTGTGAGAGAGACAGAGGTGAATTAAATATTCAGTAGTTATTTCTTATCCAAGCAGTGGTCAGAAGGTGACATGCCAGGAGAGTACAAAGTTACAGGTCACTGATAAGCTGTGTGTGAGTTTGTGTGAGATCCTGGTTATGCTTTACACCAGGGGTATTCAAATCTTGCCCTCCAAGCCAGTTCCACTCCACATTTTTTCATTGCAACCCTCTAATCAGGGACCTATTCAGGCTTAAGACACCAGGTGGGTCCAATTAATGATGAGGTAGAACAGAAAACCAGCAGGCTATGGAATAATTCTATTTGCGACTTAAGGATTCTCATAAAGGTTATGGTAAAACATAGTTTTGTAATTAGTTTAGGAACTCAGACCATACTATATATACAGTGGATATATAAAGTCTATACACCCCTGTTAAAATGGCAGGTTCTTGTGATGTAAAAGAATGAGACAAAGATAAATCATGTCAGAACTTTTTCCACCTTTAATGTGAAAAATTCAATTGAAAAACAAACTGAAATTGAAAAACAAACTCACAATATCCTGGTTGCATAAGTGTGCACACCCTTAAACTAACACTTTGTTGAAGCACCTTTTGATTTTATTACAGCCCTCAGTCTTTTTGGGTAGGAGTCTTTAATATGGCACATCTTGACATGGCAATATTTGCCCACTCTTCTTTGCAAAAGCACTCCAAATCTGTCAGATTGCGAGGACATCTCCTGTGCACAGCCCTCTTGAGATCACCCCACAGATGTTCAATTGGATTCAGGTCTGGTCTCTGGTTGGGCCATTCCAAAATATTGATCTTCTTCTGGTGAAGCCATGCTTTTGTGGATTTGGATGTGTGCTCTAGGCTGTTGTCTTGCTGAAAGGTGAACTTCATCTTCAGCTTTCTTACGGACGCCTGAAAGTTTTGTGACAAAATTGCCTGGTATTTGGAACTTTTCATAATTCCCTCCACCCTGACTATGGCCCCGGTTCCAGCAGCAGAAAAACAGCCCCAAAGCATGATGCTGCCACCACCATTGCTTCACTGTGGATATGGTGTTCTTTGGGTGATGTGCAGTTTGTTTTTGCTAACTTCAGCTGGGCTTGGATGTTTTTATTTGTAAGAAAAGGCTTCTTTCTGGCCACCCTACCCCACAGCCCATTCATATGAAGAATACAGAGATTGTTGTCACATGTAGCACACAGCCAGTACTTGCCCGAAATTCCTGCAGTTCCCTTAATGTTGCTGTAGGCCTTTTGGAAGCCTGCCTGACCAGTTTTCTTCTTGTCTTTTCATACATTTTGGAGGGACGTCCAGTTCTTGGTAATGTCTCTGTTGTCCCATATTTTTTTCCACATGATGACTGTCTTTACTGTGTTCCATGGTATATCTAATGCTTTGGAAATTATTTTGTACCCTTCTCCTGACTGATATCTTTCAACAATGAGATCCCTCTGATGGTTTGGAAGCTCTCTGTGGACCATGGCTTTTGCCCTGAGATGCAACTAAGAAATTGACAGCAAAATCAACTGAACTTTATTTGTGATTAATCAGAGTCATTTTAAATGATGGCACGTGTGTAATAACCTATATTTCACATGAGCTTGAATGTGATTGTTTAATTCTGAAGACAGCCACATCCCCAGTTATAAGAGGGTGTGCACACTTATGTAACCAGGTTTTTATTTTTCATTTTTCCCCCTCAAAGATTTCAGGTTGTTTTTCAATTGAATTGTTCACATTATAGTTCACATTAAAAGTGGAAAAAGTTCAGACATGATTTATCTTTGTCTCATTCATTTACACCTCTGTGAAAAACCTGGCATTTTCACAGGGAGTGTAGAATTTTTATATGCACTGTACACCAATCAGCCATGACATTATGACCACCTGGCTAATATTGTGTAGGTCCCCCTTTTGCTGTCAAAACAGCCCTGACCTGTCAAGGCATGGACTTCACAAAGTGTGCTGTGGTATTTGGCACCAAGACATTAGCAGCAGATCCTCCAAGTCCTGTAAGCATCCGCCGGCTTGCCTCCTTCCCATAGTGCATCGGGGTGCCATGTGTTCTCCAGGTAAGCAACACACACACACCAGGTCCTCCACGTGATGCCCATTGTAGGAGCTTTCAGCAGTGGTCACAGGAGTCAGCATGGGCACCCTGAGTGGTCTGCAGCTATGCAGCCCCATACGCAGTGTTCTGACACCTTTCCTTTAGCACCAGCTCAACAATTTGAGCTACAGTAGCTCATCTGTTAGCTCGGACCACATGGGCTGAACTGAAAAGATGGGTTGAAAATTAGAAGGATTACACGACTCCATCTCTTTGAATTACAGGGCTGACAAGGATGACAGGACTCCATCTCTTTGAATTACAGGGCTGACAGGATTCCATCTACTTGAATTACAGTGCTGACAGGAATGACATGACTCCATCTCTTTGAATTACAGGGCTAACAGGACTCCATCTCTTTGGATTACAGGGCTAACAGGACTCCATCTCTTTGGATTACAGGGCTGACAGTAATGACAGGACTCCATCACTTTGAATTATAGGCTGACTGGAATGACAGGACTCCATCACTTTGAATTATAGGCTGACTGGAATGACAGGACTCCATCTCTTTGAATTACAGGGCTAACAGGACTCCATCTCTGGATTACAGGGCTAACAGGACTCCATCTCTTTGGATTACAGGGCTGACAGTAATGACAGGACTCCATCACTTTGAATTATAGGCTGACTGGAATGACAGGACTCCATCTCTTTGAATTACAGGGCTGACAGGGGTGACAGAACTTCATCTCTTTGAATTACAGGGCTGACAGGGGTGACAGAACTTCATCTCTTTGAATTACAGGGCTGACAGGGGTGACAGAACTTCATCTCTTTGAATTACAGAGCTGACAGGGGTGACAGAACTTCATCTCTTTGAATTACAGAGCTGACAGGGGTGACAGAACTTCATCTCTTTGAATTACAGAGCTGACAGGAATCATAGGACTTCGTCTCTTTGAATTGCAGGGCTGACTTGGATGACTCTCACTCTTTGAATTCCATGGCTGACAGGACTCCAACTCTTTGAATTCCATGGCTGACAGGACTCCAACTCTTTGAATTCCAGGGCTGACAGGACTCCATCTCTTTGAATTATAGGGCTGACAGGGACGACTGGATAATTAAAGCTCCCTCATCCCAGTGCTCTCCTGATGCTATGGTTCTCTGTAATGGGATTGTCAGTTTACACTATTTAACGGACCTATTCATAATCACCTCTGTGTAAGACAACTGATTAAATAGCAAATGTTTATATGGATATGCATCCTTTATGACAGGAACATTTCAGAATGTACTTCATATCTTTATCATTTAAAAATAAATATTCCCTATTTTACCACAACATTATTTAAAGAATGATTATGATCAAACCTCGAACATAAGATAACCATAAAGGTTTATAAATATATCAATGTTTTCATCCAATCTAGAGTATTTTTGCCTGTAGGACAGGATCATATTCATCCCAGATTGTGTACTTTGTCAATTCTCATATTATGTGATGTTCTGTTCTACCATGGGTACATTTCCTCCAAAGCATCCAAGCAAACCTCTAACTACACTGTTAGATTAGTGTCCCTCAGAGAGAGTGAGAGAGAGAGAAAGACTGGCAGATGCCAGGTGACAGAAATGTCATTTGAAAGCCTCTGTTGAGTGACTGATGCAGTGGTACATTATCAAACAGAGCCATTTGGATGAGCTTATCTCAGTTGATACATATGGGACACAGCCCCATCCACTGATCTATGCAGGGCATGATGGAGAGATGGAGGAAATATGCGAGCAAAAAGAGAAGAGGAAGGTAATGAAAGGATGCAAAAAAGCAAGTAATAGAGGAATGCGGAATGGAGAAGGCAGAGGGATGCAGGAAAGAGAAGATGGAGGGAAGGAGAAGGTTGAGGGATAAAGAAGGGAGATGGTGGAGGGATGCAGAAGGAAGGAGATGATGGGGGGATTTAGGACGGGTGTTGAAGGGGAGGGATGTTGGAGATGGAAGGTCGAAGAAAAGAGAAAGTGGAGGGATGAAAGAGAGAGGAGATGGAGATATGCAGGAAGAGGAAGGAGATGGAGATATGCAGGAAGAGGAAGGAGATTGAGATATGCAGGAAGAGGAAGGAGATGGAGATATGCAGGAAGAGGAAGGAGATGGAGATATGCAGGAAGAGGAAGGAGATGGAGATATGCAGGAAGAGGAAGGAGATTGAGATATGCAGGAAGAGGAAGGAGATTGAGATATGCAGGAAGAGGAAGGAGATTGAGGGATGGAGGAATAGGGAGGAGATGGAGGGATGGAGGAATAGGGAGGAGATGGAGGGATGTACTGTAGCAAGGAGGACAGGGGTTAGAGAACAGAGTGATGGTATACAGGACAACATGTGTCTCCTGGACTAACTCACTGGATGCAAAGCAAAGCCAGGCTTTACCCAAAACTATTTACTACTTCATCACATCGTGCCAGGCTTTACCCAAAACTATTTACTACTTCATCACATGGCGCCAGGCTTTACCCAAAACTATTTACTACTTCATCACATGGCGCCAGGCTTTACCCAAAACGATTTACTACTTCATCACATGGCGCCAGGCTTTACCCAAAACTATTTACTACTTCATCACATGGCGCCAGGCTTTACCCAAAACTATTTACTACTTCATCACATGGTGCCAGGCTTTACCCAAAACTATTTACAGTAGGGAGAACAAGTATTTGATACACTGTCAATTTTGCATGTTTTCCCACTTACAAAGCATGTAGAAGTCTGTAATTTTTATCATAGGTGCTGGGCAATACGGACTTTCAGCTCCCTCCAAAGTTTTTCTATTGGGTTCAGGTCTGGAGACTGGCTAGGCCACTCCAGGACCATGAGATGCTTCTTACTTGCCACTCCGTAGTTGCCCTGGCTGTGTTTCGGGTCGTTGTCATGCAGGAAGACTCAGCCACAACTCATCTTCAATGCTCTTACTGAGGGAAGATCTCGCGATACATGGCCCCATACATCCTCCCCTCAATACGGTGCAGTCGTCCTGTCCCCATTGCAGAAAAGCATCCCCAAAGAATGATGTTTCTACCTCCATGCTTCACGGTTGGGATCGTGTTCTTGGGGTTGTACTCATCCTTCTTCTTCCTCCAAACATGGCGAGTGGAGTTTAGACCAAAAAGCTGTATTTTTGTCTCATCAGACCACATGACCTTCTCCCATTCCACCTCTGGATCATCCAGAGGGTCATTGGCACACTTCAGATGGGCGTGGACATGCGCTGGCTTGATCAGGGGGACCTTGCGTGCGCTGCAGGATTTTAATCCATGACGGCGTAGTGTGTTACTAATGGTTTTCTTTGAGACTGTGGTCCCAGCTCTCTTCAGGTCATTGACCAGGTCCTGCCGTGTAGTTCTGGGCTGATCCCTCACCTTCCTCATGATCATTGATGCCCCACGAGGTGAGATCTTGCATGGAGCCCCAGACTGAGGGAGATTGACCGTCATCTTGGACTGTAATAATTGCACCAAAAGCTGTTGCCTTTTCACCAAGCTGCTTGCCTATTGTCCTGTAGCCCATCCCAGCCTTGTGCAGGTCTACAATTTTATCCCTGATTTTATCCCAGAGGATAAACTCTCTACAGAAGATGAAATCATCTCAGGGAGGGAAACAGCGCCCCCTTTTCCCCTGTATGTGTATGTAATGTACCTGGTCAAAAAGAGAATGACATGCTGCAATCTGTAACATTTCAATGATTGACACCGGTGAGGATTTGGCTTCCCTTGATGTTTTAAATGTTTTTTAAAAATTAGTCAATTTGAATTGATATGAGCACCACTGTAGGTAATTGGAACAAGAATATCACCCTGAACTTGCATTTGGTATCACAACATCACAACTTTTGGTATGTTGACTGTTACATTGAGTTGTACCTCTTATGGCTAGCTAACTAAAATCATTCCTTTTCTAATATTACCATGGATGGTGATAAGGTTTTAGTGTTACTTTATTCTCTGTTCTGGCCAGTGATTAAATTCTTAGTCTACACTCACCAAAAGGATTATTAGGAACACCATACTAATACTGTGTTTGACCCCCTTTTGCCTTCAGAACTGCCTTAATTCTACATGGCATTGATTCAACAAGGTGCTGAAAGCATTCTTTAGAAATGTTGGCCCATATTGATAGAATAGCATCTTGCAGTTGATGGAGATTTGTGGGATGCACATCCAGGGCACGAAGCGCCCGTTCCACCACATCCCAAAGATGCTCTATTGGGTTGAGATCTGGTGACTGTGGGGGCCATTTAAGTACAGTGAACTCATTGTCATGTTCAAAAAACCAATTTGAAATGATTCGAGCTTTGTGACATGGTGCATTATCCAGCTGGAAATAGCCATCAGAGGATGGCTACATGGTGGTCATAAAGGGATGGACATGGTCAGAAACAATGCTCAGGTAGGCCGTACAACATCTGCTGTTGTAGCCCATCCGCCTCAAGGTTGTGCGTGTTGTGGCTTCACAAATGCTTTGCTGCATACCTCGGTTGTAACAAGTGGTTATTTCAGTCAAAGTTGCTCTTCTATCAGCTTGAATCAGTCGGCCCATTCTCCTCTGACCTCTAGCATCAACAAGGAATTTTTGCCCACAGGACTGCCGCATACTGGATGTTTTTTCCTTTTCACACCATTCTTTGTAAACCCTAGAAATGGTTGTGCGTGAAAATCCCAGTAACTGAGCAGATTGTGAAATACTCAGACCGGCCCGTCTGGCACCAACAACCATGCCATGCTCAAAATTGCTTAAATCAACTTTCTTTCCCATTCTGACATTCAGTTTGGAGTTCAGGAGATTGTCTTGACCAGGACCACACCCCTAAATGCATTGAAGCAACTGCCATGTGATTGGTTGATCAGATAATTGCATTAATGAGAAATTTAACAGGTGTTCCTAATAATCCTTTAGGTGAGTGTACATTGTGCACCTGGCCTGAGAGCAAAGAAGCCCCAAATGAACTTAGTTACTTTAAATTAGGAGGCTCAACATTGCCATAAAAGGAATATAAGTTAGCTATCGGCATTTGTCCAGGTAACATTAGTCTTGTTTAGGACAACAAAAACTAAAAACATTGTATGAAAGAGCTATATTTCGCAAGTTGGTTGAAATGAAAATACATGAAAAATTATATATATTTTTGACTCAAACTACTTACAATTATATTGTGCAAGTAGTTTGAGTCAAAAATAGTTTTCTAATGGCTTGTCATAGTTATTATTATCCTTAGGGTGAGCTGAAACCAAAAAATGTATGTTCCCTATCATCTGCTGCTAAACTTAATCCTAACCTTAACCTAACCCTAATCTTAGCATCAAAAACTTTACTTTCATGCCTAAATGTCAACTTTCCCTAACATATAATGCTAACCTACAATGCCTAAACCTAAAAATAATTCAATTTCTAACATGATGTCAAATTACATTTCCCTATGGGGACCATGATTTGTCAGATTTTACTATCTTTGTGGAGATTTGGGATCCACACACAAACATACATCTCAATAGCCTACTATGGACAGCTATTGGCATGTTGAACGTATCACTCACTAAAACCATATTCATCCAGGGTCTCCATATTTCCAACTGTGGGCTGACATTTTTGTCCATATCATAACATGGCAAAAAGCAGGGGACCCTGGATATATTATGTCTGAGAGGGAAACACTGAACCTGCTGATTTGTCTGTATTGTTTCTACAGATTACAGAAAGGCCTCTGTTAAATGTTGTCTTCTCATAGGAGCTACAATGCAAACAACACAGTTACCATAACATGTGTCGGTATGATATTTTTCCTGGCTTTGCTTCCGAAGTGAACTGTACCCATGCACTGAAACTGCCCCCAGTTTGGACACAGAGGGTACAAAAAACTATTAACAGCTCAGGTTGCCCGACTAGATAACTAAAGGTGAGGAAGACAGTTACACCTAGGGTTCCTCCTGCATGGAGAATTTTGGATTTCCTGCTTATTCCCTTCTCATGTTTTCTTCTGGATATCAAGAAAACATTTTGCAACCATGAACACACATCTGAACACTCCTTTTTCTATTAACTGAGATAACTGATGTAGCTCACCCAGTGTATTGAGAAATACACTGGGTGAGCTGTCTCAAAGTCCTTAAGTCTCCTTAAGGCTTGTCTCCTTAAGCCCTTTCTCCTTAAGGCTTGTCTCCATGAGTCTTGTCTTGTCACCAATCAATAGAGCCTGGTAGAAGATATTCAATATGACACCAGTGTCATCACATGCTGTAACAAGAGTCTAACTCAAAATGTATGTATAAAATAAAATAAACAGTCCATGCATATATGAAATTCTCCTACACATCTTCTTTTCCAGAAATTCATTAAAATGTGTACAAAGACTTTTTGAAAAGTTTTCCTCTTCCTATAAAATTCACTGCTGAATAATAAGTCCCTTAACAAATGATACTTCATCAATTTCAAAACTGCACAAAGCAACAACGGACGTGAGGAATAATGTCTGTTACTGCAGTGTTATTAGTTGATTTCTAAGCTACTGTACCTGTCAATATTACAGGTACAATTGAAAAAATATGAATTGCCCCTTGCACTTGCATTTGCCCAATCGCACAACAATCAATTTCCCACTTGTACAAACATTATACTTAATACTTGTACATTTTCTTCCCTCCCCTATTTGCCTTCATTTCACATTTATAATTGCCATTTGTACATTATTTGCCTTCATTGCACATCAATACCTTACACTTATAAAATACACCATACTTAATATTTGTAAATTTGCTGCCCTCTTCTATATGCACTTCTGGTTAAATGCTAACTGCATTTCGTTGTACTGTACTCGTTCTATTCAATGACAATAAGGTTGAATCTAATGTAAAAACAAATATGTGATTGCATCAGGACTCCCGAACACTTTGGAACATGCCTTTTTATGTGTGTTTAGCTAGCTATGAATAACCATTTCATCTGATCATCTCCACAAACCCGTCACAGTATCTGCAGGAGAAGATATGCCGTAGTTTCATGTATTTAGTAAAGAAGCATCAAAGCAGTCCTTAAACCTAGGCAGGTATGCAAATGGCATGTTCAAGACAAGAATGTGTGGAGAAAACAATCCATCTATCGCTAACTAACTTATTCACGCTGAGTGACAAATGAGGCTGCAGAGAATCAGTCACGCTTTGGGGCCTGTAATTAAAAGTTGCAGCTAAGAAACATTTTGATAGGGTGCTTACTGGGGTGTAGAGAAAGTGTGCGTATGCACCCCCACGCACACATAAACGTTTATCAGACTTTATTTCTATCATGTCTGAGCATACCTGGCCATCCTAAACATAAACGTCCTATGCAATCCTAAACATACTTGGTTTTCTTACTGGTTCCATTTCATCACATGGTTTTATGAAGAACCAATAATCCAATGTCCAATCACGTGTTTATATAAAGAATCATTCATCAACTGTCAAATCACATGGTTATGTAAAGAATCATTCATCAAATGTCCAATCACATGGTTATATAAAGATTCATTTATCAAATGTCCAATCACATGGTTATATACTATAAAGAACCATTCATCAAATGTCCAATCACATGGTTATATACTATAAAGAACCATTCATCAAATGTCCAATCACATGGTTATACTGTAAAGAATCATTAATCAAATGTCCAATCACATGGTTATGTAAAGAACAATTCATCAAATGTCTCATCACATGGTTATATAAAGAACCATTCATCAAATATCCAATCACATGGTTATATACTGTAAAGAATCATTCGTCAAATATCCAATCACATGGTTATATAAAGAACCATTCATCAAATGTTCAATCACATGGTTATATAAAGAACCATTCATCAAATATCCAATCACATGGTTATACACTGTAAAGAACCATTAATCAAATGTCTAATCACATGGTTATATAAAAAACCATTTATCAAATGTCTTATCACATGGTTATATAAAGAACCATTCATCAAATTTCCAATCACATGGTTATATGAAGAACCATTTATCAAATGTCCAATCACATGGTAAAATAAGAAACATTCATCAAATGTCCAATCACATGGTTATATGAAGAACCATTTATCAAATGTCCAATCACATGGTTAAATAAAGAACCATTCATGCAGTAAAGATCTGGAGGACACATCTGGTTGTGACCAGACGGTAATATACACAACATTTCTTTATTTCCAAATGTATTAATATGGTCCTCCTTCTCCACCTGAATGCAGGTCATTTCTCAGAGACAGTAGGGGAGGTGTAACACCATCTCAGACACAGCTGGGCTCCCTCCTTTATGAACTATTTTGGGATGGTTTGATTGTGGAGACCAGTTAGACATTACGGTCCTCTGAGCACCTGAGAAAGACTTAGGAGTGCATTATAGCTATTATCTCAGGGCTGTCACATAGGGTCATGCTGAGACAGAGTATGATTGTGTGCGTGTGCGTGTGTGTGTGTGTGTGTGTGTGTACATACAAACAGGTTTAACTATTCTGGTGGGGGGAAAAAGGGATAGTGAAACAAGGAACATTGGACATTTAGAAAATATTTCCACTGTCCCAAAAAGGGAACATTTCTATTTTTCTCATAGGAATAAACTGTATGATACAAGTTATGATTGGGGTTAGAATTCAAATTAGCTATAGGGGTTAGGGTAAGGTTTAAGGTTGGGTTTAGATTATAAAATTGTGGGTGTGTTTGTGTGTCGGTGCATACATTCAATCTTCCTGGGAAGTCTAAACGATGGCGTTTTACCGAAGTCTTTCCTAAAACCATTAGATGAATACACACCTTGGGGGTAGCAGACTAACTCCACCCCAGACACACAGAGACAGTATCTCCCCTGATTCAAATGACACAGTTTAATGGGCTACTTATCAAGCCTTGTTTACACCTTGAATTAACATGCAGTCGTTTTCATCTGATTAAGATGACTGAAATTTGTACTCTCTATAGTACACATGACAATCCAATGTCTTCTATCTGCCCACTGTGTCTGAATGATGACTAGATTTCCTGGTTCCTGGTGTATGTAAATAATTCCAACCTGCCTTGGCCCTCTCTTTATGACGTAAGCAGGAAATGAACAAAAAAAGACAACAGTCACACAAGCAACCTATGTGGATGTTTTTACAAAACACAGCTAATGCAGACTTAGACCCTTTTGCACAGTAGCCTAGAAACAGGTTTAAATTACAGAGTGGGCAGCTGAGTGCATTTCTGAATGCTGCAATGGATTTATTCAAACAGGTCTCAATATTTATTTTTTATATTAACGCATGTTTCTTGGTCATAAAATGTACTTGTAGTGAATACTTCTGTAGTTGAGCAAGCACTGTGATATGAGCTGAACGATTGGGCTTGATATGCATCAGAGGACTATTTTAAAGTCTCAGTCCTTTACAGCAATGTCTGCATGGGCGGCAGGAAGTCCAAACAATAATGCATCAGGTCAATTAAATAAGAATCAGGTTCTCTCACTCTTGCAATCACAGTCCTTTTCATTTTCTTTACAATGTTTTAAGTAGCAGACAACTATGATTTATATGCGGCCAGTTTGATTTTGAGGGTGGTACAACCATGATGTCGGACAAATGTACAGGGAGGGTTCCAGCCTGGCGGTCCGAGAAAACAGCGCGTCACAGGAAGATCAACTGGTTCCAATACCCGATCTGACAAGGGGAAGCATCGGTCACTCTGTCCTTGACAGATAAACCCAAATTGCTCACGATCTCCCTGGATAAAAGTCTGCTGAAATGTTTCATATATATGCTCTTGTTACAAGGCCTGTTTACAGTTAAGGATATACCTGCAAGATGTGACTTGAAATTCAAAATACTTTTCTGAGTGTGCATTTCTGTTTTACCCGCATGCAGATCAGTATTTTTTGAACACATTAAATAGATTGCATCCTTAAATTCCTGACAAACACACCCACAAACACGTTGGTTGTGGATCTTGAGCCTTGTGTGTGTCTGTGATCGACGTTTATGTGTCCTAGAAAGTAAGAACATTTGGTTTTGGGCTCAAGGGTTAGGTTTAGGAAAACATGATAATTGGGGGTAGTGTTAGAATTGAGTTGTTTGCCAGACCTCATAAGCAGGGACGCTGACAGGAATCGAAGGGCCTTGGACCCAAAACACATGCCAAAAAAAAAAAATGTCATAAACGTTTTATTGTTTAATGTTCATAATTAGGCCACATTCAAATAACTTTTTTTCAACACTGAAAATGTATTATGGCACATCTTTTTAATTCATAAAATAATCACAATCAGCCACTACTGAACTGCGACACATCCGCTTTGCTACGACTGCTTGTCACTTCCACCGGTGACTCAATGACCACATTTAGCAAACCGATAAATGATCAACACAACTTGAATCTCAATGGTTGCAGTGTCGCATAAATAATAAAGATGCCGGTGTGACGCTTTGTATAGCGTATGTCAGCGGACTATTTAGCCTAATCTTCGCGGGTCTTTAGACAGCGGTGAAAACGCACACAACAATCGTCTGAGGGAACCATTTAGTTCCTTGAATAGCAGTTCCTGGGACTCAAAGTTCCAGGTACCCTTTGGTAGAAAAGTGGCTATTGACTGAATAATACAATTTAATTGGGCCCGGGACAACATTCATGGTCGTCGTCGTCGTCGGCATCACCGCGCATAATTCTGTTGGATTTTCGAAGTACACGTCCGGGCATGATTTTTAGGGTAATAGCCTATAGATCACAACCCCTTGCTCAGTAAAAGAGGAGTCATTTTATCAATGTCATTCACGAATGAAAGAAAAATGAGCGTTGTGCAATGAAATTATCTAGCATTGCCAGTGTAAAGTTCATCTTCTGTCTTGCTAGCAGTTGCTCAATTCGTTTGACTATTCCAAGTAATAAGAAGATATTAATAGGGCTATTACTGGATAATAAAAGCCATAAGGTTCATAGATGCTATTTGTGGTGGAAGTAAACTTAATAAGAAACGTTAGTCAGTTAAATACAATGATCAAAAGTGTCTAGCTAAATATTCAAAATCTGCGTGTTATTAATGCGTGACAAAATGGTCTACTGTCGAGGCGCAATTTTCTGACAAGGTTGTATGTCCCCTCGTAGTTCACATAACGTAGTGTTTAACTAACCCCAACCTTCAATGTTTTGATACCATGAATCTCATTTATTTAATAGAATAAATGTATTACATTACCCTTTTTTACTGTTGTTTTCTAAAGAGCAAACTACTTTTGTGACTGGAGTCATTGTTTTCATTTTTAGGTAGGCTTTATAGCTATTAGCTAGCCATCAGTTGTCTTTGTACAAAAGTACACTTTAGTTCCATTAACAAACATTTTGTTGTTCACATTATTTTCAGCCATAATTTTACGGCTGAGGTAAAAGATGCATTTATGCTGTTTAAACAGCGTAATGGTTAAAGACACAGTCTGCCACATAGGAAAATGCAGATCAAAACCAGCCAGGGACGACAACTTTCATCCTTTCTAATCGCAGACCAGCTGAACTAGGCTTGGCTGTTTCCTTTTCTGGTTTTTAAACATTTAGATTTAGGGTTTGGTGTTAAGGCTAAGTTAAGTTCAGGACTAAAAGTTAGATTATTGAAGTTAAAGTTTTGTTAAGGTTAGAGTAATGGCTAGAGAACATAGTTTACAAGGTCTGGGTTAGCTGTCAGTTCCCCACAAGAATAAACATGTGTGCATGTGTGTGTCATGGCCAAGTATGTATGACTACATGCAACAAGTCACTCAGGCAGTGAAATAAATGTGTAAAAAATTCTAATTGACAGACACAAATCCAACATTCTACTACACAGTCTTTCAAAACGTTTACTTCCTTGAAAGTCGATAACATCTCCATGTAGATTTCATCGGAAAGAAAAACATGCACACATACATTTTACATTTCACTAACTTTGTAGGGAAGCCAAACATCACTGCCACTCTAAATCCTCTTTTCTGTGACCCTAACCTCAACCTAACACCTTCCCTAAACCTATTCCTCAACCACTAACCCTGATTCCAACGTTAATGTTAAGATGTTCCATGTTTAACTCTCCTTACAGGGATTTCTAGTGCTCACCAGGATAGTGTGTACGCAGTCTCAAGCAGAATCTCCAGGACTCGGGGAGCCAATAATCCTTACATCAAGTGAGCAGGAACAGCAAGAGCAGAAGACTTGTGAAATATTCAACAGGAATCTGACAAAGTGAATTCATTTCTCCCCTTTCATCTTCTTTCCCCCTCTATTCCTCCTTATTGGCAAAACTTGCTGACATGTTGCCAAAGTCATTACAATGTCACCAAATAATTCAACATAATTCACCCCACCCCAATGCCCATGGTGTCACGTTTTTGTGTTCCTCCTCTGATTTCATCTTCACATCCCTTTTCCCCTCTCCAACTCACCCTTATATACATTCACATCCCTTTTCCCCTCTCCAACTCACCCTTATATACATTCACATCCCTGTTCCCCCTCTCCACCTCACCCTTATATACATTCACATCCCTGTTCCCCTCTTCACCTCACCCTTATATACATTCACATCCCTGTTCCCCTATCCACCTCACCCCTTATATACTGTATATTCACATTACTGTCCCCCACTCCCACCCTTTCCCTCTGAGTACACATCTATGACCCAAAGAGCTCAACCCTGTGGCACAAAGTCACTGGCAGCCAGGAACAAATACAGCATCTAATATCCACTGAATGCACCAACATTCTCTCTCTGCCTCTCTCTCTCACACTTTTCTAATGGCTTTCTATAACAGGGTGTACCAAGAACTACAAAATACACCAGAGAGTGAGACAAAGATTGAAACACTAATTAAACAGCTTTGAGAGGTAAGAGTGCTTCATTCTTTGCTCCGAAACCATGCAGATGCCATAGCATACTGTTCTGAATAAACACTTAAAGAGATAAGTCATTATTAGTTATTCTTTCCCCATTGTATTAACACACTAAAACACACAGCCAAGATAAACCCATCTCCAATTTCACTCATTTGCAATTTCAGGAACATAATTTCAATCACACCACATATTTGGGGTCATATGTTTGTTTTCAGTGATTATGTAAAGAATGTGTTAAATATACTCATTTTGTGATTATGTAGGCTAGCATTTAGTTTTAGGGGGAAGTAGGTTATCTAAGAAGAAGCAGTCAAACTTTTAACAGCATGCCACAGACTATAACTAAATCAAAAAAGGTTGAAGGGCTCAAAACTCTGGAGCAAAGTAAATCAGAATGTTGGAAATCTACTTTCGTTTTAGAAATACGACTGAGCCGGTATGGCAGTACTAAGGTCTTGAGATCTGCACCCTGGGATTTTCCTGCAATAGCAGTGACCAACACATCATGAAAGTACAATGGCATTTTTTTGTAATTTTACAACCAAGCTACATTGATAATAGGGGCCTCTTGGTTTTTGAGCTGGTCTACTGGCCTTGTTAACATTCATTCACCACTCTGTGCAATGGCCAAGCCTGGCCACGGTAAAAGCTGAGAAGGGAAAAAACTACCCCAGCCAAGACCCAGACTTCTTGATTATCCAATCGACATGAACTATTTGGAAATTGCGAGGCATGACCCGATGTGCTTTCTTTAGTACAACAATTTCATTAGGCCTTTCCCACAGAACTGCATGACTATACAATCAAACAACGCAGTTTCACAATTGTGATTGGTTTTATCTCGACCCCCCCACTATAGTTTTTCATGCCGGCCCAGTTGCTTTATCACCTGCACGGTTGCACAATCGCATTGTATTTTTACACATTCTTTCTTACCACTTCACCCCTGTCGATAGCCTACTAATAGCCACCTTGTGCTTCTCACCAACCACACCTCACCCACACACACACAAACACACACAAACACACACGTCCCTTGTTCCCCTTGTAACAGCCATTAAACCTCTTCTCAGCTGCTATATACCACTGACAGGTGAGACAGCACACAACAAAAAGGCCTACTGTGACTGTGAGTCAGTCACACACACATACGTCTTATTTCTGCAGACAAAGGTCTATATTAGACATCAGTCCAGGTGGGTAAAAGACCTACAGATGATTTCAATATCAACTAGGGGCAATGGTGAGGTCTATTATATAAATAAATTGGCGGTTTCAAGGATATTGTGGCTTGGGATGGGGGAGTTCAAATCCACATAGACAATGTTTTTTATGTTTTTTTGTGTGAATATCCTACCTTATCCAACCTGCGAATTGTTACCTAACCATAATACCCAATCTAAACATCTAAATCACAACTATTCAGAACCATCGCCAAACCCTAACCTTAATGCGTAACCTTACACACATGTTCACGCAAACAGACAAAAACACACACAAACGCACACATTCTTGTTAGTCCCAGCGTAATGTATTGTAGCAGAATGATTAGGAAAAAAGCCAATAAAAACATCTATCCAGTGAGTTTCTAGAGCTTCAAGTGGTGTCCCACAACAGGCAGAAATAATTGTGGGACATATTGTGAAAATAAGGAAAGAGTGGGCCAGATCTGGAGAAGAAGCATAATTCTACTGCATATACAGTGTATGGTCCCCTCTTTGACCCTCATGGAGTAGTGGACAATACTTAGAGCTATTTAACCCTCGTGGAGTAGTGGACAATAATTACAGCTATTTAACCCTCATGGAGTAGTGGACAATACTTAGAGCTATTTAACCCTCATGGAGTAGTGGACAATACTTAGAGCTGTTTAACCCTCATGGAGTAGTGGACAATAATTACAGCTATTTAACCCTTGTGGAGTAGTGGACAATAATTACAACTATTTAACACTTGTAGAGTAGTGGACAATAATTGCAACTATTTAACACTTGTAGAGTAGTGGACAACATTTACAGGTACTTAATTCTTGTAGAGTAGTGGAAAATAATTAAAGAGATTTAACCCTTGCAAAGTAGTGGACAACATGTAAAGCTATTTTACCCGTGTGGTGTAGTGGACAACATTAACTGAGGTGCTTTGAGCTATCTAGTCCCATAGGTCTCTGAACGTGAAGTAAGTTTACATTGAATGTAAAAGGACATTACCAATACAAGGAATGTGCTCCTCATGCATTGTGTACTCAGTTAAGATGTTGAGTCATTGTGGCCATTTGGCCTGATGTATATTTGTATCATCAGCGTGCATTAAAGAGACCTAGATTGGCTACAGAACACAGCCACAAGCCTTGAGAAACAGTTGCAGTGTTGGATATAATATTTCCAATGCAATCAATTATTTTCTGGCTGTATAATAGAAGAAAAACGACTGGAGCGCGGTTCCAGAGAATCCAAGTAAGTCCTTATTGATGAGTATCTCATGATCCCCTGTGTCATAGGTGGCCGTTCTGCTCTCCATCATCAGCCGCCATCAGCAAAGTCATTCATTACTCTGACCAGGCCTCTTCCTGTGCTGTACTGTGCACAGAAGCCGGACTGGAAAGGGAAATGGGCGTTGATGTCTGAATGGTTGCTGTATTGAGACCATATTTTAAAGAAAATATCACAGAAATGGCAGGTTGTATATTGATCTATATCGCTTAGAGTGTCAGTATTGGGTCCAGATTTATTTAATGTCAGTGCAACTGTGTTTTCAGGGAATTAGGCACAGTGCCTGAACTACGGTAAGGGAGTCATTTATGATTTTGATTATAGACATAGAAATAGATACTAGGATACTGGGGTAAATACTACATCAGTATACAGTATGCCCTCATATTTTGGACAACATCAAAGACGGATATCTGGTAGAACACATTTCTTTACAAGAGGACATAGAATTTTGGGGTTCCCCTTACTATTTGCAACTATTATAGTTTGGCTTGTGTAAAGTACTCATGGCCTCTTTGTATGCAGTGATGACATGAAGGGGCCTGAGCATGCACAGTTATTTTTGTCACCCCTTCATCTTCTCTCTAGTTTACACCCGTCAGCTTTCAGAGAACAAAGATCATAGTTAAATCAAGGTGCAGAGAGTTTGAAGAAGATCTCCCAAGTTTTTAATGGGCCAATGCTGTCAGGAACAGTGCAAGTTCTGATTATATTGATTAACTGCCATTTAAAGTGAGGTTGAAGATGTCATTTCATATCAGACTACGCATCTGCAAAGGAGCTGAGGGTAATAGATATTTTGAAAGTCATATTCTGAAAGCATATCTGTCTCTTTTTAAACAGGGTTGGCATTGTAACGGAAGCAGTCATGACAAGGGATCTGAGGTTTGATAAACCAAAGGCAATTGATTTATTGCCCAATCCAGAAGAGTTGACTACACCCAAAATGTTACTCCCCATTATCTGTGGATATTTTTTTAAACACAAACTGACAAAAAAAAAAGGGAATATATACTGTATTTACACATGAAAACCGAACAGAGAAGAAAGGCATCAATCATTTAAGACAATTTCTCTGATTTGACTGAACAGGTATGAGTGTATTCAGCATCAACAAGAATTGCATAAATGTCCACTTTAGGTAAACTAAAAGAGTGCGCTATTTTGAAGAGATGCCTGAGATTGAAAAAAGTTATTGTCAATGATTAACCTAGTCCAATCCAAGTGGACATGTTTGTCCACCAAAAAATGAAGTTGGTTGGCATTGTTTTTTCTTCTAACATAAAATTAGTGTTGAGGTGGAAAACCTGCATATATGAGCCAAACTTTTAGATCCCTCCACCTTCTATGAATAATGTTAATATGTGCAACATCCAGAGCCCCCACATCATTGGACTGAGCATACATTTTATGCAAATAGGGTGACAGAAGGTCACTGAATTTCTTATATAATTCACATAGGAAATGAATGAAGAGAGAATTTCAAGGGTGGGAGTGGGTCAGGCACTGAAGCAGGGTAGATTACAATTCTGATGTGAGGGAAAGTCGTAGGGAAAGTCTGTATCACCTTCCTTAGTCCACATTCTCATGCTTTGCATGCAGGTCAATGTTCTATATATGAGTGATCACTTGGCTTTTTTGGGTGGTTTACATTCTGAAAATAACTTCCAATTTTCCATTTGACATTTGAATCATTTAGCAGACGCTCTAATCCAAAGTAATTTACAGTAAATGCATACATTTTGAAACAGCTAGGTGAAACAACCACACAGTTTAGTAGTAAGTGAATTCTAATCAATAAATTAGTTATCAGCAGGTGGCAAGAAGAACATGCAAATCATAAACATAAAAGGTTCACAAAAGACAACCGACCGAGGTGGTGGCAGTGGAATTATTTTAAGTACTATGTGAAAAGGTTTCAGATGTTTTTTGAAGATAGGCAGAGACTCTGCTAACTTAGTCTCAGAGTGATGCTGGTTCCACCATTGAGGTGCCAGGACAGAGAACGGATCACAAAAAACAGCCATGAGCCCAGAGTTCGCTGAAAAAAGATACGGATGTAGGGCCCCACCAAGAGTGAGTTGCAGTAATCCTGAGGTGAGATGACAACTACCTGTGCTGCTTCCTGAGTGAGGTAAAGTCGTACTCAATGAATGTTGTAGGGCATGAACCTGCTGGAGCGAGTCACAGCCTTGATGTTAGCAGAGAATGACAGTGCGTTTTCTAGGGTCATGCCAAGGTTCTTTGCACTCTGGAAGGAGGACACTGTACAGTTGTCAACCATGATTGACATGTCCTGAAGCGGACAGGCCTTCTTGCAAAAGAGCAGCACAATCTTGTCAAAGTTATGCTTGAGGTGTTGGGTTGACATCCAAGTGGAGATGTCAGCCAGGCATACAGAGATGAAAACACTATCTTTGTTTTCAACTGTCTATGTTTTGGAAACAGCCTTAGTTGCAGGTTTCAACAAAATGCCTCTTCAAGCCACCACCAGAGGAAATCAAGAAGCCTAAATATTTACACCAATTGAAAGCAGTGTTCAACTTCCCAGTGGAGTCCACCATTAATGTCATATTTTGTATTTTGTATTTTGTCCGTTCTGCGAAAGATGGCAAGAGTAATTACAAATTATGAAATGGGGATCAACTGGTTTGGTTGGTTAATTTATTTGGTTGGTTTTTTGGGTCCTGATTCGGCCGTAGGTTGGGTCCTGGGTTTTTGTAAGACACTTGGTGTAAAGTACATCCTGGTAGCTGAACAACTCTTGGCATGAGTCATGTATTGTAGCTCGTTCTTTCTCATCCTACATGTAACTGTTACCTCCTGTGCTAGACAGCTTCTCTCGAAGTCTGTGCTCCTTCCTCCTGAGGCCCTGGTTGTCCTCCTCAACATCTTCCATTGCAGACTGCAGCTCACAGAGCTCATCGCTCACTGAGTCTGATAATAGCAAAGTTTTAGGTTGGTAAAAAGAGGTTAGATTTGATTAAAGTTATGTACAAATCAATCCAGACTGGGGACCAAACCTTGAACCATCAGAGTGCCATTCATATAAATATTGATGTTAAATTCAGAGTATAAATCAATAAACAATTGCCTAATGTTCTAGACATTTCAATTAATTATTGGCCCAGTGCATTGTGCAAAGAATTAGGAAAATCTGTATGGGAGAAACTGCCTTGAATTCCCTGTTGGCTTTTACAATATAGTCTGCCCTTAATGTCCCATGGGATTCTCTTTAATCACATTTTACATTTATTTCCTCTAGACTCAGTTGTGAAATTTTCTGGATAAATTATTTAATAGTTTTTGAAACAATGCTTACAGAATACATTCATCTTTGTCTCCATGATGACCTCTTTAAACAAGGCACTCTGTATATCAACACTGCCTTGCCTTTGATCAGCTGTGTAAAGCATCAGCTGATACAGGATGGGTCTACTCTTGTAAGACTACTGTAAGAGTTGGCATAATGGTAACTGGCCTATGTGACAACTCAATAATGTTAGCTAGCAGCTGTTAATTAATCAACAGTAGCTAGCTAGCTTTGGTGGAATATATTGATGTTTGTATGCGCTGCCCTGTTTAGCACCATCCCTTTCTTTTATATGAAGCAGCTATTACTGGCTGAGTTGCTTAGCTAAGGTAGCATGCTTTTGAATTATGGTTGCTTATGGGCAACATATCTTAATCAGTTGTAAAATGGCATGACTACGACTTATCAAAGAATATAAACATTGTTTACAGATCTATTGTTTTAGATTTTGGTCATTTCAGCTAGTTAAATCATGGACCTAATTGTCCTAAATATGCACTTTTAAAAATAATACATATCTAAAATACTGTAAACACTAAAAAGTTATAAATGTCCAGAATGTTCCTACCTACCAAAGCCTAAACTGTCCATCCTTACAAGATTCTTCCTTTTTCACTTTCTAGCCAGACCTGGAAGGTGTACCAATCCACTTATAATGTTGTTTACCTGGTAACTAATATGGCCCTTTGCGTGTTGTTGCTGATGATAGTAGAATTATGCCAGTCAGTTAGATGTTTTTAGCTGCTTTCCAACTACGATTAAAAACATTTCTTATTCTGTTTATTCAGGGAGCAGGACCAGACATCATATGTAACTGCTCATTCCAGTCCCATTCACACTGAGCGAGACATTGTATTCAGGTGGTAGTAGCATGGTTGGGGGG
Source organism: Esox lucius (assembly GCF_011004845.1). Taxonomy (NCBI): domain Eukaryota; kingdom Metazoa; phylum Chordata; class Actinopteri; order Esociformes; family Esocidae; genus Esox; species Esox lucius. Next base: position 19,902,663 of record NC_047587.1, read on the forward strand.
GGGTGTACTGTACCACCTCATCTCAGGAAGGTAGCGTGCGATTATTAAGAATTTCACCTGTTCAGTCTGGGTGCCTCATAAACAAAAGTACAGGTAAAGAGTAATGACCAGATATGACCACTCAAACATGACCTCATCCACTCCTTATTATAGCTGGTAGAACACAAGAACACATTGGTCTGAGAATGGGCTTGGTTTGTAGAATGCTGTACAAAGGGTAAGAATGGCCAGACTCATTCAGAGAATAGGAAAAATAACATCAGTCATCACAACACAGTGCACTGTGAACTGCACACTATCAGCCAGAAAATCAACCCAGTGAATAGTTTGTCCAGCCCCTGTGAATTAAGCCCTCCATCAGACACACACCTCTTATACAGGCCAGGACACATATGTCCCATAACGTCCCCATGATAATACATTCTTACAGTCTATAGCTGTCAGGGGAGAAGCTTGGGCTCTGGTTTCGCTGTGTCTCTCTGGGTTGGCCAGGGCAAGGTTGGGTCATCCTGGCTGTGCAACAGCACCTGGATGGATGGACTGATGGAGGGAGAGGAGAGAGTGAAGAAGACAGATGGAGGCCTGGTCTGCTGACAACTCTGGTCCGATTAGAGAGGGAGCCCGGGAGAGGAACGTTAGACCGGACTGGACCACACTGTTCCCCTCTCTCCCCCCTCCTTCTTCTGCTCATAATGTTACGTGCCCTCTCTGTGTTGGCGGATGGAGAGTGAGATGGGGAGATTGATGGAGGGATGGGGAGAGAAGGAGGGACGGGAGACCGAATAAAAGAGGGAGGCTCGGCTATGCTGGGACATCCCTTCATCTCTGGACTACAGTTGGTAATTGAAGGAGGCCTAGTTGGGGGAAAGAAAGGGAGGGAGATGGAGGGAGATCAAGGGATGCAGGAGGGAGTTGGCAGGGAGACGGCAACTCTGTCTCATGCCACTGCTGCTGTGAATTAAGCTAAAAATAGCAACAGGGGGACGTGAGGTGCCTACTAGAGAGGAAACACAAACTGCCAGGAGATTTATCTGTGTGTGTGTCTGTGTTTGTGTGTGTGTGTGCATGTGTGTGTGTACTCACATGCTAACTGAGCAGCCTGTGGAGGAGAGGACTAGACAGAGCATCAGACAGCGTGATGCATGCAGGGTGCAGGGGATGGGAAAGAAGACAGGCTTGAGCCCGAAGTAGGAGGCAAGACATTCTGAAGAATGAAGGATTGGGTTCGGAGAGTAGCAGAGAGACGTTGGCGGGCTGGCGGAGGATGGTGATCGAAAATAGAAAGAAAGAGCAAAAAATAGGCACGAAAAGAGAGCGGGACAAAATTACTTTGTCAGAAAATGAGAAAGTCAAAGAGGAAGTTTAAACAGATGGAGATATATTAATGGTGGTTTACAACCGCAGCTAGTTTGGTGATTTTTATAGCTCATCACCAAATGAGCTGTGTTGGCACGTGATCGGTGTGTGTTGGCACATGGTGTCCAAATATCTGTGTAATTGTTGGTGTATTACTGTTTGTTAGTCGTCTTCACTCTGTGTAAGCATGTTAAGGGCAGTCCCTTGGCATACAGGGCTTTGGGATAAGGGCTTGCAGCTTTTGCACGTGAGTTGTGGCGTGCGTGTGCATGCGTGAGTGCGTGCGTTAGTCAAAGAGTGAGGCTTTGTTCACGGCCAGAGACTATAAGGGGCCTCTGGGAATTCTCAGTATCCTTTGGTTCTCCTTTCTTTTCTATCCCTTTCTTTTCCCATCTTCATTTCCTCGCGCAGACCGACCACACAGCATGCAGTGTCTGAGCTTCAACAGACCGTATCATTTCAGCTAGGCAAGCATCAGCATGGGAAAATAGAAGTAGAAGTAGAGATCGAGATAAAAAGCACTGAAGGTAATGGTACAGCTTCGATTCAGCACAGAAATGTAAAAAATTAAAAGGAACCGACCATAATATTGCAGTGAATTCAAGAGCTAAATGAAATGAGAATCAAATATACAACTTTGCATCTCTTAGTCCACCAACTAAAGAGAGAATGCCAACAGGACAAAATATATTTAGAATGTTTTTTTCTTTTGTACTACAAATAGTATTATACTTTGCAAAATACAATCATAGGTATGCATAGGTATGCCATGCAAAATGTTAACAGGTCCCAGTTACCAAAACGTTTAGGACTGACTGGCTGGCTGGTTGGCTCTCCACCTCTTGGTAAACAGCGTAGTGATTAGAGACACGGACATGGTGGATTTTTGAAGTACGCATCCGTGCATGCTTTTTGGGGTAATACAGGCAAGATCACAACCCCTTGGGCAGTAAAAGAGGAGGGGTTTCCATGATTCTCTTGTCTTTTCACTTGATGAAAAAGTTGGTTATTGTCACTTACAGTATCTCACAAAAGTGAGTACACCCCCCACGGTTTTGCAACTATTTTATTATAACTTTTAATGTGACAACACTGAAGAAATGACACTTTGCTGCAATGTAAAGTAGTGAGTGTACAGCTTGTATAACAGTGTAAATTTGCTGTCCCCTCAAAATAACTCAACACACAGCCATCAATGTCCAAACAAAAGTGAGTACACCTCTAAGTGAAAATGTCCAAATTGGGCCCAATTAGCTGTGTGTTGAGTTTTTTTGTGGACAGAAAATGTATACTGTTATACAAGCTGTACACTCACTGCTTTACATTGTAGCTAAGTGTCATTTCTTCAGTGTTGTCACATTAAAAGTTATAATCGCCAAATTGTGAGTTGTGTACTCACTTTTGTGAGATACTGTATACTGACAGTTATTGTATCAATATCATTCACAAATGAAAGAAAAACAGGTGGGGCCTCCATGGTTTGGACTCTCAAGCACATCCCACAGATGCTCGATTGGATTGAGACCTGGGGAATTTGGAGACCAAGTCAACACCTTCAACTGGTTGTTGTGTTCTTCAAACCATTCCTGTACCATCAGACCAGGCCACCTTCTTCCATTGCGCCGTGGTCCAGTTCTGATGCACACGTGCCCGCTGTGGGCACCCTGACTGGTCTGCGGCTACGCATCCCCATACACAACAAACTGTGATGCACTGTGTGTTCTAAAACCTTTCTATCAGTACCACCATTCACTTTTTCAGCAATTTGAGCTACAGTAGCTTGTCTGTTGGATCGGACCACATGGTGCATCAATGAGCTTTGGTCTCCCATGACCCTGTTGCCAGTTCACCGCTTTTCCTTCTGTGGACCACTTTTGATAGGTACTGAACACTGCAGACCAGGAACACCCCACAAGGGCTACAGTTTTGGAGGTGCTCTGACCCAGTCGCTCAGATCCTTACGCTTGGCCGTTTCTCCTGCTATTAACACATCAACTTTGAGGACAGAATATTTACTTGCTACCTAATATATCACACCCACTGACAGGTACCATGATAACAAGATCATCAGTGATATTCACTTCACCTGTCAGTGGTCATAATGTTATGGCTGATCTGTGTATATCCACTCTGTAATAACATGAATCTCATTTATTTAAAGGAATAATTGTATTAAGTGACCCTTTTATATTGTGATTGTTTTCTAAAGAAACAAACCAACCATGAAGCGATTGGAGTCATTGTTTTCATTATAGGTACTGTATAGCTAATAGCCATCTACAGTAATCTTTGTATAAGAGCAGTGGTGGAGCTCAGCTTTCTCTCCCATGGGTGCGAACCTTAGCCGCGAACCTTAACCCCTCTTTGCAAAAGTCTTGCTACCTTATTTCCCAAATAAAATATAGTTAATTTAAAGATTATTTTATTATATTTATTTCATATTTAATACTATTCTCCCAAAAACTTTTCACGTACTATGATGAACAGAAGCTTGTTATTAGGCTACAACAAAATGTACCTGCTGTTATAAAACTTCACTGCTAGCTTCTTTTGGACCTGGATCATAACTGTAATCCCCTTTCATTATACGCTGCGATGCTCAAGGGCACATATCATTATATTTTATTTTTTATAATGTATTTATTTTCTTTCCTCTGAGTGGAAGACATATCTACGTTCCATGTTTGTGTTTTGTTACTTAAATTTCCACTGTTCAGATCCTTTACAAACGAGCCAACAAAATCCGACATTATACCCAAGGTTACCAGATTCACTGAAAATGTGGGCCCAATCACCCGCGGACTCCACATAAAAACCACAAACTGTAATGAAAAGTAGCTCAATTAATGGGGAAACTGTCCCATCTGGCAACTCCGGCTACACGCCCACGCGGTCATAGATTGATCAATCATACAAATGTTTTATGTAATCATAAAAAATATAGATGTTTATCACTTCAATGTCAACTAAATAGTATGTAGCAAATTATTAAGAATATAATTTTATATTTAAATATTATTCTTGGGGGCCCCTTTGATTGGCTGCCATGGGTGCCGCACACAAAAATGTAATAACTGAGGTAAAAGTTGCATTTCCACTGTTTAAATAGTGCAATGGTTAAAGACACAGCCTGCCACATAGAAAACTGCGGCTCAAAACTAGCCAGGGACAACAACATTCATCCTTTCTAATCCCGGGCTGGCTGAACTAGACTTGTCTTGTTCCTTTTCTGTTTTTTTGCAGTGATGGATTTTTCTTAAAATTCTAAAAAAAGTTTTTTCAAACGGAAATGAGCATGGGGCTGGAGTGAAGGAAAAAGACTAAAGTACTTAAATAATTACATACTAAACAATGAATATACAAAAGCACATCCTAAATGCAACATTTCTATTGGTCACCAGAAGGCACAACAGTTTTTGATGGCAAATGGAGCACTCTTGCTCTTTTCCATGGGCTTCACAAAGACACACAGTTATTCAGTACTGAGGTACTAATGTTCATATGGACGACAAATGCACTGATGTAATGAATAAAATGATAAGATAATAATGTACTAATATACTAGTATAGTAATGTAATAATGGTCAAACAGACTAATGTAATAATTTAGTATTGTACTAATAAATTATTATACTAAAACATTATGTACAAATGTAGTGATGTACTAACAGACTGAGAGATGAATCTACTAATGCAGTAACAGACAAACAGACAAATACATAGTCTCCTTCCAATTTTACAATGCCAGCTGTCAGGTGTCTATTAATATGACAGTACAGTATCATTGTCAGGACAGTAGCAACACCAGGACAGTATCAACACCAAGACAGTATCACCGTCAGGACAGTATCACCGTCAGGACAGTATCACTGGCAGGACAGTAACACTGTCAGGACAGTATCAACACCAGGACAGTATCACCGTCAGGACAGTATCAACACCAGGACAGTATCACTGGCAGGACAGTAACACTGTCAGGACAGTATCAACACCAGGACAGTATCACTGTCAGGACAGTATCACAGTCAGGACAGTATCAACACCAGTACAGTATCACCGTCAGGACAGTATCAACACCAGTAGAGTATCACTGTCAGGACAGTATCAACACCAGGACAGTATCACTGTCAGGACAGTATCACAGTCAGGACAGTATCAACACCAGTACAGTATCACAGTCAGGACAGTATCAACACCAAGACAGTATCACCGTCAGGACAGTATCAACACCAGTAGAGTATCACTGGCAGGACAGTAACACTGTCAGGACAGTATCAACACCAGGACAGTATCACTGTCAGGACAGTATCACAGTCAGGACAGTATCAACACCAGTACAGTATCACAGTCAGGACAGTATCAACACCAAGACAGTATCACCGTCAGGACAGTATCAACACCAGTAGAGTATCACTGTCAGGACAGTATCAACACCAGGACAGTATCACTGTCAGGACAGTATCACAGTCAGGACAGTATCAACACCAGTACAGTATCACAGTCAGGACAGTATCAACACCAAGACAGTATCACCGTCAGGACAGTATCAACACCAGTAGAGTATCACTGTCAGGACAGTATCAACACCAGGACAGTATCAACACCAGGACAGTATCAACACCAGGACAGTATCACTGGCAGGACAGTATCATCGTCAGGACAGTATCATCGTCAGGACAGTATCAACACTGGGAAAGTATCAACACCAGGACAGTATCAACACCAGGACAGTATCACTGGCAGGAAAGTATCAACACCAGGACAGTATCAACACCAGGACAGTATCAACACCAGGACAGTATCACCGTCAGAACAGTATCAACACCAGGACAGTATCACTGGCAGGACAGTATCATCGTCAGAACAGTATCAACATCTTTCCCAGTGGATACACTGCTAGCCTTTTTGTACCAGATAGATCCTGCTGCAAGTCATACTGGACCAGATGATTGTGGGACTGTATCACATTACTTTATTACTCACTCCTTGAAAAATCTCTCAGTGAATTCCATCCTCAGTGACTTAATGTCACACACTCATATGATTAGAGTAAGATTATCAGCAGGGCCTTAATACGAATTACATCACAGCATCCTTTCACAAAGTATAAGGATTTCCCTCTGCTGTAATTTATTTTAATTTCTTGTTTTTGAAACCAGGCTCATAGTGAATGGGTGAGTGAGCAGCTAGGACAAACAATTGAGCAAATCACTGTAAGCATTGTGCACAATTTACAATTTCAACAGTGGGGGGTTTCTACCACTCTGTCCTGTTGCCTTTGGTGAACTACTAATTCAGATTGACCACTGGTCAGACATTTCCTAAAGCTCCTAACAGTTTAGATGAAGCAATAAAGCATGAGGATTAGGGAAGCCTGTCCAACCACAATGGGAAATGATAATATCCACTATGGCCTGGGGCTTACACAACAGTATAGAGTAGTTGTATTTCCACTGGGCCTTAACAACACAGCATGGAGTCCCTGTCCACAAGCATTCATTAAGTGTTATACCTGTTCATGATACAGTATGCCAAAGAAGTAACAAGGCACCTCAAATAATCAGGGAATATTGTTGTTTGAAATATCTACAGTATATGTAGGCTAGGCTTGGTCTCTTTAACCATAGGTTAAAAGTAGCACAGGAGCTTAGATAATCCATCATACATTAACCATGAATCATGTTTAGTACATGCTTGTCCAAAGTCTACATTCCTAAACAGCCCTGCAGTGGAGAAGGATGATGATGAGAACATTTCCCATCCTGAATGTCCACTCTCCCTCACTGCCTCACTTCCTTTGGCCCCCCATAGAGAAGGCATCCCTACATGCCTCCATGGAGTGTAGGAGCGCAGTGTGGCAGCTGTTATGTTAATGTAGTCAAACTCTCAACATTTGTTGTTTGATTACATTTTTGATAAGTTACTTACACCGGCATTGCTGTAGCACCAAATTGGAGCCCATACATTTATTGTTGCCATTATGTTACGATAACAGCATGAAAAAGAGTATATTCTGATCATTGGCTTTACTCTCTTGAAGATCCAAGCCTGTGAGGCTTCTGTAACCCATACAAAGTCACACCCAGTTGATGTTGAAAGCCTTCAATAGCATTTTTCATGCTTAAACGGCCTTTTAAACACTATCTGGTCACAATCTGGTCACAATCTGGTCCCTCCATCATTCCCCAATCTTCGCTACTTTCTATTTTCTCTCTTTTTCAATCTCCCTCTCAATCCCAAAAAAAGATTTCACAGTCTGACTTCAAAATGTCATGTTTGTCCATGGATTTTAAGACTGTACATATGTTTAAGCTGCGGGAAACAGGGGTGCTGGGTCTGCCTTTCCATCCATGCTTGAGGTGGACACGCGTCATTACGGCACATGCGTGTATGAAATCCCTTCAATTCCACCACGCGATCAACCACCATCAGCACCTTCTGATCATCCGAGATCACCCTAGAAGGTGTTTGGAAGGTAAAGATGAGCGCTACGGCGGGAATCTTAGCTGTGGTTCACACGATCCTCATCCACAACACCTTTGGAGACTGTGAGCATAGGCTGAAATAGGTGACGCGTCATAATCCACATGAGACAGAGCAGAATGTATCCATTCATTTTTCCCATTACACGTGTTAAAATCGCCTAAATAAGGTCAGTGTTTCGTAAAGCCGTACCCCGGTCTGGTGTTTTAAGGGCTGTGTATGTGTCATGGGGACAAGGTGACGTTTGTCAACGTATTTGCTTCAGTTAACACTACAAAAATGATCCCTGCTTATATTTAGCAAATATAAAGAAAATTCACCATGTCCTCTAGATATTTACACAGCTATCGAATCAGTCAGTCAGACGGTAAGCCCACACAAAACACAGACCTTATTCAAAGTGGATTTAAAAATCGTAGATGCAAAGAGTCGCTTATCCAGTTTAATGGAGATTTAATGGGGACAATGATGCATACAATTGTTGCGTATGGTATTAGCGCTCACCATTACCCCTAGTGGCCATTACTTAATGCATATCCTGACGCTCTTAGGAACTTGGACGAACATCAAGCATTGCACTGGATCTAGAGTTAGTTAACCCTGCTCACACTCTATTTCTCATTAGGAACTGTCAGTCTGCCACTCAGTCTCGGGGCTCTGGGTCCTCCAGGCTGGTGAGAGCAGAGAGAAAAGGTATGGGGAAAACGGGCCTGAAACACTCACAGCCTCATTAGCATCTGGACATCTGCTATGTCCTGCCCCCCCCCCCCCCCCCCCCCCCACATCCACACACACACTCTTAGCCAAGCGACAACCAACAGTCGGCAGGCATGCAGGTAGAAGGCCAGCGCCAGGGAAGATAAAAGCTAACCTACCAATGAAAGCATGGAAGGGTCATCCCAGAGTATATCCCCATCCTAAAGCCTCAAGGAAACACCACTGTAGCACTCACCCTACCCTCTCTGTCTCAAACACACACACACACACACACACACACACACTGAGATGACGCACACAGGAACAGACACACAAGCACGAATGCCACAAAATATACAAGAAGCTCTTCACCTTTACTTGTTCCCTTATTCCCCCCCCCCCACCCCCCCACCCCCCCCCCCCCACCCCCCCAAATGGCCAGTGGTCAAAGTCAGCCGCAGCTAATGAAGAAGTAGAGATTTATTAATGTAAGAAAGAATACAACAGGAGAGAAATGGGGAAAGTGAGAGAAGAGGTAGCGAGAAAGAATTGTACAGTAGAGAGGTAGTAAGAGAAGAACAGGGGGAGAGATGGAAAGAATGAGACTAAGAGAAGAAGTGGGGAGAGAAAGAATAGAACAGGAGAGAGATGGAGAGAAAGACTGAGAGAAAGAGAGCAAATGAGAAAACAGAGTTGGTGAAATAAAAAGGCAGGAAGGGGATAACGAGTGAGAGGGAGGCACCAGTAGCTCTCTCCCTCAGTAAGCAGTCCAACCCAGTCCAACAGTACCAGAGAGAGGCTGTAACTCACCGTCTGTGCCAGGTCTGGTATTCCGATGCGGATAACCAGCGTGTTGCCCTGTGGCTCCTCCATGCCTCCTGCTGCACTGGGGCTCCGCTCCCGAGCCGGACGGAAAGAGAAAACACTGACAGAAACGGGAACGCCACTGTCCTCCTCCCGTGAGCTGCGGCTGTCAGAGCTGCCCCCCTGGCTCCCGTTGGTGTGTGTGTAGGGGTGTGAGTGTGAGCACTGGTCCTGCCACGGAGAGCTGGGTGGCTCATGTTTGCCGGCTGCAGGACGCAGAGGCATGCTCCGTGTGAGGGGCTCACGCTGTGCTTGCTCTCTCACTCCACGCACACACACGCACGCACGCACACACACGCACACAAACCGCTCTCCCTCGCTGGTGTGTGCTCACGCTACACACACACACACACACACAACAGTGGTACCAAGCATCACCCGCCTGGGAGAGAGAGGAATGGAGAGACGGGAGAGTGGAAACGTGGAGGAGAAAGGAGCGAGGAACAGGGAGAAGGGAGAGGGTGAACGGGAGGAGAAGGGAGAGGGGAGTGGGAGGAGAAGGGTGGTAACAGAGGAGCAGAAAGGGAGGGAGACAGAGAGAGGGAAAAGAAATATGTTAGATTTAGATAAGTAACGAGGCAATGTGTGACTAAAACAGAAAGGAGATGACTGAACAGATAACTGGAGAAAGACACAGATAACAATCACTTCATGGTGTAAACATCCTTTAGCTCTAATGTGGGATTTATTAGGGGATAAACATAGTAATATAATCTCCAAAAGACATACTTACACATACATTTATTAAATAAGACTTGGAAATAGAGATCAGAAGCGACACAACAAACACAGTGTACATATTTTTAAAGGTGTGTAGGATCCTGCCTCCAACGTTTACGAGACTGAATTTTAAACAATGACACGACTTGAATCTCCTCCTCCCCTTCTCTTATCGAACGAGACTGGAATAGTATTAACCAGTCCAGGGTGGTTTAAGGTGGTGGAAAAGTGTCTATAGAGAGTATGAGGAGACTACCAGTGAGTGCAAACTGACAGACAGACCGGCAACAACGTTTAAATGGGGAATATCTCCGGCAATCACAACAATTCACTGGATGTTTTCTTCCAAAACATTAACTTACAAATGTAACTGCAAATGTCTCCTGGTCATGTATGCTTGTATTTATCCTAGTAGTACAATAACAATCTTACATACATTTTTAAGGATTAAGAGACATTCTATTACTTTTAACACAGAAGAGATGGAAAGATTTTGTTTAATGTTTACTAACTACAGTGAACAAAATTATAAACGCAACCCTTTTGTTTTTGCTCCCATTTATCATGAGCTGAACTTAAAGATCTAAGACTTTCTCTATGTGCAAAAAAGGCCTATTTCTCTCAAATATTGTTCACAAATCTGTCTAAATCTGTGTTAGTGAGCACTTCTCCTTGCAACATGGGGCCATGCATTATCATGCTGCAACATGAGGTGATGGTCATGGATGAATGGCACAACAATGGGCCTCAGGATCTTGTCATGGTATCTCTGTGCATACAAAAATGCCATCAATAAAATGCACTTGTGTTCATTGTCCATAACACACGCCTGCCCATACCATAACCTCACCGCCACCATGGGCCACTCGATCCACAACGTTGACATCAGCAAACCGCTCACCCACACAACGCCATACACGCTGTCTGCCATCTGCCCTGTACAGTGAAAACTGGGATTCATCTGTGAAGAGAACAGCTCTCCAAAGTGCCAGACACCATCAAATGTGAGCATTTGCCCACTCAAGTCGGTTACGACGACGAACTACAGTCAGGTTGAGACCCCGATGAGGACGGCGAGTATGGAGATGAGCTTCCCTGAGACGGTTTCTGACAGTTTGTGCAGAAAGTCTTTGGTTATGCAAACCGATTGTTGCAGCAGCTGTCCGGGTGGCTGGTCTCAGACGATCTTGGAGGTGAAGATGCTGGATGTGGAGGTCCTGGGCTGGTGTGGTTACACATGGTCTGCGGTTATGAGGCCGGTTGGATGTACTGCCAAATTCTCTGAAACGCCTTAGTAGAGAAATGAACGTTCAATTCACGGGCAACATTTCTGGTGGATATTCCTGCAGTCAGCTTGCCAATTGCACGCTCCCTCAAAACTTGAGACATCTCTGGCATTGTGCTGTGTGATGGAACTGCACATTTTAGAGTGGCCTTTTACTGTGGCCAGCATAAGGCAAACCTGTGCAATAATCATGCTGTCTAATCAGCATCTTGATATGCCACACTTGTGAGGTGGATGGATTATCTAGGCAAAGGAGAAGTGCTCACTAACACAGATTTAGACAGATTTGTGAACAATATTTGAGAGAAATAGGCCTTTTGTGTACATAGAAAAAGTTTTCGATCTTTGAGTTCAGCTCATGATAAATGGGGGCAAAGTGTTGCGTTTATAATTTTGTTCAGTGTATTTCACATTTGCTTATTTTATTTTTTGCTTTAATTTCTGGAACTTAATATGGACTTGGCATTTTAGTCCATTTAATATGGATTTGCTTTGGGAATGTAAACAAATGTTTCCTGTGCACTTTAAATTACTTTTCAAAAGATATATACAAGAAGTACAAGAGATTACAAAAGAGAGAAAAAAATAAAATTGGGTGAAAAATACTCTCTCAGGTTACACATCAAAGCACTAATAATCATTGTCAACACAAGATTCACTTGCCAAACTCTTTTCATTTCAAGAACAAACTACACCCTCTTTGAAACTCAAAACCTCAGCATATCAAAGTCATCAGCCAAAATAATCTCACAGTTTGAGTCTGAATCTCAAGTTTGAACAAAATGACATATTGTGTCAAATCAGACAATGTCCACTCCATGTCCATCACAACGGAGTAAAGGAGGGAAGAAGGGGGGCCAAACCTGAAATGGTGCTGATTTACAAACGTAATGTTAGGCTCACAGTCAGATCAATGCCTTCCCCCTGCAGGCGTTAACCTTCATGTCTCACTCGGCCTCCATCTGTTGAAGCGCTCTGCTCTGCCCTGACCCAGCTCAGCTAACGGCAATTTATCTGTTTGAGCTCTGCATTTCTCTGCCCTGCCCTGTTCTTCTTCGCTCTGTTAACACTACTGTACCGCCTGATTTAGGACTTATTATGAGGGGAGTTATATCAATGAAGTCACAGTCATGTGAATAAGTAAGTGCACCCTCTGGACTGTTTGTTTTTTTACCATATTTGAACACACAGATACTTGAGCCAAATTCCAACCGCATTCATTGTTAAAGGTTCCACATGATTTGGCCAACTTTCCATTATTGAGTAACATATGAATTCCATATTGCACCAAAGATTCATTGAGGATAATGTGAGGCAATCTGTCAAAAAGCTGAAAATGAACCATACAAGGAACTTGCTAAAGGACAATGATTTAAAACCTACACGTAAATCTAGTTATGGAATGGCCGATTCAAAGCCCAAATCTCAATCCTCAATGCTGTGGGGGGACTTGATGGGCCTACAGGGGCAGGTGTACTCGCTTATATGAATGAGTGTGCCCTCACATGCTTTCACCGATATTACTTCCTGCTTCCAGGAGGTTTGATATGTTCAGAAAGAAGCAATGTTGTCTACAGCAGCACACCATGTATCATGTGTCTTTTAGTGCATGACAACGTGATGGTATCTGAAGTTCAATCAGTCCTTACAGGATTTTTATGTGTTACATATGTAAAATTACCGTTATTTGACATTATAAAGCCCAAAATACAAACTTCAGATTTTCGTTCAGTATTTTCTTTTAGTTCAAGTAGATTAGAATTTGAAATTAGTTTCCAGCTAGTAACTGAGGGGGGTAATAAAAATGGTGAGGGGGCTAGTCTGTTTTTTGTAATTTTTTTGGCAATTTTTCGATAATGTAGGGTTTTTAAAACTTAAACTGGGTTGGGCAGAAAATACAACAGCGGGGGCTAAGCCCCCTCTTGCCCCTCCGTGCGCCGGGTCTGATATCCAGTCTTTAGCTGGTATTTTAGTTGCTAAAATCGTTAATTGTTGTGCATGTCCCACGTTGACCTAGGGTACAAATAGGACTGTTGGTAATATACCAGGGACTTAGGAAGAGCAGTTGGGAGTGCATTTCAGGTGATGCAAGACAGAGGCTTTGCACATCACAAATAGCATTTAACCCCCTGATTTTCCTCCTATTCACACCCTGAGGTCAGTGCAACAAGCACATCAGCTCCCTCAGGAACAGAGACTGATTTAGAAACCAGGTGAGTAAAATCTGGCCAGCACTGGCAATGAATTTCTGGATATTCAGGATATTTAGCAAATAAAGAGTTCACTAGTCAGTAGTCATAGAAAACCTCTAGAAGTTGTCTGCTCACAGCCAGTATAGGAAATCTTATATATTATTTTACATATTCTTCTTCACCATTTGAAGGGAGATATTTTCAATACATCTTTTTTTTGGGGGTGGGTAAAACGGAGATGTTGGAGAATAAAACAAGATAGTCTAATCAGGAGATTCATACTTTAACAGATATGAATTTCACCTTCCTTGCATCATTCTATGCAAATATTTAGCGCAGCAGCTGCTAAGGGCATTTATTGAGGAACATAGTTAACACACCGACCATCTTGTCTTAACCCCTATAACTACAGTATTGGCCAACTGTTCTGTACACCCCTTCACTTTTGTTTATCTCAATTGCTCTTTATAAACACATTTAGACTTACTAGACTGTTTTAGACATATAGATATTTTATGTTAATATTAGCTACACTTGCTACTTTCTGTTAATACACTAAATATCCCAGTAGATGATTTGGAATAATGTCAAATAGCAGCTTATTGTCTACACCATGACGATTCAATTCTAATTCTGAAATAACTAAATATCAAGATTTTGCAAATACATTCTTCAGCTCCAATTTGTCACTGTGACGGTGAGGTGACGAACAGCCACGTCATCTCCCGCTTTCCCCGGTTTACTTTCCATACACGAACACATCCCGGACTTGTCTTGTCTCTGATTATCACCCACACCTGGTCCCAATCCGGTCGTTAGTATGTGTTTAAATGTTGCTCCTCTGCTCCCCTCATTTGTTGGTCATTGTTACTTGTCTATGTTTGTTTCATGTATGTGGGGAGTGTTCCGTTTTTGGCTTATCCCTTTTGTTTGCATGTTTTTTTGGTACTCAGTGTTATTTTTCATAAAAAAAGACACAACATCGACTGCCACTCTGCCTGCGTTTGGTTCCTTCCTCTTCACCCCTATGCCATTTCCAAAGCATTTGAAACTACATAAACTACAATGACATTCTAAGTAATTTAAACAATGTTGTTTTTGCCATTTTCTTGCTTTGACTTTGATATGTTATTGTATTCTAGTGGAATCCACAGGTGTTAAGTTTCTTTGCCTAACCACTTCTGTAAATTGTCTAAAATATAAATATAAAACCAAATACTTGCAAAATATGTTGGATGTTATCCTGGTAACTTTACTTAAAGTGCAGTGTCATAACGTGGTCATAACCATGTCATATCCTGTCATAACATGGTCATGACACATATATTTAGAAATGTTATGACATATTGCATTATTTGTTATGACAACTATTATTAGTTATGACACCTAAGTCTGTCAAAACATAACAAACCATTCGGTAACACCAGTCTTCTCAATGCTTTATATCAATATAATTATGCATGAAGTGATGTCATATATTTAGCATCCCCAATGCTTTGTATGTCATAACTAGGACGCCAGGAGTATTAGATTTCAGGAGTAGGACATGACATCCTCTTTGTGAGTAATGACCAACATAAGGACATGTACTGTACAGCTAGGTGATAGGCCTACAGTATCTTGTTCCTAGAGTATGATTAAAGCCAAAATGCTTCTTTTGTATTGTCTTAAATTGCATTTTGTCAGATCAAGTAAAGTGACACAGGATGATCATAATGCAATCACAACATTTTCATAAACTATATTTTCTCGGTTAGAGTAAACTGACACAATGTTTAGTTATTTATTTAAAATAAATTGACAGGAGGGTTATGGCACATTACTTTCTATAGGTTATAAAATATACACTAACATCAATTGCATGACTAGCATGGTCTCATTTTGTCTAAAGTTCAGGAGTAACACAAAAATATAACGTCAAATTGATCAGAAATACACGGTAGACATTATTTATGTTGTAAATGACTATTGTAGCTGGAATCGACAGATTTTTATTGGAATATCTACATAGGTATCTACGTATTGAATGGAATATTTACATAAGTGTAGAGGCCCATTATCAGCAACCATCAGCCCTGTCTTCCAATGTCATATTTGTATTTGACAATTAAAGTCCCATTATTTTAAAAGACTAACTAGTTGAGCATCTGGTGCATCAGCAATTGTGTCTGATTACATGTTTAAAATGGCCAGAAACAAAGTACATTCTTCTGAAACACATCAGCCTATTCTTGTTCTGGGAAATGAAGGCTTTTGTATGTGAAAAACTGCCAAGAAACTGACAATGCCGTGTACAACTACTTTGTGAGATGCAGACCAAATGAAAAGATGCTGGAGAACTGCTTGGTATCATCTGTCAAGCGTGGTGGAGGCAGTGATGGTCTGGGGGTGCTTTGTTGGTGGTAAAGTGAGAGATTTGTACAGTGGTAAAAGGGATCTTGAAGAAGGAAGGCTATCATTTAATTTAGGGAAGAAGCAGTCAGCTGGTATTCTGTCTAGAATGGAGCGACCAGTACGGACACCGCATCTCAACCCTATTGAGCTGTTGTGGGAGCAGCTTGACCTGATGGTACATAAGAAGTGCTTATGAAGCCAATTCATCTTAGAGGTGGAAGAATGGGGTAAAATATCTTCAGACTGCCTGAAGAAATTGACTAGAATGTCAAAGGTCAGCAAGGCTGAAATTGCTGCAAATGGAGGACTCTTTGACGAAAGTGAAGTTTAAAAGGATACAATTGTTATTTAAGTTAAAAGTAATTATTTCTAACCTTGTCTTTGACTATTTCAAATTCATTTTGCTGTATTTTCTTTTCAAATTAATTTCATGTATGTTTTCATGGAAAACAAGGACATTTACAAGTGTCTCCAAACTTTAGTTTAATGGTAGTGTATTTACATATACATACACACACACACACATATAGATATACACACACATATACAGTGGATATAAAAAGTCTACACACCCCTGTGAAAATGCCAGGTTTCTGTGATGTTAAATCATGTCAGAACTTTTTCCACTTTTAATGTGACCTATAATGTGAACAATTCAATTGAAAAACCATCTGAAATCTTTGAGGGGGGAAAATGAAAAATAAAAACCTTACAATAACCTGGTTGCATAAGTGTGCACACTCTCTTATAAGTGGGGATGTGTCTGTATTCAGAATTAACAAATCACATTCAAACTCATGTTAAATAGAAATCATCACAAACCTGCCATCATTTAAAGTGACTCTGATTAATCACAAATAAAGTAAAGCTGTTCTAGTAGGATTTTCCTGACATTTTCTTAGTTGCATCTCAGAGCAAAAGCCATGGTCCGCAGAGAGCTTACAAAGCATCAGAGGGATCTCATTGTTGAAAGATATCAGTCAGGAGAAGAGTACAAAATAATTTCCAAAAATATGATATGGCACAACAGAGATATTACCAAGAACTGGACGTCCCTCCAAAATGTATGAAAAGACAAGAAGAAAAATTTTAGGCAAGTACTGGCTGTGTGCTACATGTGACAACAATCTCCCGTATTCTTCATATGAATGGGCTATGGGGTAGGGTGGCAAGACAGAAGCCTTTTCTTACAAAGAAAAACATCCAAGCCTAGCTGAAGTTAGCAAAAACAAGTCCCCCAAAAGCAAGTTTGAAAATGTGTTACGGTCTGATGAAATCAAGGTTGACATTTTTGGCCATAATTCCAAAAGTTATGTTTGGCGCAAAAACAACATGGTGGTGCATGGTGGTGGCAGCATCATCCTTTAGGGCTGTTTTTCTTCAACTGGAACCGGGGCCTTAGTCAGGGTGGAGGGAATTATGAACAGTTCTAAATACCAGGCAATTTTGGCACAAAACCTTCAAGTATCTGTTAAAAGGTGAAGATGAAGTGGAAGTTCACCTTTCAACATGACAACAACCCAAAGCACACATCCAAATCCACAAAAGCATTAATGTTTTGGAATGGCCCAGCCAGAGCTCAGACCTGAATCCAACTAAACATCTGTGGGGTGATCTGAAGAGGGCTGTGGACAGGAAATGTCCTTGCAATCTGACAGATTTTGAGCACTTTTGCAAAAAAAAGTGGGCAAATATTGGCACGTCAAGATGTGCCATGCTAATAGACTCCTACCCAAGAAGATTGAGTGCTGTAATAAAATCAAAAGGGGCTTCAACAAAGTGTTAGTTTAAGGGTGTTCACACTTGTGCAACCAGGTTATTGTGAGTTATAATTTATTTATTTTTGTTCACGATATTGGTCACATTAAAGTTCTGACATGATTTATCTTTGTCTCATTCTTTTACATCACAGGGGTGTGTAGACTTTTTATATCCACTGTATACACACATATATACAGAAACACACACAATATAACAATTAAAATTTTTAGTTTTGAGAGTATAAATCTAACCTTATAGTATCATAATTTTTGCTTAACTTACCATTAACTGGAGACGCTTTAGGGAGGCAGGTGTGTTAAACAATGAAATTGCATTTATATTAAATCAGATAATTCACCTTAATTACACAGTGACACAGTCTATGGACAAATCCAGATAGCAATCAATACTTCTCCTGTCTTTGGTGCAGGTATTTCCTCACACTGTTTTTTTTTCTTTTTACCTATACATTTATTAGTTAAAATCAAATACAGTTTGATTGCAGTCATCCTTACATTTGCATGGTCTATGTATTGACTCCATGCAATTTCCTGGCAAGAGCAAACAAAATAATGAAATGTTTGCTGCAATGCAAACATCCTAGTTAACATAATTAGCTACACATGGTAATAAACAGGCTACCGTTTCCTATTAACGTACAACCTATAGCTTTGAAACGATTTTTAATAAGTTTGATATTTCTATGCAATTCAATTATTTCCTGTGTTTATTGGATCCCAAAGCAGTCATAGCTACCCAATTACCTGAAGCCCACCTACGAAAACAAACAAACACACATCGAAGGTGCGCTCCTTCCATTGTGCTGACTGACTTTGCGCCAAACATCATGACAGTTTCATACGTTTAAAGATGGACATAAAACTAGCACTTCTAGTGCGTATGAATATCCAGAATATACTAAAAAGGACAATACTGCTCACTACAAGTAAGCTACATAATCATGTTGGGGAAAAATACCACAAGCTTATCTGCTTATCTTCAATTAATTACAGCCAGGAGCAAAACAGTCATACAGATATTTATTTTATTGACATACATGAATTTAAATTTTTGCATTATAAACAGACATGATTGTGTAGTGGACATCACTGCATGAGTTCAGGAACACTTAAGAAAACCAGTGTCTTTGAACACAGTATGTCGCTGCATCCACAAATGGAAGTTAAAACTCTAGCATGCAAAGAAGAAACCACACATAAACAACATACAGAAACTCTAGTGCCTTTTCTGGGTCCAAGCTCATTTTTGATGGACTGATTTGAAGTAGAAAACTGTCCTGTGGTCTGAAAAATCTAAAATGGATTCCTTTTCAGGAATCATGGACGCTGCATCCTCTGGACTAAAGATGAGAGGGACCATCCGGCTTCGTATCAGTGGACAGTTGAAAAGCCAGCATCCATGATTGTACATCTGTGAAGTCAGTGTATAGGCTGAACAATATATACTTCCTAGAAAAAGCACCCGGAAAGGAAAGAAAAAGGTGCAGCGTTCTCTTAAGTTTTGCAGGAGCTATATATTGTCTATGTACTATTTTCAATCAAATTTAGGGATAAATCACTGGCATTTGCATCATTTGCAGTCATTGCATTCTGTTTTTATTTGCATTTGAACCACTGTTCCAACTGTCTTGGAAAAGGGGGTTGTACTATAATTACATAATTTTACAGAGCAGATTTTGCAAACAAGCATGTTAGCTATTTGCCACAGGATAAGTAACATCCATCCATCTTCTTCCGCTTATCTGGGGCCGGGTCGTGGGGGCAGCAGTCTAAGCAGAGATGCCCAGACTTCCCTCTCCCTAGACACTTCCTCTAGCTCTTCCGGGGGGACACCGAGGCGTTCCCAGGCCAGCCGGGAGTCTCTCCAGAGTGTCCTAGGTCTTCCCCGGGGTCTCCTCCCGGTGGGATGGGCCCGGAACACCTTCTCGGGAAGATGCCCAAGCCACCTCAGCTGACCCCTCTCGATGTGGAGGAGCAGCGGCTCTACTCTGAGCTCCTCCCGGGTGACCGAGCTTCTCACCCTATCTCTAAGGGATCGCCCAGCCACCCTGCAGAGAAAGCTAATTTCAGCCGCCTGTATCCGGGATCTTGTCTCACCATAGGTGAGAGAAGGAATGTAGATTGACCGGTAAATCGAGAGCTTCGCCTTGCGACTCAGCTCTTTCTTCACCATGACAGACTGATGCATCGACCGCATTACTGCAGAAGCTGCACCGATCTGTCTGTCAATCTCCGTTCCATCCTTCCCTCACTCGTGAACAAGACCCCTAGATACTTAAACTCCTCCACTTGAGGCAGGCATTCTCCACCATCCTGAAGTGGGCAAGCCACCCTATTCCGACTGAGGACCATGGCCTCGGATTTGGAGGTACTGATTCTGATCCCCACCGCTTCACACTCGGCTGCAAACCGTCCCAGTGCATGCTGAAGGTCCTGGTTTGAAGGGGCCAACACGACAACATCATCCGCAAAGAGCAGAGACAAAATCGTGTGGTCCCCAAACCTGACACCCTCCGGCCCCTGGCTGCGCCTAGAAATTCTCTCCATAAAAATTCCGAACAGAACCGGCGACAAAGGGCAGCCCTGCCGGAGTCCAACATGTACTGGGAACAAGTCTGACTTACTGCCGGCAATGCGGACCAAGCTCCAGAAAATCACATTGTAGGATTTGTAATGAATTCATTGGTAAATTCCTCAGTAAAATACGTTTTTGGTCACCTACAAACAAGCAATATTTCTGGCTCTCACAGACCTGTAACTTCTTCTTTAAGAGGCTCCTCTGTCCTCCACTCGTTACCTGTATTAATGGCACCTGTTTGAACTTGTTATCAGTATAAAAGACACCTGTCCACAACCTCAAACAGTCACACTCCAAACTCCACTATGGCCAAGACCAAAGAGCTGTCAAAGGACAGCAGAAACAAAATTGTAGACCTGCACCAGGCTGGAAAGACTCTGCAATAGGTAAGCAGCTTGGTGTGAAGAAATCAACTGTGGGAGCAATTATAAGAAAATGGAAGACATAAAAGACCACTGATAATCTCCCTCGATCCGGGGCTCCATGCAAGATCACACCCCGTGGGGTCAAAATGATCACAAGAACGGTGAGCAAAAATCCCAGAACCACACGGGGGGACCTAGTGAATGACCTGCAGAGAGCTGGGACCAAAGTAACAAAGGCTACCATCAGTAACACACTACGCCGCTAGGGACTCAAATCCTGCAGTGCCAGACGTGTCCCCCTGCTTAAGCCAGTACATGTCCAGGCCCGTCTAAGGTTTGCTAGAGAGCATTTGGATGGTCCAGAAGAGGATTGGGAGAATGTCATATGGTCAGATAAAACCAAAATAGAACTTTTTGGTAAAAAATCAACCTACAGTGAAGCATGGGGGTGGAAACATCATGCTTTGGGGCTGATTTTCTGCAAAGGGACCAGGAAGACTGATCCGTGTAAAGGAAAGAATGAATGGGGCCTTGTATCGTGAGATTTTGAGTGAAAACCTCCTTCCATCAGCAAGGGCATTGAAGATGAAACGTGGCTGGGTCTTTCAGCATGACAATGATCCCAAACACACCGCCCGGGCCCTGGAGTGGCCTAGCCAGTCACCAGATCTCAACATAGAAAACCTTTGGAGGGAGTTGAAAGTTTGTGTTGCCCAGCGACAGCCCCAAAACATCACTGCTCTTGAGGAGATCTGCATGGAGGAATGGGCCAAAATACCAGCAACAGTGTGAAAAACTTGTGAAACCTTACAGAAAACATTTGACCTCTGTCATAGCCAACAAAGGGTATATAACAAAGTATTGAGATGAACTTATTGACCAAATACATATTTTCCACCATAATTTACCAATAAATTCATAGAAAATCTAACAATGTGATTTTCTGGATTTCTTTTTCTCATTTTGTCTCTCATAGTTGAAGTGTACCTATGATGAAAATTACAGGCCTCTCTCATCTTTTTAAGTGGGAGAACTTGCACAATTGGTGGCTGACTAAATACTTGTTTGTCCCACTGTAGCTTTACAAATCCTTAGATTGGTCATTAGTCACAAAGAGAATGTCATATCCTGTTCCTGAAATCTACTACTGCTGGCATCCCAGTCATGAGGAACAAAGCAATGGGGAAGGTAAATATCTGAAATCACTTCATGCACAATTATATTGATATAAAAATGTATAATGAAATATAACATAAAAACTCTGTTTATAAGTAGACTGGTGTTACAGAATGGTTTGTTATGTTTTGACAGACTTGCTTAGGTGTCATAATATTTCTAAATATGTGTCATTACAGTGTCGTGACTGTAATGAACATGTTATGACATTTCATGTCAAGTGTAAAGTGTTATTCTAAAGCGCTTCATACCCAAACATTACATGTAATGTCTGGGGGCAGCCTAGTTCCAAAAGGAATGGAATCCACTTTCACCCTGTGGAATGTATGGCTTCAACCGGCACCCAGGCCAGAAGCAATAAGTTCCTCATTAGCTTAATTTACAGTGTAGGAGGTTATTTTTATCTTTCGAATCCTGTCCCACTCAAATGCAATTTTGCCAGAGTGAATTAATGGCATTGCGAGTTGTGACCATGCCAAAGGCACCAAAGATAGTTTAGTGTGAAGATATTTTAAACGTGTTTCTCCAGTACAGACTTGTAGAACATTTCATGGCAATGTTAGCTTGCAAAGCCTGACCTCAAATTCACTGTTGAAACCCCAAACCTCAGTCCAAACGCAAGTGCTCCCAGAAATGAGTGCTATTACCTCCACGCTATTAAAGGTCAAATGTCAGTTGTTTGAAAAACATCACACTATTAATAAAAATAAAATGAAATTTGACCACATAAGGCCAATCTGTATACACTGTCCTGAAGTGGAGGAAAATATTGAACAAGTTTAATGTGCTACCTCTGGAAGGTAACGCTCAAGACGTAGCAAATTCCCATGTTTACATTTAAGTGAAAGGCCTAGCCAAGGGCATTCTATCTAAACCTTTCTAAAGCTCTTGTTGTGTGAAAAAGCTATATGTCTTTCTGAACTCTTCCTCGCTCCGTCTCTATCTCTCCAGCCCATGTGAAAACAAAGTGCATTATTCATGAGGTGGCATGAGGAAGCAATGCAACATTTAGACCTTTTCTAAGAAGGCTCCATGACTCCAGAGGTCTTAACTACTGAGGAGTCACAGCCACAATAACTGCCCCTGTTCTGCCCACAGCCTTAAGACAGCCCCAACCCAACCACAACACAGCCTCAACTCAACCATAACACAGCCTTAACACAGCCCCAACCTAGCCATAACACAGCCTTAACCCAGCCCCAACCCAACCCTAACACAGCCTTAACGCTGCCACATCCCAACCCTTAAAGCATCCCAAAAACAGTGCTAAAGCAGCCCAAACACATACCGCTTGCAGAGAGAGACTTGGGAGGAGGAGTGGGAGAGAAATAGGGGGAACACAGTCAGGATAGCAAGAGGCACCTAAACTGAAAGACAGAAAGGTATTGTAGATAAAGGTGTGACATTAATGGTTCTGATAGCCCTTGCATTCATTTAGCCTTTGGAGTGACTGTTGAATGTGATAAGTGTTCACGCCTCCCCTCAGATGTTTCTTCACGCTGCTCTCCACTGCCCTACATCGGAACAACAGATGTTTCAGCCAGTCAGACACACAGAAAGGTCACCTACAGTCACATCAACATACTGGCCTGCCAATGCTAATTGGCCCGGATACCGTGGTACACATGTCAGGCAGATTATCCTACAGTGCTATCTGAAGACATCTATAATGAGATTAACTGTGAAAATACACAGCACCAGTACAAACTGAACAGATGTCTGGCTATTAACTGTGAAAATGATATTGTGCTGTTTGTTTGTGCACTGTGATGTCCAGTTCACACATGCCGTCTGATTTATACCAGTAGTCCATTCCTGTGTTTCCCCTTTGTTCATAATTGCTGCTGTCACTCGAGAAAATGTGATCTTTTGTTTTGTATTTGCCATGACAAGCTTTCAAAATCAAACAATTACAACCTGTCATATGCTGAGAGAGCAGGGGCTGTGAATGAGAGCCATGAGTTCCCAGCGTGACATGCTCCTCCTCATTGCCTGCTCTGTCCTCTCCATGCAGGGCAGTGGGGCACATCCGAGGTAAGGCCTAGCACACATCTCACAGTTCAAGATTAGATTATTCTCAGTCAGATCATTCAAGAAAACTAGCTTCAAGGGAACTAGCTAGTTGTTACCGTGGGTTGCATTGCCATTTCTGGGAGATATAACAATCCTGATGAAATGAATTGGCCTTGGTCAGAGAAGCTTTCAGTCTCATAAAGTTCACATGGCACAGTGTGGATGATAATTGGAAGCAATAAGGTATAACGGGCAAGTATGTGTAATTGTGGCGATATGCAAGGATGTGTACATTTAGGTAACTACAGTTATGGTTCAGGATGTCTTAAACTAAGGTTTGTGGGTGCTGAGTTATCAGAATGAATGAAGAATCACTCCTTGTTTGAGGTCATGGGATGATGGCCAATTTGTCATTTGGGTGCACCTTAATTAGTGCATGGCTAACTGCATTAACTTTGTGTAATTGTTAATTGCTGACAGAGTATGGCTTACATTACTAGATTGCTGGAAGAAAACAAGGTGTAGCAGGGCAGGAATGTGCCTTATTTTTTAAGACGCTGTAATGCCGCCACCGCCGCCACCTGCCCATGTCCCAACACCGTCACGCTACGATCATTTACTGCTCTACATTTTGCTGTATGTATTTCCAGTTCATCCCTGGCTCTATCACTGTGACTACAGTACATTTATATTGTCAACTGTCTACTGTGTCAAGTACTCACAAGGACACAGTGGAAATTCTGACATAATAATCAAATGCAGATACGACATTGACATCCATCTGCACCTGTGTGCTCCAATAAGCTGTGATCCACCAGCCGCAGGGAGACTTGAGCCTCATCCCAGTCTGAACAGGAGACCACAGTACTGCAACACAGGCATGAACCTCCCAGGCAAGGAGCCCTGGAGTTAATGTTAGAGGTGTATGTCTCTGTGTTTTATGACTCATTTAACACAACTCATTTTTTTTAATAGGATAGGGATGGAAATGGTTGGAAAGCACCAAATGCTGAGTAAGGACGTGTGAGAGGACGTGTTGTGTGGTTTTAGCTGTGTTCCACAGGGCTGTGAAAAAGGGTTCAAGTAATGAGTCATGTTTAATTGTCTGAATTCTCCAATTCAGCTGACCCTAAAGGGCAGAATGGGTTCAGGGGTAGAGCATACATAGATGATGAATGATAGAAATGGCTTTGAAATACATTAATTCAAGTATAACTGAAAAGCATCTAAATCTTGTTTCAACCCCTGCAGGCAATTGGTGTTCACTATATGGAGTTCAGAAAAAACAGCAGCCTTACAAGTGATGTAACCACATTATTGGCACATTATTGCATGGTAAATGTCAGCAACAGATGAGAGAACAAACAGATCACCAGCCACCTTCC
This sequence comes from Esox lucius, assembly GCF_011004845.1. NCBI lineage: Eukaryota > Metazoa > Chordata > Actinopteri > Esociformes > Esocidae > Esox > Esox lucius. The sequence continues at coordinate 19,927,951 of NC_047587.1, forward strand.
CATACTTATTTGTCCAGCGAGATTCCAACTGGCCAAGTACACAAACAGAGATTCGGTGAAACAAATTCACATTTATTGATCATACAAGTTTCAGGCTCTTGGTCAGGACTCTGCTACTAAGCAAGTAAAGAGCATGTTAATCCTCTTACATATGCAAACAAGAATTAAGCACCTACCTCAATTTCTGTATAATTTCAGTAGCTTATTTGTTATATGCAATTCCAGATTTAATATTAACTAAAATCTAACATTGATTTATTAAGATAAGTGCCCATGCTTGTCTTAAAGCGGCACAACAGAGCTGACCTAACAAAAACAGTGCTGGAAATATTCTCTACAGTAGGCTGTTGGAGGAGTTGTCAGAGTGTACCGCATGCCAATGGCACTTCAGCTTCATGGCGACAGAATGCTGTTTTGTATTTATTAGTGTTGGGCTCCAATATCAATAATTTGTTATGATACCAATTTCATTTGATATCAAAATGTGGTTGGCATATTGGGATATCTGTTTTTTAATGTTGTTTAAAAAACAAATGTTATGTAAGAGAGGGTACAGTAGACACTAAACCCTCTAACAGGTTCTCAAATTACAGTAGCTTACTCACATTTGTATACATTTGTCCCAAACATAAGTAAAAAGTTTGTATTCCTTCGACATGTCCTTTTTTTCTACTTTTTTGAATTATAGGGGAAGTGACGGGTTATCTATAGGGTGCCTGTTTTTGGAACATTTGTATCCTTCTTTATACTTTGACGTTAACTTCATTATTTTGGAGTCACTATACATTAGTTGATCCATACTCAGTTTTCCTGTCTCAGTAATAAAACGCTATTCCAGTTTTAAAATCACCAATGGCCCAGTGATTTAAAAAAACACCCAAAAACATGGTCACATCCCAAACTAGGTTCCTTCCTGTTCTGCAGATCAGTTCAGAAGTGTCTTCAATGTGTCTGTGTGGTTTAATACATCACCCACAGCATAATTATTACCTTGACTATAAAAGATACTTACCCATCTACACGTTACAGTCCTTCTTTATGTGGCTTTTAAAAAGCTCCCTGTTCTTCGTATTTTTGATACTTAATACTTGAGTTCATTATGTTTTTATTATGCAATTCGTTAAGCCACATGTTTCCTCATGAAATACTCTGCTTGCTGTACCAAAAGAGGTGTACTTATGTGAACGCCATATCTTTTAGTTTTTATTCATTTGTAAAACAATTCCTAGAATGTGTTGTGTAGGTCAATTACAAAAATGTCACAACACAGTGACTACACAAGGGTGTGAATACATATACAGTCCACTGTAACCAATATGTATTAGTTTGGATTTTAAACAATAAATTAGTATTTTATGTATCAAGCGCACTGAATAACAGCGTCATTGTGAACAATTAAATTCTTGTGACATGGCACACGACATCTCCGCAGTAAGAAATAAGAAATATATAAACCAAAAATACAGCTCCGGAAAAAACTAAGAGACCACTGCACCTTTCTCCTTCTTTTCCAAAAAAGTTGAAAAGGACATTTTTGATTGAGGAACAGAAGCGATCAATTTGCAGTGGTCTCTTAATTTTAACCCAATGTAAACAGGCAGCAATTTCCAGGAGTATAGAATGGGCAATATGAACAATATGGATAGAACTATTATAAACTATTATAAATATAATATACAGTTAGTGTAACATGCCTATGAATGGTACATTCAAATATTCTAATGTATTGATAGACATCAGAGCATTTGGAATGTTCATGTGTGATCAATATCAACATATATCAGCGTTGCTGGTTGAGGAGCCTTATGGCATGAGGAAAAAAACTGTCTTTGAGTCTGGAAGTGCCTGCCCCGATGCTCGGCAGCAGTGTAAACAGACATGGGTGGCTGTAGTCTTTGATGATGTTCCATGCTTTCCTAAGACATTGAGTATGGTAGATGCCTTGCACAAAGGGAAGATGGCAGCCAATGACGTGCTCTGCAGACTTCACCAGCTTCTGGAGGGACTTGCGGTCAGTAGAAAGGTCATATACATAGAATTTTAAAGAATCATCATAATGTTTTCAGGGTATTTGAAATAAAAATATTATCTAGATCCTTCCAAAACATTATCATTTTTTTACAATGATCACTGCTCTGGCTTTAGCGTCTGTCAATGAAAACGTACATTTTGTTATAAATCAGAATCATGATAAATTTATTCCCAGTAATAGCGACCAACTTCTTGTAGTGAGCTTTATCAAAAAATTTACACAGGTTGCCCATGTGTTAGTGAGTAGCCTGAAAAGGTCTTGGCCATCCAAATATGATAAAAAACATTATATAAATGTGAATACAATGAAAAGTAACAAAATGTATTGAGTTTTTAAAACTAACCTTTCATAGATTGCAAAACTGAAAAAAATTGCCTTGGTAGACTGCAGTGATAGTCCTGTTGAAAATTCAACCAAGCCAGCCAACCAAGATGAGTGAATGTCACTGGCTGCCTGCCTGCCTGTCTGACTGACTATCCATTATTAAATAGCGTAGTGCTTAGAGAGGCGGATTTCATGTGAGCGACCAGTGTTTGATCCACACCTCTGACAGAACGAAGTATGCATTAGGATGAAAAAATGACATTCATCAATGAAAGAGAAACAAACATTGTTGTGCCATGAAATGAAATAGCTTTGGCAGTCTAAAGTTCATCTTCAGTCTCGCTAGCAATTGCTCAATTCTTATGACTATTCCAAGTGGTAAGTTAGTAGATACTAGTAAGCCTATTACGGGCTAATAAGCTGTTAAAATGGCCAGTGGCAAAGGCCATTCAGTTCATAGATGCTATTTGTGGTGGAAGTAAACCTATTAAGAAACGTTAGTCAGTTTAACACAATGCTTAATGGTGTCTAGCTAAATATTCTAACTTGGTGTGTTGTTATAATGTGTGACAAAATGATGTAAATTCAAGACGCAATTTTATGAGGTAGAGTGTCCCAATCAGTCCCTACAGAAATCTCTTTATAATTTAACATGTTGCATGTACTGTATCAACCCTGTTGTTGGTTTGAATGTTAGCTAATGTAGGGAAGTAGTTTCTAGAACCGTGGAGTTTCAACTAATTGATTTAACAATGCAGAACACTCTGCACACATACTGCTTAGTGGCGTAGTGGTTAAAGACACCACCTGTCACACAGGAGACCACGCTTCATATCCAGCCAGGGCAACAATATGTGTTCCTTCTAGTGGCGGGCTGGCTGGACCAGGCTTGCCTGGTTCCTTTTCTTGTTTTCAGGCATCACTTTTATTTATATGATTTTTGTTCATTTACCTGTCTAGTTGATATCACACATTATGTTGAGGTCATATTGTGGTTTATGTGTCAAGGGGAAAGTGCCAACAGGACAATGGAGCAAATGGGATGAGACCAGAAAGGAAAATTTCAACAAGCAATGTAATAAATGTGTTTTAGATGCTGGTGATACAAGCATTTGGAACATTGTGCTATAGCGTGTCCATTGCAAGCAGATACACACACCCACACCATTCTGGGTGTTGTGGATTACAGTTAGCGGCCTATGGAGGGGATCTCTTTCTGCTGTTAAGACCAGCCAATTGACTAAACGATCTCCCTCTAAGCCATGAAAGTGGTCAAAGCTAAGCTAGCTCAGGCCACACACACACACACACACACACACACTTTGATAGCTTATCAGGATTAACCTCCCATTGTAAACATAGCACTGCTAGCCCATTTAGGATTTGGAGCTGTACACAGATGCCCAATGCTTCCCTGTATAGAAAATTAGCCATGCGCTAAAAGGCCAAGCAATCAATACACTGCTCCAGCTGCACTGCATAGCAATGTATCAGCCTCAACATAACCTCAGTGGTACAGCAGCACATACACACACACACACACACACACACACACTGTACTAATAAAAAGAATGTCATTCTGTGTTAGAGGTTAGAATATCAACAGTGATCTAATCTAATATAGCTGGGTGAGTAAATCTTTTTAGCAAGCATCCTCACCTCATCTCCCCGACTCGATCACAAAGTGGATTCATATACACAAGAACACAAACACAGCCTAAACACACAGGCACACATTCATGCCAGAAAACCATGGCATCATATGATATGCATCAAGTCCTTTAGTTGGGTTAAGGGGAGCGTTGCTTAGCTGAGCCAAAGATGGGGCGATTTAGCTGCTGTCAAAAAGATTTCACACTGGTGTCGCTACTGTGAGATAAACTAACGATCGTATCGCCAACACAGCACAGCTGAAACAACACATTGTGACCGCCCAGTTCTGACTCCATATTGCCCTGTAGGCAAATAGTCCGTCGATAACCCTACCACACACACATGCACACGCATACACATACTCACACACACACACACAAACAAACAAGTACAATCAATAAGGGACTACTAAGGGAATAGTGTTCCTGTGGAAAACAGCTTGGGTTGGATTCATCTTGGTTACGTAGAACTAAAGGCCTGCATGAATTAGTCCAACATTGGTTATCATTTAGGAAACCTAGTCTGTGCACAAGAGACAGGGCTTAGACAGTTTCGTGCCCAGTTCCTCTACAAAAAAACATTATTGACAAACCCTGGTCCGAGACTGAAGTCTCACAGCAACAACGGTCAGGTCCTACAGCTGGGAAGTAGTGGAGCATTGGATAACACGAATCTATCCAACAGAGAGCAGCTGTCTCTATATGACTGAGTGAAAGGTGAGTGAGTGAATCCAGGTGTCTCTACAGTACTGACAGCTGGGCAATCCAGTGATCCACTTGTCTCTACTGCACTGACAGCAGGGTGATCCAGTTGTCTCTACAGCAGGGGAATCCAGTTATCCAGTTGTCTCTAAAGCACTGACAGCAGGGCAATCCAGTTGTCTCTACAGCACTGACAGCAGGGGAATCCAGTTATCCAGTTGTCTCTACAGCACTGACAGCAGGGCAATCCAGTGATCCAGTTGTCTCTAAAGCACTGACAGCAGGGAAATCCAGTTGTCTCTACATCACTGACAGCAGGGGAAACCAGTGATCCAGTTGTCTCTACAGCACTGAGAGCAGGGGAATCTAGTGATCCAGTTGTCTCTACAGCACTGAGAGCAGGGGAATCTAGTGATCCAGTTGTCTCTACGGCACTGACAGACAGGGAATCCAGTGGCCCAGGTGTGTGTGGGGGGGGGTGTATAGTGGTGGCCAGCCCATTAGTGCATTACGGACAGAACCCCACTTGAATTGACATAAGTTATTTTACAACTGTAATCCCCTGTCCAATGGAAGTAGATTAGCTATAGCCATGACTTGAACATAAATGTCTGAAAAGGAACTAGTCATGAGTTAATGGGCTATGTAAAATGAATGATAAAAATATGGGCTAATGGCATAAAAATTCATCATCTGTACAATATAAACTAAATCATAATTTGTTTGTGACATGCACAATTATTTTAAATGTGTAGGCTACTGATGCTTAGTGCTTTATTAAAAAATTGTGAGACAATGAACCGTTAAAATCACAAATAGCTTGCAGCATCTGACTGGCAATCTGGCAGATCAAATTTGAGATTACATGAAATCCTGTCTATTGTTTTTCAAATAAACTTATGACTAGATGCCTTGCCAATGGCTGATAGCAGCCCTCGGGATTGTGACAACCGCCAGAGGTCTGCTGAGTTTGGATAGATAGTATAAAGCAGGCGCTACATCAAATGATATGTAATTTACTTATTTGGCGTCAAATGTCAGTCCCCCACAGGCTGGTCATAGCAATGGGCATAGGGAAAGTGGAAAATAGCAAGCAGGCTGACATTTTTTGCTTTTTGGTTTGTTATCAAATCATATTGTTAGTCTAACCAGCACTGGCTATCGGCTTGTTATTATATTTACTCTTATATATTATATGAATGAACGCATCACTTTGTCATTGCCAGCCACTGCTGAGATTACATAATGTAGCTAGCAAGTGAGGCAAATTCAGCAACAATGTTGGACAAGGGATTGTTAGATTAGTCTTTTAATAACCTTCATATGTTTATGGTTACTTCTGGAAAGGCGAGAAATGTCAAAACTTGTTGTGTGAAACAGAATCCCTATTTATTGTTCAAACCATATATCTAGTTATCTAGTCAGCCTGCCATTTCATTGTTTTTCTCTTCACAGTACAGTATAGTATATGAAGCATTGTACAGTAGCTTCGCAATCGAGTTTCCATTCATGACTTCAGTAGGTCTTAATGTTATGAGCTCAACCCGATTGCCACTTGTCAGTAATATTTATTTTTGCCCTTCATGTTTACAGAGCTAGAGATAGGTAACTATACGTTTTATTTATTTGAGTAATAATTGATTGCTTGAAGGGACCGCGATACATATCTGTTGATGTAAATATTCCGTCACCATTTGGCGCCGTTCCAGAGCCAATCAGGAGCTGCCACAAGAGCTGTAGCTATACTGCATCTGGTGTACCAGTATCTTTGATGCAGCCTGCTGCCTATTAATAATCAATGACTGTCCCAGGAGGGCCCTCTACTAAGCCAGCCAGCCAATTTGGACACCACTCCACAGCCCATCTCTCTATCTCTCTTTCCCTACATCCATTCATCCTTCCACTACAACACTTAATACTGACAGAATAAGAGTCTGCACTTTAGCGCAGCCCAACAGACACTTGATACCACCAGCTACCACTGGGACAGGTGGGTCACGGCTAGGCATCACAGAACAGCACACTTCAATTCACAGACATTTTGGTTTATATCGTAATACAACATACAACATATCTTTGTACCAGAACATTTTTAATAATAAACAACCTAACCAACCTACCCAGATTTTTCTTTTGTTGCATTACTGAGGAATAAACCTGCAAGTCATTGCCAGTTTTTTCAGTATATGACATAAATAAACATGTACATTAACCAAGTCTAAATCACAAGCATCTGATCTAAACAGTGTATTGCCAATGGCTGGAAGGCTTACATTCTAAAATGTAATTGCATGCATGAAGTGGTGAAATATATATCTAGATATGAGTGCTGCATGGTGATTGTAAAGAACGTGGATGAAATCCTAAAATACAGACATTAAAACCTAATTCAACTATTTAAAATATGTATGCAACATTGAAATCCAACTAATTGTATTCCATCCATCCATCTTCTACCGCTTATCCGGGGCCGGGTCGCGGGGGCAGCAGTCTAAGCAGGGATGCCCAGACTTCCCTCTCCCCAGACACTTCCTCTAGCTCTTCCGGGGGGACACCGAGGCGTTCCCAGGCCAGCCGGGAGACATAGTCCCTCCAGCGTGTCCTAGGTCTTCCCCGGGGTCTCCTCCCGGTGGGATGGGACCGGAACACCTTCCCAGGAAGGCGTTCCGGAGGCATCCGAAAAAGATGCCCAAGCCACCTCAGCTGACCCCTCTCGATGTGGAGGAGCAACGGCTCTACTCTGAGCTCCTCCCGGGTGACCGAGCTTCTCACCCCTAATTGTATTTAACATGATAATGTATGAGAAATGAACCAAAAGAAACCTATTGTCCTGTGTGTGTACATGTGCAGTGCATTTTGGGCCGCCATTAAAAATTATGCTAATGCGAATGACCTTCTGGGTAAGAAGGAAGCTTTCCCAAAAACCTTCTTTCCCAAAAAACCTTCTTTCATAAAACCTCAGCTAAATGTTTACTAAAAAGCATTTCGTATTCCTACAAAAGACAATGATAGCATTCCTATTTGCATCAATCCAAGTTCAAGTATTTAAACGTTGTACGCATAGAGTACCCAAAACAAAGTGCGTGTCTGTTAGTACTGAAGACCGCGCTTGTGAATGAATCCAGTTGAGCAGTGAGTGTCACATCAAGTTTTCAAGTGTCATTTTGAAACTGCTTTGCAATTGTATACTGCCTCTATGAGACCCTATGCTTTGACAATAGGTAAATGAACAGCACATGGCTGGGTTGTCCTTGATAATGTAGCCATCCAGTGGCCATTTGCTTAGCAAACTCTGCAACCACAAGACCATTATAGATGCACTTCACACCAAGCACCTCTTGCTAGTGTAGTTTAAATACATGTTACATGCACAAAACAATAATAAAAAATATATAATAGTTTTCTCTCTCCGAACTCTTACATTGTTGTAGATTTAGAACTTGTCAATAAGTCCACAGTCATCACATCCATGAAGCCTACATGCACTAATGCTTGCTTTGTATATTTTTACTTCCTTCTAGCACTGATTTTTCTTTTTCTTTTGGGTAACTAATTAATTAAGTAGAATGTACTTACTACTACTACTGAGTTAACTGCTGTGGTACCTATGTAGCTATTTTTAAATACATGCACTAACTGTAAGTTGATCTGGATAAGAGTGTCTCTGAAATTAATGAATTTGTAGAGTTATGGTAAACACTGTGATTTTGAGAGCAAAACCCAACCAAATTGGGGAAAATCAGGCCAGAAAGTTTAACTTCATCAACCACACACACACAGTACTTTGTTTTAATCCACCAATAACACTACATAAAAAAGGGATTGCAATAGTTCTTCACACACAACATACAAAACGCTATAGACTGGGACAGAGCAGTGCAAAGCCAGCTGCCTTGCCTAGTATCAGATGGGCCCGCAATTTGAAGGCCACGTACAGTGAGCAGATTTCTCTGACCGTGATAAGTCTTAGGGCCACCTGCTTACATTGGTATCCCAGGCTGTCTAGGTGTGATTCAAAGGGCTGGTATTTGAAAAGCCATCTTAATGTAAAGGTTGAACGAGCAGCCCCATCACAAAAACGAGCACCTCCCTTATTTAGCTTATTTAGCATGCAAGAAAACACATTACTGTCAGCATCATTCTCTTCTAACGACATAATGTTTGTGAATGTGTACTGTTGGTGAGACCAGCTGTCTGACCTGAGTAGCAAGCAGATAAATAAGTAAAACACTTGCATGAATGAGTAACCATTAACAACACGTTTAACAGAATCTATTACATTTCTGGCAGGAAAAGACCACAGCACATACACACACCAGATTGTCGGTATCGGATTGGCATTGGATTTCATACTTACAGTATGCATTGGGTACGTAACCCATCAGTGCGTCCACCTGCGGTGCTTGGAATTACAAACATCACATTTTGATTATGGTAATTTATCGCAACAGAACTGAAATGAGCCTGTAAAATGGTAACAAAGCAGAACAATGTTCTCACCCAAAATATTGTGCTGAGCACTATAAATGATTGAGGACACAATCAAAGACACAATTACCTTACCATTGACCTCTACCTGTTAACCACTGAAGTTGCTGCCACATTTATAATAAAATCCTCTCAGATGGATTCAGCCTGTGAATCTGAAGACCAAAGAGTGTTCTGCAAAAGTTTGAGATACGGAAATACAAAGGCCTAGATTAGGAAAATGGTACAAAATAATGTTTGCATATACCAGGAGGGATTTTTGGATCTAATAAAAAAGTAGGAAGTGAAAGCTAGATCACACCACATCCCTGAAAGAGAGGAAGTCCTGTGAGGGAAGCCACAGAGGCCCTCAATCACTTTAGAGGAGCTACAGAGTACAGCAACTGGGCATGAAGTAATGGTGCATCAGACAACCACATCGAGAGCTCTGCATAACTTTGGCCTGTATGAGAGGTTGATTGGAAAGATTCTGTTACTCAAGAACTACCATCTTGGACAGATGATACTAAGACAGAGGTTACTGGGTAAAACAAAGCGTTGTTTGGCTCAAACCCTTGCCCATGCTTCAAAACACATCACATCGTCCTGCAGCGGCCTACTTGACAAAAAAATGCTTGCATTTCCTTTGTCAATAGCTCGTCTCTCACTTTCTCTTCAGCAGCAGTACCATCCACATAAGGCAGGGTAAAGAGAGTGAAAATAGCGCTGAAGCATGAAATCTACAATTTAAATTGTATTTATCGCTTCTAATTAATTTTGTCAGCCAAAAGCTGGCAATTACCAGCTAATGGAAAACCTGACAGACACACACAAACATAACCACACATAACGACACACAGACACCCTAGACTTTCCATTAGGAAAATGTGAGGCCAAAGTGACCAGGAACATGCTGATTTACCGGTCATTTCACAATTTGTTGTTCAATATGCATTGGGTGTATAATTCATTAATGTGTTGACCAGAAATCATATCCAGAATATGGTTATTCATCAGGAAATAACAGGTACAGTAAAACCCCTTTAATGAAGCAGCCAGGGAAACATATGATTTGTGGGAGATTTCTAAACAGTTCATCTGAACAGGCACAGGGAGAACAGTGGACTTTTAATAAAAAATAACTAAGAACTAAGGCAAACTAAAACAAGAGAAGAACAATATTATAGAGGAACCGGAGCCATACATTGACTGACAGGAAACACTAGGGAAGGAGGAACTTAAATAGGGACAGTAACCAGGAACACAGGTGATAATAACAAACAGGTGCTCCAAATGAGGGAGAGAGAGAGTTTGATCTCACTGGCACAGCAGGCCGGCCACAGCAGTACAGCTCGATTTGTCCATATGATGGGGAAGTCTTCCTACCAAGTATTTGAATAGAAATTGGGAGTTAGATATGAGATTGCTAAAATCCTGTAGCTAGCTAGCATGTCCACATCAGTGACAATGTTACTGAGGTGAGGGAATGTTACATTTGTCTTTTATGGACTTGAAACAAGAGATATTGTTCACAATGTTTTTTGGTCAGGCCGTTTGGAGTTGGAATATTACTTCACTACTAACAGTGCGGTTAACAGGCTTTGAACCCGATTCAAGGCAATCAGATGCAGATATCTCACACCCTGTTTTTTAATAGGGATTATTTATCTTGGCATCTCTACTGTTACAATCATTATTTTATGACTATTAGTGTCACATAAGTGTCAGGTTATAGCTTACTGATGATGAGTGTGTATTGACTACCTAAAGAGATATCCTATAAAAAAATGTTGATTGTGTGAGACCTGACTGTACATTACTGTTAACGTTGTGTTGACCGTGATACAGTCTACCTGATCTTGCATTATTTTTTGGTTTTGCCTACCCTCAGATTAAGAACAGATTTTAGCCTGCTGGTCAAAACACTTCTCAGAGGTGATTTTAAACTTTTACCAATATGTTTGCTGGAGAGGCTAATCCGGGTGTGCAAAGGTGTAGCCTAATGACATACTATTCAAATGTTTATTTAATTATATCTGATATGTTATTTTATACAAAACATTTTCACCTTACATGAGGTGAAACACCTCTGCTCCTGGTGCAGCCTTTGGGGTTTCAGTTTGTGTAATGCCCAAGTAATCTAAAAGTAAAGCAACAAATGTATTTTCTCACTGAGTAGTAAGTCATTTCATTAATCTGAGTAATATGTAGCCTAATACATTATGATTTTGGAGCAACAACCTAGACACTAATGACAAGTAATGATAAAATAAATTTCCTGTAAGTCCTAGACAATTTGGCCAGAACATAATTTTATTAAAACTGTCTGTCAGGAAACCTTACCACACACTTACAGTGCACACCTTGTGTGCGTCCTTGTAATAAATAATTGCTTTGATTATGTGTGCAGGATTGCAGGGCATAATGTGAAACTGAGAGGTTAATATGTATCTGTATAGTATAGCTGTTAATTTCCTGCTCCTATTATATTGCTGGAGCTGTGGCCTGGCGTTCTCTGAACACTCATTAATATTTCACAGTGTTTACTCCAACATTGGCCTTAAAGCCCTCGGTGTTGGATCGCTGAGCTTAAGACAGCAGAACATAGCAGGGCCATGTGAGGGAGGTAGAGAGAGGGAGAGGAAGGGATGAAATTAAGACCGTTCAAAAGAGCGGGTTGAAAAAAACTTAATGGAGTGAGATACATTGTAAACATTATAGACAGGTTAACAGTGTGCCAACAGAGATGCAAAGTGTGTATGTACTTGTGCATTGCTGTGTGCATGTTCATGTGTATGTATGTGTGCATGTTCATGTGTGTGTGGGTGTGTATGTATGTGTGCATGTTCATGTGTGTGTGGGTGTGTATGTATGTGTGCATGTTCATGTGTGTGTGGGTGTGTATGTACGTGTGCATGTTCATGTGTGTGTGGGTGTGTATGTATGTGTGCATGTTCATGTGTGTGTGGGTGTGTATGTACGTGTGCATGTTCGTGTGTGTGGGTGTGTATGTATGTATGCATGTTCATGTGTATGTGGGTGTGTATGTATGTATGCATGTTCATGTGTGTGTGTATGTATGTGTGCATGTTCATGTGTGTGCGGGTATGTATGTATGTGTGCATGTTCATGTGTGTGTGTATGCAGATGAGCAGTGGACTGACCCACTTTCCACTCCATCAAGGTAAGAGTCAGGCTTTGTGTAGTCCGGCTCCACACACAGCCTGCACTCCTGCTGTCTACCCGTGGCAGATCTGGGTCAGACATTACGCTACAGTCCTCCAGCCTATTTGAAGTCAACAAGTACCTAGAGTATCTGTAGCTTATGATTTCATTTAACTTCTGATATTTCTAAGGCTCAAGGGACATGTGTGAGTGTCAGGTGGTTAGCCTGAATGTTTGACATGTACGTGTGTGTGTGTGTGTGTGTGTGAGTGTGTGTGTATGTGTGTGTGTGTGAGTGTGTGTGTGTGTGAGTGTGTGTGTGTGTGTGTGTGTGTCTCAACATCTTAGTGAGGCTTTGCTTTAGATTTCTGGAATACTACCTATTGGGTTGTTGTGCTGTAAAAACAGAGACTTTGCTTATGACTTTGCATTGAGAAGATGTTATGAATAGATGTAAAAAATAAAAATAGTTATACTATGTAGAAAATTCACAACATGGCATAAAAATGTCCACCCATCTAACCACACACACACACTCAAAAATATATGGATTTTAATACAGTCACTCCTTCATGTATTGCCTATTATGGTGCCGTGACATGGTTGTAACTGGGCCTTGAGCAGCTGAGAGTGGTTCATCATGGTGGATTTAATGGGACATGTTAGAAATAACTTCATTATCAAACATACAGACAGACAGACGTGACATGGGAAGAGAGCATGGCTTGAGAGGACAGACAAGTGCCAACATTTGAGTATTCTAAAAACCTCAGCTCAACATCAGCTCACCTATAGCAAAGTACCATTTGCACTACGCTCACTGCTATCAGATAATGGTTCATACGCATATTGAACTGGACTGGAAGCTCAAACTACTCACATTTAGTTTGAAAGCCACTTAATTACTTTTTTAGGGTTCCATCAAAAGATGGATTATGTGAAATGTTTTCAACTATGACATAATTTGACAAGTAGGTTGAAAAAAGAAAAGCAATCAAAAGCTGATCTCCAACAAAATGGAATAAAAATGGGGGGGGGGTGGATCAATATAAATCAACACCAGGGACAATAAGCACCAAACATAATCTTCGTGTCAAAGGGATATAACCGCGCCCCCCACCAGACACACAGGAGGAAACAGGCCCACATAATTCCCCTGTGAAGTTGTCGCAGTATGTAGACCATCAGAAACATGTTGTTCATTTTCATGTTCCTCCCTGCTTTCAATTCATTTATGACATTTCCCTAGATGACACCGCAACTCCAACACAAAACACTAACACACACAAGCAGGCAGGGCACAAACACGCAAACATTTCTCTGTGGGCAGTGAGGCGAAAGTATTACATTGTCCCACTCACAAAGACACACACACACACACATTTCTCAGCGGGCCATGAGGCCGAGGCATTAGGCCATTATAGCAGCTTTAGAGAAATGAACACTTCATCTCCTACTCTCTCCAGAGGCTATTGATTGGCCGTGATGCAGCTGAGACACCTTGCTCAGAGTGTGTGTGTGTGTGTATGCGTGCGTGTGTATGTGTGTTCGCGTGCATGCATGCCTGTATGAGTGTGTGTGTTTAAGTGAAAAATGAAAACCCGATTCCCCTTCTTTCCCAGAGGGGTAAATAAAGAGTGAGTATGGCAATTTTTCTCGGCTTCTGTTCATAAACACGACGAAGAGGGGAGAAGATCAAAACCACGGAGAGGAAAAACAAGGATGAACAGAAGAACAAAAGGAATCTGGCGAGTGAAACAAGAAAATATGATGGGAAAGATCCCTACATATTCAGGTGAATTATGAGGCAAAAGCTTGAATCAAGTCTAGAACCTTGTATAATCTACTTGTAGAAAGACCAATGCCAAAGATATTACGCCAAGAGGTCTAATGATTTTCACCATGGCTCCAGCCAAGCTATGGAAAGAAAATAAATATGCATGCAGGCTCCCTACGTCCAGCGTACAAATATGTATGTTAGGAGACTGGCTCCCTTTCATCTTACACACACACACACACACACACACACACACACACACACACACACGCATAAACGCACACATAACTGAGATAAGATTACAGAAATAAAATCATATTAGGTCTGTCCCCAACTAGACATCTTGGTAGACCGATAGACCAACACTTTAAAATGTGTATTAATCCATATAATATACTCACTGGGTTTTAAGGAAAGCGACTATATACATAGCTTATCTGGCGGTTTAAAAGTTCACAAAATGACGGACTATAACAAAGGGGAGCCACAGTGTATAATTACACTCAAGACGAGACATAACCTTTTTTTGTTATCATGATTCGGATCAGAATGATGACGATTCATATTATTAATAATATTAGGAGCAAGAGATCAAAATACCAGATCTTTCACAGATTCTGCTGAAGTAACCTGAAACCAAATACAACTGCTGCTGAAATGCAGACTGTGATTAGACTGCTATTTATGGTCATCCTCTTTTATAACAGAAGATATGTGACCTGATTCTTAAAGAGAGCTGTAAGGTAGACCTCTACTTTTCAAGGGGTGTAACTGGATATGACAAGACTCAATATAGCTGAAGTATGACACCTATTGATTTAGCTAGGTGTGGCTGGAGGGTACTGTTTTACCATTATTGTAGCTGTATGAGCATTATTTTTATTGCATAACCGTTATTGTTATTGCATGAACATTACTGTTATTGTATAACCATTATTGTTCTTTAACAACTGGCACTAATATGTCTCCTTTTACAGCACGTCTTTTACTACAATTTTTTGCCTGCAAATACTTCGCTGGCTACACGATTCTCTCGTTTTTTCACTTGACAAAAAAGTCTGTTATCGTCACTAGATACTATTTCAATGTCATTTACGAATGGCTAATTAGGTGTTCAAATGGCCGGTGGCAAAAGAGGATCTGCTGGCTACAACCTTCAGTAGCTACGGGAAGCCTAAATTGAAACTTTACTGCAGTGATGGCCAAACAAGGCTTCATTACCGTTATTTTAGCACCAGGATATTATGCTGGCAGCACTCAGGTTTTCATTATCACAATAAAAGCCATTATTGAACTTTATAAGGCCATATAGTTAACAATCTAGTATGTAAAAAAGAAAAGACAAGCACAATATTGGAACGGATATTAAACATAAAATGACAGACTAGCCCCATAGTTAATAGATGCTATTTGTAGTGGAGGTAAACTTAATAAAAAATGCTACTAGGTTTAACACAATGCTTAATGGCGTCTAGTGACATATTACTGGCTAATAAGCTTTTAAAACGGCCAGTGGCAAAAGCCATATAGTTCATAGATACTATTTGTGGTGGAGGTAAACTTTATAAGAAACGTTACTCAGTTTAACCCAACGGTTAATGGTGTCTAATGAAACATTCAAATTTGACATGATGTTAATGTGTGACAATTATTTCTTGTCAAGAGGCTACACTGACACCTGGTAAGTGTTCAGTTCTGTGGTGTAGTGATTAGAGACACAGCCTTTCACGTGGGTGACCCGGGTTTGAATCGCGAGAGGGCAGCCACGATCAACGGTTTCTATTGCGGGCCGGCTGAACTAGGCTTGCTTGGTTTCTTGTTTTTACATAGATACTATACTGGTAATGAAGTAAAATTAACCTCTTCACTGCATCATTTCCATCAGTATATGAACTTATACTTGAGTTAATATCATTGGTTTACAACAATGTGATAATTAAAGAAGTCAACTTTAGGATGTATGTTTACTAAACTACCTAACTACCGACCGTAAACATAGCCTCACATAGCAGTCCTTAAAGAAATGGGTGGGCTAACATGGTAGTCCTTAAAGAAATGGGTGGGCTAACATGGTAGTCCTTAAAGAAATGGGTGGGCTAACATGGTAGTCCTTAAAGAAATGGGTGGGCTAACATGGTAGTCCTTAAAAATATGGATGGGCTAACATGGTAGTCCTTAAAAAGATGGATGGGCTAACATGGTAGTCCTTAAAGAAATGGGTGGGCTAACATGGTAGTCCTTAAAAAGAAGGGTGGGCTAACATGGTAGTCCTTAAAGAAATGGGTGGGCTAACATGGTAGTCCTTAAAAAGATGGATGGGCTAACATGGTAGTCCTTAAAGAAATGGGTGGGCTAACATGGTAGTCCTTAAAAAGAAGGGTGGGCTAACATGGTAGTCCTTAAAAAGAAGGGTGGGACAACATGGTAGTCCTTAAAGAAATGGGTGGGCTAACATGGTAGTCCTTAAAAAGAAGGGTGGGCTAACATGGTAGTCCTTAAAAAGAAGGGTGGGACAACATGGTAGTCCTTAAAAAGATGGATGGGCTAACATGGTAGTCCTTAAAAAGATGGGTGGGCTAACATGGTAGTCCTTAAAGAAATGGGTGGGCTAACATGGTAGTCCTTAAAAAGAAGGGTGGACTAACATGGTAATCCTTAAATAGATGAGTGGGCTAACAAGGAAGTCCTTAAAGAGATGGGTGGGTTAACATGTTGTTAAAAAATAAATGTACACATTTCAAACTCATGAGCAATTCTGTCATATTACAGCAAATGGTACGCTGAAATTGTTTTCAGTTTAAAACACAGACACTCAAAATGAAATTTTGTATGGTGGCAGTGTTTTTATGTTCTGAAGTATTTGTTAGTACAAAAAAAAAATACTGAAATACTGCTATGTATGTAACCTAAAAAAGAGGGTGTTTAGCTGTGGAGAGCAGACATTTGATACAGTCATACCAACATGTCTAATCTCTGTACTGCTTAATTGCTGAGCTTTTATCACACTCACCTCTACCAACACTACGGCTGGGCACACTCAAAAACACACACACACACACACACCCCCACACACAGAACAAACAACAACAAAACTGCGCCGTTCCAGTCAATATCCAGAAAAGATTTGTGTTTAATTGATTCAACAGTGAGCTCTGGAGCGTTCCTGTAGCTTTAGCTCTTTAAATGATTTCAAGGTGCCTTTTTGGCGGAGAAGCAGCCGCACTACCTGTTCACACACACAAACACAACACCATCATGGTCCCCAGTATCAGCGAGGGATAGGTAATTAACATTGTTTGAGGGTAATGACATCACTAAGGGGGATGAGAGGAGAGGTTCCTCTGAATTATTCTCTCTGATTACTTTCTGACGCTACACCTATGGGAACCGGTGGGTCTGTCTGCGGGTTCCTAATACAGCAAGAACAGGCCATCTATGTTCCAGCGACTGCCTCAGCTCTCTGACCTTCTATGCGTCCTAAAGCATTGCCTCAACTGCTCCAACGAACCCGCCACTTTCTCTGACGTGTTCCAAGAGTATTCATCTGCCCGGGTACAAGCAATGTGTAGAATGTTACAAAGGTCATTAAATGAAAGCCGATGATTTTGTTGATGTCTTATATAGCTGATATCAGTGTTGTGAAGCATGAACTATAATTTCCATGTAGGGAGTTAAAACCCATAATGAATTAGCCAAGAGTTGTTAATCTAATGTAGTCAGTTGCTCAGAGCGGGTGTCTGCTTTTTGGCCACAGGGGGCTGGACTGAAGGCTCAACACACAGAGCAGTGGTCCAGGTGTCAAAGCTAACACAGGTCAGACATCCAGTCTGGAGGATATGGAGACTTTCTGCACTTATTTCTAACTCTAAAGATGTCAGAATTCGGATAAGAACTTATTTAGCACGAACCACAGACTACGTGCATTGGTACCTTCATCATTATGGGCCTCTGCTATTTGAATTGAACCCCATTAAGTCTTGGTCCATCTCCATATCTCTCTCACTATCGGTAGGAAGTCATTTTAGAGATATATGAGAATATATGAGAGTTCTTCTTCAAAATTATTATTACATTACTGATAAGGGAAAAAAAGAAGAAGAAGAAAAAGAGTCAGACTATTAAGACACCTAGGCCTCATCATCTTAATGTAAGTCATACTAATGTAATCACAAGTATCTCTTACGTTCAATGTTAATACTCAAGTTATTCCTAAGATTGTGGTAAGCAAATCAGCTCTTGGCTGGTAAGTGTTGGCAGGTAAGTGATACAGTTGGAGAGCAAGAGAAGGGATGAAAGTAAGATAAGGTACTCAATTAGTTGTGGACTTGGAGCATGTTTCACCATTATGCCACATTTCTAATGCTAATCCTTTCTACTGAGGCAGCTGCTGGAACAATTAGCACACTGAGTTGCTAAAGCTTTATATTGAGATTTCCAACTGTGTGCTTGTTGTTGCTTGTGTGTGAGTCTGTGTGACACTGTTGTCTGTGATATTTTGTGTGTATATGAGTGTGTGTTATATGTAAACGTTTGTGTTTGATATTGAGATTTTACCGTTAATCAGCATTAATCATTTCAAAGCCATCAGCCATTTACATTTTTTTGTCTAACAGTTTCCTCATCCTCTCCTAAGACATGGTTAGCGTCATCAAAAAAAAGACACCCACAAAAACAAACATTTTCCCTCAGCTCCTCCAGCAGCTCACAGCAAGTAAAACAGACTAAAACAGATGCTTTTTTTTTTTTAAATGAACTGCTCATTAAACTTGTTTTTTTTAATCCTTTTTTTTTATTTATGCAATAATCAATTTTTTTATAATGCAATAATTAGTCCAATAATACAGTAATAAAACAATAATTAGTGATGTAATATTCAGTTAAAAACTAATGAGCAAAAGTACAAAGATTAGCTAATAACTAGTGCAGTAACTTTTGACATATTTATTACATTAGTACTGTATTGTATTAGTTACAACATTATTACAGTAGGGTGCTAAACTAGTTATTGTATTACTAGTATATGTTATTGCGCTAGGTACTGAAGTATTACTGTAGGCACTAGTTATTACAGAACTGCTGTACATTATTGCACTAGTTATCACATTATTACTGTACTGAAATTAAAGTGTTATCAGGCTACATTATTACTTTGTTGCGCACCGTTTATTACAATTTCACTGAACGTTACTTAACTAAATATTACATTATTACTGTATGTAACTGCCCTTGTTATTGCATAAGTACAACAATACTTTAGCAGTAAAGTGTAGTAATAATGTAAATCAAAAGCAGTAAAATAGAGTTTAATGTAGCCTAATAACTAGTGCAGTACAGGAGTAGTTTTCAAATCGAATTCATAAGAAAAGCGGGACATTATCTTCACAGTCATCTAATGAACAAGCTCAGTTAACAGACCAAGCTGTTAACTGAGCTTGGTCTGTTAACCAAGCTCCTGATATAAATACTCCTGATATAAATTATTGGACTACTCAAGATTATAATGTGACAGTGGTGCCTGAAAAATACAGCAATATTCTAATACATATTGCAGTACAGTAATAATGTAGTCTAATAATGTGCTTTAATACACAGTAATAAAGCAATAACTAGTGCAGTTAAATACAGTATTATTGCCAAAGCTTTAGCTTGCTTAATAACAGCATGAATGTTTTTTAATTTTCTTCCACTAACCAGCACAACGTTTGTGTAATTTAATGATTATTGTTTCAAATTGTGCTTTAAAGGTGAGTGTACAGTAGGTACTAGACACAAGCTGTGCTGGGTAGTGGTGTAGAAGAAGAAGCAAGATGATAAAGATGGCAGTCCTATGTGGTTAAGTATGGCAGCTCTGTAAGCTCAAGGCAGCAGCCCCCACACGAAGATGATGATATTTCTGAGGTCCCAGTCAAGATATGCAATATTCAAAATATTAAACAGCAGCACTTCACCATGAAACCAGGGATACAGAAAGGAAGGAACAGGATGAGAAGGTTACCACTGCCCAGTTCAATATCAGACTGAAATTATTTGACTGCGTAATAACAGTATCAAAACATTCACAATGTTGTCATTCTGCCCTATCTATCTCCATCTAAACTCTTGAGGGGATGAAGTACCTAAGCACGTACACAAACACAAACAAGCAAACGAGCCCACAAATTGAATATCAAAATAAAAAAAGAACATTATTTTCATGGGATCTGAAAGCAAAATCCTACTCCATTTAACAATCAAATGAGCCACCCCTTCCAGAATGTGCACCATCCAACATACAGCTCCTTGTAAACATCAATCAATTACTATATAGGTAACAGACACCTTTCCATTTGACTCATATTAGTCGTGGTTTGTCGGGTACAGCTGTAAGTGGCCAGAAGTAACTCCTCTATAATTCCAGTAAGAGGGAGGCTATGGCTAACCCCCATAACCGTGTTTAGCATGTCCAACTGTCACTAAGACCAGGTCACAAACAATCCTAAAAGGGCTGCTGCCTGCAATCCGCCTCATAATCAGGTTGACATTTTAGAAACATTTAATGATACTAAGCTTTTAACAAGGTATCACCTTAATTACAAGGGTATTATGATCATAGTAGATCTAGGTATGCAGTCAACTCACCAACAAACAGAAACAACCTAACAACATCGGACATCAAGGTTGTGACAACTCTACGCTACTTGGCCAAAGGGAAAATGCAGCCATGCAGCACAGACAAACTGCACATCTCAATCATCTGTCAGTAGAATATTACATCAAACATTAAATGCCCTCTCCAGACCCCATAGTGCCAGATTGACTGACTGACTGATTGACCACCCACTGTTAAATATTGTAGTGGTTAGAGACGCGGACTGTCACATTAGACAACCAGCGTTCGATCCTCGCCAGGGACAGAACAAATTAGGCATTAGGATTTGTTCAGAATCGACTAAAATTTCATTGGCTACAAGCTTTAATAGCTATGTTATAGTAAGCCTAAAATAAAACTATTTATGGTAAAATTGCGATAGATAAGCTGCACCAACAAGGAAAATACTGCTGTCGATTTCAGTTCACATAGTGTAGTGGTTGGCCATTCAACTGTCATTGTTTTCTAAAAGAACGAACCAGCCATGGAGTGACAGGAGTCATTGTTTTCATTATAGGTACTATATAGATAGACTATAACTTTGCAGGCTACAAGCTTCAGTAGCTATATTAATGTAAGACAAACTTTTTCGAGTTATCGATAGGCTTGAATGTTTACATCCGGGGGCTACCTTTATTGTTGCTGGTGATTTTAACGGCGCCAATCCGAAGAAAGTCCTACCGAAGTTTAAAAAACACATCAACTTCCCAACAAGCGGGAAAAACACTCTGGACAATGTTTATTCTCCATTTCCCCACGGATATAAGGCCCTCCCCCGTCCTGCTTTTCGGCAAATCAGACCACGTCGATACTGTTGCTCCCTGTTTACAGGCAGAGGCTAAAACAGCATGGACAATTATGATCTGTATGATCTCAGGAAGGCAATAAAAACTGCAAAAAGTCAATATAGAGTCAAAATTGAATTTCTCTACCAGGACTCCAATACCAGGAACATGTGGAGTGGTCTGAGAACCATCACTGATTATAAAGGCAATACAGGCAGTGTGGGGGAAGTATCTCCCAGAGGAACTGAACTCTTTCTATGCTCACTTTGAAAACATCATCCCTGGCATGAATACTCAAATGGACCAGGATGGCTACCCTTTCCAAACGACCAGGTCAGACGTCTGCAAAGCCCTAAAAAAGATTAACACCCACAAGGCTCCTGGACCAGACAACATCTCAGGTTGTCTGCTGACCAACTGGCTGATGTCTTTACTGATATCTTCAACTTATCGCTACGTCAGTCAGTGGTCCCCACCTGCTTCAAAAAGTCCATCATTGTTCCTGTGCCAAAAAAGCTAAAAGTCCTCTACATGAATGAGTACCGCCCTGTAGCACTCACACCAATCATCATGAAGTGCTTTGAGCAGCTAGTTAAAACACATCACAGCCTCCATGCCTGCAACACTTGACCCGCTACAGTTTGCCTGCAGACAAAACAGATCCACAGAGGACGCCATCGCTTTGACCCTCCACTCTGCACTCTCTCATCTGGACAAAAGGAACACATATGTGAGAACTATGTTATGTTTGCTGATGACACCACCATCATAGGCCTGATCTCTGACAATGATGAGTCAGCCTACAGAGACCAAGTGAGGTCACTGACTTTGTGATGTCAGGATAACAACCTCCAGCTCAATATCAGCAAAACTAAGAAGATGATTGTTGATCACAGGAAGCAGCGGCGGGGAGACCACGCCCCCATACACATCAATGGTTCTGCAGAGTTCACAACAACAGGTTCCTCGGGATCAACATCAGTGAGGACTTGACCTGGTCTCATCACTCTAACGTCGTGGTGCAGAAGACCAGGAAACGACTCGACTTCCTACACCGAATAAAGACATTTGGTATGGATTCCAGGAAACTCACCAACTTCTACAGATGCACTATCGAGAGTATCCTGACTGTGTCACTGCCTGGTATGGCAGCTGCACTGCCCTTGACCGCAAAGCACTTCAGAGGGTGATTAAAACAGCAGAGAGCATCACAAGGTCTGACCTGCCATCCCTGCAGGATCTCTACACAGAGAGGGGTAGTAGGAGGAGCTAACGGATCCTTACAGATCCCAGCCACCCATGCCACGGACTGTTTACCAAGCTGCCGTCATGCAGAAGGTACTGGAGTATTCAGTCCAAAACAAACAGGCTACAGGACAGTTTCTTTCCACAGGTTGTAAGGCTGCTCAACTCGGGAACCCCTCTTCCCTTCCATCCATAGTCCATGCACACCTGTCACTTATATCATGCACACCTGTCACTTTTACATTGCACTACGATTGTATAGTTGAATAGTTATTATTATTGTGTTTTTTGTATAGTGTTATTACTGATTGATTGTGTTATCTTATTTTTCTAAATTATAATTACTGTTACTTTTTTACTTTTAACTGCACTATCGGGAGTAGGAAAACCAAGCATTTCATTGCCATTACTTGTTACTGCAAATGACAAATAAACCTTTTGAACCTTGAACCACACACAAATCACGTGCAACAACACCTTCTGTTTAAATAGCGTAGTGGTTGAAGACACAGTCTGCCACATAAGATCGAATCCAGCTAGGGGCAACAATATTCATCCCTTTTAATCACGGGGCGATTAAAAGGGATGAACTGGTTCCTTGCCTGGTTTCTTTTTCTGTCCAAAGGGTGTGAATACCTTTGAGAGCCACTGTACTTATCCAACCTACTTCCAACATACCAAACCACCTACCTACTGTACCTACCCACTTACTTACCCAAAATCCAACCCCACCTCACTCTTCTCTCTCCCTACATGCTGTATACAACCCCTTCCCTCGCTTTCCCCACCAACCTCCCTGCTTCACTCACCTCCTTTTTCCCTACCTCCATCTCTGACTCTCCTTCACACTCTTCTGTCTTTCACCTGTCTCCCTCTGGCTCACAGAATCTACTCATCACCCAATAATGATAATGACTTTCAACCAAGTATTGAATCCAAATGCCACACAGTTTGTTAGCAGGAAGTAGCGGTAATTGCCCAGATGATAAGGTTGATAATGAGAGAAGCTCTTAAGCAGAGTAGGCTTAGGGTCTGACTGCAAAGGCTGTTTAGGCCTTTATCCAACCAGGCTCTCTCGCCCTATTTCTCTCTCTCTCTCTCTCTCTCTCTCTCACACGCACCGATGCACATGCATGCAAACAAGCACACGGATGGGCTCGTCCACGCACACCCCAAACGACATTTAAAAACGTTTAATTCTCTCTGGCGGTGAAAATTGTTCCCCATCAAGGGCAGTGTGAATAGAAGACATTTAGATCCCTAAATGAGGACAGACAGGGAAGGAAGTTTTCAGGTTGCATGTTTGTTTATCTATCTGGTCTATAAAAAACAATTTGACGGCAACAACTGGGACGTCCTAGTACACCAACACTGAACTGTACTGTGTACACAACCTCACAAATTAAGCTCCAAAGCACACCTATCGGCGGTAAACAGCGGCTTTTAGACCTAGGCTCAGGAAGAAAAAAACACAATGTATAAAACTCATAGTGCACAACTTATTTTGCCTGCCACAACAACCGCTTTACAACGCTCACTAAGTCTCAGTAGCTTAACTCCACCACTAAAAGCAACAATAACGACACATCAGAGGATGTGAGTGAGAAAGAAAAAGAAAACCTGTGATGCTGAAATGACAGCAATCAGCTGTTAGGCAGAAACAGTAGTCACACAGCAATTTTAAGAATATATCCATTCTGGTTAGCATCTCCCAACCAAATGTACAAATATTAGGAATGCAAATAATATTCCTTTGCACATTTCTTTAGTCACTACATTCAAAAGACTGGTGATCTAAACTCAACCATCTTTCACATGCATAACCAACACGTTATTTTTTAAAGAATTAGCTAACATTAAGCAAGCTTTAATAATATCTGCCAACTCTACTTGACAGAAACGGGTTGTCATAAAATTGTCATATAATTGGAAGCATACTGCCCCAAAATGATCAAACATCAAACTGCCTGCCTGTCAGCATGTTTACTCTGCAAACAGCTGCTTTTGATCTTCTGTTGAAATTGCAGCAGCTGGCAGGAGGAGGCAGCTGCTAATTGTGAAAAGTCATGTAGCTCAGCTGCTAGTTAGTCAGCTTTTGGTGGAACATATTCAACGTTATTTCAGCTGCATTAGTTAGCAGCAGCCTTAAGCTGTATTCCTTTTCATTTAGGTTTGACAGCCTGGCTCAGCTGCAGTGTAAGCCTGCATACTACCTTTCATGACCGACATTGAACTCACTTTTGGTCAACAAAACACAGTAGCTTTGTAACGCAGCTTGTGTGTCAAAATCAACATGTCCAGAACAAGAAAGACACGTCAAATAAGCTCTTAATTTTACATCGGATATAACAAAATTGTATAAGTGTTGTGTGCTGTAATAGTTAGGATAGCTTGAGTTAGCTTTAGCTTGTAACCAGCCTGTAAACAAAACAAAAATACAGTCATTTTGATATTGTTAAGATTCTTAAGCTTTAAAAATATGTGAGTATAGTCACTTGGGGCCGATATCACAGACACAGATTAAGCCTAATCTAGGACTTAAAAATCAAGCTCAATAGAGTACTCTATTTAGGCTAAATCTTTAGGCTAAATCTGTGTCACCAAAACCAGTCCCATTGAAATCTAACTTCAGTGAAAATAACTAAATATATAATGATCTAAAGCCTTCTGACTCTGTAGCTGTTGCAACTACTGGCAACCCTGAAAACGTCTGCTCTCCAGGTGGATGAAACAAGCTCTTTGCTAATACTCTGTTTCAGTTAGGAAATATCCTGATAAAGAAAACCTTGTTTCCTGTTATAAAACACACCTTATTACTAACTACGCTCACCGTCTACTACAAGTTTCCCTGTTGACACCTTTTGAAATCAGATAAGGTGAGTGGAGAGGAAACCAACAAAAGACAAAACCAAGGTAGCAGATTTCTGATCACCTCTCCAAATTAACTACAATGTTCTTTCAAAAATGTTTGGCCGATCAGGACAAGTACTGCTCGAACCAAAGCACAAACTCCCACCACCACCACAGAGACTAACACATCCATCTGAGCTACAATGACATAATAAGGATTAGACAAGATGATGTCATACCAGGGAGCAGGAAGTGGGCTTCACTATGGAGTGTGGACAATTCTGATCTTCTTTCTCAGCTACTGGGACAAGCTTCCTTTATATTAAACATTCAAAATGAGAAAACAGCCGGGTTTATAAACACAGAAACCTACGTGCACAAGCACACAAACACGCATACACACACAAGATGTCTACTTTTTGGCATCAGTTTCTACAGTCCTATCACAACACCAAAAGTTTGCAGTGACAACACAGAGACAGACTTCAAACATACCTCAAACTCCTTTCTGCTAGCCCAAGTGTCCACCTCACTACGTGATATCTAAGCGGTATTATTAGACACAGTTGAAGATCACACTGGTATCGTGTGGAGCTGTAGTTTCATTAGGGTATATGGTCTGTGAGGTTTATCAGTCAGATCCCTCAGAGTGGGGAAAGAGGTAATAGGATCATGGTGTCAATCTGCCTGTCTTAGCCACAGGCTATATATAACATTCCATGCTAACACTACTACACAGTACGGTCGTTGAGTTATGTTAGAATATATATTTTTTAATAATAATCTAACGCAAAAAAATTATGTGACAGGATTTGCGACTGACTGTTGGGCATACCTAGTCTTAAATCCTCCCACCTTGTTATCGTGCTCATTCCCAGTAAGGCTTCTGGACATCGGCCCTCGTTCATGAAATACGATCCTTTCACCGAGAGAGTTGCTATTTATCAATAGTTTTCTTATGACAGGGATGCACATTTTAAAAGATCTAGCTAGAAAGGCAGGAATAAAGTGGGCTACAAACCTTGCATTCCAATTTCCACTAGTGTGCACTGGGTTGCATGAGGCCTTGAGTAATGTGCAGTTCAATTGGCTGGAAAGCCTCAGCACTTCATGAAGCCTCACCTCACCTGCAGTGCAGTGAATTCAAAAGCTTTGAGAGGATGAACTGTTTTCTTTTGGTTAGGATTAGGGTTAATTTGACAAAAGCCTTGAGAGGATGAACAGCTCTCTTTGGGTTAGGATTAGGGTTCATTTGATAAAATCCTCAAACGCTTCAAAGGTATAATATCCAATCCCTACCTGCAACCCACAGACCCAGTACCAATGATGCCCAGTACAGATCTATCAGTGCTCACAGTGTCTTTTGTCTAAACAGTTCTGTGGGTTTGTAGTGATGGGCTGCTTGACACTCACACCCGATACTGTTCCGATCTGTTCGACACATATGTTCCGAAACACTTCTGGTCACGCGATATGTAGTGGAATTACACATCACACGATGTAATGTGACATGTAATTCCAAAACTTGATGTATTAATGAATTCTGCAAATGTACATTGGAATAAGGAATTACTGGTTTGGGTATTGGGCTTAACGGAACGCTTGTGTTTTGACAAGAGGAAGAGTGCCAGATGTGATGATAGTGTTGTAAATGTGGGAAATATGAACATGAGGTGTTGATGTATATGCAAGCCATTTGTCATAGCGGTGGTAAGGATTGATCAATGTATTTTATGATAACATAGAGGAAGACACACAACAGAGGACAGGAAAGGATAAGGAACATATGTTGTTTTCAGGGGATGACTATGCAAACTCTTACCTCAGAGATGTCTAACGGTTTACCTTGTAACGATGGTTCCTCTCTACTTGCAATTCATTAAACCTGTTATTGTGCAATAGAGTTTCCCTCTGTCTTACGTGCCATATTAAAAACTGTATGGACTGTATAAACATGACTCTAACAAGGTCGTCAGGATGGATAAGACAATAATGGGACCGTGCTACTTTGACCAAACTGTCTAGACATGTGAATATGCCATTGTTGATTTGAATGTCCCGACAAGACGCAGTCATGACATGCAGGCAGAATACCAAAATCAAAATAGTAAATTAACTATATTAAAGTTGAAATCATTTCTTGACATTAAGATTGCTTGCTGTTACAAGTTAATTTGACAACTGTTGGCCTGTTTTTTGTTGTCATTTTGTTTACCAGAAAAGGCAATTTACTGGATCTTTGTAAAACAGTGACCTGGACCCACAAAATCATGTTTTTCTCTACTCCTAATCAGGTATATCTGTATCGCTATCCACATGGCCAGACCACACAGGGAGAAAACAACAGCTTTTTGTACGTGGGAATGCTGTTCATTTATTATGGTTTAGCATCCCTCGGAACATGTCACCAAGCCTTGAGCAGTGGGTCTAGAGACCACCCTGGATATGGGACTGTACTCACAGGGAACGTCATAACAAGGCTGTATTCACAGGGAACGTCTTAACAAGACTGTACTCACAGGGAACATCATAACAAGACTGTACTCACAGGGAATGTCATAACAAGACTGTACTCACAGGGAATGTCATAACAAGGCTATACTCACAGGTAACGTCATAACAAGACTGTACTCACAGGGAATGTCATAACAAGACTACTCACAGGGAATGACATAAGAAGACTGTACTCACAGGGAATGTTATGAAAAGACTGTACTCACAGAGAATGGCATAGCAAAACCGTACTCACAGGGAATGTCATGACAAGATGTACTCAAAGGGAATGTCATGACAAGATGTACTCAAAGGGAATGTCATGACAAGATGTACTCAAAGGGAATGTAATAAAACTGTACTCACAGTGAATGTCATAACAAAACTGTACTCACAGGAATGTCATAGGAAGACTTTAGTCACAAGGAATGTCATGACAAGCAAAAAAGGAAAAAAGAAAAAAGGACAGCTTTGAAAGAGAAATAACAACACTGACCCACTGAGACAGTGATTAGGCCACTGCCACATTGTACAGTCCAAAATGGCTTCCTCTTCTTCCTCCACTTCTCCACTTTCCTCCTGCCTCCTCTTCTGTCTTCTCCTCTCATCTGATGACAGAGCATAGTGAAGAGCAATGCGCAGATGAATGTAGCAACCTGCCCCATAGACAATCTGTTATGTACTCTATCTACCGTATGTCATCCAGACAGAGACCCAGCAGTCTGCTGTCAGAGCACGACTGTCACCACTATCAGCTTAATACATTATTGCATTGGAATAACCAGTGTGCAGTTTTTAGTTTTCTTTTAGAGAGTCAATGTCTGACACATGAGTTCCTAATCTCAAAGAAAGCAATAACAAACTGTCTGTCTACAGCCCACCCAACCAGCCACTATCTAAACTCATTTTCCACTCATCTCTCCACTTATTCTCACAGCAGTGAGACACACATAGAGAGATGAGACAATGAGAGAATACAGTGACAACTATGTAGACACATGCTGAGGGCATTCCTGAAAGACGCACCATCCTTCTGGCACCTGCCTGATACAGACATGAGTGACTGTTCAGTTTGTGCTTGCATTTCTTCTCACATGTGGGAAGTGCATGCATTATTGCCTGAAAAAGTACAAGAGCTGTTTCGAAATGTTGTTTCTGTAGCAAACAAAAATGCTGGACAAATGGACAGATGTATCCATTTTATCACACTTTTATCACAAGCCATTATTATGTCTGTTTTGTATAAAGTGGATATAATCTGTATGCAAGCAGCAGCTTCTACACTTTCATTGTGCAATTCAATTAATATCCATGGAAAGTTTTAGGACTCAACATTGCATTTTGTATCAAAAGGTGGGACGTGCCTCTGTATGTAAGATGAGAAATGCACTCTCTTTAGTTTTTTTACAAGGTGCTATGCAGAAACTTCCAGCTTATCTCAAATCAATTAACAAAGACAAAACAATTAATTATAGCCTAAGAACACAGTGCAACAAGTACAACTTCAACATCTTTTCACTCAAATGGAAAAAGCTCAGTCTTGGATGAATTTAGATATGTGCTCAGTGTTCAACTTAAAGAAAAATGTCTGCTTGTGATGTATGATTGTTTTTTAATTTTTGTTTTGGAGTGCAATATTTTACAGTTAGGTCTGGAAATATTTGGTTCTGTACGCCACCACCATGGATTTGAATGAAACAACATCTGACAGGCTCAAATGTAATTGGACAAATCAACACAATCATAAATGAAATGTTCATTTTTAATACTCAGTTGAGAATCCTTAGAAAGCAATGACTGCCTGAAGTCTGGAATGCATTGACATCACCAAACGCTGGGATTCCTCCTTTGTGATGCTTTGTCAGGTCTTTACTGCAGCTGTCTTCAGTTGTTATTGGTTTGTGGGTCTCTCTGCAATAAGTTTCGTCTTCAGCAAGTGAAATGCATGCTCGATCGGGTTGAGATCAGGAGATTGATTCGGCCATTGCAGAATATTCCAACTCTTTGCCTTAAACTCCTGGGTTGCACTTACAGTATGTTTTGGGTTATTGTTCATCTATAAAGTGAAACACTGTCTAATCAACTTCGCTGAATTTGGCTGAATCTGAACACACAATATATCCCTATACACTTCAGAATTCATCAGGCTGCTTCCGTCTTCTGTCACATCTTTAATAAACACTTGTGACCCAGTGCCATTGGAAGTCATGCATGCTCATGCCTTCACACTGCCTCCACCATGTTTTACACACGATGTGGTATGCTTTGGATCATGAGCTGTTCCAAGTCTTCTCCATTTTCTTCCCATCATTCTGGTACAGGTAGATAAGTTTCATCTGTCCAAAGAATGCTGTTCCAGAACAGGGCTGGTTTTTTAGATGTTTTTTGGCAAAGTCTAATCTGGCCTTTCTATTCTTGAGGCTTATGAATGGTTTACATCCTGTGGTGAACCCCCTGTATTTGCTCTTGTGAAGTCTTCTCTTCATGGTAGACTTGGATAATGGCAGCCTAGTGTTCTTCACTTAGCTGGATGTTGTGAAGGGATTTTTCTTTACCATGGAAAGGATCCTACGATCATCCACGACTGTTGTCTTCCATGGACGTCCAGGCCTTTTTGTGTTACAGAGCTCACCGCGTTCATTTTTTTCTCAGAATGAACCAAACTGTTGATTTGGCCACTCCTAATGTTCCTTTTCCTGGATAATTATTTTGCAGCCTAAGGATGGGCTGTTTCACTTGCATTGAAAGGTCCTTTGACTGCATGTTGTTAAGTCACAGCAACAGCTTCCAAATGCAAATGCCACACCTGGAATCAACTCCAGAACTTTAACCTGCTTAACTGATGAAGAAATAATGAAGGAATAGCCCACACCTGTCCATGAAACAGCTTTTGAGTCAATTGCCACTTTTGGTCCCTTGAAAAAGGGGGGCTACATATTAAAGAGCTGTAATTCCGAAACCCTTCCTCCAATTTGGATGTGAATACTCCCAAATTAAAGCTGATAGACTGCACTTTAAGCCCATGTTCATTATTAACTGTAACTTGAATATATTTTGGTAAACAGACAAAATAACAAAACTTGTCAGTGTCCAATTATTTCTGGACCTAACTGTGTACTGAACATTCCCCATACATTAGAACATGTTTCATAATGTGTATTAGGTGCAGTATGGCAAACAGAATGACAGTGTGGCAGAGAGCAATGTGTTTCTATTTATTTGCCTGTTTAAAGAGGCAATGTGTATGATTTCTACACTTCTAATAACATAAACACAAACAAAAATAACTAGTTTTAAGTTAATGCTTCAAAAAATATTTTTCTACAAAATTGATTTGAGTGCCTGAGATGTTCCACATGTAAACTTTCTTGCCGGTCTGACTTTCAGTTTGCATGAATTGTAACCTCGAGAAATTGTGCTATTGTTTAGAGACAGGACTTTACATAGTGCCCCTTAAAAAAAAGGCAAATAGACTAAATACAAATAATAATATGGGAGCATCACCAATTTTTGGTCTCTAGGCCTCAGTAACTGTTCTGTCTCCCAGATTGAGCTGGAATAGTGCAAAATGGCAGAAACTCTTTATCCTGGATCCACTTTCAACACCATCTACTTAACTATCTACATTAGAACTACCTTCTCAAAAGGCTTGCACCACACAATATACAGAGCACAACTATTGGAAGAGATGTCTGAGAAACAGTAAGAAAAATAAAAATGTTCATGTAACATACTCCGGATAAGAGCATCTGCTAAATGACTAAAACTTTTAAAATCCACTGCACCATGGCATCTGCAGCTGATTTAACTAATCAACAATTGAAAAAATTATTTGAGGAATTCATTAAAATAACTCAGTGATAGCACATTAAAGGACTCATCAAATACCTGGGACCATAGTGAAGTGTCCTTGACCTATTGTTGTTGAGACCTCAAGCCACAGACGCTTTGGTTCCACTGACATTTTTGAAATTGTTTGTGCTATTGAGAAATTATTTGTGTAATTGAACTACACTGTTAATTGAAATTGAAAATGTAATTGAATTACCTGAGTGTTCATATACAGTTTAAAATATAGATTTTTTTTATTATAAGTTAAAAATGAAACAACTCCAGAAACAACACCGTTTCCAGCAACGATACTGCGTAAAATGTGCAATTAATTTATCCCTACACTTAA
Source organism: Esox lucius (assembly GCF_011004845.1). Classification (NCBI taxonomy): domain Eukaryota; kingdom Metazoa; phylum Chordata; class Actinopteri; order Esociformes; family Esocidae; genus Esox; species Esox lucius. Next base: position 19,960,251 of record NC_047587.1, read on the forward strand.
CTGAAAATAGTACAAAGAAAACATATCAAATGTTGAAGCTGAGAAATGTTATTGTTTTGGAATTTGTCCCAGAGGTTGGGACACAGGAATGCTTACCACTGTGTTGCATTACCTCTTCTCTAACAATACCCTTAGTGTTTGAGAACTGAGGAGACCAATTGCTGTGGTTTAGAAAGTAAAATATTTTCCCATTCTTGCTTGATATAGGATTTCAGGTGCTCAACTGTTCGGGGCCTCCTTTGTCATACAGTTGTGCTCATAAGTTTGCATAACCTCGCAGAAATTGTGAACTTTTGGCATTGATTTTTTTTTTTTAACGACTGATCATGCAAAAAAATTTAAGGATAATGATCATATGAAGCCATTTATTATCACATAGTTGTTTGGCTCCTTTTTAAATCATAGAGATAACAGAAATCACCCAAATGGCCCTGTTCAAAAGTTTACATACCCTTGAATGTTTGGCCTTGTTACAGACACCCAAGGTGGCACACACAGGTGAAAATGTCAATTAAAGGTGAATGTCCAATACCTGTGGCTTTGTAAATTGCAATTAGTGTCTATGTAGAAATAGTCAATGAGTTTGTTAGCTCTCACGTGGTTGCATTGAGCGGGCTAGATACTGAGCTATGGGGAGCAGAAAATAACTGTCAAAAGACCGGTGTAACAAGGTAATGGAACTTTATAAAGATGGAAAAGGATATAAAAAGATATCCAAAGCCTTGCAAATGCCAATCAGTACTGCTCAATCACTCATTAAGAAGTGATCTCTTGATACCAAGACAAGGTCAGGTAGACCAAGAAAGATTTCAGCCAAAACTGCCAGAAGAATTGTTTGGGATAAATACAAAAATAAAAAACACAGGTAACCTCAGGAGAAATACAGGCTACTCTGGAAAAAGACGGTGTGGTTGTTTCAAGGAGTACGATACGATGATACTTGAAAAATGAAATGGATGGTTGAGTTGCCAGAAAGAAGCCTTTACTGTGCAATCACAAATCCCACAAAAAAGCCTGGTTACAATATGCCTGACAACACCTTGACACGCCTCACAGCTTCTGGCACACTGTAATTTGGAGTGACGAGACCAAAACAGAGCTTATTCACAACTGTGAATGAGAGTTAAGAACATAATGTGAGGTATAAAATCATAGCCTACTGTCGAAAAAAAGCTCTGATGAGCCATTGTAATCAAACACAGTTGAAAAAGGAACAGAAAAATTATAATTAGTGCGGTAAAGAGGAACTCGACCTAAACAATGAAAATGTAAACATATATGTAGGCTATTTGTGAATTTTGGACTATGTAATGGAACACATTGGAGTATGCTGCTTGAATGCCAACCCAAATGTACACTCACCTAAAGGATTATTAGGAACACCTGTTCAATTTCTCATTAATGCAATTATCTAATCAACCAATCACATGGCAGTTGCTTCAATGCATTTAGGGGTGTGGTCCTGGTCAAGACAATCTCCTGAACTCCAAACTGAATGTCAGAATGGGAAAGAAAGGTGATTTAAGCAATTTTGAGCGTGGCATGGTTGTTGGTGCCAGATGGGCCGGTCTGAGTATTTCACAATCTGCTCAGTTACTGGGATTTTCACGCACAACCATTTCTAGGGTTTACAAAGAATGGTGTGAAAAGGAAAAAACATCCAGTATGCGGCAGTCATTTTTTGGGAATTTTATGACATCAGGTTTACAATCTTGCAAAGTTTGCAGTTTTATATGCATATCTAGAAAACCTATGTCGTTTTCTTATGGCTGAACACCTGTAATTTGGGCTAAGATAAGATACTGAGTATGATCCTTCATTGTGGGGGACAATATGTAGAAAAGAAGGAGAACGTAATCACAAGGCAGACGTCATACAATCACAGTGGGTTTTGTCTTTCTCACGGGCAGTGCATTTGAAGATATTTCATTTATTTCTGTAAAGAGAACACACACATACAGAGGCCTCAGTAATCCTTTAGTCAGTCTGGAGGCAGATGGCTGTTCTGGGCCCAGCAGAACGAGATTGAGAGCCCATCAGGACAGGGACTGACACTGGCAGCAGAAACAGGCTGTTTTGGGCTGGGTAGGAAAGCGATGCTTCTGTGCTGCCCAAACACAAACAACTCTATCCCTCTCTGGCAGCGTCTGAAAGTGTCATTCTGCTGGAGTACTGCCCAGAGGAAGCGGGAGGTGTTAGAACTAGGACTTAAGACTCTAGTGGGGCCTTATGAAGAACGCAACCCTAATGGGCAGGACAGGCTCATATAGGAAGGACATAGTGCTTGTTGTGACTAGATTAAAGATGTCTATCGAGAGTTGGATGTCTTACAAATTGAGTGTAGGAACACAAAAGGAGGGTGTAATTGGGCCCTAAGCAGTGAAGAAAGGAGCTCAGTGAATTGATTCATATATTTTGTGTAAATTTTTTATTTTTTTTTCCCAATTTCATTATGTTTCAGTAAAGATTAATGCCTTACCTCAAAACAATAACCCCACATCAGGTGAGACATGTCCTCTGATGCTAATTAACTTATCACTTTGTTTGCTCAACCTGGAAGAATTTGACGGCACATACAAACTAAGTCTAAAAAAAGTCACAAACACGCGACGAGACAGCCCTGAGATCATATCCACCCTGGACAGTGTTGAGCCAATTTGCATTACCCTATGTTAGAGCAGGGAGCTGGCAAGGTTAGGACGGGTTTAAACTGGTCCGAGTGTTTAGCGCAGGGCTGCCCAACCCTGTTCCTGGAGAGCTACTGTCCCTTAGATTTTTTCTTAAACCCCATTTGTGACTAACTTGATTTAGCTTTTCATCCATCTAATTACAAGAATCAGGTGCGCTAAATTAGAGTTGGAGAGAAAACCTACAGGACAGCAGATCTCCAGGAACAGGGTTGGGCAGCCCTGGTTTAGTGTGTAACACTGAACTAGGAGGGAGGGATTGTTGGTGCAGAAGTGTGCCTTGGTTTGGATGTTCTCATTGTCTGGACATGCTTGAAAAAACCTCTGTTGTCAAAAGGTTATCCTGCCTGGTGACCGTGACACTGTCCAGGGGTCGATCTCTATCCTGCCTGGTGACCGTGACACTGTCCAGGGGTCGATCTCTATCCTGCCTGGTGACCATGACACTGTCCAGGGGTCGATCTTTATCCTGCCTGGTGACCATGACACTGTCCAGGGGTCGATCTTTATCCTGCCTGGTGACCATGACACTGTCCAGGGGTCGATCTTTATCCTGCCTGGTGACCATGACACTGTCCAGGGGTCGATCTCTATCCTGCCTGGTGACCGTGACACTGTCCAGGGGTCGATCTCTATCCTGCCTGGTGACCATGACACTGTCCAGGGGTCGATCTTTATCCTGCCTGGTGACCATGACACTGTCCAGGGGTCGATCTCTATCCTGCCTGGTGACCGTGACACTGTCCAGGGGTCGATCTCTATCCTGCCTGGTGACCGTGACACTGTCCAGGGGTCGATCTCTATCCTGCCTGCTGACCATGACACTGTCCAGGGGTCGATCTCTATCCTGCCTGGTGACCATGACAGTGTCCAGGGGTCGATCTTTATCCTGCCTGGTGACCGTGACACTGTCCAGGGGTCGATCTCTATCCTGCCTGGTGACCATGACACTGTCCAGGGGTCGATCTCTATCCTGCCTGCTGACCGTGACACTGTCCAGGGGTCGATCTCTATCCTGCCTGGTGACCGTGACACTGTCCAGGGGTCGATCTCTATCCTGCCTGGTGACCATGACACTGTCCAGTGTCGATCTCTATCCTGCCTGGTGACCGTGACACTGTCCAGGGGTCGATCTCTATCCTGCCTGCTGACCATGACACTGTCCAGGGGTCACTGTCAAACAAGATAATGAAAGACATTCTCAAAAAATGTATTGTGAAAGTAATCCTTAATTATGGCTTAATTATGTCTTCATTATTTTATGTCTAAAAAATAATGTCTAAAACTTGGCTAGATGTTTTAGCCATCAAATGATTACAATGTTAAAGAGAAAATTAACATAGCTCTTTCCATTAATTTATCTCCTCTCTCTTGCCTCATCCCTTGCTTTTACCTTAGTTTCTCATTTACTTTATGAACCTCTTTCTGTGTTACTTTCCATGACTCTCAAGGACTGCTAGGGCACAGATCATCATTCACCATTTGACATTTCAGAGAGTGCCTGTACATGATACTATTACTAACACAACATGACTAAATACCTGCCAGTACAAATGCATGTTGTTTTGTGATAACCGCCTCAGCAATGCCCTCACATCCAGTTATGTTTTGTAATTTATAATATTAGCTGCATGGCAGGCCAATGTATCTAGTTATGTTTTGCAATGGGACACGACTAATGTAAGCTAATTAGCTGGCCAATATATCCTGCCTATCTGTAAATGAGCCCAGAGATCTTATAATAATCTGTAATAAACAAACAGCTGTTTTAAATACTGATGGTTGATAAATCAGTATGTCAAAATGAAGTCTCTCATCCAGGAGATGGTGTGAGGTCCTGGCATTCCGTTATGAATAGCTCAGTGAGTGCTTGTAGTTGAGATTTGTTATGTTTAAGGTGCCACAGTCTTGTAAATCCACCAGTAAAAGAAGTTCATGTGTTGCATGAAAAGACAATAGTCCCAAGTGTCTATAATTGCCCAACCATTTGAGCTACAAGTTGCATACGCCAAATTGCAGCGTCTAGGCCAGAGAACACCCACGTTTTCCGTCTTTTCTAAATAACAATTAGTTCAGGTTTGCCTGTGTCTTTTCTTCAAAGTTGTTTTCAAAAATGAATGCTGTAATTTAATAGTCGAAGCTACATCAAAAACTACTGTTCCTTTAAAAATGTGTCTATGTAGCTAATCATACATATGGAAACCTATTCATGCCTTCTACATTGTCTTATTCATTTCCTGACATTCATGGTTCTGTTTAGCAGTGTTATATATGTCTTTTATAAGGGATTTCTATCACTTTTAAAAGCAAAAAAAAAAAGCAATGTCAGGGAAATTTCTAATGATTTTCTTTGAATACTATCATCTGTTAGTTCACTAGATAAAGATTATGGATAAAGAAGGGTGAAGAACTCAGAGCTACAGAAACGTGTTCACAGAGCTGTTGAAGCTCTTGGGTACATAGTTACATTTATTGTTGTTGAGCGGTTAGTCTTTCCCTAAGTCATAATAAGCAGCATCAATTGGTTAACAAGGGGGTTTCACAGGACATCAATAAATGGAATATTACTTTACATTCTAATGGAACACTCACTCAGCTCGATACACCAGACAAAGGCCACAGAGAGAAAGAAAGAGGAAAAGACTGATGAATGAGAAAGATATGGGGAAGAGAGTGACTGATTGGAAAAAGAGGACGACAGAACAAGCAAGAGAAGCGGATGAGTAATGAAGAGAATAATGAAGAGAAAGAAAGATAAAGGATTAAAGCAATGACTTGCATACAGATGTATACAAGGGTGGAAAAGGAAAGCATAATAACAGACAAGGAGCTAAAGAAAAAGAATAAAGAAGAGAAGGTAAAGCAGCAGAGAGTTATTAAGAGAAAGCGTGGGCTGTGAGATAAGGGGGGAACAAGCTGGTGGAGGTAGATGGAGGTCAGCTGTATAAGGGTTGGGAACATTAAGGCGTGATGGACACAAGGTAAAGAGAAAGTGACAGACAGAAACCGAGTGAAACAAGAAAGATTCATCAAACTAACGTTAGAATAAATCTATTATCTGCCTACTGTCAACTCCATAAAACAGAGGTTACCAAACTCAAGATTTGTGTGTGACCTCACCATGTAAAGAAAATTAAGTATTTCACGACTAATGTTTGCTTTCGTAATTTGAATATTTTAAATGCATCAAGGAAAATCTGTCAATAACGGTGTATTATATTCTTTGTATAAAATAAAAGATTATAACGTATCCACTCACAAATAAGAGCTGATAAAGGAAACAGAATCTTTGGTGTCATAATATCTTAAAGATATAACTGTTAGAAAGTTAGTGCCTCATTTGTAGAAATGTAGAAGTGCCTCATTTCCATCCACAATTTCTTTCTCCAGTTTCCCATTTTCCAATCAGACGACCTCTACTGTGCAGTATATTCAAATTTTTCATCTCCAGGTATTCTGATCCCATGTAAAGCTATTTTAAGTTTTTTCTTAACACTAAATACAGTGGGGAGAACAACTATTTGATACACTGCCGATTTTGCAGGTTTTCCTACTTACAAAGCATGTAAAGTTCTATAAGGTACACTTAAACTGTGAGAGACGGAATTTAAAACAAAAATCCAGGAAATCACATTCTATGATTTTTTTATAATTAATTTGCATTTTATTGCATGACATAAGTATTTGATCACCTACCAACCAGTAAGAATTCCAACTCTCACAGACCTGTTAGTTTTTCTTTAGGAAGCCCTCCTGTTCTCCACTCATTACCTGTATTAACTGCACCTGTTTGAACTTGTTACCTGTATAAAAGACACCAATCCACACACTCAATCAAACAGACTCCAACCTCTCCACAATGGCCAAGACCAGAAGAGCTGTGTAAGGACATCAGGGATAAAATTGTAGACCTGCACAAGGCTGGGATGGGCTACAGGACAATAGGCAAGCAGCTTGGTGAAAAGGCAACAACTTTTGGCGCAATTATTACAGTCCAAGATGACGGTCAATCTCCCTCAGTCTGGGGCTCCATGCAAGATCTCACCTCGTGGGGCATCAATGATCATGAGGAAGGTGAGGGATCAGCCCAGAACTACAAGGCAGGACCTGGTAAATGACCTGAAGAGAGCTGGGACCACAGTCTCAAAGAAAACCATTAGTAACACACTACGCCATCATGGATTAAAATCCTGCAGCGCACGCAAGGTCCCTCTGCTCAAGCCAGCGCATGTCCAGGTCCGTCTGAAGTTTGCCAATGACCATCTGGATGATCCTGAGGAGGAATGGGAGAAGGTCATGTGGTCTGATGAGACAAAAATAGAGCTTTTTAGTCTAAACTCCACTCGCCATGTTTGGAGGAAGAAGAAGGATGAGTACAACCCCCAAGAACACCATCCCAACCATGAAGCATGGAGGTAGAAACATCATTCTTTGGGGATGATTTTCTTCAAACGGGACAGGACGACTGCAATGTATTGAGGGGAGGATGGATGGAGCCATGTATCGCGAGATCTTGGCCAACAACCTCCTTCCCTCAGTAAGAGCATTGAAGATGGGTCATGGCTGGGTCTTCCAGCATGACAACGACCTGAAACACACAGCCAGGGCACCTAAGGAGTGGCTCTGTAAGAATTATCTCAAGGTTCTGGAGTGGCCTAGCCAGTCTTCAGACCTGAACCCAACAGAAAATCTTTGGAGGGAGCTGAAAGTCTGTGTTGCCCAGCAACAGCCCCGAAACCTGAAGGATCTGGAGAAGGTCTGTATGGAGGAGTGGGCCAAAATCCCTGCTGCAGTGTGTGTAAACCTGGTCAAGAACTACAGGAAACGTATGATCTCTGTAATTGCAAACAAAGGTTTCTGTACCAAATATTAAGTTCTGCTTTTCTGATGTATCAAATACTTATGTCATGCAAAAAAATGCTAATTAATTACTTAAAAATCATGTGATTTTCTGGATTTATTTTGTTTTGATTTTGTCACTCATAGTTGAAGAGTACCTATGATAAAAATGACAGACTTCTACATGCTTTGTAAGTGGGAAAACCTGCAAAATCAGCAGTGAATCTGTATCACATACTTGTTCTCCCCACTGTAAATCAACTGGGGGAAATTCCAGAGTTAGTTTGATAGAGGAATTAATATATGGGAAAAAAATACTGCAGGTGATTCCCCTGTCTCATTTCCAATGACTTGACTGTGGCAGCCTGGTTGAACTGTGTGGAGAGTTTCCAGAAGGAATACATTAGTTCTAGTATGTGTTTGTATATGTATGTGTGTGTGTGTGTGTGTGTTTTTGTGTGTGTACCAATGCTAGGTATTAAGGTCAAGTCATGTCAGTATGTGCTCTAGCGGAACACTGTCTCAGAGCAGCAGTAATCAAAGAGAGGTAGGAACAGACAGGAACAACCAGAAACCGTCACCAATATCAGAATCCTAGCAAGCAAGCACCACAACACACACATACACAGATGCACACACAAACAAAGAGGCATCCTTTAAAGTGGTAGTAACAGTTGATTGATGTAACTTACATTAATAATGACATTGTGTGGTCGTTTCGACTGACCAACCGTAGTGCCAATGAAAAAGAGCATTCTCGATGTGCCCTGATATCCTAGTTAGCCTCAGAAAAAAAATAGGAAGGTGTCAGTTTACAAATGGTACCTAAAAAGTTTCAAAATGTATCCATGCAAGTCAGAACCTTTGTTACGATAAAACATAGAAGTTTGGTATTAAGAAGTTGCAGTGGAAAACAGTTTTTAGGAGTCAAAATCGTCAACAATATTGTTTTGATATTTATTTCCACTGTTCAGATGAGACGTCAGTCCTTAAAACACTATTCATTTTATGGGACACTCATCATCAGAACAAACGTCTTACCTAGAATGACAGACTATATGGTGAAGACTTATATGATTCTGGTCAAGTCATTCATCAGTTGAAAATCCAATATCACATTCAACTATTTCAAGATTTTAAAATGTGTGCACTCTATACTTTTAATCTGACAATAATTCTGCAAACTTTTATAATCTCAGTTTTTCCTCTCATGCAATTTAATTTGTGGTCCAATTCAAGCATTAGCCTATATTAAATATACTGTAGATATACACTCACCTAAAGGATTATTAGGAACATCATACTAATACTGTGTTTGACCCCCTTTCGCCTTCAGAACTGCCTTAATTCTACGTGGCATTGATTCAACAAGGTGCTGAAAGCGTTCTTTAGAAATGTTGGCCCATATTGATAGGATGGCATCTTGCAGTTGATGGAGATTTGTGGGATGCACATCCAGGGCACGAAGCTCCCGTTCCACCACATCCCAAAGATGCTCTATTGGGTTGAGATCTGGTGACTGTGGGGGCCATTTCAGGACAGTGAACTCATTGTCATGTTCAAGAAACCAATTTGAAATGATTTGAGCTTTGTGACATGGTGCATTATCCTGCTAGAAGTAGCCATCAGAGGATGGGTACATGGTGGTCATAAAGGGATGGACATGGTCAGAAACAATGCTCAGGTAGGCCGTGGCATTTAAACGATGCCCAATTGGCACTAAGGGGCCTAAAGTGTGCCGAGAAAACATTCCCCACACCATTACACCACCACCACCAGCCTGCACAGTGGTAACAAGGCATGATGGATCCATGTTCTCATTCTGTTTACGCCAAATTCTGACTCTACCATCTGAATGCATCAACAGAAATCGAGACTCATCAGACCAGGCAACATTCTTCCAGTCTTCAACTGCCTAATTTTGGTGAGCTCATGCAAATTGTAGCCTCTTTTTCCTATTTGTAGTGGAGATGAGTGGTACCCGGTGGGGTCTTCTGCTGTTGTAGCCCATCCGGCTCAAGGTTGTGCGTGTTCACAAATGCTTTGCTGCTTACCTCGGTTGTAACGAGTGGTTATTTCAGTCAAAGTTGCTCTTCTATCAGCTTGAATCAGTCGGCCCATTCTCCTCTGACCTCTAGCATCAACAAGGCATTTTTGCCCACAGGACTGCCGCATACTGGATGTTTTTCCCTTTTCACACCATTCTTTGTAAACCCTAGAAATGGTTGTGTGTGAAAATCCCAGTAACTGAACAGATTGTGAAATACTCAGACCGGCCCGCCTGGCACCAACCATCATGCCACGCTCAAAATAGCTTAAATCACCTTTCTTTCCCATTCTGACATTCAGTTTGGAGTTCAGGAGATTGTCTTGACCAGGACTACACCTAAATGCATTGAAGCAACTGCCATGTGATTGGTTGATTAGATAATTGCATTAATGAGAAATTGAACAGGTGTTCCTAATAATCCTTTAGGTGAGTGTACATTATAGTATCTGGAGCAATTTCAGTGTTTGCTCACTGGTTGATTATACTCCAATTTCCATCTCATAAGACACATATGTTTGGTACTCCGCATAGACAGAGCAGAACATCAGATAGGCCCCTAACATTTTAATACAGGATGTGGAAAAACTAAATTTAAGAGGATCAGGGATTCATCTGGAGCATTTGCAAGCAATTGTATTAGTTTACATAGCTGGTTTTCCTCTTTAGAGTGCATTAACTCAGAAACAGGGCTATTTGAGGCAGTATGCAGAGTTCTGGAAAGAGGGTATTGTGGACAAATAATTATACATGGTGAAGGAAGAGTGAAGAAAATAAGATCTACAGCCTACCACCTCATGTGTAAAAAAAAAAAAAAGAAAAAGATCTACAGCCTACCACCTCATGTGTAAAATAATAAGATCTACATCACACCACCTCATGTGTAAAATAAATTAGAACTAGAGCAAACCACCTCATCTGTAAAAATAAAAGTTATGACTTGAGATAGCATGGCTGCAAGTGTATCTGTTTTTTTATTGAGGGTGGACAAAATAAGAGAAACACCCAATAAATTAATATCAAAGACCTAATAAGGAGTAGGACCACCCTTTGCCTTGAGAACAGTTACAGTCCTTGAAATGCTGTCATACAAATCCTGATGTGGGTAGTGGGATATTGCACTCTTCTTGAAGAAAGAAAGCCTCAAATTGTTTCAGGGAGGAAGGATGAAAATCACTTTGACTCCCATGAGATAGCTGCCAATACCATTACACACCATGTTTAACAGTTGGCAGCAGACATTTTGGACGGAAGACATAGGTTTCTAATCACATAAGCTATAATATATATATAGATATATATAATATCATGATTACAAAATCGATTAATAACTGCATAAACGAATGGTCCTACCTGAACTAATGGTTGATATAGACCATAATGATGTTTAGATGACTTAACTTTGAGAAAAGCTCTCAAAAGTGTCTCTCAGTAGAATTCAATACACTCATTTTATTGTGCAACATGATATCCAAACATGACACTATTTATTTTCAATATACATACATTTTTTTAGATTTGTAATTTATTTACAGCTTTAGTTTTCCCCTTTGACATTATGGATTTTTCTGTGTAGCAAAAAAATTATAATTAAATCCATTTTGATTTCATGGTGTAAAACGATGTGAAATAGTCCAATTTGATGAATACGTTTTGAGAGCCATTCTATTCATACTGTGAATACCAATCCACACCCTATGCCTTACACAAGTGTACAGAGTGGTTAGGGGTTTACAGTTCACAACAACTAACACACATTTCCTTAATGTGTACATTTTCTCAAAACTATGAACACACTTCACAAAACCCATTCCATATTGAATTAAACTCACACAAAATAAAAAACATTATCTGTCATATAACATTTCCCTCAGAATCCACACAAAAGTATCACATAAAATAAGTGTTATACAAGTATAGGGTTATAGTCATAAAAATAGCATTATGACACAGACCTAGGCCAGAGATTTTCATGTACATCTCAGGCAATGTTTTCTGATATAATATACCTTGATCATGCAATTATCTCTAATTCTTGTTCTTTATTGGATTTCTTTAAATGTATAGTATTGTTTTTGATAACTATGTTTAAAATGGCTATTTCATGGGCCTCAGAAATCAGGCATTGTCTATCATGATTGCTTGTTGACTAATCATGTATTTTGTGTTTACACCTTGACTGTGTGTTGAGACTAAGAACAATGATGATTTAAGTTTAAAATATTGATTGCCAATGTTTTCTACATTACAACATGTTGACAAGTTGTTTTGCAAAATGGTTTTGTGTAAATTGTTCATGGAACCAGTTTTTGTGTGTTCATTACTGTGAAAAACTATAATACTCAGCTTCAGGACTCTATTCTGAATTAATTGGTTCACTTTAATGAATTTAATAAGCAGAAAGTTCTTATTTAAAAGAACAAATAAGCCTGATATGCAATTAAAAATTGTATTTTGAACATTTGCACCAAGCCTCAAAATCAGACATAAATAAATGCACCTTATGTTATCCAGTCTTTTCTGTGAAATTGCACAAGCTAAAAGATAGCATGGTGCCTTATGGGATTTCACTTCGCTTGTGGAGCCTGCATCACTGCACACTCCCTGAATTGGAGGGTTGAATAAACAGTTGTTATCCTACTGTCCATGTACAATCACATAACTCGCTGCATTGTTAGCAAAATTACATTACTGCCTCACAGATACAATATTGTTTGCACACATTTACACAGACTGTGCATGTGTACATTTGTTTATGCCTCTCTGTTAGTGTGCTGTGACTGAGTGTTACTATTAGCAGTTAAGTGTCCTTATTCCTATGAAGTACTGTCAGATCAGATGTTTCTTCGTTAGCTTTGTTAGATTGAAGCCTTGTGTAGTTAATTGACACACAAACAAACAAAAAATAAATAGCTGCCAATTATCCTGTGCTCTATATGTTTGTCTGTTTGTCGTCTGTCTGCCTGTCACTGGGTGCGCCAAGCAATAGATTATTTATCAGCAATTGTTAAATTATTTAAATGATGCATTCATCATTATGAGGTAATGACAACAATATCTTCCAGTTGTCGGTTGGTGTACAGCCGAAGGTTAACACACACACACACACACACACACACAAACACATAAGCACACAGACACACACACACACACAGGGAACAATTGTCTTTCTACAATATTTTAGCCTTGTGCTCCAATTAGTACCAGGAGGTCAGTTCTAATGCTTTCTGTCTGGTGTGTCACAGCAGGAATGTTACAACACTCAACACACTGTGATACAGCCATTGAAATAGATCATTAGCAGGAACAGAACAGCAGTCCTTTGAATTTTAAGACAATGAGAAATAGCCCACCATGAGTACTGTAATGACAAATAAATTGGACATACTTTAAATGAACCATAAAAGAACAAGTCAGTAACAGACTGCAACGCTGGGGTTTTAGAGACAGTTGGAACTGTAACATTATGGAGAACTAATTGGGCCATATTCTTAATTGCATCTGTTTCAAAGTGACCTGGATTAATCTACAAATCATTTCAACATAGGTGTTTATCAAGGTTTAATTGTTGGTCCTTTAATGTTCAATCTAGTGTATACATGAATGATATTTGTAACTCTGTGCACAAGCTCCTTCTCTTGCACAAGCTGTTACACATTTGCAGTCTGAATTCCAACTAGTGCAAAATTCACATACTATTTTAATACTATGTAGTGTACTAAAGTACAACATAAGTGGTTCCAAATAACACACTTCAAGTATACTGAGTTTTTGGCTTGGGTATGTAACTCATAAGAAATGTCTTATAGGACAATGCAAATTGGACAAGGCCTGTTGAACAATATCTTACATAAAACAAAATGAAATAATTGAAACACACAGCTCAAAACAATTAAGGGAACACGTAATCATCACAATGTAACACCAAGTCCATTCAACTTCAGAGGTATCAATCTGTGCTGTTAGAAAGCATAACCGATTGTGAATCAACGTCACCTGTTTTGGTACAAATGAAAATGACAACAGGTGCACTGGAGAGGCCACAGCAAGAAAACCCCCAAAAAGGGAATGTTTTTTTCAGGTGGTGGCCACAGAAAAGTCCTCTTTCCTTATCCTTCCTGACTGATTCTTCTCTAGTTTCGTGTCCTTGTAATGTAAATGATGAAACAATAATAAACATTTAATTTTCATCATGATCAATAAAAACCTTGCATAATATTGTAGTTTCTGGCACAGTGCATTTAATAAAAAAATACATTTGCCAGAAAATGTGTTATTCTGTCTACGGTATTTTACCATAAACCACCAGTGTTCCTATTAAGCCCATTTGGTTCCATTGTATTGAAACAGATGGCACTGGTGTTTTTATTTACATTTAACCAGCCTACCATACATAGATAGACCTTGATTACATTACAATGGCAACAAATATTTTATTTTTAGATGTGATACCCACAAGAAGAAAATACATTATGTGCTAGGGGTGCAACAAGTAGCTGATCACATGTCATTACTGTTTGATTAACAGAAAGTTAAAAAAATGGTAGACGCTACAACAATGGATATTTGTGTATGACTGAAGTTGTTCAAACTAAAAGAAGTGTGACATTGTCTGCTTTTTAGAAAGCTCTTTTTATTTAAGCTTCATGGTATGAGTTGCGTTATTGAAGTGAGAAATCGTTCATCTCAAATACATGGTTGAGTTAAGTAATGTTAGCAAACATCAATCTGCTGGGCAATCTGCGTGATTGGATTTTGTTCACAGCTGAGCAGCTCTATGCTACGTTACTGATGGATTATGCCTTTTGTGTCACAGATGACAAATCCTGTATTTCTATAAATGTTGAATAATGTTTATTAATTTTTTTTATCATGCATTGATGACTGTTAACTGTATTAACCACAAATGTCAGCTTTAAATACAAGTTTACGATCTGTCAACAATATCAAACATATTTCTGATCCTTTTTCAGAAATTATTTTGTATTTGTATTGGTAACATTCTAAATTCAAGCATTTAAAATGTTAGCCTACATTTTAATGAATAAATGAATACTTTTTTATACTTGTAAATCTGGATTTTTACTTGTAAATCTGGAACAAACATGAGCAACAAACAATTTGTACCCATTAAGCCCAGTCCAGATCTTTCACATTAATTAAAAAATTACTTTAGCTGACATTAAACAAAATTCAAAAACTTCAAATGAGAGATTCATCATTAATTACCTCTTGTTTTGAAAGAATTGTGCTGTAAAAAGAAGACATTTAGCCATTTCTGACTGTAGGCTTAATAGGTATGTTTACACTACTTTAAATGTTTAAAAGGACAGCACTAAACAAGGCATACAGCTTTAATGAGTAGATATGACTAACATGAACAAAGCATTTTTTCTAAGCTTGATCAGACAGGGAGGCAAAGAATTTGTAGCATGGAGGACATGTCCCAAAATTCAAGATATTTTCCATTAGCACACAGATTTCAGAGTATAAGAGATGTACTGAATGCAGGTGAAAGTCCAGGTGAATCATAGAACATAAAAGAACAGTAAGGCACAAAGGTCAAAAAGCTCCTCTACTGATCTTGTTTCAGAGACATTTATTTTGTAACTATTATTTTACAGTGTATGACTGAAAACACATTCTCATTTACAGCAACAACCTGGGAGCAATTAGGGTCAACTGCTTTTCTCAGGGAAAGATTGACACATTTTTCACCTTCACGGCATCCGAGTCAGGGATTTGATATAGCAATCTTTTGGTTACTAATCAGATTCTCTAACCTCTAGGTTACATGCCACCCACCAAAATACAATTATCCCAACTACCCATACAGAAATCTAATATATGGCCTTATACATTAAAAGACTTATCATATATTTTAAAATACATGATCATATATGTTATTTGCATATTTCAATCTGACATACAGCTCCGTAAAATTTTTTTACCACTGCACCTTTCTCTTTCCTTTCCAAAAAAGTCGAAAAGGAAAGTTTTGAGTGACGAAGAGAAGAGTTATAATTAAGAGACTCAAAATAAGTGCAGTGGTCTCTTAATTTTTTCCGGAGCTGTATATAAAAACAGCCAATTCTTGTACATGTTGACATATATGTTGACTTATACACTCACCTAAAGGATTATTAGGAACACCATACTAATACTGTGTTTGACCCCCTTTCGCCTTCAGAACTGCCTTAATTCTACGTGGCATTGATTCAACAAGGTGCTCAAAGCATTCTTTAGAAATGTTGGCCCATATTGATACGATAGCATCTTGCAGTTGATGGAAATTTGTGGGATGCACATCCAGGGCACGAAGCTCCCATTCCACCACATCCCAAAGATGCTCTATTGGGTTGAGATCTGGTGACTGTGGGGGCCATTTCAGTACAGTGAACTCATTGTCATGTTCAAGAAACCAATTTTTTTGTATGTTGTTCCTAATAATCCTTTAGGTGAGTGTATATTGCCATATATTACATTTCCGTATGGGTAAAGACGGTTTGTAACACCACAATGTTATCATTGTATTACCGTTTTCAAGTGAATACCATTGAGTACAATTTCACTTTAGACTGTAAGTGTTAACTGTGGAGTAAATAATGATGGAATAAGCCCTCCCCTCATTCATTCAATTTTGGTCCTGCTTTGGGTCTACACATACATCTAGAAATGCACAACAGCATTTTTCTCCCATGGCATTTTATTTATTGTTCACATTAGTCTATGCTTCTAGGAGTCCCAGTTATTCAGGAAATCTAACTTGTGTACTGCCTTCTTTCCGATTCGAGCAACTATTCCTTGATCTAAAATGTAAAACATGTTTACAATTAGGCTATTGTGAATATCTGATGTAGGCTACCTAATTAATTCAGAATATTGCATCAAGGGACTTGACCAGGACCAAGATATTGTTTTTATATCTAAATCTTCAGAGTTCAAATCCAGGTAGGTCCATTGAGAGTAGACTTGGTATTTTCATCTAAATGTGTCTACTCGTTCAAAACAATGCTGTGGTTGACTTCTAAAGGTATTTCCACATGCTGCTTAATAACATTGCATTACAAAAACTATTATATTTGGTTATGTAATCTGGCACATTGTGAATGATATGTTTTGCTGTTAAGAGCGGATTTAAATATAATAATATATATTTGCTTGTTTGTATATGGAAAATTGGCTTGCCTTGCCAACATGATGCGTATCCCAGTGGTCAGAGTTACTCTGCACAACTCAGGAAGATTTAAAGATACACCTTGTTGTAGCATCCAAAGGTTGAAAATGTGATTTAGGCATTGTTAATAATTGTCGGGATCTGGTGAGTGCATTGCGAAAAGCAGGGACAATCAGCTCTTTCGTGGTGATTTGTAAACCAACAAGATATATAAATAAGACATTAGTAGCGTTGACTGTTTCACAAATTATCCATGTTCATAAACCAGGTTGCTACATTTATTGTATTTTGTCATTTTAATCATAATTTAGTTTCATGAGACAGTACAATATAAAAGGTCTTGTAAAAATGGGAATTGTAAAAATAATATGAGAGTTCAATGAGAAACAAAGTAGGAACAAATCAATAGAAGGTATTTTGTAACTCTGTTTCAGTTTCAGTGGAGACAGAATAAAGGCCTGGAGGTTACCATGGAAATATAGCAGCATTTATGTCCGAAACAGAGTGCTGGGATAAGAGCTCTGAACCCACACGCAGGCAAACACACAATTCTCCCTGCAGCACTGCATAACATACACACAAAACAACAGCATGCATTTCAGGTTAACCTTAACACCTAAACCTAACCAATAGCCCCTACCGCTACTTGTAACCCTAAACCCCAAAATCAACCTCATGCAAACTTTAAGCCCAAGCCTTAAAAGTCCCATGGGTTACTATACATGTGAAGACCAATACTCAGCCACTGAATGTGAAAAAATCTATCAGAGAGCAGAGACACACACAGAGAGACATGGGTATAGAGACAAAGACAACATTCCCAAAACGGCCAAACATATATGTATATATACAGTGGGGAGAACAAGTATTTGATACACTGCCGATTTTGCAGGTTTTCCTACTTACAAAGCATGTAGAGGTCTGTAATTTTTATCATAGGTACACTTCAACTGTACAAAAATCCAGAAAATCACATTGTATGATTTTTTTATAATTAATTAGCATTTTATTGCATGACATAAGTATTTGATCACCTACCAACCAATAAGAATTCCGTCTCTCACAGACCTGTTAGTTTTTCTTTAAGAAGCCCTCCTGTTCTCCACTCATTACCTGTATTAACTGCACATGTTTGAACTTGTTACCTGTATAAAAGACACCAATCCACACACTCAATCAAACAGACTTCAACCTCTCCACAATGGCTAAGACCAGAGAGCTGTGTAAGGACATCAGGGATAAAATTGTAGACCTGCACAAGGCTGGGATGGGCTACAGGACAATAGGCAAGCAGCTTGGTGAGAAGGCAACAACTGTTGGCGCAATTATTAGAAAATGGAAGAAGTTCAAGATCAATCTCCCTCAGTCTGGTCAATCTCCCTCAGTCTGGGGCTCCATGCAAGATCTCACCTCGTGGGGCATCAATGATTATGAGGAAGGTCAGGGATCAGCACAGAACTACATGGCAGGACCTGAAAAAATTACAGACTTCTACATGCTTTGTAAGCGGGAGAACCTGCAAAATCGGCAGTGTATCAAATACTTGTTCTCCCCACTGTATATGCATATATATATATGCATGTTTGGCCGTTACAACTACCAAAACACTGGACCTTCAGTAACACAGATGTCAGAGCTGCATCAGATGCTTTTTACCTACTCGTGGGAAATAGTAAATTAGGCACTGGGAAGTGGTAAGTCAATGAGATTGCTTTTTTCATTTGCAACCATTCAGGAAACATTTAGCAAAGAGTTTAGCAAGCAGTTTTTGATAGCTTGATATGTTTGCTAACACTGCTAATTAACAAAATACCTCACTTAATAAATATGATCTCCATTTTCTAAATAGTATAAACACACATCGTATTGACCTGACTTCTCACCCAAAATGAAACATTAAACTAAAAAGCATAATATCTGGCAAGCATCAAAGTATTAAAAATTAAAAAATTAAATATGATTGTGTTAATTTGTCTGATTTACATTTGAGCCCCTGAAATTAGGGGAAAGTGTATGTAAATTGTTGCAATTCCTAAATGTTTCATACGATAATTTTGTTCAACCCCTTGAATTAAAGCTGAAGGTCTGCACTTCAATTGCATCTCAGTTGTTGAATTTTAAATCCTTTGTGTTGGTGTATAGAGCCAAAGTTATGAAAATTGTGTCAGTGTTTTCTCTTTCCCCTAATTGCAGGGGCTCAAATGTAACACAAATTAACACAATGTTCATTTTTAATACTTTGATGCTTTGCCAGGCCTTTACTGCAGCTGTCTTCAGTTGTTGTTTGTTTGTGGGCCTTTCTGTCATAGGTTTTGTCTTCAGCAAGTGAAATGCATGCTCGATCGGGTTGAGATCAGGAGATTGATTCGGCCATTGCAGAATATTCCAACTCTTTGGCTTAAACTCCTGGGTTGCACTTACAGTATGTTTTGGGTCATTGTTCATCTATAAAGTGAAACACTGTCTAATCAACTTCGCTGAATTTGGCTGAATCTGAACAGACAATATATCCCTATACACTTCAGAATTCATCCGGCTGCTTCCGTCTTCTGTCACATCTTTAATAAACACTAATGACCCAGTGCCACTGGAAGTCATGCATGCTCATGCCTTCACACTGCCTCCACCATGTTTTACACACAATGTGGTATGCTTTGGATCATGAGCTGTTCCAAGTCTTCTCCATTTTCTTCCCGTCATTCTGGCACAGGTTGATCTTAGTTTCATCTGTCCAAAGAATGCTGTTCCAGAACTGGGCTGGCTTTTTTAGATATTCTTGGGCAAAATCTGGCCTTTCTATTCTTGAGACTTATGAATGGTTTACATCCTGTGGTGAACCCCCTGTATTTTCTCTTGTGAAGTCTTCTCTTTATGGTAGACTTGGATAATGGCAGCCTACCTCCTGGAGAGTTTTCTTCACTTGACTGGATGTTGTGAAGGGGTTTTTCTCTATCATGGAAAGGATCCTATGATCATCCACCACTGTTGTCTTCCATGGACATCCAGGCCTCTTTGTGTTGCAGAGCTCACCAGTGCGTTCTTTTTTTCTCAGAATGTACCCAACTATTGATTTGGCCACTCTTAATGTTCCTGCTTCCTCTCTGATGGATTTTTTCCACCCTAAGGATGACCTGCTTCACTTGCATTGAGAGCTCCTTTGACCTCATGTTGTGGCATATGCGGAAATCCCGGGGAGGACAGGGGAGACATGACCCCCCCCCCATCCTGGGGGAAACTATGATTTGCCCCCCCCCCAGTAGCGTGAAATACAATGAAACTACTGAATACCCACCAGACACTGGTAAGAAGAATGTGTTGAATATAATGTGTTCCGGAATAGCCCCTATGAACTTTGAACTAGATATTTTAGCCTGTAAATTATGTTTAGAGAATGTTCTGTATTATGTCTAAAGAGTATTTGTACAGAAAATACACAAATACCATATTTGTACATTTTGTGGCGTGTTTGTTTTGTAATTGATCAACACTTGAATTTGATCTGTGATTTATCATGATCATGGATCAGTGTTGCTGGTTGAACAGCCTTAAAGCCTGAGGGAAAAAAAATTTGAGTCTGGAAGTATGTGCCCTGATGCACCGGTAGTGTCTACCAGATGGCTACAGTGTGAACGGACCATAGCCTGGGTGGCTGTAGTTTTTGATAATGTTCCGTGCTTTCCTCAGGCATCGTGTATGGTAGATGCCTTGCACGCAGGGAAGATGGCAACCGATGATGCGCTTCGCAGACTTTACCACCCTCTGTAGGGATTTGCGGTAGGCAGTGCCATACCAGGTAATAATGCAGCCTGATAGGATGCTTTCAATGGTGCATCTGTAGTAATTGGTGAGTTTTTACAGACATGCCAAACTTCTTGAGTCTCCTCAGGAAGTATACATTTTGGGCAGTTTTCACTGCTGAGTTGGCTTGTCTGGACCAAGTTAGATCATCTTTGAACACACAGAGAAACTTGAAATCAGAGACTCTTCAATTCAGCTCCATCGACGTGTATATGGGTGCAAACATGTAAACATGTCTTAAGATTGATAAACAATGAAATCATGTTCCAGAAATCAGAACATTATTTAACAAACACTTGCATAGGAGTTAGTCGCTGTAATAGCTACGTTAAATTGTATACTGCAGTTACGACAACATCGTTGATGCATTTGGAGATATATGCTGAGACAGAGTACATGTATTCATCAATGTCCCCATCGGCTGCATCACAGCACATCTGCCAGCCAGTTGTTTCAAATTAGTCCTGTAGAGCAGTAATGGATCCCTCATTCCAGTGTTGAACTGTCTGAGAAACCGTTTATTCCTGTTTTAGGTGTTGTCTTTAGGAGAAGCAAAAATTATGTGTGATCTGCCTTGCCGAATCCCGGGTGGGGGAGGGGTTTATAACCATTTTGTTTTTGTGAATAAGAATGGTCAAGAGTAGGCTTGGAATTTCATTATTTTAGGGGCAGGGCCATTTGGCCTTCAGTGTCACAAAACTGTTAGGGCACCAATACCACATGCCAGGGCACAAATGCCACTTGAATTGCTGTTAAGAAAAAAAAATACATTATTAACTTTTTTAATACCATATTTTGAAAATAATTTATTATAACTAATATGTTTTTTCCACATAAAAAGTTAAATTATCATGCTTTAATCCTTGAAGTTACGCCTACACTTCCCTCTACATTTTTATAGATTCTGGAATTTGTTTCATTTCATGCATTCAAATGAGGACAACAAACAGGCGACGGTATAGACAGTTAAGTAACGTTAAAACTAGCTAGAAGGCTAACATTATCTCAGTTACACAAAAGTAAACCGCAAAGTATCCTTTAACATCACAATCACCTGCGCTAATCAGTACTAACTAAATAAAAACATGTAGTGACTTATTTGTGCGCGGATCAAGTAATTAGATTTTTTTTTATCTTTCACCACAAACGCTGCCATGTCTAATGATGCCAAACCTAACGTTACTTCTTAGAACTCTCAAAAAGTATTCAGGTGTATTCTCCCATTCGAGGTCGGAACATTCCCACTTCCCAATTGCTCATGAACGCACCTTCCAAAAGGAAAACGTTTGATTCAGTTAAGCATTGAATAAGTCAGCTGTCTATCGATCGTTAACTAGCTAGCTTGCTTACTTGCATGTAGTCCGTTCTTGTAGTTGTTCTCAGTTGCGAACTACAAACACAACAAACAAAAAAACTACTGTTGACCGAGATTTTGACTGTAGCAGGGGCACAAGGCCATAGGCCGTACAACGATTTTCAGGGCTTCACGGGCAGAGCGAAGGGCTATGGCCGTCGTGTCCGTCGTGAAATTCCTACTATGGTCAAGAGTCTGATCGCCACGAGTAGGAAAAGTTAATGTGCTGGTGGTATTTCGGTAAATCATTCCTCATATCTTCTCTATTAAAATCGCCAACAACAATTGCAACTGCCTCAGGGTGTGTCCTCTAGACCATTCATTACTCCAGGTCTTCCAGTGCATGTGTTTTATCCACCTGCGGGTGGACTTTACAGAAAGTAGCTCCAGGTCTGGTGAACAGTGTGTTGATTCCACTGCAACATCCGTCCCCCAGCGAGAGTAACCATAATGCAGACCCCACCGCCCTTACTTTTACCTGACTCCGACGCTCTGTCCTGGCACAGATATCACAATCCAATGAATAACTAAAATTTCTAAAATAATTGTGGAAGCCAATATGTTAGCCTCATTTTAGAGGTCTTTATCGGATCTGAAATGTAGCCTTGGACAAAAAGATGTATTAAATGATTCCATGATTAAAATTATCCGAATCTTCTTGCCTTTTTAATGTATTTAATGTATTTTACATTAAATACATTAAATAATAATATAATATATGTATTTTACATATATTATATATGTATTTTACATATATTATTGTATTTGCTTAAAATGTCTTCATTATATAATGTAAATAAGTCAATATGCAGAGGGTAGCCTTCCTTGTTAAATTCTCTGTATAGTAATTAATTATAGTATTATAACACTATTACAGATCAGGTATAAAATCATGAATGTCAGCCTCTTAATTTTTTTTAATTGAATGTAGGCGTGTATTGAACACCACATAAAGGCTATTGTAGAATACATCATTTGAATTAAAAGCAACCTCTGCACAAGAGACCAAAAATTGGAGGGAACATTGTCTGAAGCATTTTTTATTCATGCCAACATCCTAATTACTTGTAAGTACCCTGACAACTGTGTGTTGACAGAATTGCAATTATTTGAGTTTGGTTATTGATAACAACATGTTGACAATTGTGCTTTACAAAAAGTGTTGTGTGTAGAATTTTGCAAAACACAGGGAATGGAACTGAACAGAGATTTAGCATGGAATTTAGCCAAACGGTTTTGTGTATAAACGCACAGCCTTTTCCAGAGATGCTAGATCAGGTTCAAGCCACTCAAGGACATTTACAGCCTTGTCCCAAAGTCATTTCACATCCCAATAGCATTATGTTGCCACCACTATGCTTCTTTGTAGGGGT
The DNA here is from genome assembly GCF_011004845.1 of Esox lucius. NCBI lineage: Eukaryota > Metazoa > Chordata > Actinopteri > Esociformes > Esocidae > Esox > Esox lucius. The sequence goes on from NC_047587.1 coordinate 19,983,526, forward strand.
GGTATTGGTCAGGGGATGAGTGGTGCCTGGTCTTCTCCATTCAGGCCTTACTTATTGTCATACTTGAATATTCTTACTATTGATGCCACAGCTGATCTTTGTAAAAATGGACTGAGCCTGCTGCTCAGCATTTCTTAGTTTTCTACTTCAAACTAATCCACCACCATATATCTGAACCCCTTTTTCCTTCTCATTGGTCCATTTCAACAACTCACAGGTGATCTATTTAATCATGCATGAATAAGTCCTGACTACTGACTGAACAATTGTGCCAAGACGTTTTGTCTACGTGCAGAAGATGTTCACGTTCATGTTCACGTTCAAGCGACACTCATTGGGTTATAATGGTTACACTGATTAGGTTTTAATGGAGATCAACTTGACCCCAGATTCATTGAAGTCATAGTTCTACCAAGATTCATATTTGGGTGATGGCTTATGAATTAATGCAATGAAACATTGCAAAAGTTTTATGTTGACAGTTCCAAAAATATGTCTGTATAGCCTTTTTGGTCATTTGGCAGCACTCGTCTTAATTAGTCAAATTCTGGGTTTATGTGAATGTACTTGGCAAATGAAGCTGTTTTATATTTTTTCTGTCTATGTGACTGAATAAGTGTGCATGTGTGCAGTCCTAAGAGGGAAGACTTATTCAATAAAATAAGAGGAAATCAATAATTCAGATTTGTCCATCAATGGCCTCTAAAGACTTGGTTAGCCATCCGAAAGAATCTGCCTCATCTTAGGACAAGCAATCTATCTCACCGATGAAATCATGAGCCAAGTAACTACTCCTCATCAAGAACAAAAGGGGAAAAAGGGGGAGAACGAGATGTAAAGAGAGAGAGAGTTCCCACATGAAGAGATACACTGTGATCTGAATAATGCCACTAATGGTCTGTCACAGAGATGGAAATGCTCATTCTCTGATAGCTCTGCAAGGCAGTCTGTGTACATACCTACTGTGTGTAGGTTTTTGTGCATGCATTCTTGTGAGCATGGATCTAACTAAGAAACTGAGTTTCCATGCAGGTCTCTAAGCCTGAATAAACAAATTGAAGTATTTGATATCCATATCCTGACTGTCCAGTACCAAAGCCCATCAAGCAATACCATTACAATCCATAGAAAAAAAGTCAGACATAGATAGTGCTTTCATGGCTTTACAAACAAGTAGCGATATAAGGATTGAGCTTCCACTGGAAGCTAGTGTAGTCTGCAAAGAAACGTGGTGACATGGGAGAACTTGAGAAGGTTTAACACCAGATGGCCTGCTGTATTCTGAATGAGTTGCGGGGGTTTGACCTGTGTGATGTTGTCCCAACGCAAAACTTCGGCGAAATAGGCCTAATTGTTTGTGCTCCGTTTGTGCTGGTTTATGGACTTAAGATTTTTTCTTGTATAGCGCTCTCTGAGGTCACTCAGCCCCCCAACATGCTCCAAATTCAACCAAAATAGTCCTGTTTGTTCATGATTTGTTGTGCCAGTTTGTGCCATTAAAAGTTTTGTTGGTGTGATGATGTCACGCCCCCCCCCCCCACCTGCTCCAAATTGACTCAAACTAGACTAATTCATTTGTGCTGCGTTTGTGCTGGTTTGTGCTGTTTACATTTTTGTTTGTGCTGCTGTCATTTTTTAGATACTAAATAAAATTGTATAGGTCATTCTGAGGTCACTCAGAGTAAATAAAACTTTTAACACTCTAATCAAGGTTCTAGATTTAAATGTGAATAATAAGTTAGCTATGCCACTTAAAAGAAAACAAAAATGAAACAAGCAATGAACTGCCTTGTACCTAGACAATACCAGAGCCCTAAAGCAAGCCTCTAGAAAACTGGAACAGAAATGGCACTCCAAGTTGGTAGTACATAGACTTCCCAGGGAAGATAGAATGGAGTAACGGAATAGGAAAAGTGCTTGATCAGCCTACGTTTCCAACCTGATTGAAAACAAAAACAATCTAAAACTTAGAACCGCCAGGACCTTGGATCAATATGCACACTTGAACTATTTACTCCTGTATCTCTAGACATGCTCACAAAAATAGTAACTTGCGCTAAACTAAACTGTCACCTGGGTCCTATTCTAACTATACTACTTAAGGAGTATATTGAACATAATAATCTAAACCCTATCCTCCGGATGTGTAGCAAACTAGCTAAACATGGCATTAATAATAAAGCATCTTTCAAAAACAATCTAACCTTGATATGGATAATTTCAGTACTTAACTGCCAATATTGATCCTCCAGTTCTGCTCAACATTTAAAAATAACTACTTCTGAAGGTGGTTAATTACATTTTAAAGACATTAATCCAAGTTTCTGTGGCAGTCCTCATTGTTCTTGAGAACAGTGCTGCCTTCAACACCATTGATCACTCTCCTCTTTCAGAGAGTTTGGAAACCCATTTTGGTCTATACAGACACATTCTTGCTCTATCAGGAAAGATATCACTTTGAATGGTCTGTCCTCCAACAAATGTACGCTTTGGTGTTCCCAAAGGCTTTTTCTGTTTTGGGACCATGTATGTTTTCACTATACATGTTTCCTCTAGGTCACAGGTGTCAAGCCTTGCCCATGGAGGTCCTAGTGTATGCTTAAACTGGTCCCCAGTTCAGACAACCAGGTGAGGGGAGAACCTAACCAATTAGTGACCTAATTCATCAATCAGCTACAAAAACCTGCTGACACTCAGCTCTCCATGGAACCAGTTTGACACCTGTGCTCCAGGTGATGGAAAACAGGATGGAAACACATTCCACTGCTATGCAGATCACACACAGTTGTATATGTCAGTGAAACAGAGTAAAGCCTCAAAATGTTCTGCCCTGGAAGCCTATGTTTCAGACATAATTTACTCTTTAACCTTAAACCCAAGATACAAAGAGATGTTACAATTAACCTTGTCGGTTGTACAGTCATCTCCACAGGAACATTAAAAAAAAAAAATATCTGCTATTCTGGCCAGACAGAAACCACTGTAATAAAAGGCAAGACAGCCCGCTTAGTTTGCCAAAAGACACCTAAAGGACTATGAGAAACAAAATCCTCAGGTCTGATAAAACCAGGATTGAACTCATTAACCTGAATGCCAACATTCACGTCTTTTGGAGAGCTCGAAGGTCACGCAAGAGTTTTCAAGGTAGAATAGAGCAGTCAGTGCCAAATGAGCCGAAAGCACTGGCAAACACTAATGGTCAGCAGGGTTTATACGTCACAAGGCATGGGAGTCCACCAGGCCAAGAACAGGCAAGCTGTGATGTGGTGTGAGACATTAAAGCTGGCCACACAGTACATAACACTGCTATTGCAATCTTAACGTTGTCAGCGAGACTCAAGTTATGTCTCGTTTGCTCACTGTAACCAGTGGGTTCACGTATGCATTTGCTCACATTGTGATCTGTCTAAAAACATCCTCGTCTAACGATTTCCATGTTATATTTATTTCTGATCTGCTCATGTCTCTACTGTGCACTATGTTTAAAAGCTTTGAGCAAAGAACTGTTTTTAGATGCAACCAATCTCAAACTAAGTTTGTCGTCAACTTCATAGAAAACGTATATAGCCTTTAACTTGCAGTAAAATACTGTAAGTACAGCATATCTAACAGGAGAGCTAGTTATTTCATAGAGAAAGAACAGAAATATGCCAGAAGAAGATGATGTCATCACCTTGTGCTACATAATAGGCTGAAAGATCCAAGAAATTGCCGTTAAACAAAATGTTTCAACCAGAAGTCTCAACTTATATTTGATAATTTCTCCATACCAAAGCAAAAATAATTATCATGCAAATGGAAAAAAAATTACTCACAAAACTTGATCCACAGATTGCAGATTCATTTCAAAAGCAGAAGTGTTGTTTTTATTCTGTTTGTTTGTGCACAGTTTTTTTCGGTCTTCGCATTTGTGACTTTTACGCTATTAATTTGAGGATCATGGCTCACCTTTGTGAATTGTATGCTGGGAATAAAAACATTAAGGCAGTACACACAAATATTGTGCTAACTATTTTATTTCCATATACCTGGCCTGGCAACTCCCGGCTGTCCCTTTCCAAAGTTCACCTGGGTGTGCTGCAGATCAAGTAATCACTGGTAGGCTCAGCAAGAGCAAATAATTTGGTATATCAAGACAGAAAAGGAACACACTTAGAGGTAAATGGGATTTGTCCACCACAACCATCCACAGAAGATTTCATCAGCCAAACTGCGGAGGCTGTGTAAGGTGTGAAAACATCAGCCTGAAAAACAGGATGGCCTTTTGAGGTCAGAAAACAGTTGGAGAACAGAAGCTGGCATACCACCTCATCTGTAATATATGATGTTGGTTTTTGGACATGAATGGATGTTAATGTAACTACTGACTGCAGAAGTGGGATAACTGAAGTATACAGAAACATTTTGTCCTCTTAGATGTAACCAAAGACCTTCAAACTTAACTGACAGCACTTCGTCATGTGGCAGTTGACTTTTCAGGGCCAAAAAGTGAAAAGAACTTCAGTATTCTTGTGGACATATTTATTAATGACCTTGGATAAGAATTCATATCTCAGTGCATTGAGATTTATATCTGACTCACTGATTAACACTAAGTGTTTATTATGTCGTAGCTAAAGGATTTCCAATGACACAGCCAAAACAATTGAAATGTCCAGTCTTTCAGAGCCTTTAAAACAAGAATTTTGAATAGAGACATTCAAAACAGAATCACATTTTGCAAGTATATTAACTAACCAGGTTGAAAGTTTATTATTTTTTGGGATCTACTACAACAGTGAAATCCAGTTCAAATGTGCTTGTAAATCATGCAAAATGAATAGAAGAGGAATTATCACAATAATTTTATCTTAAACAGATCAAGTCTGTCATTATCTGCTTTTTGGAGAGCAGGTTTTAGTTAAGCTATATGAGAAGTAAGAAATTGTTCTTCTTAAACGCATAGTTAAGTTGCTTACTAATAAATGTTAGCGCCAATGGCTCACCAATCTGGTGAGCCATTTGTGCACGTGGAGTTTGTATACCGACAAGTAGAGATTATTATTACATTACTGAATGGATCATGCCTGAGCCTCCAGTGCCAGTCCCCTCCGCCCTGAGCCTCTGGCCAGCGGCGGTTTAAGTAATTTGGGGGCCCTAGGTAGAGAGTGGTTGAGGCCCCAACATCAATTTTTTTTTTTACCTTGCTGTCCTTATGAAAGCCATACCGGCAACATTATGAACATAACTTTCTGTATTATTAAATGGAACTGACACTTCCAAAGACACTTGCATTGCTGCCCCTTTCAGTAGAGTGAATCAATTGGTTTAAAAACTATTATCTGAAGGGTACATACTGCCTAATAACTTACAACTGCAGTGAAGCACAAAGCACTTAGTCACTTTGTTCATGTATACAGTTTCTTAATCATGACCAGTCATGTGCATTCATATACCTTCCTTTACTCACTATGCTGCACCTTTTCCTAACTGCGGGGAAGGCCACATATACCTGGATCAGACACTATATTGTGTCACTATACTGTCAGAGCTTTCTTGGGGTATACATCAACATTGCTAATTTGTGATCAGCAGCAAGATTGGTACCATTATAATCAAAATGCGTGACGTTAGAAGAACGACATGATGGAATTGAATTAATGTCTTCTTAACCTCTGTCTGGTGGCGGTTCGTGATGGTCCAGGTCAGGGATAGCATTTTCTTATGTGACTGTCACCATCATATTCAGTAAAGGCAGCACCTGCTAAGCTATTCAAATTGATGACACAAGTGGTAGCCGCAGCGGCTAAGCTACTACTGTTGTGGAAACAGCAGTGCTCAATTAAAAGGTATTTAGCCTTTTCTGTTTTAAACATTTCGAATCATCAAACCACCAAACAAATTCCTCCAAGACCAGCCCATACTCCTCCTCCTCCACTGTCAGTATGCTGACCATCGCTGTGTTGTCAGCAAACTCATCAGCTAGGGTAGGAGATGTTACAATCAGTGTACATGACGCACAAAAGAGAAGACGACAAGCCTTGGGGGGAGCCCATGTTAGTGGTGTGGTTATCCAATATCCATTTCCACACCTTGACCCTAGGTCCTATTACAAAAAACATATAGCATCCCCATCACCAGGCCTCTCTGCAATGAAAAATTATCTGTCAACCTCAGAGCCAAGGTTGGATTGTATTGACCGTGGAAGATAAATCAATATTTAGCTCGCTCTCTAGCATTTACCAATAGGAAATAATTGTCAATATTATACAATTGAAGCCTTAGATCTTGCAATGGACAATATGAGAGACTACAATGGAAGATGAACTATGATATGAAGAGGTATTTTTCTGATCTTTATAAGTTTTGATGGGAAAATGGAGCAAAAGGCCCAAAAAGTGGTCTGCATCTGATTACCAATAATTCCAGTTCACTGCTTTGAGGGACTGGAGAAAATCCATGGCTTGTTCAGCATCTGGCGTTCACTGATACCAAGTTACATGCTTTGACTGTGAGAAAAAATCTTACAAGAAATCTTTGACAGATTGGCAGAAACATTTCCTTTCAGTATGATAATGATCTACAATGACCTGAAGTCTACAGACCTGCACTTACATTATTAGACTGGCCACCTTACAGCCCTGACCTGAGGAAGCACAAAAAGCAGAAACAAGTAGCAGCCAAACTTAAAAACGTGCAGCAAAATATACAAGAAGCATGAAACAATTTATCACAGGACTAGTTAGATTTTTTTTGTCAGATGCCTTTGACAGTTACTGTACAACTTTGCCTCTTCTTACCAGAGCTATTCCGCTAAAATACATTTTAGACCATTTTATTTTATCCCTAGATGGTTTTTTATTGGTAAGGGTTCACATAGTCAGTGATTGATGAGGTTTGGTCAGAAAGTCAGGATAACAGGGAATAGACAGAGGCTCAGAACCACAGCTTCTAGTGGATTCATGTCTGTAGAGTTAAAAGTACAAAACCTGCCAATAATCGGCACAGCCGCTACAATTCAACAAATTAGGAGCCGCCTCTGTCTAATCTGATCTGGTTTGACTTGGTTCAGTAAACTAATAGTAGTGTTTGTTAGGCGCTGTTATCGGTGCAGTGGAGTAAGGGCTTGTCTGCACAATGAAAAGATAATGTGCAGTCTGGGGAACATGCAACTGATAGTCACCTCCTTAAGTCTGATATACTATGTTTATACATGGTCACAAACACCTTTATCACACAGACTAGCATACATGTTTGCCATATGTGTGTTTGGTACAGTATATAAGAACAGTCTCCACTCAAGCTAAGCCTCATCCATCGGCAGTGACCATGAAGTGTCTCGTTATTGTGCTGGCGTTTGCTGTTTTTGCTGAGGGACTTGTCAGGTTAGTACTAAAACCAGTATTATACCACACTATCACTTCAAAAAGTATAGTTTCTCACTTTCTTTTTCAGTTTTTCATTTCATCCAGTTGTCCTGTTTGTCTAAACCTTGCATGTTCTCTACAGAAACATCCTTTAATTTCTCTCAGTCACAGATTACTCCACATTATGTACCCTTGTTGCATTTGTAACATTTTACTCCATACACAATCTGACTGCATCTGTGTGCTTGTTTCCCAGGGTCCCTCTGGTAAGGCAGAAGTCAATCCGTGAGAAAATGCTGGAGAAAGGCGAAAGCCTGCCCTACCAAGACCCTGCCCTTAAATACCAACCAAATGAGTTTGCCACCATGTACATCAACAACTACGATGACGTGAGTTTATGTTTTAGAACATAAGCCAATGTACAGTCTAGAATGTTAGGCAATGTTCTGTACGTTAGGTCTATGTCCAAATTAGTCTATTTTTATGTTTTAGGCTAATGTACATATTTTTATTCAAACTAACTTTTATCTAGGACAGGGGTTGGCATATGTTTTGATTTTTTTCTCCCTATTTAAAAGTATAAATTGTTTTCTTTTTTAAAGGTACCCCAGGCCAGATCCAGCTGGAAGGCCGTAGTTTGCCCACAACTGATCTAGACTATGTAAAACGGTCACAACTCTAGATATTCGGTGTTGTTCTGTCAAAATGTATCAGGGGCTCTATACTTTCTCAACTGTATCCCTGTTGTGTTTTCCAGATGATATATTTCGGAGCCATCAGCATTGGAACCCCCCCCCAGTCCTTCCAGGTGCTGTTTGACACTGGCTCTTCAAACCTGTGGATTGACTCCATCTACTGCAACACCGCGTCATGCAGTGAGTACAGCTGGATGCTTCATGACACATGAATGCAACAACTAGCAACAGTTACAACTACATAGTATGTGTATTACCTCCTCATCAAGACACTTAACTAACTGTACATCCCCCACTACCCTCACCACTGATTTTTACCTCCATTATCACATCTGTACACTTCTACAAATAACTATCTTGTGAACAGTACATTCAAAGTAGTTTATGTCCCTCCTGCAGATGCCCATACAAAGTATGACCCCCGGAAGTCATCCACTTTCCAAAACAATGGCCAGTCCTTCTACCTGCCCTATGGATCAGGCAGCCTTTATGGAATCTTCGGATATGACACAGTCAATGTGAGTCTCACCTTCGCAACCGTATAAATATTAGGCAACTTCTATTAAAGTTATACCTCACTATAAGCAGCACTGAGCCACAACAGAACACTCACTTCTAGTCTGTGACACTGAGTTGGAGTATTGTTTGTCACCTCTTTAGGTTGGTGGTCTCGTCATTACTAAGCAGGAGTTTGGTCTGAGCACCAATGAACCAGGTTCGACTTTTGGTGATGCTCCGTACAATGGTATCCTGGGCCTGTCCTACCCTTCTCTCTCAGTCGGACAAGTGACTCCCGTCATGGACAACATGATTTCTCAGAATCTTCTGCAGGCCGACATGTTTGCTTTCTTCTTGAGCAGGTCAGGTTTGAATCCTGAATTCTGATTAGCTGATAGCAGTGTTATATGTAAGCAATAATTCACAAAGGGGTATGGTATATGGCCAGTGTACCATGGCTAAGAGATATTCTCATACCTGTTTACCACAGGTATGAGCAATAAGGCATCTCAGGGTTTTGTGATACACTGACAATATTTCACGGCTAAGAGTTGTGTCATGCCAAAGTACAGCTCTTAGCCATGTCATATTGGCTATATACCACACCCGCTTGTGACGTGTTGCCTACTTATACCACTGTTATGAAACCAATATCTAGCTTGCAGATGGTCTTACTCAGGTTATGCCTGGGGGCATAGCTGTATGGTCTGTACCCATTCTGCAACAGTACATCTAGACCAGGCCACACTATGCAACATACATCTTTGTTTTTGGCACTTTTTCATGACTATGCTTAAAACAAAATGTGTGCAGGGGCGGCCAGCAGGGCAGTGAGCTGTCGTTTGGAGGAGTGGACCAGTCGAAGTATGAGGGCCAGCTCAACTGGATCCCCGTTACCGCCGAGATGTACTGGCAGATTGGCATCCAAGGGTCAGAACCAACTACACCAAACAAACACACTGACAACATTAACCAAACAATGACACCAAAACTACTTAGAGCATGCAACATATGGGGTGAAAAACCCTATTAAAGCTTTCTAAGGAAACTGTTAATGCTAGTCTCAGTCTGTCCGTCTTTCATAATTATTGTATATCTCCAGGTTCCAGATCAGTGGTCAAGAGACAGGATGGTGTAGTCAGGGCTGCCAGGCCATCGTGGACACAGGCACCTCAAAGCTGACTGCACCCAGCCAGTTCATGTCAACAATTTTGGAGCGCATCGGAGCCCAGCCGGACCAGTATGGAGGGGTAGCTATAATCCCATAAAGAGTTAACCAGTACAGAACATATTTAACAAGTACAGAAAAGAGTTAACCAGTACAGACCAGTGCAGAACAAATGTAACAAGTATCGAAGAGTTAACCAGTACAGAACAAAGTTAGCCAATAAAGACCAGTACAGAACAGATTTCATCAATACCTACCAGTACTAGCTGACCCCCCGAACCAGTAGAAAGTACTGACATCATAAACCAATGTAATCCAGAAGGGAGAGCATGGGGAAATAAACAGGGGCATTTTATCCCACTAATGTTTGTGAATTTGTTGTTGTTGTTGTTGTTATAGTACGGAGTGAGCTGTGACCAGGTCACCAGCCTGCCTACTCTCACCTTCGTCATGAATGGAGTCAACTTCCCCCTGTCACCCTTAGCATACATGACACAGGTGTGTCACAATGTTTGATTGATGTGTGGAAAGTGAAGGCTCATGCTGTCTTAAGCTGGTGCATAAGACTTGTGTGTGACTGAGTCATATGTCAGTAGTTCATGTAAATGAATATGTGACGTGTACATGCACGCCTGCTGCAGTGTCCTGTGTTGAATGCTATCAACATGTGTTCTCTTCTCTCCCCAGTATTACCGGAATGGGAATCCGGTTTGCTATGTGGCTATCAGCCCCACCTACCTGCCATCCCAAAATGGACAGCCACTGTGGATTCTGGGAGATGTATTCCTCAGGGAGTACTACTCTGTCTACGACCGCACAAACAACCAAGTGGGCTTTGGCACTGCAGTCTGACCGAAATGACTGCAAACCAACACAGACCGGCCTTAGAGCTCTACCACCCCAAACCTGCACCACTGGCAATTCTAAAACATCACACACAGCAATCAATCTGGTTATTTTCGAACATCTAACCAGGGCAAACTCTATGAGTCTGTCTTTTGTTCAAATCTAAGATTGTTTCTACACCAGCACTGCAATGAAATCCTCTTCATTCTCAGACAACATTGGATGTAAACACAGCTATGTTGCTGATTGTTATCATCATTAGGCTAAGTTGCAATTCAGAGTTACAGAAACACAGTGAGGTGAATTAAGAACTGGTAACTAACAGTCTGGGTAAGACTCTCTGGTAAAATAGTATGTGTTTTTCAACAATTAAATGCTTTTAATCTCAAGTTTGGTTGCATTGGCTCTGTGTGTTCTATTAAGCATCTAACATAAAAAAGATGATATTCTCCTTTAGGCAGAAGGCCTAAAGGAGGCCCAAAATTAAGAAGGCCCAAAACATTCTTTATGGCACTAAATGACTGGTATCAGCAATCCATTTCTGCCATCAGTCTGTTCATCACTACCATGAAAACACAGCTGGATAATTTCTCACAGCTTAACAAGAGACACAGGTGTGGATTCATCAGCAAGTGTGTTTCCTCTGTCTGTGTGCATTGCTGACTCTAGCCTTTTGGAGCCCCTTAGGAAAATTTGGTTTGGGGCCCCCTCTCCCCGATCGGTCGGAGGCTCCCTAGCAGTCAGAGGCCCCCTAGCGGTAGAGAAATGTTCTTTGTATCTTGATTAATAGGTTAAGTCAGCCCCAAAAGCTCTAAAAAATTTGACTAAATCAGCAGCGTTACACAGATACTGCTGTCCTGCTTGTAAGTCATCGATCATCTTCTGAAATCTTTGGTGAATACAATTCCATATGTTGCATAAAAAGGAAGCTAGAGCAGCTGCATACTGATTAATATCAGCAGAGAACAAGTGAAAGGAAGTACTACCACCACCAGCTAAAACTACATCTCCACTGCCCGAAAGAGTTCCTACTACTGCACCAGAAGTGGATTCTAGATGAGGAAAAATGCATATTTATTTAAGAGGACTGACAATGGTAACTTCAAGAATGCCCATCACTACATGAAAAGGCCTGTTTCAGAGTGTCCATACAAGGAAAAATCTTTGTAATGATGAGAAGTAAAAGGCCAGTATTGAGAAGTCTCAATATAAAAAGATTTCAACCGGTCATAATAAGTCAGCTCTGAATTTTTCTTGAAACTCCTGGATCTCTGCACTTGCAAATGACCTCTTAACACTTGTCTTTCGTCCTCATCCTAATTTATAGTTACAGTCAGCAGGCAACTTAAAGAATTAGGTGATTGATTAGGTCCTGAAATGAAAATTAGGAATTGTATTTACCACCTTTGACATACAGTGAGGGAAAAAGTATTTGATCCCCTGCTGCCCACTGACAAAGAAATTGTCATTCTATAATTTTAATGGTAGGTTTAACAGAGACAGAATAACAACAAATCATTTTGTAAAAATATATGTAAAAAATAATCTAAATTGATTAGCATTTTAATGAGTGAAATAAGTATTCGACCCCTCTGAAAAAAATGCCTTAGTACTTGGTGGAAAAACCCTTGTTGGCAATCACAGAATTCAGACATTTCTTGTAGTTGGCCACCAGGTTTGCACACATCTCAGGAGGGATTGTGTCCCACTCCACTTTGCAAATCTTCTCCAAGTCATTAAACTTTCGAGGCTGACGTTTGGCAACTCAAACCTTCAGCTCCCTCCACAGATTTTCTATGGCAGAGGTCTCAAACCGGTTCCACGGAGGGCCATGTGTCTGCAGGTTTTTGGGTTTTCCTTTAAATTGGTTCCCAGTTCAGACCTAAACAACCAGGTGGGGGTAGAAACTAACCAATTAGTGACCTAATTAGTCAATTAAGTACAAGGTGAGAGCGAAAACCTGCAGACACTCGGCCCTCCGTGGAACCGGTTTGAGACCTCTGTTCTATGGGATTAAGGTCTGGAGACTGGCTAGGCCACTCCAGGACCTTAATGTGCTGCTTCTTGAGCCACTCCTTTTTTGCTGTGTGTTTTGGGTCATTGTCATGCTGGAATACCCATCCACGACCCATTTTCAATGCCGTGGCTGAGAGAAGGAAGTTTTCCTCCAAAATTTTACTGTACATGCCCCCGTCCATCTTCCCTTTGATGTGGTGAAGTTGTCCTGTCCCATTAGCAGAAAACCCCCCAAACAAAATGTTTCCACCTCCATGTTTGACGGTGGGGATGGTGTTCTTGGGGTCATAGGCAGCATTCCTCCTCCTCCAAACACGGCGACTTGAGTTGGTATCAAAGAGCTCGATTTTGGTCTCATCAGACCACAACACTTCCACCCAGTTCTCCACTGAATCATTCAGATGTTCATTGGTAAACTTCAGACGGGCCTGTACATGTGCTATCTTGAGCAGGGGGACCTTGCGGGTGCTGCAGGATTTCAGTCCTTCACGACGTAGTGTGTTACCAATTGCTTTTTTGGTGACTATGGTCCCAGCTGCCTTGAGATCATTGACAAGATCCTCCCGTGTAGTTCTGGGCTGATTCCTCAATGTTCTCAAGATCATTGCAACTCCACGAGGTGAGATCTTGCATGGAGCCCCAGACCGAGGGAGACTGACAGTTCTTTTGTGTTTCTTCCATTTGCGAATAATTGCACCAACTGTTGTCACCTTCTCACCAAGCTGCTTGGTGATGGTCTTGTAGCCAATTCCAGCCTTGTGTAGGTCTACAATCTTGTCCCTGACATCCTTGGACAGCTCTTTGGTCTTGGCCATGGTGGAGAGTTTGGAATCTGATTGATTGATTGCTTCTGTGGACAGTTGTCTTTTATACAGGTAACAAGCTGAGATTAGGAGCACACCCTTTAAGAGTGTGCTCTTGATCTCAGCTCGTTACCTGTATTAAAGACACCTGGGAGCCAGAAATCTTTGACTGAGAGGGGATCAAATACTTATTTCACTCATTAAAATGCAAATCAATTTATAACATTTTTGACATGTGTTTTTCTGGATTTTTTTGTTGTTATTCTCTCTCACTGTCCAAATAAACCTACCATGAAATTATAGACTGATCATTTCTTATCAGTGGGCCAATGTACAAAATCAGCAGGGGATCAAATAAGTTTTTCCCTCACTGTATGCCTCTGGCTTCAAAATCCCCCCAGCTTGAGCGGTATGGAGCCTATATGCATCCATGACTGACTGTATATTACTTATGTCATTTACTGTCATATATACCCCTCATTAAAAAACTTGAGAGACTCGGTTCTGCTGCAAATCACATAGAAAGCATAAATAAATAAGAGAGCCTAGATCACACACCCCCGTGTGATCAGTTGCTCCTATTTTTGAGGTCTCTGCACAGACGGTGTGTTTTCGATGGCCAATGAAGTTAATGGAAGTAGGTGGGTTTAGTGATGGAACACAAAATAACCCAATCCGACGAAGAAAACCTGGAGTGAGGGTGTGACGATTGTCAGTGACCAATGAAATGAATAGGATTGGACACCAACTATTCCACGTCATTTCAAACTCAAGACAACAGTTCACCAAGCCATTATGCAATACATTTGATTTACTGCTGTTCATTTTAACAATATGTAACCTTTCGGTACAGAACCGTCAATCTACTAAAGGCAACAAGCTCAAGCCCTTTTTAAAGGCACTAAATGATGGCAATGCAGAACCGGTGACTCCCTTTGATCTTTCTTCAACAACCTATGAATAGTTAATTAGACTGATGGGTGACTGTGAGCTATTAAAAATGATCAACCAAGTTAAAATGGCAAACTACTCTTTCAACCCATGATGTATCACATTCTATGTACTGTGTATCAAATTCCAGAAAAAGGTATTGTGAGCAGATGAGACAAGTATTAACATTTACCAGAGTGATGGCAAGAAGAAATGTTTTATATAAAAAGAAACAGTCATACCACCTTATCTGTAATATTTGGTGGAGGCTTTGTCATAGCTTGGACATTTATCGCTGCCAATGAAACTGGCTAACTTCTCTTTATTGATGAAGTTTAAAGAAAACATTTTAAGTAAAAACCACCAAAGTCATTGCAACTGGGGAGCATTTCAGTCAAAAAAAAGGTTCATGACTGGCCAAGTCAAGACACAAGATTTAATTCCAAGCGAACATGTCCATTTGCTAAAGGTGAGAATTATGAAAACATGCTTCTAAACAAACAGACATCAAGAGAAGACACCTAATGTCTCATGGGGTCAATGAGTGAGACTTCTATGCAACCAAATACTAAACAGTGCTTAATTTAGACATATTAATTTGAACCATTACAAGTATTAAAAGTGCTATGCTTTGTATAATCTAAACATATATACTATATACAATAACACATTTTATATATAAACACATATTAATGAATCAGAATACAACAGTGGACAGGAAGAGAGCTCATAGTAAGAATTTCTGAAAACTATTATGAACTTGGTATGGTGAACATTCTGGTACCGAGAGCTGCTGAAGTATCACACACTGTGCCACATAGATGGAAAGGGGAAAAGCCAATCACTATCATTCCTCTCATCGGACCGATCGAGTCTGCATCCTAAAATGTTCCTTAACCAAGTCAAACGTTTCCTACGGATTTTGAGGTGGTCCTTTTCGCTATTTACATTAATAACATTGTTTTAACTGAATAGCTGTACATTTCAGAGAGAAAAACCGCAAACTACAACTTATGCAGATGAGACTGCTGTGTATGCTTATGTTTCCACAGCTGACTAGGGTTAGAGTAGCTGACAACTGGCTCAAAGTCTGCCTGACCTAAGAGTCTGAAAAGTATTGTTTATGTTGTGGTTAAGAGGTGTTGATAATCAAGGTCATGCACACTCTATCTTCAAGGCAGCACCTTCCACCTGTTGGATTATTCTCATTTCGAATTAAATGAAAAATGATCACGATTTCTGTTTTACTAAAGCACTGCCCCGTGAAACCAAACTGTCAAATGTACTTCCTCTCCCCTGTGGGCGTAGAAATTTGATTCAGTAGCTTGGGGCGCCTCACAAAAACTAGCTATTAAATAAGAACCAATCAAAACCCTCATACCCATACCTTTCAAAGCTCTCCCAGCGCTGAGTCACGAGTGGCGTCAGTCAGCCTAAAGGAGGCTCGCTCTGGCCACAATTGTCCTTCATTGCTGTGCAGAAAGCCTTTGTTGATCTGAAATTGTAACTTAATGTAGGGAAAAGCAAGCACGTTAGTTTACAATGCATGTCATAATGTAACATACCATTTTTCTTTTAATCTCCTTCTCTGGTTGCTAGGGCAACAAAGGTTTCAGGCCAAGACTATGCGGAACACAAAAAGCGAAAATTCTGGCTTGACATTTCTGTTCTCTCCTAGATTCCCTCTCTCCTTTTCTTTAATCTATTCCTTCAAATAACTTACCATCTATTACTGATTTGACATCAAACTGATAACTATGTTATACAGGACTTCAGGTGTCCTTTGTGCCTGCTGTACTGTACTTGTCCACACTATCGTATAAACACAGCACACATGAAAACAAATCTACCTCTCCTTTCACTGTCCTTGCAGGAGAAACGTATAGCTAATCATGAGTTACGCAAGAGATGCAGGTTATCAATGTATCAATCACATACACATCCCTAGTGTGTGTACTGTTTAATTACCACAGTTGATAATGTAATGGCACCAGCTGCTTAGGGAGAACTGCTTGATAGTGTGACAGTAGAGATGTTCTACTTGACTGAGTGTCTGGTGTCCAGGGACCAGAGGGAGCTCAGGGGTCCTTTACTTTCTGCCACAGAATATCAGAAGGGAAAACTTCAGCTAAACTGTTTCTTCCAGGAATGTGATGGATCACTTAATGTCACTGGTTGGTCTTGGAGTCAACAAACCTGGTGTCCCGTTGAAAACTGACTATAATAGTTGTCATAATCTCTATAAAATATAGCGGCAAAAAGTTGGTATTGGATCTTTTCACATTTCAATGTTAATTTATCCCATATGGGATTTTATGTTCACTTCTATGTTTTGTTAAAGCTTACCCTGGCTCACCTTTCTGATAACTGTCTAAGTCTTTTTAGGACAGGGTGATGTGTGTCAGAATATTGGCATCAATTCACTCCTCAAAAAAGCATTTGATAAATATAGGCAAAGATACTGAAAAGTCACCTTGTCCTATATACAGAGGGTCAACAAGTATTTGATACACTGCCGATTTTGTAAGTTTTCCTACTTACAAAGCATGTAGAGGTCTGTCATTTTTATCATAAGTGCACTTCAACTGTGAGAGACGGAATCTAAAACAAAAATCCAGAAAATCGCATTGTATGATTTTTAAATAATTAATTTGCATTATATTGCATGACATAAGTATTTGATCACCTTCCAACCAGTAAGAATTCCGTCTCTCACAGACCTGTTAGTTTTTCTTTAATAAGCCCTCCTGTTCTCCACTCATTACCTGTATAAAAGACACCTGTCCACACACTCAATCAAACAGACTCCAACCTCTCCACAATGGCCAACACCAGAGAGCTGTGTAAGAACATCAGGGATAAAATTGTAGACCTGCACAAGGCTGGGATGGCCTACAGGACAATAAGCAAGCAGCTTGGTGAGAAGGCAACTGTTGACGCAAATATTAGAAAATGGAAGAAGTTCAAGATGACAGTCAATCTCCCTCGGTCTGGGGCTCTATGCAAGATCTCACCTCGTGGGGCATCAATGATCATGAGGAAGGTGAGGGATCAGCCCAGAACTACACGGCAGGACCTGGTCAATGACCTGAAGAGAGCTGGGACCACAGTCTCAAAGAAAACCATTGTCCTTATAGTTCTGGCCCCACAAGGCCCATCTTGGTCCAGTACAACAATAGTGCATGTTTTCATAGTTTATTAAAATAAAATGGTCAGTTAAGAGTTGCGATGTAGACGTAAAGGTTCTTACTTGCATTTCAACTTTTACATTATTCAGTTTTGCTGTCCTTTATATCACTGCAAAAGTATTCAAACCCTTGACCAATTTTGTCATATTACTGAATTACAAATGGTACTTTGACATTTTGTTTTGTTGGTTAAAAAACATCAATCATTGTGAGATGGCATAGGGATTTTGTTAAAAATAATAATATGTTGCTTGCAAAGTGTTCAACCCCTGTGCTGTGGAAGATCCCAGCTGACACACGAAAGAAAAATGTAGCTTACCAAAATTGACCTTAACCTCAACCTTTAAACCATTAACATTAGGACTGCCAAGCCTTTCAAACGACATTAACAGCCAGAGC
This sequence comes from Esox lucius, assembly GCF_011004845.1. Taxonomy (NCBI): domain Eukaryota; kingdom Metazoa; phylum Chordata; class Actinopteri; order Esociformes; family Esocidae; genus Esox; species Esox lucius. The sequence continues at coordinate 20,001,415 of NC_047587.1, forward strand.
CAAACGCTGTTTGTAGTCTTTAGAATACGAATAGACCCTATTAGCATACACATTGTCCTCTGCAGCATCACTGTCCAGCCAGAGCATCAGTTCATCTACTAGGTTGTCATCAAACTATATACAGTAGAATAGTCAAAACATTTATGAAAAAATGATTTCCTGAAAGATGTTAGCCAAAATCAAATACTTCATAAAGTATCTCTATTACAAACCCGATTCCAAAAAAGTTGGGACACTGTACAATTGTGAATAAAAACAGAATGCAATGATGCTGAAGTTTCAAATTTCAATATTTTATTCAGAATACAACATAGATGACATATCAAATGTTTAAACTGAGAAAATGTATCACTTTAAGGGAAAAATAAGTTGATTTTAAATTTCATGGCATCAACACATCTCAAAAAAGTTGGGACAAGGCCATATTTACCAGTGTGTGGCATCCCCTCTTCTTTTTATAACAGACTGCAAACGTCTGGGGACTGTGGAGACAAGTTGCTCAAGTTTATGAATAAGAATGTTACCCATTCTTGTCTAATACAGGCTTCTAGTTGCTCAACTATCTTAGGTCTTCTTTGTCGCACCTTCCTCTTTATGATGCGCCAAATGTTTTCTATGGATGAAAGATCTGGACTGCAGGCTGGCCATTTCAGTACCCGGATCCTTCTTCTATGCAGCCATGACATTGTAATTGATGCAGTATGTGGTCTGGCATTGTCATGTTGGAAAAGGTCTTCCCTGAAAGAGACGACATCTGGATAGGAGCATATGTTGTTCTAGAACTTGGATATAACTGTCAGCATTGATGGTGCCTTTCCATACCACATGCCACATGCCCATGCCACATGCACTTATGTAACCCCATACCATCAGAGATGCAGGCTTCTGAACTGAGCGCTGATAACAACTTGGGTTGTCCTTGTCCTCTTTAGTCCGGATGACATGGCGTCCCAGTTTTCCAAAATGAACTTCAAATTTTTATTCGTCTGACCACAAATGCTTAGAAGTGATGGAGGGCACCTGCAGCCTGAAGATGCGGCAGTACCAGAGGCGTCAGGTGCAAGCAGCTGCATTTGACATTTAGAAAATTCAAATATCCAAATCATATTGTTTTCCTTTTTCTAAAAACATTATAAATTATAAATTTGGTATAACTGTTATCCAAATATAGGCTATATATTTTAAATGAAAGAAAAGAAATGGCCAAAAGAAAAAGGCACTCATCTAAATATGCACAATATGTTTTTTGGTTTAAAATAATAAATGAGGCACGTGGATCAAATGCAATTGTCTTATGTGTTCTGTTCTGTGTATTAAAGCTGCCACAGGTGACACTGGGCAAAAGATTAGGCTGCTGTGGTGGCAGGGTCCAGTGGAGAGACTTTGACAGATGCACTAATGCAACTGTACACAAAAGACTATATGTTAACAGGGTTATTATATGGAAAATAGTTTGCTGATTAGATTTTTATTATTGACTATATTTAACAGATTTTTGCTCTTTTGCAACATCAAAAAGCAGATGCAGAAACAGAGAGAAGTAAGGAAAAAGAAAGTAAGGGAGAAAGTGGTTACAGAAAATGGCTTACATATTGTGAAACTCCCCAAACTCCCCATATTGTACAGTCTGCCTTGCATTTTCAAAGCCTGCAAATGAGAATGCATTTGTTAAGGATGGCATGAAAACCTGGTCACATGTGCACCAAAGGATAGAGAAGCATGAAAGAACCATTGCTCACACGGATTGTGCGGATGCGTACATTCTCAAAGCCAGCAAGGCAGACATAAAATCTCTACTCTGCAATCAACAGATGTGTGAACATCGGCAACAAGTGAGAAAAAGGTGAATGGTCTTGGAGAGGGCGGTTGATGTTGTTAAGGTGATTGGAAAGTGTGGCCTGAGTTACTGAGGCAAATCTGAAGCTGCATACAGCTTGGAGAATCAGGCAGTTGATCATGGCAACTTCCATGAACAGATTTTGCTTTTAAGCAAATATGATGTCTGTCTAAATGAACACGTAACTGCTTGCATCTCAAAAAGTAAAAGGCTTCATGAATCTGGAGGAAAAGGTGGAAGAGGGTCATTAGTTACCTTTCTCTCGAAGACAACGGTTAAATCAGTTATTGAAACCATAATAACCATAAAGCAACAAGTGGCAAAAGAGGTCAGGGAAGCTGGTATGTTTTCAGTCCAGATAGACACCACTCAAGACATCACATCCAAAGACCAGTGATGTTATTGTTCGCTACGTTTCAGATGTTGTCCATGAGAGACTGCTTGCTGTGGTGGACTGTCAGGATTCATCTGGGGAAGCATTCGTTACACTGCTTAAAGGGGTCCTGGACAACAACAACTTGAATATTGAAAAAACGTGTTGGCAATGCAACTGATGGAGCTGCTAACATGCAGGGAAATTACCAGGGATTCCCCACTCAACTCTCAGCACACTCAACGACTCAAGTTTATGTCTGGTGCTATGCACACATTTTGAATCTAGTTTTAACTGACACTACTGCCATTGTCATTCCATCTGTTACCCTCTTTACCATATTAAATGATGTGACAGTATTCATTCAAGACAGCTACAAGCGGATATACATTTGGGAGGGAGGGAGTGATGACCCTCCCCACAGACACCTGTCACCAATAGGTGAATAACGCTGGTGGGCCAAAGATGTGGCCCTGAAAAAAGTGTTTGGGTAATTTGGGAATGCAGGACATGCATTGTTTGTAGACCAAATATTAACTCTTGAGAAGATAGGAAATGACAAAGCAGTTAATCCCACTGTGCAAGTTAAAGCAAAAGGGTTTACAGAGTGTCTGCTCAAGTACGAGACCATTCTCACTGCCCAGGTTTTCCTGAGAATATTTCAGCTGAAATACCCCTCTCTAAGTACCTGCAAACCCATGGCATGGACATCCTAACTGCCCATCGGCTGGTTCTAGGTACCCAAGACAGCCTGAAGGAGTGTGACAGGGACTTTGAGGGTGTAAAGCAAGCGTCTGACAGCTTTGTGGAGTGGGCCAATGCAGAGCTTCAAAAACAGGCTGACTCTGAGGCTGAGGTCCATGATTCTCTCCCTGAAAAAATGCGTCAGGAAGAAGAAAAACATGCAGGGTGAGATCTCAATGGATGAGACTTTAACAGATCCTGCCCCTGATTACAAAATCTAAGTACGTAATGTAATAATGGACACTGTGGTAGAGAGCATCCACCGCCGCTGTGAGGCTAATGCAAACCTTTGGAAAGACTTCGCCTGTATGGATCCAAAAAGCGTCCTTGAAATAAGGCAAAAAGGGCTACCAACAACAGCACTGGGAAAGTCAGTAAATGCCTCGTCAGATTTGATGAAAGAGCCACAGCTGAAAGACTTCAATCTGAATTAAAGACCTTAGCAACACAGTGGGAAAGACTGAAGATGTCACCTCTAGATGAATACAGTGTAAGATCCACTCTAATAGCTGAATATGGTGAAGAGGTTGAAAGTGGCAAACATACTGAGGAAGAGATGAGTCTGGTAAGCAGAAGCTGCAAATCCTGCAAAAACGGTACCTTCTGTTGTTATGCAATCCTGACAAAGTACAACCTTTTGACAGATTCCTCCTCACTCTTTCTATCACACAAGTGGCATGTGAAAGAAGTTTCTCAACCTTGAAATTTATCAAGAACAGACTGAGAAGCACCATGTCCCAAGATCACCCGGAGAGCTTTATGATGATGGCTACAGAAAAGGAGATTCTGATGGCCCTTGATGGTGATGGGATAATTGACAGAGTTGCAGATCGCAACCTGCTGATTGTCTAAGGTAGGACAGGCTTCTGGTGCCATATTTATTTTTAGATACTGTATTAGATCTAATTTTGTTAACAGTCATCAATAGCACTGCATTATACTTTATTATTATATAGTCTATTTGTATTAAGCAACTGTACATGGGTCGCGGGCCGTTTCCCTGGCTGTTTTACGGTCCCAGTCCGACCCTGACGCCAATGTGCAGCTCTAGTCTCCTAGATTAGTGGCATATGAGATTTGTCTAATAGGTGACATATGAATAAGTTATCAAAAAACCAAGAGGAGTTAAATAAGTTATTGATAAACTAATACAAATGCATGGATGTAGGGCAGTCACAATTCATCAACTAACTTGATTACATTCATTACAATAATCCTTGATTAGAATGTACTGCATCAAGGCTTGTATTTAAAAAACTGTGGTTAACATTGAATATGGTCCAGGTTTCAGCAAAAAAAGTCTGACTGTCTCCAAATATTAGTAATACTATTATTAGTAATATTAGTAATAAAGATAACCTGGTTGTATGTAACTGTTGCAAGACTGAATTTGTGTTTCACAACAGCACTTCATCCATGCTGCAACACTTGAGGAGGAAGCATCCATTCAGAGAAATCAGAATCGAGGTTAGTTTAGCTGTAGCTAACAGTACGAGACAGCATTGACTCTGGGGAATTCGAGTGGTGATTTCCATCACAATTGCAGAACTTTCCATCCCTATGTTAAGCTTACAAACATTTTAAATGTGACCAAGCGTTTCTACATTCCTTTTGGTCATTCATTTTTTACATTCACATGTTGTTTAAGTGATGTATCCTTCTGAACCTACCCCAGGTCTCCAAATTACTGTAAATAAGCCTGCATGGCTGTAAGTCCACTATCAATAGAACCTGAAACCTAATACATGGAATATTGATAGACAGACATTCTAAGGAGTGGGACAAAAGTGTAGAATATGTTTTAGCTTTTTTTTAGCATTACTTGTGGAATCCTGTGGACTTGAGGCCCCAGGTTAGTTATTCGACATACTTCTCATTATTACTGGGACTTGTGCAGCAAAGTACAATTATTTTATCTAAAGTGGGGTGAACAAGTATTTGATACACTGCCGATTTTGCAGGTTTTCCTACTTACAAAGCATGTAGACTTTGTATCATAGGTACATTTCAACTGTGAGAGAAGGAATCTAAAACAAAAATACAGAAAATCACATTGTATGATTTTTAAGTAATTCATTAGCATTTTATTGCATAGGGATTTAATTAATACAAATATCTGCAATTTGGACCACTTTGCAAATGAGATATACAAAAGTTAGAGTGTTTTGTATATTAGTCCGCATCTCAACTATTTGAATCAGAAAGAATTACGAAAATATCTCTTATCAAACTTGAGATACTGAAACTGCAGTATAACCTTAGCAACACAATGTTAGCAATATTTCCAAAACAGCTGCCGTTTAACCCACTTTTCCAACAAGATTAGTGTTTAATATATACAAGATTAGAGTGTTTCATATATTCCATTACATCTCAGCTATTTAAATCAGAAAGAATTTAGAAAAATATCTCTTACCAAACTTGAGCTACTTCAACCATAGTAGCCATGACAACAGGATTTTTTCCTACTTTTCAGAAACAGCTCCAATGGAAAGTACCTTCTGAACCAGATGTCCAAACATGGCTTCACCAAAATCTACCTCTACTTCTCACCTACAAGTATTCGAAAAAAGTATGAAAATAGCCCATACCAAACTTGAGATATTGCAACCGCAGTAATCATAGCAACATGATTTTTAGCAATATTTTCCAAACTTTTGCCATTTAACCCACTTTCTCAGCAAGATAGAGAACAAGTACATTTATTTTATATATTCCTCTGCTAGTCAGCTATATAATTCAGAAAAAAACTAAAATATCTCTAACCAAACTTGAGCTACTTCAACCGGAGTAACCATGACAACAAGATTTTTCCTACTTTTCAAAAACAGCTCCAATGGACAGAAATTTCTGAACCAGATACACAAACATGGCATTACCTAAATGTACCTCTACCTTTCACCTATAAGAATCAGAAAAAGGTTATGAAAATATCCCTCACCAAACTCGAGATATTGCAAGCAAAGTAACCATATCAACCAGATGTTTTTGCAATATTTCCCAAACTACTGTAGTTTAACCAACTTTCCCAGCAAGATAGACAAAAGTTACAAGTATTTCATATATTCATCTACTTCTCAGCTATTTAAATCTGAAAATGTTTTTAAAAATTCTCTTACCAAATGGATATCAGCCTTCAAAGACTATGATTGGCCACACTTTTCTGTACCAATGTACCAGCCAAAATTACTTTCAAAGCATGAAAGCAAGCCCCAGTAACTTTACTTGTAAAGTTAAAATCTAGTTCTGTTTGTAGTTTGTGAGTAAATGCAGAGGCTCTCAGTCTGCACACAGGGATTCCATTCCCCCCTATGAAGATGGTGCCGTGCTGCAGGACAAGTATCCTAGCTGTGATGGGTTGTTTGAACGATGAAATTGACAGAAATTAATTAAAATTAAAGTACATTTGCCATACCTGTCTTCCAAAGACTGGTTCTTGCCTTCATCTTAGAACCATTTATTTCAGGTTCAGGTTCTTCGAAAACTAATGGTTTTCATAGAAGTATTCACTTAACATACAACCCTTGTAATAAAAATAAAATAATGCTTTGATTGTAGGCTGACTCATTGTCGAAGCGTTTTGCCTAATGGTTTCTGCCCTGCTCTAAAAGAACTCCCTGGCTTTTCCTTCATGCTGGATATTTGTGAGGTATCATCCACATTGTGAACACTTCTAAAATGTTGTAGGAATCCAAGAGATAAACATTTGTTTCTGTATTTGTGTGTCATGATTTACCAGAAATGTTGACTGGGCTCTATCTTTCAACAACTTTAGTGACCGCTACGGTGAATGGCAAGTGACAGTACACAGATCACTGTGAGAGTGAGTTGCACCTGCCACTAAACGACAGCACTATAGTGTGTGGGTCACAGAGTGAACTTCAAGAAAATTATGAAAACAGGTACCTCTACCTCACCTAAAGCATGTGGGACTTCAATGCAAAATGAAGAAAATGTAAGGCATTGTGTGCAGCAGCTGCAACAGAGACACCACTGCTGATCTTCAACTGACAACGCACTGAAAAGTGAGCACTGAGAATTGGGTATACCAATTCCAGCAATTATTGAAATGATACATTGATTCTGACACATTGCAACCCACTATTTACGTCCTCATCAAAGGCTGATCTAGTGTACACATATTAAGATTTGATAGGGTAAAGTTACAAATAAGTAATATGTTTAGCAGTCTTAAAGCCAACAGTTAATCTTGTTTCCGACAAGGATAAATAGTCGGGATCTAAAGCTGCTAATTCAGCATGGGGAATACAAAGACAGTATTGAAACATAGCTTTTGGGAAATAGTCATTTTGGATAGCAGAACTTAGTTACAGGATAATTATTTGGTCTTTCTCTTGACCCAGATTGTATTTAACCCTAGTAGGTTTCATTGAGAGATAAGAAGAGTTCGGAAACTTTACTTTCTGGCCTGATTGTGCTTTTCATCTGAATGATGAAGGAACTATCACTAACCCAATTCTATGACTATTTACTATCCATTACCAGATTCTTCATTATGTTGTGTATCCATTCTTATGTATTTCATATGTATTTTCCTATGTACCATACAGTACATCTCCTATAACATGTAATATAAACTGATGAGCCAAAATATTATAACCACCTGTCTAATATGCTGTTGTCCCTCCATGTGCCGCCAAATCAGCACCGACAGACAGACCAAGGCATAGGCTCTACAAGACCCCTGAATGTGTCCTGTGGTATCTAGCACCAAGACATTAGCAGCAGATCATTCATGTCCTGTAGGTTGTGAGGTGGAGCCAACGGGGTTCGGAATGTTGGTCCAGCACATCTCACAGACGCTAAGTCAGATTGAGATCTGGGGAATTTGGAGACCAGGACAACACCTTGAACACTTCATCATGTTTCTCAAACCATTCCCGAATAATATGTGCAGTGTAGCAGGGCTCATTATGCTGCTGAAAGAGGCCACTGCCATCAGGGAATACCATTACCACGAAGGGGTGCACCTGGTCTGCAACGATGTTTAGGTAGACGGCACATGTCAAAGTGACGTCCACATGAATTCCCGGACCAAGCGTTACCCAACAGAACATTGCCCAGAGCATCACACTCCCTCCATCAGCTGGTTGCTCCAAGCACACGTGCCAATTATAGGCACTTTTGACAGTGAACAGGGGTCATTCTGGGCACTCTGACCAGTCTGCAGCTATGCAGGCCCATACGCAGCAGGGTGCTATGCACTGTGTGTTGTGTCACATTCCTTTTGTAACCATCATTAACATTTTCTGTGACTTGTGCCACAGTAGACCTTCTGTTGGTACCGACCAGATGGGATAGTGTTATTTGCCACCTTCACAAGTGTAGTCTCTATACTATGTTGAGGTCTAAGCTGGACCGGAGAATATCCTAAAATAATTTGTCTTCAAGAAGGCAGTGAGGAGCTGGGAAACAGCCTTTTCTAAAATGTTTTCAGAGGAACGAGTGTTTCAATATTGGCCAGTGGTTGTTTAATGTATCCAAATCGGGGTACGATTTTTTAAAAAGAGGCCTTATTAATGCTACTTTTAATGAGTTTGGTAGACATCTGGAGAATATGGAGCAATTTATGTTCAACAATGGCAGACCAAACCCAGGAATTAGCACTATAAGTAGTTTAGTTGTAATATGGTCCAGTTGAGAGCTAATATGATTAGAGCTCATTGCTATTTAAGTGAATGTGTTGATTAAAACATTCAACTGTCACCATTGCTTCAAAGTCTTGGCAGTTCTGTGCAATCTCAGGACCTCTGAGTTTTGGAAAAGTATGCTTATTTGTGGACAAGTCTGTTATTTGTTTTGTAATGACTATGATCTTTTTGCTCACGTCACTTCAGCAATGTTGCTTTTAAGTTAACTTTCCAAATGAAGCAAAAGTGCATTCTGGAAAATGTTTGTTCTCAATCAAGTTGAAAACAATTTGCAGTTCGAGCACTGGTGAGCACTTGTAAGTTAATATTGTTGTAATATTCTTTCCAGACTATTATAAATACTTGGCAACTTGGCAATATGACATTTCCATTCAATTTTCCTGGACATCAAGGCTCATACACATTTCATGTACATTACCGTTCAAATGTTTGGGGTCACTGAAAACATACTTGAAATTAGTTTGAATAGGACATATAGAAAAATTAATAGAAAATACAGTAATTGATAAGGTTACAAATAATGATTTTTAATTAAAATAATAATTGTGTCCTTCCTTTGCTTTCATCAAAGAACCCTCCATTTGCAGCAATTACAGCCTTGAAGACCTGTCATTCTGGTTGTCAGTTGGTTGAGGTAATCTGTAGAGATGTTACCCCATGCTTCCTTAAGCACCTCCCACAAGTTGAATTGGCTTGATGGGCACTTCTCACATACCATACGGTCAAGCTGTTCCCTTAACAGTTCAATAGAATTGAGATCCGGTGACTGTGCAGGCACGTCCATTATAGACAGAATACTAACTGACAGATTCTTCCCAAAATAGTTCTTGCATAGTTTGGAGACGTGCTTTGGGTCATTGTCCTGTTGTAGGAAGAACATTGGCTCCAATCAAGTGCAGTCCATGATGACTATTTGGTAGATTGAGGAAACTCAAGGTATGAGAAGAAAATTACAATGTCTAGATTGTAGGGTTGATGCATATACAGCTCCGGAAAAATTAAGAGACCACTGCACCTTTTTTTTTCCTTTCTAAAAAAGTTGAAAAGGAACGTTTTGAGTGAGAAAGAAAAGTGTTCAATTTGCAGTGGTCTCTTAATTTTAACCCTTCTGTTTCTCACTCAAACCCTTCCTTTTCAACTTTTTTGGAAAGGAAAGAAAAAGGTGTAGTGGTCTCTTAATTTTTTCCAAAGCTGTATTTATTAGCTTCAGATCTGGTATTATCAAAGCCGTGCCTCTGACCATAGCTCAACCGACAAAGAGAGTCAATTCACTTCATAGGGTGATCAAAACAAGATGTCCAGAACACCTGGCATACATTGACAGGAGATAGAAGAAGCCTCAAGTCACACTTTGGTCTCCCCAAGGTATATAGTTTGGTCTGGAAATAATTGGACACAGACAGAAGTTTTGTTGTTTTGGCTGTTTACCAAAACATTAACGTTACAGTAAATAACAATCATGGGCTTAAAGTGCAGTCTCTGCTTTAATTTGAGGGTATTCACCCTCTTAAATATGTAGACCCCTCTTTTTCAAGGGACCAAAAGTAATTGGACAATTGACTCAAAAGCCATTTCATGGACAGGTGTTAGCTATTCCTTTGTTATTTCTTCATCAATTAAGCAGGTAAAAGGTCTTGAGTTGATTCCAGGTGTGGCCTTTGCATTTGGAGGCTGTTGCTGTGAACCCACAACATGCGGTCAAAGAAGCTCGGATGGCAATTGAAACAGGTCATCCTTAGGCTGCAAAGAAAATCAATCAGAGAGATAGCAGGAACATTAGGAGTAACCAAATCAACAGTTTAGTACATTCTGAGAAAAAAAGAAAGCACTGTGAGCTCTGCAACACAAAAAGGCCTGGACATCCACAACAGACAACAGTGGTAGATGATCGTAGGATAATTTCCATGGTAAAGAAAAACCCTACACGACATCCAACCAAGTGAAAAACACTCTTCAGGAGGCAGGCATATCATTATCCAAGTCTGCCATAAAGAGATTACTTCACAAGAGCAAATAGAAGGTTTACCACAAGGAGCAAACCATTCATAATCCTCAAGAATAGAAAGGCCAGTTTAGATTTTGCCAAAAAACATCTAAAAAAGCCAGCCCAATTCTGGAACAGCATTATTTGAACAGATGAAACTAAGATCAATCTGTACCAGAACGATGGGAAGAAAAAAGTATAGAGAAGCTTGGAGCAGCTCATGATCCGAAGCATACCACATCATCTGTAAAATATGGTGGAGGCAGTGTGGTGGAATGGGCATCCATGGCTTCCAGTGGCACTGGGTCACTCGTCAATTTTTTTGATTATATGACAGAAGAAAGAAGCGGCCAGATGAATTCTGAAGTGTATAGGGATAAAAAGCCAGTCTGAGCTTTTTCTTCAACTCGGCCTGGAAGTTGAATAGTGTGGATACTATTTAATGAAGCTGCCAGTTGAGGACCTGTGAAGCATCTCAAACTAGACACTCTAATGTATTTGTTGTCTTGCTCAGTGGTGCACCAGGGTCTCACACTCCTCTATTCTGGTTAGAGCCAGTTTGCGCTGTTTACCAAAATATTCTGGGAAGGGAATAGTACACAGATTGTACCATTTCTAGCTTTGAATTGCCAACATTTATCCGAACAAGAATAGACTGATGACTTTCTTTGTTTTTGGACATTTTGAGCCTGCAATCACACCCACAATTGCTGATGCCAAAGATACTAAACTAGCCAAAAGAAGGCCAGTTTAATTGCTTCTTTAATCAGCACAACAGTTTTCAGCTATGCTAACACAATTGCAAAATGGTTCTCACGATTAGTAAGCCTTGAAAAATTATAAACTTAGATTAGCAAATACATCATGCTATTGGAATACATGAGTGATGGTTGCTGATAACAGCCCTCTGCACACCACTGTAGATATTCCATAAAAATCTGCCATTTCCAGCAACAGTAATCATTTACAACATTAACAATGTCTACACTGTATTTCTGACAATTTGATGTCATTTTAATGGACAGAAAAATAGCTTTTCATTCGGCAAAAGTGAGTTTTCTAAGTGACCCCAAACTTCAGAACGGTAGTGTGTTTTCGTGGACTACAAGGTCATTTCTAAGTGAACCCACATTTTTTATGTGTCTGTAGTATTTTTTTTATTTGCAGTGGCATAATTAAAAAGATTTGTTTGCTAGTTTACCCACCGTACATTCTTTAAAATAGAACTTCCGGTTTTAGCAGGAATATTAGTATGCCAGGTAATTTCATGTAACTGGAAGGAAATATCTATAGATTTTCTGGAAAATATTAAACCCAACACTCAGTGAAGTTAATTAGCCACAGTATTGTCAGGTTATTGTAAGCATCCCAAGCTATTACAATACAAATGTCAACTACCCCCAATGGATTGAAATAATTCTATGCACAGAATGGCTACGACAAACTAATATGAGGATGCATGAATTATTAAATCAATGTATGATTACAGTAAAATTCAAATGAGGTGAGGGTATCATGTTAACAAAAACCTTCCAGCCCTAGTGAGTCAGTTAAAGTGAGTCCTTTCCTCTGTATTCTCCAGTGTTTTGTCCAGCCATAAAATGCTGTGGTGTGAATGTGCCCCCACCAGCTGCAGTGTCGAACAAACGTTAGGGATGGGGTTAAAAATCGACACAGTGTAGTATCCTAATATTATTTTTGATGATCTTAAAATTGATTATCTGTAACCAATAATCGATTTTTTTGTTTGGATTTTCAAGCACTTAAAACCGGCTATATCATTTTAATTTGGGTAAATAACGAGGTAATTACTTAAATCAAATAGATAACACAGTGGTCTTAGTGGCGGAATGAACGCAGCATTCTAGAACGCTATATCAGCTTTAGAAAGCAATTTCCATTACAAAACATGGTCGACGCCAACGCCATTCGAGCTGCGCCCGTGACTTTTAAATCAAAGGTATGGGATCACTTTGGATTCAATGATATTGCAAGGAAGAATTGAGCTAGACATGCCTCACGCTGTGTGTGAATCGTGTCGCACAAAAATCAACACCAACTCGAAGGCTCATCTCACCCAACATAATTTGGAGTTAAACGTTGCAACAGCAGAGAAACCAAAACAATGAACCCTGGATAGTCTTCTTACCAGACTTCTCCACAATTCCAAACGAGCAAAGCGAAATACAGTGTCATATAAAAACAGCATTTATTCGTTGTTTTTAAATTTCTTAGAAATCTTTTTATTTTTCAAATGGCTGAATACAGGAGCATATATTTATTTATGCGCGTGTCCGTTTACACACATATGCATATATACACACACACCAGCCGCTTCATTAGGTACACCTTTTCAACTGATCGTTAAGGCAAATGTCTAATCAGTCAATCACGTATCAGCAACTCAATGTATTTTGGCATTTAGACATGGTCAAGAAGATCAGCTGTTCAAACCAAGTATAGAAACATAGAAACCAGGCATCAGAATGGGGAACAAAGGTGATTTAAGTGACTTTGGGCATGGCATGGTTGTTGGTGCCAGACAGGCTGGTTTGAATATTTCAGGAAGTTCTGATCTAGTGGGATTTTCCTACACAAGCATCTCTAGGGTTTACAGAGAATGGTCTAAAAAAAGAAAATATCCCGTGAGAAAATGCCTTGTTGATGGCATAGGTCAGAGGAGAATGGCCAGACTGACTCGAGCTGATAGAAAGGCAACAGGAACTCAAATAACTCATTACAACCAAGGAATGCAGAAGAGCATCTCTGAATGCACAATATGTCGAACCTTGAAGCAGAGGGGCTACAGCAGGTGACACTCCTGTCAGCCAAGAACTGGAAACTGAGGCTCTAATTTGCACGGGCTCACCAAAATTGGGCAATAGAAGATTGGAAAAACATTGCCTGGTACGATTTCTGCTGCAACATTCAGATGGTAATTCAGATTCAGATGGGTCTGAAATTGGCATAAACAGCATGAAAGCATGGATCCATCAACGGTCAGGCTGGTGGTGGTGGTGTAATGGTGTGGGGGATATTTTCTTGGCACACTTTGGGCCCCTTAGTACCAGTTGAGCATTGATTAAATGCCACAGCCTACATGAGTATTGTTGCTGACCACGCTCACATCATCTCAAACAGTTTTCTTGAACATAACTGACTTCATTGTACTCAAATGCCCTCCACAGTCACCAGATCTCAATCCAATAGAGCACCTTTGGGATGTGGTGGAATCAGAGATTCCCATCATGGATGGGCAGCCAACAAATCTCCAGCAAATGCGTAATGCTATAATGTCAATATGGACCAGAATTTCTGAGGAATGTTTCCAGCACCTTGTTGAATCCATGCCACAAATAATTAAGGCAGTTTGGAAGGCAAAAGGGGTCCAACCCAGAGCTATCAAGGTGTACCTAATGAAATGGCGGGGGAGTGTATATATGAACCGTTAAACGTAGGCACAATGCACTTTTGCATAGAGACTGTCTTGTCCAAAAATAAACCTTGGGATGTTCTGAGTAAATTGAATTGACAGGCTCACGTTTTTTTGTAATAACCAAAGTTCTTTGGCAGAATTTGGAAATATGATTTAACTGTTTGCCAATGGTTATATCATTAAAAGAAGAAAAGAAAAATCGCAATATAGAATCACAATATATAGAAACGTGAGAATCTTGTACACTCACCTAAAGGATTATTAGGAACACCTGTTCAATTTCTCATTAATGCAATTATCTAATCAACCAATCACATGGCAGTTGCTTCAATGCATTTTGGTGTGGTCCTGGTCAAGACAATCTCCTGAACTCCAAACTGAATGTCAGAATGGGAAAGAAAGGTGATTTAAGCTATTTTGAGCGTGGCATGATGGTTGGTGCCAGGCGGGCCGGTCTGAGTATTTCACAATCTGTTCAGTTACTGGGATTTTCACACACAACCATTTCTAGGGTTTACAAAGAATGGTGTGAAAAGGGAAAAACATCCAGTATGCGGCAGTCCTGTGGGCAAAAATGCCTTGTTGATGCTAGAGGTCAGAGGAGAATGGGCCGACTGATTCAAGCTGATAGAAGAGCAACTTTGACTGAAATAACCACTCGTTACAACCGAGGTAAGCAGCAAAGCATTTGTGAACACGCACAACCTTGAGCCGGATGGGCTACAACAGCAGAAGACCCCACCGGGTACCACTCATCTCCACTACAAATAGGAAAAAGAGGCTACAATTTGCACGAGCTCACCAAAATTGGACAGTTGAAGACTGGAAGAATGTTGCCTGGTCTGATGAGTCTCGATTTCTGTTGAGACATTCAGATGGTAGAGTCAGAATTTGGCGTAAACAGAATGAGAACATGGATCCATCAAGCCTTGTTACCACTGTGCAGGCTGGTGGTGGTGGTGTAATGGTGTGGGGGATGTTTTCTTGGCACACTTTAGGCCCCTTAGTGCCAATTGGGCATCGTTTAAATGCCACAGCCTACCTGACCATGTCCATCCCTTTATGACCACCATGTACCCATCCTCTGATGGCTACTTCCAGCAGGATAATGCACCATGTCACAAAACTCGAATAATTTCAAATTGGTTTCTTGAACATGACAATGAGTTCACTGTACTGAAATGGCCCCCACAGTCACCAGATCTCAACCCAATAGAGCATCTTTGGGATGTGGTGGAACGGGAGCTTTGTGCCCTGGATGTGCATCCCACAAATCTCCATCAACTGCAAGATGCTATCCTATCAATATGGGCCAACATTTCTAAAGAATGCTTTCAGCACCTTGTTGAATCAATGCCACATAGAATTAAGGCAGTTCTGAAGGCGAAAGGGGTTCAAACACAGTATTAGTATGGTGTTCCTAATAATCCTTTAGCTGAGTGTATATCGCAATACATATCACATTGGCACGTATAATTTTGTGATAATATTGTATCGTGAGGTCCCTCGCAATTCCCAGCCCAAACAAGCGGCACCCAGCAAGCAGTGCCAGTCTCTCCCCTACACAGCTGCTACCAGTTGGGACCTCATCAAGGTCTCCCAAGGAGCAGCATGGGGCTGAGACCAGTCAAGGGAGAAAGGATTCAGCGAAAAGGCAGGTTACCCTGACCGCTGCACAACCTCTGCAAAGTAGCAGCCAGAAGCCCAGAGCACCCGGAGGCTGCAGCGGCCGCCGAGAATGACTTGTGTGTCATTAAAGGCTGAGTATATGACTTGTGTGTCATTAAAGACTGTAGTTCTCGAAACTGGCCTGGAAGTGGCAAAATTATTCAGAGGTGTAAGGATAAGTGGGACTAGGAAAGTATCTGGTGCAATATTACAAAACTGCTAAGGCAGACTTTTTGTTTACTTTGAATAACGAGCCCTGTGTCGAGGTGACCACCACTAGCATACTGTAATTTCCATGGACCACACGCCAAAAAAATTATAACTCCTGCCTGTTATACACATCTCATAGAACTTCTTTTTTGGAGGCTAACATTGCAGAAGTTGGTGATTTGGAAGTATCAATAGCACAATTTCAATCATAATTCGATTAACTGTATCGCTACTAGGTAGCGTTCCAAATGATGCTTACGGATATAGAACCGGTGCAATTCTACTGTATGTGTAAGTGAGTGTGTGTTTGTGTGTGTGCTCGTGTGTGGGTGTTTGTGTGTGTTTGTGTGTGTGTGCTCGTGTGTGGGTGTCTTGACGCATCGCCTGCTTCTCTCACTGAATACTAAAGCTACTGCAGAAGCCAGTAGTGTGGAGACACCAGCAAACACATTCAGGAGAGACAAACACTGCAGACTAAACAATTACTTTGGCCCTGGTGAGGGGCCCTTATCAATAGCACATACCCAGTGACAGGCAGTGAGGCCAATGAGAGGCCTCATTAGTGACACACTGTAGTAAACTAGACTGATGTCTGGAGAGATAAGGAATGGACAGCAATAAGTCACCCTCAGACCACTGTCTTTCTGCTGTCCAATGATTAGCGCTTGGCAGCAGTCAAGCACAATATAAAAAAAGTTCTCTCATATCACTCCGATGAGGTGGTGTTTCATACAAAATCTGATGTTCACGTAGACACTTTTGAATCCAAATAAATTGGCGAGGTGGCCTGCCCTTCCATGCTAAACAAAGACAGGAGGACTATGTACAGTATCTACATCGATCCGCCGTCAGAAACTGAGCCACACTCAAACTGAGATTTCTCAGATGTGTTCTACTGTACTCGCCTTTATTCTGCTAACCAGACCAGAAGGCTGTCAGTGTTACTGCAGTCATGATTTTTTATGTTTATAGCAGAATTCCTGCTTTACAATGTCAGCCAAACACAGAGACAGAGAGCTAGAAGAAAACATTTTCAATGAAAAAAGAATTAGAAGAAAAGTCTGAACTTTAAAGACAAAGCCTCTAGCCTTGAAGCAGCTGCTTTGGTCATTAGGACAATATTTTTCTCATATTAAAATTAAACAGTAATTCAATCAGTAGTTCCAATAACTTAGAGAGAAGGGTTTGGAGGGACGTATAAACTGAATTATTCCCGTCATTAACTTCCATTGATAACATATAGGCATTGTTGATATTTTCTATATTGAAACTGTTGCAACCATGTCTGTATCTGTCCCCTCCCCATGGTAAGCTATAATTACATTCAGAAGCTTTTGTCTATGGATGATCAATCTTTTTCTCTGTATGAGTGAGTGTGTACACATGCCTGTCTTTCTACCTACCTACCAGCCTGCCTGTCTGTTTGTCTGTCTGTCCGCACCATGTCTGCCTGTCCACTTTTTATTGTTCTGTAGGTTTTTCTGTAATTTAGCTGTGAGATTTAGACTGGAACGTTATTTCCCCCTATTCTCTGCAGCAAGTAAATACATAGCTCAATCAATGTCTGACTCTGTCTTTCTGCTCCCAGCTCACCGCAGTGCAGCTATTGACTTTTCCCTGAATGCAAACCAGCAGCTTAACCTTGCGTCTGGATCCTCCATATTCTCCATGATGGCCTCAACCCTCTTTTATAGTTTCTACCATTCTTGGTTATAATACTGGGGCTCAATACCTCAGAGGGGAAACCTGTTGTTGCCAAACAATAGTTTCTTTATTATCATAACTGTGAGTACGGTACGGTACACAAAACACTGGATGACATCTTAGAAGATTACACTTCATGTCATCCTTTTTTTAGCAGCACTTTATCAACATTACATTTTTTAAGCAAACCTTGACTAACATGTTGACGTGCTTGACTATCACGCTGACGTGCTTGACTAACAGGTTGACGTGCTTGACTAACAGGCTGGAGTGCTTGACTAACAGGCTGGAGTGCTTGACTAACAGGCGGAAGTGCTTGACTAACAGGTTGACGTGCTTGACTAACAGGTTGACGTGCTTGACTAACAGGTTGACGTGCTTGACTAACAGGTTGACGTGCTTGAATAACACGCTGACGAGCTTGACTAACACGCTGACGAGCTTGACTAACACGCTGACGAGCTTGACTAACACGTTGACGAGCTTGACTAACAGGTTGACGAGCTTGACTAACACGTTGACGTGCTTGACTAACAGGTTGACGTGCTTGACTAACAGGTTGACGTGCTTGACTAACACGCTGACGTGCTTGACTAACACGCTGACGTGCTTGACTATTACGCTGACGTGCTTGACTATTACGCTGACGTGCTTGACTAACAGGTCGACGTGCTTGACTAACACGCTGACGTGCTTGACTAATAGGTCGACGTGCTTGACTAACACGCTGACGTGCTTGACTAATAGGTCGACGTGCTTGACTAATAGGTCGACGTGCTTGACTAACACGCTGACGTGCTTGACTAACACGTTGACGTGCTTGACTAACACGTTGACGTGCTTGACTAACAGGTTGACGTGCTTGACTAACAGGTTGACGTGCTTGACTAACAGGCTGACGTGCTTGACTAACACGCTGACGTGCTTGACTAACACGCTGACGTGCTTGACTAACAGGTTGAAGTGCTTGACTAACAGGCTGACGTGCTTGACTATCACGCTGACGTGCTTGACTAACACGCTGACGAGCTTGACTAACACGCTGACGTGCTTGACTAACACGCTGACGTGCTTGACTAACAGGTTGACGTGCTTGACTAACACGCTGACGTGCTTGACTAACAGGTTGACATGCTTGACTAACAGGCTGAAGTGCTTGACTAACAGGCTGAAGTGCTTGACTAACAGGCTGAAGTGCTTGACTAACACGCTGACGTGCTTGACTAACACGCTGACGAGCTTGACTAACACGCTGACGAGCTTGACTAACACGCTGACGAGCTTGACTAACACGCTGACGTGCTTGACTAACACGCTGACGAGCTTGACTAACACGCTGACGTGCTTGACTAACACGCTGACGTGCTTGACTAACACGCTGACGTGCTTGTCTAACACGCTGACGTGCTTGACTAACACGCTGACGTGCTTGACTAACACCCTGACGTGCTTGACTAACAGGTTGACGTGCTTGTCTAACACGCTGACGTGCTTGACTAACACCCTGACGTGCTTGACTAACACGCTGACGTGCTTGACTAACACCCTGACGTGCTTGACTAACACCCTGACGTGCTTGACTAACACGCTGACGTGCTTGACTAACATGCTGTTGAATAAAAATATGGCAAAAACAGAGCCAGAGGATTTGACTCCGGATACACAATGTTGTCACACTATTCTTAAAAAACTAAGAGGAGGAACTTGGAAGCAAATCTTGCTCAGATGCAAATAATTTATTTTATGTCATATGCCAACCTTTTTCTGACTAGGATGAGTAATGTAATGGAAGAGAGCAGATTGTTGACAGGGAAAATGTTCTATGTAAACCCAGCATCGAATAATATTAGTCTAAAAAAAGTTGTACTTAAGCTAATCTCTATTATTTACATTGTCATATTGATGCTTACATCGACTGTATATTCAATATTTCACATAAT
The DNA here is from genome assembly GCF_011004845.1 of Esox lucius. Taxonomy (NCBI): domain Eukaryota; kingdom Metazoa; phylum Chordata; class Actinopteri; order Esociformes; family Esocidae; genus Esox; species Esox lucius. The sequence continues at coordinate 20,020,983 of NC_047587.1, forward strand.
CCTTGTGGCTGGATCCAATTCGTTTTTAATTGATTCCTTTGTTTTCACCTAAAGGCTTAATACATGAAGATCAATGGAACAAGGGTTTTAACAGGTTTCAGGAGAGCAACCCAGTTCAACTCTGTCCTTCCACTGAACTATAGTTCATCTTGAGGGGATGGCATTCCCTTCAATATGATAATAAGGAACATGGGTTGGGGTAAGGTTTAGGGCTGGGTAATAAGGAACATGGGTTAGGGTTTGGTCTAACCCAGATGTTATATTGTTGAACACATAACAGTAGCTCACAGCCTCAGTGTGATCAATATAGAAATGAACTTTTCAATACAGCAATTCATGAGGAGTGTTTTTTACACCTAGCTAGTGATCTTTTGGGATGGTAGAAACTGTAGGTGTCACGTGTTGTATAAGACAGGAGGCGCCAGGGGAGCAGGGGGCACCAGAGCAGAGGGAAGAGGTGGCGAGGGCGGGGGCTCGTTGGACCAACCCTCTGGGAGTGGCAGAAATAAACCCTCCTCGAACCACTCCGGAGGTGCAGGAAGAGGCACCACATCCTCTGGGAGCACCTGAGGCACAGGGGCAGGAACCCCCGTATGCAGTGCTGGAACAGGGTGTGGCCACCCCAGCCCCCTCCCCAGGCGCGGCCCCAATATCGACGACACAAACACGAGGCAGGCACAGGCTGGAAACAAGAGCAAACAGGAGGGCAGGCAGGGACACAGAGGGAACCACTTCCAGGGCAGAACTCTGGGCAGCAAAAAACTGGGCTTGGCCGCTTACCTGCTGCTTACATATTTTCTTGGTCAGTCATTCTGTCACATGTTCTATAGGGTAGGAAGTAAGCACAGGCAGGACTGGTGTTCAAATACAAGATCTTTACTCAAGGAATGTAGTAAGTACAAGCAACAGCGTTGTAGCGGAATCCTCACACCGCAGCACTGACTAATCGCATACAACAAGAACATACGCACAAAGAGTGACTAACAATAACTGACAACTAAATACACGGGCAAACGAGGAAACAAGACACAGGTGAGTGGAAACACCTGTGAGTATTCTGGGAGGGAAGACAGGAAGTAAAGACCAAATAAGGACATGCAAAACAACTAAAGTCCAGGAGAGGGCATGACAGGACAAAACAAAACCATAAACAGAATTGTTCAGCTGGTATTGTTAAAATAATGTCTCACTGCCACTGGTCTTTTACCCCGGTACATGGGCTACACCAGTGATTTATGCTAATGTAGACTTTCCTGTTTCAACTACACGTTTAGTACTAAGGACTTCAGGAGGGGCTCAGATGAGGAGGGAAGAGTAAACTATCAAGGCAATTTGGCTTTCCAGTTACAAAAAATAAAAGGTGACATTTTTGTGGTAGTAAAATAAAAATAATAATAACGCCATTCTCACTTTGTTTATAATATGGATAATATAGTCTTGAAATAGTCTTGAAATAGTCTTGAAATAGTCTTGCGTACCCTTTGACAAACGGGTATGCGATCATTATTTCACCACCATACGAACAGCTGATTTCTAACACGCCACATAAAAAAGGACCTTGAAGTAAGGAATCACGTCACAATTACTCCCAAAAAGCAGTTTGATAATTAGTCCTTTGATTTTTGAGTTGTCACATCGACATGAACAAATGTGTACAACGGAAAGGAGTACTGGTTCACGTTCGAAGAAAGCCAAAGGATCCCTTGAGTCCACATGGTCTGCTGCCAACCCGGTGGGGGATCCGTCATGGTATGGGCAGCCACCTCATGGACGTCACAGGGCCTGATGATTGGTCAGCGTGATCATATAATGGCTAAGGAATATGAGGCTCTTTTAGAGACAGGTGCACCTTCTTGTGCAAATACTGTTCCCTCATGATGTTCCAATATTCCAAGACGGTAATGCCCCGATACACACTGCTACACCAAATTCAAAGGTAGTTATATGAACACCAGTATGATGACAAATAACTTATTTGGGTCCCCGATCATCACATCTGAAAATCATTCAACCGTAACGTGCGATTTTAGAGTGCTGGGTGTTTAAGAGGATTTCCACTTCCTTCATCTCTGATAAAGAACTTCTCATCTTGAAGAATGGTGCAACATCCCACTACAAGCAGTTCAGGACTTGTATGACAACGTTCCAGGAAGGTTTGGAGTTGTTCTGACACCAGAGGGTGGTCCTACAGTATTCCTTATTAGGTCTTTGCTATTAATACATTGTTTCAGTTATTTTGTCCACATCCTGTATTTGCCTACTTCAGTAATGTAATCTGCTTTTCAAAACCCTTGCTCATGCAAGACCATGCCCATGCAGAAACTCAAAGGAATAAAGAAGATTGAAAATGCCACGTAATTTAACATTGTAATTCAGCTGACGCTGAATTACAAAATAAGTCAGTTGGATGATTAAGAGGTCCATATTAAAACTACAACATGGTGGTGCTAAATTATCACTAAATCTTTCACTGGGATGATTGAGGTTGCAATTTTAAAAGTAAAGCTTGTAAAGTGTGTATGTATCTGAGGGGTGCTGGGGGTTCTCAGAGGAAGATCTGATAGACATAGTAATACAGGTGATCAATCATACTTCTTCCATTAAGTCTGACATGTGTAGTAGTAGTTTGAGACTTGGCAAAACAATCCTCTATAATATGAATGAACACTTTAGATGATGTCAGAATCATTTTAGTTGATGTGCTATGCTAAAATCACTTGTACATTGTGTGTGACTTACTGCAACAACACATTTCAAACAATTCGCCCTAACTTCCTTTCAATTTTGGTCTAACAGCTTACAAAAGCAGTATAATATTTTGGGATATTTTTGCTATAAAAAAGGAGATGGTGCAATGATTCCCCACACCATTCAATGCTTTTTCTCAAGGGAGAAAGAGATGCTTTATTCAATGCAAGGGAGAAAGAGACACCATTCAATGCTATTTAGTCAACTGTGTAGAATTAGCAACCAGAAAATGACAGATGTTGCCACTTTTCCATTTGACAACAGAAGCCAGTACACCTTCTGTTGACCAATACAAATTCTGGTAGGATTTTAGTATGTGCTTTTGTGTGCACCCAAAATAATTTCTGGTGAGTACATTCTGTGAAACACTATCATTCCACTATTACTGGAGAGTTGCTTCAATGAGGAAGAGAGAATGGGAGTTAAAGACTGACAGGGGAGATAAACAAGGCAACATTCTTGAAGCATATTATTCTATGTTCATTACATTTTGTTTGACCTTGCAGCTTCACCAAACAGCTGTTGCGTTCAGTGCACTGTCTGTGACCCTAAACATCAGATCGTTTGGTGAATATCAGATAATGTTACTGTTGTGGCTGAAAACTGCTGCAATTTTGTGTGCAGCCCTCAACGCCCTTTATACTTTTTGGGTTAGGGAAAAATGTCTCCTCCATTCATACAGTACATGTTGCTAACCACTACACTAGTATTTATAAAATCTAAATGTTAATAAAATCTAGTTAACATGTCAGCTGGCTACTTTGCTTTCTCAGCCGATGAACCTTCCCTCCAAAAGGGGTACTAACAGTGAACAAGCAGTGTTTTATTGCAATTATAAACTGGTTACCTTCTTAATTTCATTTGTAAAAGATAAAGCAGGGCTCTAACTATGTAGTTAATATTATTATTATCTTATCTATTTACAGTATCAGGTACAGTGGTTGCAAATATACTTTTTTTTTATTTATACTGTGTGACTTTACTCGGTTAAAGACTGTGTTTGGAAAGGTGTGGAGCTATTGCTGAGCACAGTAAACAATGTATGATTCTTTTCTATCATGCCTCTCTACTGCACTATTTCTTTCTCCCCCCGTCTCTCACTTTCTCTTCTCCACACCCTTCATTCTCTCCTCCACACCTCTCTCTCTTTCCCTAGCTTCATCTCACTTTCTTTTCTGTACCCCACCTCCACACCCCTCTCTCCCCCTCCTTCACAACTCACTATTTCCCTACTTCTGTCTCTCCTTCACACCCCTCTCTCCTTCACACCTCTCTCAGTGTCTCTCCTCCACGCACCTCTTTTTTTGTCATCCATTTTTTTCAGAACCTTTCTGATACTAATTACCATATCACACAGTCCTGACAGGGGGAGTCGGAGGAGCTTTTGCTACATTTCCAGAGGGAGACAATGGGATCAGGCCATTCACCGACCAGGCTGTCATTTCAGGCCATTAAGCCAATCGTGGTGTGGGAATGGGTGTGTTTTCTTTGAGCAGCAGGACAGGGAGGTTATAGCCAACCTGGAGGGGTGGAAGGCTGAAAGAGGGAGGTTTTACCTGCAGGCGAACACAGAAGAGTAGCTGGGGAGCTGTGATCACTCAGCCAGAGACAGCTAGGATTTTTTTCAAGAGACCATAGGAAAATACAGCAACATTTTTTCTACAGTGGTTTTCCTAAAGAACATTTTCCCTCATAATGCGTATGTCTGTGTGCAGACAGTTAAATATCTGTACCAGAAGACAGCACAACAGTCCTCTTACAAAGGAGATCTTGATCTGTCTTGTATGAGCAGACGACTTATGGCATGGATTGTGGAAAGAGATTCAACCGTTGCCTATATATGCACAATGCTGATAAACAGTCAGTGACATCATAATCGTAACGTTGAGTAGCAGCAGGACACAGTCGCGGAGGTGGTTGGACTTAAACAGACTTAATAACAACAGGCTCAAAAACCGAAGACTCAAACAGTCACATACAACAATGACTGACGAGAAACAGGAAACTGGGGAATCTTAATAAGGAGGTGACAAGGGACAAGGGACACACAGGTGAAATCAATGAACACAGGAATCTAACACAACATTGAAACAGACCACATAGAACTGAAAGACACTGAACACAGAAATGCAACAGCCAGCATGGCACAGGCCAGTATATTTGTCCAGCTCTATGTCATACTGTTCACCTTCCGTACGGTACTACTGTACCGTATCTCACAGTCTAACAACAACTCATCAATACAAATGTCCCTGTTAGTCGACACCTGTTCTTAATGGTTCCATCCATGGAAGGGTTTAGGAAATGTCTAAACAAATGCAATTTTTTATGTGCTTCACTGAACAAACATGATACAGAATCATGCAAGGACTGCTACATTAATGCACAAATACCTACACAGTTACAAGTCATCACAACACCACATAAACTTGAGTATGTGTGAGTGAGAGTATGTGCGTGTGTGTGTGTGAGTGTGTGTGTGTGTGTGTGTGTGTGGGAGGTAAACTCACCAACAATGTATCAGTGGATGGAAAATAATTCCATGGTATCTTCTAAAGGTATAGAGTGCAGGGATACTTCTACATCCAGGGTGGAAGGCAACACGGACTCTGAATTATAAAAAGAAAATGGAAAGGGGTCATTGGGAATGGGGGTGGGAGAGAGAAGCAGAGAAAGGAAAAGCAGGTAAGAAGTAAAAAAAGGAGATCAGGTCATGAATAAACACACAAAGTACATAGAAAACACATCACTTCATGTGTGTGGTGTGAGGTCTATGTGTACTTGTGGGGTACCTGAAGTCACCACAAAACTAGTAAAACCTGAAACCCCCACAAGGTTTTCAGGTTCCCAAGAGGGGAAATGTAACGTCTGGCTTCGGTTTAGGACAAAAACTTCCATTTGGACACAGAGTTAGGATTGGATTTAGGCATTACAAGTTAGGGTCACGATTGTGCTTTTGTGCTAGATAAAGTTTTAAACAACTTAAATTACCACGGTAATAGTTTGGGTTGGGCTAGGGATTAGAGAACATGGATTTCTTAATCGGGCTTAGCTCTTATTAAGTCTACACAAGTATATAAAGAGAACTGTGTGTATATTGAGAGTAAATGTCATGTTCACACACCCTAATGATACAAATGCACCAAGGTGCTGTATATTTGTTAAATCATAATTTTGTCAACCAGGTGGCTGTCTCTCTTTTTTAGCAGATTATACTCAACCTGCAACAGTAAGGACTGAGTTAAACAGTGATTAGTGTTGGCAGACTGATGCTCCAATGTGACATTACAGGAAGTGCCCATTAGACAGCTCTGCAAGCCTTACAATCTCTAAACCTTATGAAGACCTGTCCAAATAGACTTCAACCTGGTTAATATACTGTACGCTTTTTCTAAATCAAAGTGCGAAACCTAGATTCAAAGCAACTGAAACTGTCATTACTCAAACCATGTGAAAGTGAAAAGCTGTAACATTGTTATTTTAACCAATAGGTAAATGGAAGGAGTGTTGTTGATATATTTTGACCCTGCACGTCAGCATTTTAAATAACACATTTATTGGGGAAAATAACCAAGACAGCAATACACGCTGGCTCATTTCCAGCTGAACACGATCATTTCAAAGTTATTGGTTGTATAAACAAAGAAAATACTATCCTCATGCTTGTGCGTCAACTCCCAAAACAAATGCAGTCTGTTAAATGTAGTAACTAATATACAGCCCCGGAAAGAATTAAGAGACCACTGCACCGTTTTCTTTCCTTTCCAAAAAAGTCGAAAAGGAAGGTTTTGAGTGAGGAACAGAAGGGTTAAAATTAAGAGACCACTGCAAATTGAACGCTTCTGTTCCTCACTTATCTACAAGTCCCTCTCCTGCAAATTCCCCATATTCCTCAGCTCACACTTAAACGTCTGCCGAACACAATATAAAGCCATACTGTGGTAGAAACCTCACACTAGCCGCTCATTAAAAAATGTCCAAAAGGAACCATGCCCTGGCTGTGCTTCCTTTTGTCTGCAGCCAATGATTTAAACAAACCGCATACAATTTTCAAACTTGCCTTACCCATCTTTATATACAGTATTGTAGAATTGTATTATGAATATATGTTTCATTGAAAGTTAAATGTGCCTGAATAACGAGAACAACAGAAACATCTGTGTTTAGATTCTCCCTCTGTAGGTCACACTCTGCCAAACTCAGAAATGTGGAATGGTTACATTGAACATTTGGCAAGGGCTCCTCATGGAAATGTGTTCTGTGATAGGTAGACATGACGTTCGATGTGTATAACTGCTAGCAACCGTCTTTATAGTCACACAACTCTGCTGCAGTGCTTTTAATAAAGCATCTCTTTCTCCCTTGATTTTCAACCGAGTACGTTCTTACTAAGGTAACCACTATATGAACGATATATTCCAACTGTATGTATCACTTGTACGTTTTTTATTGTATTAATGTGTAAATGTACAACTGTTTGCGCAATCACTCAAAACAGTTTGCAAAGTTCAATTACCATTGAAAATACTGTGATATCAAAAGCATGAACTAAATGAAAAAACGATTCTCTCTTTGCATGCACTTTTGTTGTGTAACTCTTGGTAGCCAATTTCTTCTTAGATTTGAACTCCAAAAAATCTGACCTGGATTACTGATGACAGGGCATGTATTATTTTTTTTAATCTCTTATAACACATCAGACAGGGTAAACACCTATTAAGCTCACCAAAGTCAAAGGTTTGACATTTCTAATATATAGTAATGCCCACAAAATAAACTACAAAAGATCCCACAGGTAAACAGCACATTCATGTTTATCCTGCAAACTAGTTAGTTACATGGCTACCACTCAACTCAAAAACAAGCTTGGCTAACTAGCTAGTTAATTAGTTAAGCTATGTTAGTTTTCCTAGGGGCAGCAGCAACGTGCAAATCAAGTTCACAAGTTTGCTGTAATAAATCCATACTAGCTAGATGGGTTGATCAACCTGTTCATGCATGTCTTTTTGTCATGTGCGTGATCAGTCCTCGTGGCATGTGTTTAGCATCACTACCTAGTTTTTCATGTGTTTAGCATCACTACCTAGTTTTTCATGTGTTTAGCATCACTACCTAGTTTTTCATGTGTTTAGCATCACTACCTAGTTTTTCATGTGTTTAGCATCACTACCTAGTTTTTCATGTGTTTAGCATCACTACCTAGTTTTTCATGTGTTTAGCATCACTACCTAGTTTTTCATGTGTTTAGCATCACTACCTAGTTTTTCATTTGTTTAGCATCACTACCTAGTTTTTTCTGGCTGTGGGACAGGGCCATTTCCAGGAGGTCGGGTGACCAACATTGGTGAAAATGCCATCATGTACTCCTCCTCCTGACAGCTGCTGTGTGTGGCTTCTACACAGCGCCTGACATTAACTTTTTTGCTCACCAGCCACTGTGGTTAGTGGTTTTCCACTCTAGCCACCATTTTGTTGTTGGGGAATTATGTTTTATTTGATAAAATGTGACTATGGTGTGCTACATCTTAGCCTGTCTTGATCACTGGTTCAGTTACTGTTAGGCAAAGGTGGTACCCCACTCTACCAGACACCTCTCTGTGAAATACTTTATATAGTGTGGCTACACACATGAAAAAAACTATTAAAGGGTTAAATCTGACCTGTTGTCCATGTCCACTTGAGCAGCTAATGCACGCTACAATGTCCTCCCTAATATCAACCAAAATATGCAAGCAATATATTTATTCTTAACATAACCTAGAACTATTAACATGTTATTTAAAAAGAAATATGAACTCACCCATCAGCTTTATAATTAATCACAGTCAATATTATTGTTGTCTATGTTTGTTATGCTATGTTCTTGTTAATATAGACTTGCATAAAAAAACGAAACAGAGCTGTATTAATTACAGCCTTGTCATGTTTTTTCCTCATCCTTACTTATCGTTAATCTCCATCGACTTCATTCAGCTCTACTGGGCTCTGCTGCAGTCGCTGATCCAGCGTCTTCACGTTCATATATTTATACTCTTAGTAACTTAATTATATATTTTTTTACTCAATATATTGCATATATAGCCTAATGTTTTTGGTGATAGTACATACCCTAATCTGATGGTCTTTCCACCAGTCTTCTTCGTGTCATCTTCTTTGTCTCGCCATCTCTCTTTAAAAACAAATCTGTATTTTTAGGCTACTATAAAAGCCACCTGAAAAGTTTTTTTAAAAAACGTTCTGCATATTAGAAGTAGTTTGAGGTTATTATAAGTTTTAATGGAATATTTTGACATGCTTGTGTATAAAAGAAAACTAGAATCCACCTGTTTTTCCGACATCTACGCGATATCTGGACCTGTGTGGTCCGGCATTCAAGGTTGCCATATTTCATTGACAATAAACTGTATTCTGCTGCACACCCCAGAAAGAAAAAAAACGACCCGCCCAAGCCCATGAAAAATATCCATATTGTGTAGGAAACATACCCCACCTGGCAACACTCAATACGGAAAAAGTATCCTCCTACCGTCATTTTACCTGCAGTGTTTCGCTGGTATTTTGTATATGAGTGCAAAATCATGTTTTACCATGCCAACACTCAGAGGTGTTGCGAGATTTTGGGAAGCCTGTTGCCTTTGAGCTTTGAATTCAGGAAAAACCCTGTGTATAGATATAGTATAGAATGCCACCCGCCAAAGTGGCTAGAGTGACTGTGTTACACGCCACAGCCAAATTCTACCCGCATTTGGCGTGTGTGCGGGTGTCAATGTCAAGCCCTGCTTCTACATCCCAAGACTCGCTTCCAAGGCTTTTAAGAGGCTCCGCACCCTGTCCATGGATTCCCACTCAGAGGCTTTCAAGTCCTGGGAATGACTCGACAGACAACCAGGAGCAAACATTTGAACATAATTTAGCCTCAGGTGTTGAAAATGAGAACACTCCTGTTGATGCATTACCATGTATCTCCCTGAAAGGTGTCAGTTGTTTGCTAAAGTTCTGTAATCATCAACATCATCAAGGAAACAATTCCTGCAACGAAATTCGGGAATGGTTCTAATTTTCAAGAACAATTGTCATGACCAAAACAAACACTAGTATGATCCCGGGATAATACATAACAGAGAGTTTAGTTTTTTTAGACACACAAAAGGAAGAGGAACCATATGTATCTGGATGCATTTTAGCAGCTTTAGAAATCTGAAAAAATACATATGTTGCTTTTAAAAATTATGGACTGATTTATTAAAAACTGAGAGCTCATACCTCAGATCACAGAACCTCTGGGATGTGCAATCATATGTCACTACAGAAGTTATATAAAAAAAACCTGGTGCCAGGAAACCTAAGGTTAAAATGTTTAGGATTTGGGATGCTCTCCCTCCAATGCTTTTCGGGGGCAGAGTCACTGGCTTGTTGTTGTCTCTCTGTTGCACACTTGTGTAATTGGGCTGTACTCTGCTGGCAATTCTCAGCCCTCATTCAGGGTGGTTGCGGTTGGTGGGTGTCCCTTTGGTTGATGACTGTCAATGTGGGTGGATTGATTTCCTGCCTGTTGGGCCCTGTCCAGGGCCTCCCCCGAGTAGGGCCAGAGTGTCGCCGGACCTGCCTGTCTCAGTTACAAGGTGTTACGCTGCTATACTATAATGCTGGGGGATTGGGTCAGTTCTCCTTCCCCACTATGTTCTCCTTCTCCACTATAAATCGTTGTTGATATGAGAAATGCATTTTCTGAATTTTCCCAGTCTCCTCCATTTTAAACTTTAGGAGGACATGAGGTCTTGGTCCACACCTGCAGAGTACCTGGTTTGGGGGGCCCGTTGCTGTCCCTGTCCTTGACCATCTGGTCATACTTCTGACGTAGTCTAAATGTAAATAGACTCTGGATTTAGCCAAGAGAAATTTATTTATTACTCCAATTGGACTCTTAATATCTCACCCGGCACAGCCAGAAGAGGACTGGTCACCCCTCTGAGCCTGGGTCCTCTCTAGGTTTCTTCCTAAATATCAGCCTTCTGAGGGAGTTTTTCCTAGCCACAGAAATTCAACACTACTGGTGTTTGCTCCTTGGGGTTTAAGGCCGGGTGTTTCTGTAAAAGCACTTTGTGACAACTGCGGTTGTGAAAAGGGCATTATAAATACATTTGATTAATTGATTGATTGATTTTAACTTTGGTTAACATCCTAATCATTTGCAATGTATTTTGCAGTGTATTCAGCTCTGCTAAAGCCATGCTATTGATTCATATGGATTAATAAATAATAAACCTGTCACAACCTGGCACAGCAGGCCTTTTGGTTGCCCTTAAGTTCTTTATTACAAGTCCTCTGTTCTCCCTGCACCTGTGTCCTGCCTCCTTTTTCAACGTTACAGAATGGCCGACCTCAACAAAGGACACAGCAGTTGAACGGAGGACTTGGGAGAAAAGGGCATAGACTGTGTGGCGGCTAACTCATGCCAAACAGTTTTTTGGGGGGTGGCTATGGCGGTGTGTACAGCAACTTGGTTCGTTGGTTTCTGGGTCTGCCAACAGTGAGCATTTCAGCTTTGATGTGGGACCCTATGGAGGCGAATCCAGGAGCGCAGATGAGAAGGGTACTCGGCCCAAGCAGCTGCTGCAAGAGGAGAGGAGCGATGGGATTTATTGATGGCTGGGAGTGCCCGCGACTGCTTTTTAGTGCACGACCCCTGTGGAGGCAGTAGAAAACCATCAGTCCCAGCAGGTGTTTGGAGGAGGACAACGCCACTTAAGTCCTGTCCCGCCCCAGAACTGCGTCTCAGCCGGCTCTTCCTGTCTGTGTCTGTTCCTGGTTGTCTACGGAGCCCTTCTACCACAGTTCCTTAGACTGTGGCAGAGTTCCAAAATTGGCGGGTGCCGCCTTTGGCCTCGCCTGTACTCTCATGCCCGAGTCCAATGCCCTCTTACCCTCATTTGGAGCACGGACACCTGTTTGTTGTTATGGCCCTCAACTGTGTTTCTCGTCACTGTCCCTATTTAAGTTCCTCCTCCCCTGGTGTTTGTTGTCGTTAATTGTTAAACTTTCGTACTGCTGTGATATTGTTTCTGTTTTCATGTCATTTCTAATTTTGTTACCTTTTATCACTTAATTAAAAGTCCTCTGTCCTCCCTGCGACTGTGTCCTGCCTCCTGTTTCAACGTTACAAAACTACATGGTAAAGTAATTCAGAAAAAGAACACAGATCACTCTCCAAATCAAAAATACTGTCAAATAAAAATGAAGGGGGCAATATTAACTGTACGGGACCACCATTCCTTCAGTGGACATATCTATTGTCAGTCACTTGGACACACACTGTGTTCTGTGATAAAGTCCTATCTGCTGTCAGCATTGGGCCTCGAGAGCATAGTGACAGAGCATTCCACTTGTGGCTAAGTGCCAGTGTAGCCTGTTTCACCAGCCTGCCATGCACTCCCACTAATTGAAACAGATGGAGAGTTTGAAAGGAGAGACAAGAGGAGTCATGAGGAGCCCTAGGGTGGAACAGATGAAAAGAGGGTACAGAAGTACAGTCGGGGGGGGGGGGGGGGTAGGCTGCACACAGCAGATTTCACTTCCTATTACACACGTGAAACCAATGGTCACCCTTGAAACTGAATTCTGAAGAACAGCTTGGAACGAGTGCACACATCCTCAAACATTTTCCCAAATTGTGTGAACAGACCCGAAAAACTTCCACGTACCTTGGTTAGTGTCTGATGAGGAACTAAATGTTACAGCTGCAGTGAAGAGAGGACTGTCGAAGCAAAAAACAAGAAGGTTGGAGATGGAAACAGAACAGCGTAGGGACTACATCTCATACCACACAGGGATGCTTTGGATTGGCACTCCACTGTCCAGAAACAGATACTCCACATGAATACCTGTAGTCCATGAATACCTGTAGTCCATGAATACCTTTATTCCATACAAAAGCCCAGGAAAAAATTGACCGTTGCACGTCCATGTTTTTTAAACATGGACGGAAAGATGTCAGGCACCCAGGTCTGTGTCTGTTCTTGTACGTGTGTGTGTGTGTGTGTTTGTAGGGAGGTGTGTTGGCCTTTCTTTGTCTCCTGTGGAAATGCTGTAATGGGATATGGACCTGGTAAACAAAACCTGTCCTTTCAACTGGCTCGCAGACGTGGGTGGGTGGAATATATTTTTTAGAATGTTGTGCTTTCCATACTAGCAGTTGACCAGGAACCGTGGAGTTGTGCGTCTGTGTGTGTCTGAATGATTTTGTGTGTCGCTGTGTGCCTTCATTTGTGTCTGTCTGTCTGTCTTTTATTGGAGCTAGTCACACCAGCATTATTAACAGGGACACACTCTCACACACACACACACACAACATTCCCCTCACATCCCCTCTGCTGTCGAAAGGACAGTTTGTCTTAATCATGTCAATGAGGATTTGGGGTATTTAGCAGTCAGCATGTCAAACCTCTCAAGCCTCAACCTGATCTGATCCCAAACCAAATGAGCCAAAGTGGCCATTTCTATATTCATGGGGGCTGAGGACAAGCCTGGTGTAATCGACTCAAGGTCACCTCTGCTACGGAGTCAAACAACATGGTGCTTCATTACACTCACTTTCTTAGTAGGATTCTTAAATTGTTTGGAAACATCGGCCCCATCTCCTTTTTTGCACCTTATTTGTTGTTTCAGAATGTTAAGATGTTTGAGATATATTTCACTGGTTGCTGTGACTACCAGCTGCCCTCAATTAACTATAGTAGATGAGGGGAGAGAGTGCTTCAGTTTTTAATAAAGTTACCTGTGTTTAGGATATTAAGCAAAACCTTTATATCTGCTTGTCTGGTAGTCAGTGTAAAATGGGACAGGCACACCTTGCTTCTGTTCTCACAGGACTAACTTGTGTTATGTTTTCTAACAGTATTCCCCCAGTCACTAAAATTCACTCTATTTTCAACACAGTCTGCTTTCCAAATTCCCAGCTTAATCCCTAACGGTTTTCATTTTTTTAGGACAAAGGCCTGAATACGAGTTAAGTTTTCATTCATTTCACCAGGGAATAAAAGACGCTGTTATTAGCTTGCTGCATTTAGATGTTAGAACGTTTTTCTTAAAGAAAAACACCATGTGTCTCAATCCTCCATAGACACTAAGGTACAGCTTTGTTCTGACACCATGCCTACTCCTGTCAGCCCAGTGTGGGTGTGTGTGTGTGTGTGTGTGGGTGGGTGTGTGTGTGTGTGTGTGTGTGTGTGTACTGGTATGTGTGATCCCTGTCTATGTGCATATATCCCCACAAAGTAAGTAAAACTGACCTTGACTCAAGATTTTGTGGCAGGTCCTCACTAAGGCTGACTCATGGTTCAGGGGAAAAAGAATTGGGGTTAATTTTGGTTTAGGGATTACAGGATATGTGTTGGCATTAGGGTTAGGTTAAGCCTAGGAATTAAGGTTTGGCTTTTGAGTTTATGGTTAGGGTGACATTTTGGGATAGGGTAGAGAGGAACATGGATTTGTGGGTTTCCATAAACATGCGTGAACCGTGTCTGGCTTTTTGATATTCTCTTCATAACAAAGAGTCTGGCAGTCTCAAACCAACAAGCACATCATTAGTATTTAATGATATTACATTTTCAAAGGAAGCAGAAATCCTAAAACATACACTGTGTCCACTGGGGACTGTATCTGATAATAAAATGAATCCAGAACTGCTATGTTAACATAATGGGGGTGTACTGACTTTGTTCAGACCCATTGATGCTTCTGTAGCATCTGCCCATACGTGTAGCTGACGAAGGATATGTTAGTTAACGCTAGTGTAGTCTTGATATTTCTATCCCTGAGAACTTAAGTAATTGTCCCTGTATCTCAATACTCTAGTCTTGTCAAGTTTTGTAAGGGCGGTTGATTGGCTACAAAATGTATAAACGTGGCTCACTCTACTCCCACACATTCAATGATTTTAAAGCACAGTGACTTTTTCAGGCTTGTGAGTATTTAGAAACTATTTGAAAATAAGGCATCACATCCAGTCTCGGACAGGTACATGTTGCTCTTAATCTTAAAGTTGAATCACTATAACTATTATCTCAAAGTCGATGGCAGAGTGTGCTCTAAAATGTCATAGAGAGACATTCAGGAACGAGAGAGAGAGCAAAGAAAAAGAGATCAGAGCGATTAACTCAGAGGGGAGGAATACGTTTTAGTGAGCGTGGCAGAGAAATGGGATCTGTGGTTGCGGATACTGGGATGGTAATTGATTTGAGGATAGTGCCCCACCAGGAGGCTAAATCAGAGAATGTTGGATTAGTCTATGGGATCTGAGGTGCAGCCTGATATCTTTAAACACTGACATAGGGGAAGAACGGAGGGTCAAAACCCAATAAGAGTCAGGGGTCTGGATGAGGCCCAGCCCAGCAGAGTCATTAAAAGGCTGGCTGACTCAATGAGAGGGAGTAAGCATTGCTGCACTGCAGTTATTAATAAATGCATGATTTTTCTTGCTTATCGTCTGTATATTTCTGCACAGTGTATTTTTAATTGGATTTCACTGCTAATGTTGTCTGGGAAGCTGAGAAGTTATTTTGTAGATATTAAGGATACAGTAGTATGTTCTGTTACCATGTTACTTGGTCTGCTATTAACTGATACTTTTACGTTCTGTTACCTTGTTACTTGGTCTGCTGTTAACTGATACTTTTACGTTCTGTTACCATGTTACTTGGTCTGCTATTAACTGATACTTTTACGTTCTGTTACCTTGTTACTTGGTCTGCTATTAACTGATACTTTTATGTTCTGTTACCATGTTACTTGGTCTGCTGTTAACTGATACTTTTACGGTCTGTTACCATGTTATTTGGTCTGCAGTTAAGGCTAAAAATGTAGCATGATAGTACATTGAAAGTAAATGTTGTGTTTTAACTTCTGATGTTTCAGACCA
The DNA here is from genome assembly GCF_011004845.1 of Esox lucius. Lineage (NCBI taxonomy): Eukaryota > Metazoa > Chordata > Actinopteri > Esociformes > Esocidae > Esox > Esox lucius. The sequence continues at coordinate 20,036,647 of NC_047587.1, forward strand.
CATAAATATCTAGATGAGGAATTGATGCATTTTGCGAGAGAATCATATTGTTTTTCATTATAAAAACCTATTTTTGCATTAACATGTCCACATCTCCCAGTTTATGTATATTGCAGGATCAGAGGAGAACGTGTGGGACATAAAATACCTACAGAGGTAAGGCCAGACCTTCCAGCTCAGTAACCTTTATGGGCTTTGGTCTCAGCTCTGAAGAATAACTATGGTGAATCATGGAGACTTCATCCTTAACCATTAGTTGTTGACCAGTTACTACTGATCATGACTGACTATTTTTGACTGACCATAAATTATTGACCATGTATTCAAATTACCAAAGGGGCATATGGGGGAGTGAAACACATTATTATTGTGTCATACAAAGTAGATCTCCTCTCATTAAAGTCTTCATAAATGAGTATAACATCTAAAATAGAACGTAAGTGCTTATACATTAATTTCGTCTTTAGAATTATTCAAGATTTGCTGTTTCAGTATTAAATTATGATTTTACAAATACGTTATTGGAATATCACATTCATATCCTTTAATCTCTCACGCCATTTCATCTATGCCAGAAATCAGGCAATAAACCTGATATAATGAAGAATTGCACACATACACATTAGTTGGAAAATGAAAAAATATATATTTGTATTGCCTTGTTTACTAGTACTGGTCCTCTCCTGCATCCTAAGCTCTTATGAAAATTTTAATTTCAGTCAGAAGGAAGGAGGCGTGGATTTAGGGAAGGCAAAACTCTTCCATGTGTGTTTGCTTCCCATTGAACATTTAAAAAAAAAAATCACAATAAAATTTGACAGCAGCATTTGCAAAAACATGGAAATTCCCCACAAAAGTGAGTACACCCCTCACATTTTAGCAAAAATTGGATTATATCTTTAAATGTGACAACACTGAAGAAATTACACTTTGCTACAATGTAAAGTAATGAGTGTGCAGCTTATATAACAGTGTAAATTTGCTGTCCCCTCAAAATAACACAACACACAGCCATTCATGTCTAAACCATTGGCAAAAAAAGTGAGTACACCCCTAAGTGAAAATGTCCAAATTGGGCCCAAAGTGTCAATATTTTGTGTATCCACCATCATTTCCCAGCACTGCCTTAACCCTCTTGGGCATAGAGCTTCATAGGTTGCCAGTGGAGTCCTCATGGAGCTGGTGGACGTTAGAGACCATGCACTCCTCCACCTTCCTTTGAGGATGCCCCACAGATTCTCAATAGGGTTTAGGTCTGGAGACATGCTTGGCCAGTCCATCACCTTTACCCTCAGCTTCTTTAGCAAGGCAGATGTTGTCTTGGAGGCATGTTTGAGGTCGTTATCATGTTGGAATACTGCCCTGCAGCCCAGTCTCCGAAGGAAGGGGATCATGCTTTGCGTCAGTATGTCACAGTCGGCATTCATGGTTCCCTCAATGAACTGTAGCTTCCCTCATGCAGCCCCAGACCATGACACTCCCACCACCATGCTTGACTGTAGGCAAGACACACTTGTCTTTGTACTCCTCACCTGGTTGCCGCTACACACGCTTGACACCATCTGAACCAAATAAGTTTATCTTGGTCTCATCAGACCACAGGACATGGTTCCATTAATCCATGTCCTTACTCTGCTTGTCTTCAGCAAACTGTTTGCAGGCTTTCTTGTGCAACATCTTTAGAAGAGGCTTCCTTCTGGGACAACAGCCATGCAGACCAATTTGATGCAGTGTGCGGCATATGGTCTGAGCACTGACAGGCTGACCCCCCACCCCTTCAACCTCTGGAGCAATGCTGGCAGGACTCATATGTCAATTTCCGAAAGACAACCTCTGGATATGACGCTGATCATGTGCACTCAACTTCTTTGGTCGACCTGTCCTGTTAAACCGCTGTAAGGTCTTGGCCACCGTGCTGCAGCTCAGTTTCAGGATATTGGCAATCTTCTTGTAGCCTAGGCCATCTTCATGTAGAGCAACAATTCTTTTTTTCAGATCCTCAGAGAGTTCTTTGCCATGAGGTGCTTGAGGTGTTGAGCTTCCAGTGACTATTATGAGGGAGTGTGAGAGCGATAACACCAAATTTAACACACCCGCTCCCCATTCACACCTGAAATCTTGTAACACTAACAAGTCACATGACACCGGGGAGGGAAAATGGCTAATTGGGCCCAATTTGGACATTTTCACTTAGGGGTGTACTCGCTTTTGTGAGATACTGTATGTGGTTATGCTTGTGGCAAGTGAGAAAGCCAAAATAATAAACCATTCTGACATTGTTAGTTATTTACAGTGTTAACACTGAGGTCTTGTCATGGTCAAGGGTGAGAGGTCTGGGTTTGCCTGTGTTTTTGTTTTCATTATATTCTAGTTCATAGTTGTTTTAGTTTTCCTTGTTTCAGTGTTTCTTATTTGTTTTAAACTTTGCTTTTCTCCTGTATTATTCTTAATGGGTTTCACCCATGTTTCTGTTCACCAGCCATCATTTAGTGTCATAATTCACTGGACTGTATGGACGTGTAAATTATCTTATTTTTCTTCCTCTTCAAATTTTTTGTGTAGTGTGATTAAGGATTATAACATATCATAACACAAAAGATAGTCATACTGATGAATTGAGGCAGATACGATGTCAAAATGAATTGTTGGTATGGAGGTGGTTGAACAGGGTAAACATTAAACTGTCATGTCAGATGGAAGACACACTTATTATGCAAGCACAAGTTGAGGAAAGAGTGCCCAAGAAGAGATCCATAACAAATGGATCTTAACAGGATCTGATTTGTAGGAGGCTCCATCCTCCACAACTAAGAGAAACTCTGCTTTGTCACTTCACATACAATTTCTATTCTCTGCATACGATGGAGTTCTTTGGGTTTGGAGTTCTCTGGGCAGCATCTTGCTCTGTAGGTGAGCCACGAAGATAGGATAGGTTAGGAGACAAGGGTGACACAGAGTTGAAGGCAGTACAAGGAACAAACACATTTTAACTGAGCTGTTTTGTTCAGGTAATAACATTTGGCTGGGTCAGACTGATGGGTGGACAGCACTCAGAGTGGTTGATGGGATTACTTTGCAAAGGTTGGACACACACAGACCTCTTTAACCATCACATGTTTTCAATATCACACACACATGCATGCACACACACACACACATGCACACACCCACAAAGGTTTTCATAGGATTACAGGGAATACGTTTTACAGGACTTGGAACAGAGGGCTGGTCATATCACTCTCACACATCATCATCCTGATGATCAGGGAAGAACTGTGCAGCACACAGGAGTTGGGCCAAACAGCCATGAGGAAGGAAACTCCTGTTTATACAGTAACAGTAGGGGAGATTTGGGGGAAATGGAGAGACTGGCTGCGTGTTTTGGGATGATTACAAAATAATGAAGGGGCTGTTGGGGTGCAAGTATGTGTGAACAATATCCATGCAACAGCCATAGCAAATTAATTTCAAGCTATCCTAGAGTTAATAACTACGTGGTGCCACTTAAAATGTAACATTAAGACATTGGTGATATTCTCAAAATTGTTTTTGCTATAGGAGAGAATGAATATGTTAAGGGGCCTTTAATGAATGAAAATGTATTAGCGAGTTTGCAACACCAACCATTTGGTATTGTCACGATTTCAAAGAAGCAGGACCCATTCGCAGACTTGAAGGAAAAATAAAGGATTTAATGGTGGAACCAAAGCAGGTTCCACCATTTTCTTGACACAAACAAGAAAATGGCAGAAAAACAGGCAGGCAGGCAAAAACACGGGCTGGTGGCAGGGATGGACATGCAGAAAAACACAATGACTGACAAAAGGTCTAACAGAAGAAGGTAAACTAAATAAGGAGCTAACAAGGACCATCAAGACACAGGTGCAAACAACAAGGACAGGCACATGTTGCGGTTAAGGACACAAACAAAAACCAAACGTGAAGGGGCTACATTTAAAACCAGAACAGAACGTACAAGACCAGAAGAGAGCATACAAAATGCTTGATTCTGGGGTTAGTGAGATATTTTTGTGTGGATCTGGAGTAATGCTTTGGAACATTGCCCAGCTTTAAGGTCCAATGATGACCCAGTTTCAGCCTCCCGGCAGAGGCAGACAGGTTTTGGTCAAACATCTTCCAATAATTCACAGAATTCATTACACCATGTATCCTAACAAGGTCCACACCACAATACTTCACAGGGTGGAAGTAATGTTCTAAGTTAGAGCCAAATCTTGTGTTTTATTAAATATACAGTAGCTATATGTTTGTGTCATCTGAACCTAGTGAAAGTCAAAGTTCCAATGATGCTGACATTTTTATCTTGATGAGAGTAGATAAATAACTTGTTGGCATGAATGTGCCAAATTGTAGTTTTGGAGACTTGGTGACCTCGAGATTAAATTCCCAATTTCTTTCATTCTCAAATTGTGATCCATAGAGATTTTTCTCCTCCTCGCTAGTGGACTATGGGAATTTTCATTCATATACTGAAGCTTTTTTTTGTATATTTAATTCATTAAGATTAATAACATTTAGTCTCATTTTAATTGGGTGTTCTCTGTGTAAGGGAGTTTAGCATGGGTGTCACTTCTATTAGAGCATAATACTTCTATTAGATTTGGTTCATAAGAATTTCTAGGGCTGCCAATAGTTGTGACACACGTGTATTTGTGAATAATATTAACATTTTGATAAAAGATGTGTTGTAAACAATTTTACATTATTTATTGTCACGCCTGTCTCCCGTTCAGTGCCCATTCCTTGGCTTCGGAGATCAAACCCCCCGGCCTTAAGACCACCGGCCACCCGGTCCTGTGACATCAAATCCCCTTCTGCTCGGTTCCCCTGGACAGCTCAACCCAACACCCTTCTGGTTCATTATGCACACCTGTTCTTCATTAGTATCCTTTGAATTCCCTTGTTTTGTGTTCAAGGTTAGGTAACATTGTTTAGGAATTCTGTTGTGGTTCAGGCTGACGCTGGTACCTGTTTGTGTTATATCTGGAGTCTTTGTTTTGCCTATTAGTTTTGTTTTGTTTAGCAGGCTCCTTAGCCTGTTGTCCTTGTTTGCTGTATGCAACGCTTTCTTATTAAATACGTTGCTTACATCTGTGCCTGCTTCTGGCTCCTCCCAACGTTAGAGTTATACATAATGTGCGCAGGAGATAAAGCTAATTAATATAAATACATTTTTGCTCATCTTTACCTAGTGATCTAATAATTCAGTAGGGCACTGTTTTATATTTCCTATGATTTAGCTCACTCCAAGATTATTGGGTTCTGTCCTTCCTCGGGGGCAGGCATTCAGTTCATGGTTGGCAAACACTAGGTATTTGGGATTCCCCTAGGAGAGATGGTGTGAGGTTTTTACATACTGTACAGTGTATTCTGAAAGTACTCAGACCCCTTCCTTTTAGTATTTTTTTTGCCATCAATCTACACAAAATACCCTACATTCAGTGGCGGCTGCTGGTCTTTCAAAGAGGGGAAGCTCATTTTCGGCCTACATTATAACCCTCTGATGGTCTTCATTTGTAGTGACACTTGGGGTCTTTGGAGTCTTTTGGACTCCAGACAAAAATGTAATTTTGTAACAGAATAAATATATATTAAACTGTAAAACTAAAACAAGGATTGTGGTGAAGCCTATAATTGTGTGAAATGTATGATGCAAATCGGCTAGCAATTTCGCCAAACAAATATCAAGAAATATTGCAGCAGTTTATCTTACGAAAACACTTGAGAAATCCACGATGGGACTGAGTGCGAAATAGCTTCAGTGACTTCTTATAGTACAGACCGCTGTCAGTCAAAAGGAGATGCAGTTTGACAGATCGTCAGATCCTCCTTTCATCACGCGGAAGCTCGGAGTCCGGGCCAGCCCACTCCTCATTCACCCCCAGAGACGCTGAGCGTCCGTGGGCGGGACATAATCGCAGCATTTATCCAATCACCGTCTACTTTCGGAGGACTGAAAAAAAACTGTTCTAAGCAGCCACATTGAAGTCAATGGACGCTCGGCTTCAACAGGAAAATGCAAAGTGACGCTGCGGGATTGTACGAGAAGAAAATCGAGTCAGCCGACCTGTAGCTAATTCTGAACTAACTAGTTTTAGAGATTAACGTGTTTTAACGCATTTTCTGTCAATAAAATGTTTACACAATAGTACATATTTGACCATTATTTTTTTGGACATTATAGGGGAAGCCAAGCTTCCCTTGCAGTCTTAAAGAAATCCCCACTGCCCATTTTGCAATCCAATGAGACTAGGATTGCATAATCAGAAAGAAAAAACTTTTTCTTTTTTAAATTTGGGACAATTTATTGCAGATAAAAAACAAAAAATGTCTTATGTACATAAGTATTCCGATTCTTTATTCAGTACTTTTGGCAGTGACCACAGTTTTCAAATCTTCTTGGGTGTGCCTTAACCAGCTTTACACAACTGAATTTGAGCAGTTTCTCCCATTCTCGTAAATCCTCTTATCAGATTGGATGGGAAGCATTGTTGAACTGCAATCTTCAGGTCTCCCCATGGTTGTTCACTGGAGGTTCAAGTCCGTGCTTGGCTCAGCCTCTCAAAGAAATTCACAGACTTGTGTTAGAGCTACTCCAGCGTTGCCTTGGCAGTGCGCATCAGGTCATTGTCCTGCTGAAAGACATATATTTGCCCCAGTTTGAGGTCCTGTGAACTCTGGATCATTCTTCAAGGACCTATCTGTATTTTGCTCCATTTATACTACCCTCAATCCAGACAAAGCATTGCCACAGCATGATTGTTTCAAATACAATTTGGTAAACTCATTTTTATTACATTTGTTTGGAGTTTGTTTTAAAGATAATCAAATGTATTTATTTGAACTCAGGTTTAGTGAGTATATACAGCCAAACATTCTCACAAAAAACCTCAATCTATTAATAAGAGACTACTTTTGGCGGCTGTTACGGTTACCATACAGTTGATCTTTTGGTGTTAGTCTTGTTTAGTTAAGCTGATAGTGACAAGTCTTGAAACCACCATACCTCCCCTCTGGTGCGTATCTCAGGCCCCCATGCTATTTAAAGGACAATAGAGTAGGTAAAAACCCAGTTGGCTGAAGCTGTTAGAAGTTGGAAGCTAGTGGTGATCATATTACTTTCCTGTGTTTCTGACTAACTTAAATAGGTTGAGAAATTCACTATGCACGATATAATTGGTAAAACACAAACCAATGAGCAAAGTGATGTCTCAGAGGAATCTTATCAGCAACTTCAGCATAGCAATATGTGAGCTAAGCAGCGCTATACAGGGCAAGTTATCTAAACAGGGCTTTTAAACATGTATGAGTTCTACAGATCTTGTTTCTAAAAAAGGGGTTATTAGATGTCATTGCATAAGTATGTGTAGTTGTTAAGCTTTGCAAGGACATTTCTAAAGCAATTTTTAAGCATATTGATTACTGCCACAATATTAGCCATTATATTAATGTGGTGTTTCTGTATGTTCTTAATACAGGACATATTATTTAACAATATAACCATACAAAGATCTTTATAGGTCCCTACATGCAATGAGATTACTATTTGACAATCTGCGTACAGTATTCAGATTGGACAGAAGAAACACCAGAACTGGAAATATTTTCTGCATAGATTTGACAAGGTACACACTTCGACCATTGTCTGATCCATCCCAAGTACCAGGTTGGAATTATTATCACATGACTGATGACCCAGTTGGAGTCAGGTATCAGCCAATGAAATTGGATGTCCCGGCACCCTGTTGACAACATGAAGGAAGGCCTGTAATGCAGTGCCAATGCATTTACATTTAGCAGCCACTCTTAACCCTGCTATGATAATAGATTAATTACAGAGATTACAGAGAACCATGTCCCGTAGCTTTTTCTCCACTCCTGCATATTTGTATATTTATCATGTTCAAAAAATATTTGAAATAATAATAATTAAGAAATCTGATTAAAATGTATTATTCAGTATGCAAAAAACATTGCTGTGATCCTAGACAATGCAACCTTACCTCAGGAAGTGGCATTGTTGTGCCACTAGTTCTTCTATGGCTCCCTTCACTCCACTATAAGACCTTCATCCCTTCAGACAATGCTCAGGACTACTTCTCCACTCCTTCATTCTGTCATCTCTGAGAACTTGGACATTCAAGGCTTACCGGAGGGCGGCTCCCACTATGCCCAGTCAAAGATACAAGGCTTACAGGAGGGCAGCTCCCCCTCAGCCCAGTCAAAGATTCAAGCCTTACAGAAGGGCAGCTCCCACTCAGCCCAAAGAGTCAAGGCTTACAGGAGGGCAGCTCCCACGCAGCCCAGTCAAAGCACTTCTCTGTCCATATACCGTAATGATGAAATAACATTAACCTTGAACCTATGAAAACAAAGTCCTAGTGCATTTTTGGAAAACCTCTCAGCATTTTGGACTTGATATGATACAGTTACACTAGGGGTAAAGAGCAGACATCCAGCTTAAAATGTAGGTTATATTAATGCATTTTAAATAACCCATTTAGATATTACAGCCTGTTTTGTAGTCCTCTCCTTTTAGGGTACAACTAGTATGAGTTCTACAGAACCCCATTTCCAAAAGAATTGGGGCATGGTGTAAAATGTAAAGAAAGACTGAATGCAATGATTTGCAGATGAAAGACAAGGACATAGGGACATACACATTACAGGAAAGACAGGGGCATAGGATATAAACATTAAAGGAAGGACAGAGACAGATACACTGACAGAAAGACAGAGATATGGACACGCATGAAAAGAAAGATTGGGACATACGGACACAGAGAGAGAGAAAGACAAGAGAGGCGAATGTCAACACAGGTGCTCCATAATGCAACAGGCTTCTGTATCCTCCAGCACACCAGAAGGTGAAGGAAAGTGTCTTCCTTCAATTTTGCATTAATAGTACAGTACGTCAGGATCATAGGGCTTAACATTATGTCTTTTCACCTAGGACCTCTGTCTATATCCCTGAACCAGGATTTTCTGGGCCAGAGGTGAAAGTGATAGCCTCAGTGTGACAAATAAGGAACTGAACAAAGAGAGGAAGGGTGAGTGATAAGAGGAGAGAGGGCCAGACAGCAGCGGGTAAAATGACAGAGGAGCATGAAGGGACCCTTCAAAAGCATCAATCTTCTGTTCTCTCTCTCGTCACCTTCCCTCCCTATCTCTGCTTGTCTTTTCCCCTCCATTCAGAACTAGAGTAAGTTCATGCACTGGCACACAAGCATACACACACACTGATCTGAATGTAGGCCAGACCTGCAGAGAGAAGTAAACCAAGCAATCTATCAGCTGGTGTCATGGCAACGAGTCCCTAAGGAACAATACTGGTGCTGGGCAGCAGGAAGGTTAACTGACAACTACACACACACGCCAAAAGCACAAACTTTCTCGGCAGTGTTGGCTTAACAAAGGTGGGATCTCTGCTAGATAAAAATAGTTATAGAAAGAGGTAATAATTTTTTTGAGAGACCACTGCACCTTCTTTAATTTCCAAAATTGAAAAGGAAGGTTTTGAGTGAGGAACAGAAGGGTTAAAATTAAGAGACCACTGCAAATTGAACGCTTCTGTTCCTCACTCAAAACTTTTTTGGAAAGGAAAGGAAAAGGTGCCGTGTTCTCTTTATTTTTTCCTTAGCTGTATACGCACGATGGCAGATTTACCTCTATTGTTTTCAATGTGATTTGCCAAAGACCTGATAATCTTAGTCTCTGAGTATTCAGAATTATATGAGACCACTTCAAAGTCATTCATCTTTTTTCCTTGTTTCAAAAGGTCATCTGCATTTACCGAGTTTGAAAAAAGCTGTTTTAAAAATTGTTTAATTAGCACTACCTAGGAAAAATATATTGTGAACTTTGTTGATAGCAAAGAAAAAATGTAATCCCCGTATGCTAAATACAGTCCGCAAAGATTATACACATGACTTATTTCACAAGAGCTTCATTTTATGATTATCGACTATTGGCTATAGCCCCGGATCTTTTACGAATAGCCCTGGATCTCAAATTGACCAAAAATAATAATAATAAACAAATAGCCCCAGATCTATTCATCTATAATTCCGATCGCGCAATATGACAACGTAGACGTGTAGACCGCTAGCATGTACATAAAAATGTACATTCTGTCCACGTTTACAAAACCCTGTACTTTCTGTCCCAGGCGGGGCTTGGTGTGGGCTAAGCCCCAAATGTATTGTGATCCTAGCAACGCCTCTGCCTGGCACTGGCTCATTTCAAAAGAGACATGACTTATGGAAATACAGTGCAATCAACATTCAATGAACGTGATCACATACACATTATTGGTATCTCTTGTAAATCAGATTACATGTACCTAACATATTTAATGATGTATACGGCGTGGAATAACAATCAGAGATCATGACAGCATGGAACTGTGTCCCGGATGACATAAAATCCTGGTCAATTCGGATCTGCTAACACGAAAAACACATATACTTAGGTTTTATATTCCTTTTGGACTCAAAAACCGATTCCATTAAAATTCCATTAAAATTCTAACCTCTAACCTTAACCCCAAACACCTTACCCTAAACCTAATCCTAACCCAGTTTGTAATTTGTACACTAAAGCTAAGCCCTTAAGGCTAAACTAACCCTTTTTCTCATAGGGAATGCAGTGTCCCCATAAGGTCAGCTTTTCAAAGTTTTATTATCTTCTAGCTTCTTTTCTGGTCCTCAGAAGTATAGTAAAACAAGGACACACACATTCAAAACGTCATTTGAATGCAGGTAGTGCACTCCATCCCTCTCCACATCAATGAAGCATGGCCTTAAAAGAAGAGATAAATAAATAACAACCAAGCTGGTGCAGGCTGAGGCTCAGGCTAATCTTTATTTTAAAAAATCAACACTGACGTTCTCCTCTTTCAACTGGTGACTCGCAGGCCACTGCACCAGCAATCTAGTTCTCTTTCTGTTTAGTTCAATGATTGGGTGTCAGGTCTAATCAATGGCAGAGTGTGTGCTAGAGCACTGCAGAGGACAGTGATATGGCTGTTCGCTACGACACTATAATGCCGTGCAGGGACATCCTTCCTCATACACAAGTCGGGCGCCTACACACTTTATACTAATAATTATTGATTAATTATAATAATAAAAAAAAAGCCCAGGTCAAGGCCGGGGACAAAAGCTTAGAACCAATACACTCTCCTGGAACAGGGCTGGCCATGTAGAGGCTTGGCAGTTATGGTTCCCAAATTGTTCGCTGCACAACTGAGAGTCGATCTCGAAGATCAATAGATTTAGTTTGTTCAGTTAGTCGTCTTGATGTTTTTATGTTAGCTGGCAACAACAGGTTGTTTGGAACTTGTAAAACAACGATTTTCATTGGGCAGGGAGAAATATCATGTAGTAGGTGTATGTTGATAGACTGTAGAGTTGAAATTCAAAAAGTGTCTATACATTTTTTGGATGAAAAGATTTTTGTAAGAAAAGATCAACATGCACACATACCAGTTGGAAAACAGCAACAGCACTTTCAGTTAGCATGCTGGCTTGAGGGAGTGTTGCTTTTTTTAATCGTTGTTTTACCAGATGTAACCCATGCAATAAGTGGGTTAAAATTAAGCTTTATGCATTCATTTTTCAAGCTAATCATTATTAAAGTATGAGTGATAACGTAGGCAATAAGTTGGCACATCCAGACGGAACCCAGTCAGATTAGACTGATGGGCATTCAGAGGCTTTTGTTTCTGTGAGCTGGCTCTTGTGGTTCTGTTCACCTGAAAGAGACCGCTTATTTGACTGAAAATGTTCTATTTGTTAATGCTTAAAAATAACCCAGAGAATACTGAAAATATCTTCAGTGGAAAGGTTAAAACTTAGATTAGAATTATGTTAGAGCATGAAATACATTTTCAAATAGGTTACGTCTTGTCTGATGTAAAAATTTTTTACCTGACATTACCATTGTTTCTGCATTGCAGACATGCTATCTTGAGTGAATATTTTTATACGTTTACAACTTCAGGGAGCACTTCACTCTGGGGGCATGTAGGTGGTGTGCATCATATCTGAGAGTTTCCTAGTTCAGTGAGATATGTTTCACACAACTGTCCCGGAGGAGCGAGGTTTATTTTTTTGCGCACCAAAAAGCGCATACCATTATGTTTCTGTATGTATTGAAAGACAAGACTCCATGTTTTACTGACTGTGCTACAAGTAGATATATGGTCACAGTTGTCCTCGATTGATTGAGTCATCTGATATCTTTCAGCGATGTTCCTGTCAGAAAATATATTGATAAATGTACATGTCTAAAAGACTACAACTTTACAGTCGTAACTTCCATCTCATCCATTGTCCCTCCCCCTCCTGTCCACTTGGCGGGTTCTTTACATCTGTGGTAGACTGGATACTGCTAGCTATTAAACGTTACAATAGCAGCACAATGGCTTGTTGTCATGAGTTGAATGATTAATTTTTGAGGGATATTACATTGTGATATTGAATCATACATATTTGAACAGGAGTAGGCAATTGTTCAACAGATTTGAAAGATAGGTAGCTGGATATTATTGGATTGTTTTCCTGCCTGGTGAAAGATAGTGCATACTAATCGCATTTGGACGACGCAGCAAAGAAGTATGTTAGCTCTATTGATTCGTTCTTTGCTTCTTGCTAAAACAAAGTGGGAATTTTCTGATTATTTTTGGCTAGATTAATAAAATAACTGTTGAGATCTGTGGCTGGTAATAGACTGTAAAATGTATAGCCTAATCTTTTTACAGATAGTTACTGTCATTATAATGGCAAATTATTTGAACCTTGCTTATTACAAAACCGTGCCTGTAAATTTAACTATTGAGATAATTGACTGTCATTAGAGCTACTTCCTGAAAATTCTGTACAACAAACAGCGGCGTCCTTATTAGAACAACCAAATTTAGTGGAAAGCATGTTCGAGTTTTTACAAACTGTTGCTAAATATAATGCAACAATAGCCTAGTCATTTTAGATATGTCTAGTTAAAATGCCAAATTGATTTGAGTGTCGAAATCCATGGAAAGGCTGTTATTCCACAAAGAAAAATGCTAAAGCACTTTATGAATTAAATTTGGGGAATTAAAAGAAGTTTGTATGTACTTCATTCATAAACGTTTACCCCCTCAGCATTTAATGGGATCATGTGGGATATAAAAGTGCAGTCAAATAATATGAAGTAAATGAGAAAGAAGACAGCTATAATGACAAGGATTATAATAATCCTCCAATAAATCTAATATTTTTGCCAAGTATTTTGTTGATATGAAAGCAGTTAAGTTTTCAATTGAAATTTGATACAGTGGATTCAGCAGTGTAACTGTTCTTTCTTTCTAAAAGTGTACCTTGGATATTAAGATATGAAAAGTATAATTTATTGCAGTGGTTCTCAAAGTATTCCTGGGGTCTCCCAGTTTGGTTGTGCCACTGAACTAGCTCCCCTGAATCTAGTGGTCAAGGGCTTGATATGTAGTAGACAAGCTGATTCAAGAGTGCTTGATTTGGACTATATCTAATACACTGAATGGCTGTATTTCCTCAGGAGAGGTTAGTGAAACTCAGACTTTTGGGTAAAACAAGGTCCCTGAAATTCTCCTTGTTTGGCATCCCTGTGTGTTTTCCTGTTTCAAACAGCCAACATAGACAAAACAATAAAACGTTTTTAAAAATGTAGTGTATATTGTTATGGAAGTTTCTGTTTCTGTGTTTGCTTTTGGTAAATGTATTAGTTATAAAATAGTTATTACAGGATGGTCAAATAGGAAAGTGCTGTGCTCTTGTCCCTGAGAAGGAAGAACCTGAGGTGTTGGTGTTGTTGTTAAGCATTTGTCAGCGTGGGGTTTAAGACAGATGAGGAAGATGGATGGAGGAAGACACATAACAGAGGCAAGGAAGTCAGGAACAGGAACATATGTTGTTTTTACAAGATGACTGTGCAACCACTTAACCACACCCATTCTTGTACAAGTACTGATAGTTTTCTGAGCTACTTCGGAGATTTGTCACTTGTCACCTTGTTACTGTGATTCCTCTCTCCTTGCAAGTTTTAAATAGACTGCTATTGTGTACTAGAGATTTGCCCCTGCCTTGCCTACCACTGTTCCATTGGATGGACCTTTGAATTTCCATCACAGTATGAGGTGAGGTTCAAGAAGGACTATGTTTGCATCCCTGACCTACAAAGGGCTATTGAGAGTCAGTGGCTGACAGCAGAAAAAAGGTTCTAAAAGATGCAATTACTGAGGCCAGAGGACCCCAGAAGACTTGGACTGATGCCAGCTGTTGCATCCCTCTCGCCAGATGATATGGTGCAGACACAAGTTCACTGGGGAAGAGGTCAATTAGATTACAGGTTTTTCTATGGCTATTTGTAGAAATATGAAAGTTGCTACTGAGTTATCCATCTGATTTGGTAGATTGATATTAAGCCACTGTGGATGATGGTAGTGATATCAGTACAGCACTTATATTTTCTCTGGTAGTGATATCAGTACAGCACTTATATTTCCTCTTTACTAACTACAATAAACATATGTAATAAATATTGGTGCAGTGTGAATACATTTGGGAACAAATGGCGCACTACTTTGGGAAACTTTACACACGTGATTTTGCACAGAATAGGTACAATGCTACAGTATACCTGGATTGAACCCTGTATTTTGGCTTGTTGAAATCATGGAATTGCTATAATTGCCAAATGACAAACTCTGTTAGCTGCATGCCCTCAATGTTTCTTAACAAAACCCAATTCCTGTTGGCCCTCTAGTGCCAAACTATCATTTCGGAGAGCACTCTGGCAAAATGTTGTAGCCCTATCATACAGGACAATAGACTGACATGTATTAGGACCCTGTCCACAGCAATGTCACAGGGCGTATGTCAGTGCCTCCCTGCAATAGCACCAGGTGAACTAGACAGGCTGTCACAGGATAGGTTGAGTAAGATTCTGCTGGCTACAGGTCCATGACATCAAACAGTACATCCAGAACTCTGGCCTTTACTCTGCTGACCACACACTTCAATCGCTCTTGCTCGGACTCCTACCAATGCCTTCCCCTCCATAATAAGAGCTCTAAGCTTTTTCATTTAAGCTTTAATCTTGGAAACAACACACTGAATCATTCTATCAATGTTAAAATGAACAGAAATATGTCTCATGGTGAAGAAATGGTGCACATAACTGGATTTGCTGAACTACTGTCTGTTATATCAGTTGATTATAACTTGTTTATTATTACAGGGGATTTTAACATCCACATAGATAATAGTACAGACAAAAATGCCAAATAACTTTTTGCACTACTTGACACTTTTGATCTCACTCAAGGCCACATTCTAGATCTGGTTATCTCTAAAGGTCTCGATATTTCTTCTGTCATGGTTAAAGACTTGGCCCTGTCTGATCATTTCTGTGTCTTTTTTGATTCACTTATCACCCCAAATGTTCCAGTAAACTCAGTTTCTGTTAAGATTAATGGATAATTGAATGAATGGATAATTTCAATGCCAAAATATTGAATGTCATGGATCGTGTTGCACCGGTAAAGGTAAAGAAAACTATGAGCAAACAGAAAACACCATGGAGAACCACCATGATGGTAAGCACTCTGAAAAGAGAATGTAGGAAAGCGGAACGTAAGTGGAGGAAAACTAAATTTCAAATTCCACTTGCTGTCTTGACACACTGCCAACAGACTTTTTTAAAAACCTTTTTAACTCTAACAATGGTCCAACAGCAAATAGTTAATAGCTCCCTGCAATCAGGCATTTTCCCAACGTCTCTAAACACAGCTGCCATTAAGCCCCTATTAAAAAACAGAACACTGGATGCATCTATAATGAACAACTATAGACCTGTATCAAATCTCCCTTTTATAGCCAAGATCATTGAGAAGGTTGTCTTCAATCAACTCAGCAATTTTGTCACCTCAAGTGGTCTCTTAGACAAATTTTAGTCAGGTTTTCGACCTCACCACAGTACTGAAACGGCCCTGATTAAAGTTTTAAATGATATATGCTTGAATACTGATAAAATAACAGTTCTGGTTCTATTAGATCGCAGTGCAGCATTTGATACTGTATATCATAGAACACTTATAGATAGGCTGGAAAATTGGGTAGGACTCCGGGACAGTCCTTGATTGGTTCAGATCTTATCTAGATGGCCGGAGTTACTTTGTCACCATTGGTAATGAATCTGATAGGGTGGCTATGACATCCGGAGTTCCACAGGGATCAGTTCTTGGACCGCTTCTGTTCAAGCTCTATATGCTATATGACATGCAGAGTTCTACACGGAGTTACACAGGGCTTCTGTTCAATCTCTATATGCTACCTAAGGGCCAAATTCTACGGAACAACAACATTAACTACCACAGCTATACCGATGATACTCAAATATATATGGCTCTCAAACTGTATGACAACAGCTCAATAGACTCTCTGTGTCCATCTGTATAGAGCACATAAATACCTGGATGAACCAAAATTGTCTACAGTTAAACCAAGATTATTGTGTTTGGCAACAAAAATAAAAGAACAAGTGTTGGTAAAGAGCTGGATACTCTGGCCCTTAAAACCAGGGATCAAGTGCTTAATCTTGGTGTTTTGATTAACTCAGACCTCACATTTAACAGTCATATCAAAGCGGTCACCAAAAAAGCATTCTATCATCTAAAAAATATAGCCAGAATCAAAGGCTTGGTGTCCCAAAAATACCAAAAGAAGCTCATCTCAGCTTTTTTCTCAAGTAGGGTTGACTACTGTAATGGCCTCTTAACTGGACTCTCAAAAAAGACTGTAAAACAACTGCAGCTCATTCAGAATGCTGCTGCTAGAATGTTAACCAGGACCAAGAGAACAGAGTACATCACTCCGGTTCTTAAATATTTGCATTGGCTTCCAGTCAGTTACAGAATAGATTTCAAAGTGGTGCTTTTAGTTTATAAATCTCTGAAAGGTTTAGGACCCGAATACATTTCTGATATGTTTGCAGAATACAAACTGAGCATGGCTCTTAGATCCATGAGCACAGGTCAGCTAGTAGAGCCCAGAGTCCAAACTAAACATGGAGAAACTGCGTTTAGCACTTATGCTGTACAAAACTGGAATAAACTACCAGAAGATCTTAGACGGGCCCCAAACATATCCATTTTTAAATCCAGGTTAAAAACACTTCTCTTCACATGTGCCTATGACTGAACACTTAAACTTAACCACACTGTTTAGCCTTATAGCTTCCCACTTTTAATCGTTAGCCTTATAGCTTCCCACTTTTAATCTTTATATGTTTTCTTATTGTATTTTTTTATTATTATGATGTATTCATTTGCTTTGATGTTTTCATTTGAGTATTTGTTTTTATGTTATTGTTTTCATATACACTCACCTAAAGGATTATTAGGAACACCATATTAATACTGTGTTTGACCCCCTTTCGCCTTCAGAACTGCCTTAATTCTACGTGGCATTGATTCAACAAGGTGCTGAAAGCATTCTTTAGAAATGTTGGCACATATTGATAGGATAGCATCTTGCAGTTGATGGAGATTTGTGGGATGCACATCCAGGGCACGAAGCTCCCGTTCCACCACATCCCAAATATGCTCTATTGGGTTGAGATTTGGTGACAGTGGGGTCCATTTCAGTACAGTGAATTCATTGTCATGTTCAAGAAACCAATTTGAAATGATTCGAGCTTTGTGACATGGTGCATTATCCTGCTGGAAGTAGCCATCAGAGGATGGGTACATGGTGGTCATAAAGGGATAGACATGGTCAGAAACAATGCTCAGGTAGGCCGTGGCATTTAAACGATGCCCAATCGGCACTAAGGGGCCTAAAGTGTGCCGAGAAAACATCCCCCACACCATTACACCACCACCACCAGCCTGCACAGAGGTAACAAGGCATGATGGATCCATGTTCTCATTCTGTTTATGCCAAATTCTGACTCTACCATCTGAATGCATCAACAGAAATCGAGACTCATCAGACCAGGCAACATTCTTCCAGTCTTCAACTGTCTAATTTTGGTGAGCTTGTGCAAATTGTAGCCTCTTTTTCCTATTTGTAGTGGAGATGAGTGGTACCCGGTGGGGTCTTCTGCTGTTGTAGCCCATCCGCCTCAAAGTTGTGCGTGTTCACAAATGCTTTGCTGCATACCTCGGTTGTAACGAGTGGTTATTTCAGTCAAAGTTGCTCTTATATCAGCTTGAATCAGTCGGCCCATTCTCCTCTGACCTCTAGCATCAACAAGGCATTTTTGCCCACAGGACTGCCGCATACTGGATGTTTTTCCCTTTTCACACCATTCTTTGTAAACCCTAGAAATAGTTGTGCGTGAACATGTTCTTTTTTAGACTTTTGTGTTAGGAATCAATGGGACGTATCTGCAAACTGATTCTTCTCTGCAAATGGCGAATGTAGATTATGAACTGCACAAAGACAGTCTGTGGGTTATGCAAGCCTTTTATTGTATTTCCCTAATTTGAGCTGTGAATTATGTGCATTGTGTTGTAAAATTTAGTCCCATTAACCCAAAACCCTGTGTCTTTCAATTTGGGAAAGGCAGACATTGTATCACCAGACTCCAAACTGCAGTATTCATGTGATGAGGGCTCCCTCAGATCAGCACCCTCAGGCCTTGACCTAGTCTCGTCTTAGATCCCTCAGTTAAATATTCCTGGCGCGGCTAGTATCAACACCCTGAGTGTTTTGTGGGAAGACATTTGCTCTGCCTCAAGTGTTGTACCCAGGCAGGATGGTGTCAATAAGTGTGTCTGGCCAAAGCCGGTGGGCACTTCGTTCAAGTGGCACTAACTAGTTTAAAGTGAATCAGATCAAATCCAACAGAGGTCTTAAATCTGAATGCATGTTAGCCGTCTTGGATTGACGGGTATAGCACTAACAGAAACAGTAGATTTTGATTGTAGTTGAACACAACTAGTTCCGTAAACCAAAAACTAGCATTTGTGCATTGTTTAAGTTAACAACCCTGCCTAGGAAGATCAGCACACCACTACCTCTGTGACTGATTATTTTGAATGTCTGACCAGGAGGAACAATGACAAGGTTTGACAATACTGCAACACAGCGCCTGTTGTTATTATGAAATAATATTTATTTTTATGAAAATATACAACAGTAAATTTAATATATAACAGCAAAATCATCAATTTATTAAACAGGGCAAATTATTATTAAAAAACGATTTTAAAATTGAAGTGTTATTATTTTTCCTAAATTCTGTATTTACATATTAAATATGTACATTTTAAAACATTGAGTTGTTTGGAACTCCATATGATTTTCCTGCCAAAAGAACAATTGTCTCCTCTGCACAGTGCGCTTCAACGCCCACTACCAGAGTAATTATCTAAAGTGATAGAGATCTTCCGAGTTTTATAAAACGTCGTGGGCCCTTTGGGATCTGGCTACTAAATACTGCCTACATACCATTTAACACCAGCTACGTCGGTGATAAATGTTAGTAACTTAGTAATTATGTCCTTTGTAAGGTTAAAAGTAGGGATCTATTGACACCTTGCGGGAGAACAGGGACTTTGAATTATAATTGTTCCAATACTGGCACACTGGTGACGATGTTCATACGCGCCAGTTGCGTGCGTCTCTTGATAGTCACATGATTTTTATGTTTTGTTCCTCATTGGTTGTGTAGCCATCAGAATGATAATGGTCGAGCTAAGCAGCTATTTCCTCAATATAACTCAACGAATTTCACATAACTTCGGTGAATATGCAAACAACTGTAGCTACTCTTCCTTATAAACGGAGAGCAATCTTGTGAAATGATTAGCAAGGCGCGGAAGTGTTTGGATAACCAAATGGAATTTTAATGAACTCGTAGCAGTCAGTCAGAATGTGTCAGGTTGCACATCTTATATTCGTAGTATACCTGCTTGTTACAAGTTGTTCGGGCTCCCCTCCTAATTTCATCCTGCTCTTTGCGGACGACCTCGGGTTCGGCGACCTAGGATGTTACGGCCATCCCACCTCACTCACACCCAATTTGGACAGACTAGCGGCTGACGGCCTCAGATTTACCGACTTCTACTGCACAAGTCCCGTCTGCAGCCCCTCAAGGTAGTTAACTATACAAAAAATCTCCAACGGAATCTGTGGTGGAAAAACTATTTTACAGGTTCGCTAGTAAGGCGTTTTGTCATGAATGCCGATGTAACCGGTGGAAGTATTTTGTTCTCAAGTTGGCATATGTCTATAAATCCCTTAACATTCTGACATACTAAGACTGAGTATAACGAGGTAAAATCGATTTCACATCATGGTTTCAGAATTCAATCCTCCTTTAAAGCAATTTGAAAGATTATTTTCAGAAGTTTTTCACTTTCAGCCTCCGTTTTTACATTGTAATGTAACCACATTTCCATACAGTGCCTTCAGAAAGTTGTCAGACCCATTCACTTTCTCCACATTTTGTTGTGTTACAGGCTTTTATTCACAATAGAATGTATATACACTTTGCCAGTTACTCCCCATAGAGGGGTGATACCTAAATGAGACCTGGTCAAAAACATTTATCAGTGCGATGTCTCGCTCTGGGTTACCTCGTCTGCGGAACAGGGGCAATAAGCGGAATGCCGTGGTCCCTCCTGGATTAAAAAACAATTGCATGAAATGTTGAATTATAAAGTGTAATTTTGGTTGACTTAATTGTGCTATTTTGTAATTGCTGTACACAAAATATTCTATAATGTCAATGTAAATATTATAAACGGCATTTTAGCCGTTGATAATAAATAACTTCCTAGTTAGCCATCTCAAGATAAATGCACCAGTTGTAAAGTGAGAGTGTCTGCTAAATGGCTGAAATTTAATTATTTTTCCCATTAGGGCATCTTTACTGACTGGCCGTTACCAGACGAGATCAGGGGTGTACCCTGGGGTGTTCTACCCTGGTTCCCGGGGTGGTCTGCCTCTGAACGAGACCACAATAGCAGAAGTGCTGAAACCCTTGGGCTATGCAACAGCAGCCATGGGGAAATGGCACCTTGGGCTGGGGCTGAACGGCACGTTCCTTCCCACCCGACAAGGCTTTGACTACTATTTGGGGGTCCCCTACTCCCATGACATGGTTTGTGTTCACTGGTAGATGTGCTTAGTTAGGGGATTGTTTGTTAACTGGTAGTTGCTAGTATATTGTCTGGGTCTCAGTTGTCTGAACATTGCCCCAGCAAACAGATAGAAATAACTTGAGTAATTTCAGTTTGATCTGTTTGCCTTCTGACTCTTTCTCTCATCACTCTACCCTTTTCTCTCTCTGCCTCTTATTCTTTTTAGGGACCCTGTCAGAACCTGACTTGTTTTCCTCCGGACATTAAATGTTTTGGACACTGTGACCTTGGTGTGGTAACTATCCCCCTCATGTACAATGAGGTCATCAAGCAGCAGCCTGTGGACTTCCTGGATCTTGAGAGGGCTTACAGTGACTTTGCCACAGACTTCATCACCCAGTCTGCGAGGAAGAAACAACCATTCTTCCTTTATTACCCCTCTCATGTGAGCATCACTACTATCTCTACTAGCTACCCTTCCTGTGTTCTAAGCTAACGATAATTTCCAGGTCAAAGGTTGTGGGGTGGACCCACATTTTCATGTGAAGAGTACCTTCTATGTCCCCTTCTTTTTTCTGTCCTTTCTCCAGCACACACACTACCCCCAGTTTGCAGGGCCAGCAGCAGCAGGGCAGTCTCGTAGGGGTCCGTTCGGTGACTCTCTGCTGGAGTTTGACAATACAGTAGGGAACCTGCTATCATCTCTGGAGCAGACGGGAGTCCTCAACAACACACTCATACTGTTCACATCAGATAACGGGTAGGGACCACGTTGGTGCAGTGTTTTCTCTAACTACCTGGAATAGCCAGTCAAACTGAAAAAGTAGCCAGCCAGGTTTAAACATGGCAGGGAGTTCTGGGAAGGATTTACCCCCCTGGGTTCAGAATGTTTTTGCAGAGCATGCCTTTATTCAGTTTGAAATGCACAGCAGCATTGTTTAATGGTTTTAATAGAATTTGCCTCCTGTATTGGTAAGATGGTATTGTGCATAAAAACAAACACTTTTTCATATTAAGTATTAACTTATTTGGGATATTGTCTGGTGCTGCCTAGGCTTCTGATCAATACTATTTTCTTAATTTTGTCAACATTAAAGTATTGTTTACTGATTAAATGCAAGGTATTAATTGCCACAATAATGTTTGTTCTTCAAATGATGCATTTCATTAAATCAGAAAGAATCAGATTAAAATGAAAATAATGTGCTAAATATAGATTTAACAAATTAAAATGAAAACAATTGTCTGCTGGATTGCTTTTGCAAATGAAAAGCGGGTGTTTGCTCAAAGCAGCAGTTGACTTCATGATGGGGTTGTCCATTGCCGTTAATCCAATCACTGGTCTATATCAGTGTGTTTTACTGCACCGTGTAATTATATTTAGCTTTTATAACATTTCAGTCTTTTATCATGTTTTGGACCTGAATGAGGCTACTGCACCGCTCCATTACATATTGTTCCTGTAGTGAGGATTTCATGATCTTCATCTGCCGATAATTGTAAAAAGCCTACCTTCCAGTATGGAAATGGGGAGCTATGGAGACCACTACATTAGTGGCTGAATTCAGTAGTCTGCACTGTGTTACAAACATTTCATATCCCAGAAAATTATGAATTAAAGCTTAACTTTGGACATTGTAGATTTATAAATGGAAATTGAATGTAGGAGATTTACTTTCATTAATTTAGTTCAGCACTTTCTTTTATAAAGTATTCATGCTGATCGGATTATCAAAGTTCAGTAAATAGCCTATAACCACGACGCTGTGGAATTTGTGGCTGACAAAATGAAATGAATGAATATGCCAGAAAATAGTTAGGTAGATTTTGACATTTTTACAACTTATTATGTAGGACATGTCATTGACACACATGAATGCACATGCTCAGGGTTATTTACTAATGATGTGTCCTCTATATAAAGAAATAGAAGCCTTCACTCTGTGTACCTGTGTCTGCTAGTGGAGCTACAACCAATGGGAATGTAGAAAACCTTTCATATGTCACCCGGGTAATCCTTCCTCCCTCTCCTCTCCCCTAGGCCTGAGTTGATGCGTATGTCTCGGGGGGGTAATGCTGGTCTTCTGAAGTGTGGTAAGGGAACCACCTATGAAGGGGGTATGAGAGAACCTGCCATTGCCTACTGGCCTGGGATCATCACACCAGGTCTGTCAGGGGAAATGTCCCTCTCAGTTGATTTTGCTAGGTTTATTAAACTGCTGGAAAATGTATATGGGACGGCTTTTAGTTTTTGTTTACACATTTTGCTTGTCCCCCGTTTTATCTAGAATTGGAAAATGTGAATCAAATTTTCAGGAGTGACCCATGAGTTGGCCAGCACCCTTGACATCCTGCCCACCCTTGCTAAGCTGGCCGGGGCCAAACTACCCAATGTGCAGCTGGACGGAGTGGACATGACCGACATCTTGATCAACCACGGGCAGGTATAAAAGAGTTTACTTTCACAGTCGCCTTTCATACATTTTCTAGCTGGAACTGTATTATTTCAGCCAGTTCATTTGAAATTGGCGCTGACATGCCCACATTTTTTTTTGTTTTTGTGTGCTGTGTCATCCATTTTGTGCTGTATGATGTTTTACAGCCTGCTAAAAAAAAGCTATAATATATATACAGTGTATGTGTACATACACTAACCCATAACACAAGACCAAATCTACACTTGCTTTGCTTGCCTAGAATACAGTGAAGAGGTGGCCAACGTACAGGTTGGACCTGTCTAAAATATTGGGTGATACTTTTAATTGTTACTTAGCCATGACTCCCAATGCCTTGACAGAGCCTGAAGAAATTTGGAAAGACTAATTGGAAACATTTTGCACAATCTAGGTGTGCAGAGTTTTTCCGCTCAACATTGAAGCCATTTAGCCCACACTGTAATCCGTTCTGATTTATAGCATGGAGAACAGGCTTTTCATTACCCTATGTGGGCATCAAACCCACCACACTTGCTCTACCAAATGAGCAACACGGGACACCATTAAAGACTTAGCCAAGAAGAAGCAGGGATGTTATCCCTGACAACGTTTTTTTGGTTTTAATTGTTAATCATGAGCATCACTTTCCCATTGCTTCCTGTGTCGCAGAGCAAGAGAGAGGCCATGATGTTCTACCCTACTGATCCCAGTGAAAGTTATGGCCTGTTTGCACTCAGGCTGGGCAAATACAAGGCCCACTTCTACACACGCGGTAAGTGTGCCTGTCTGTGTGTGTTCCTGAGTTTTGTATATGATTGCTGTGCTCTTTTCTAGCTATCATATTACCAACAAGATACATTCTTGAAAGCGCTAAAGCTAAAATGCTAACATGGAAGCTAGTCTGTATATGAAATTTCTGTTTCTGAAACATCTTCCCCTGGTTGTCTGACACATCTTCCCTGGTTGTCTGTCACCCAGGTGCAGGCCACAGTGAGACCACCCCAGACCATGACTGTCATATCATCTCCCTTCTGAAGCCCCATAACCCCCCCCTTCTGTTTGACCTGGAGTCTGACCCCAGTGAGAACTACCCCCTGTCCCCGCTGGGACGACCTGACTTGCAGGCCCTGCTGCTGAGGATACAGGCAGTCAAGGAGCAGTTTGAAGCATCCATGGAGTTTGGTGAAAGCCAGATCGAGAAAGGTATCGACCCTAATCTAGAGCCCTGCTGCACTCCGCAATGCACCCCAAAACCTTCCTGTTGCCAGTGTGGCTAATGTACCCTAAATCTTCAGTAACACTTATACTAAAACAGTCTTAAGAATGACACCGGATGAACATTGCCATTGGATCATTTACATACTGGGAAAACCCCAGGCCTTGACAGCATTGCCATAGAAACTCTGTGGCCTCTAGAACTATTGGGACAGTGAAGGTTTAATATTCTTTTGACTGTTTGCTTCAAAAGTTAGGATTTTATATCGAACAGTAACTATGAAGGGAAAGATTTTCAGCTTTAATTGGAGGATATTTGTATCACATACTGACAACACTTTATACAGTCCCCCTATTTCAGGGCACCAAATGTATTGGGACAGACTGTTTTTAATGTCTACATATAGCACTCATGTTAGGTTTTGGGACAGACTGTTTTTAATGTCTACATATAGCACTCATGTTAGGTTTTGGGACAGACTGTTTTTAATGTCCACACATAGCACTCAAGTTAAGTATTTGGTCGTATGTCCTTTGCATGCAATAATGATTCAGATGATGTAGATGGTGCTGTTGATTTGCTATTCATTTTGGGAGGAGTCTATACAGAATTGATAGGCTTTTTAAACTGAGAGAGAAATAATTGTCCATCTGCAGAAACCTAACCCTGATGAATTCTGTAGTGATATGGCAATATATCTGTGTTAACCTGTCTCTACCAAGCCCCGGTTAAAACACAAGCACAAATGTATGCTCCATACAAAATGTTTACCAACTTCTTGTAGTTTTTCCACAATTTTTTTTTTATAGGCTGTTGCTAAGAAAAAGTAAATAATTAGTTTGTCTGCCACCAATTAAAAAACTACAAGAAGTTGTAGGAATACTGTAAACTGTGAAATGTTTCAGTGAAAACCTGGCCTATACAGTACAATTGAAAGATTGGAGAACACTCACAACCAAAAATAATGTGCGAATAATACTGAATATAAATAAATTATTTAGAAAGTACATTGTATACACCAAGTACACCAGAACATGCACCTGTTCATCAGTCTTTACCTTTGGTGTTACCTTGTATACAGTTCTAGCACTCAATCCTGTGCAGATTCTGTAACAAGGAAACAGTATTATCTTTGTTACGGTCCCGTGGTGATAGTTCAGTTTAGTAGCCTAGCATGTAGCCTTGGGCTTATTGATTATTACCAGTAATCAAAATGCTGCAAGATTGAATTGAAACTGTCAAATGTGAACCAAAATTTGGGACTCCCCCAGTTGGTGTATTGGTTAGGTGGAGTTATATTCAGATGCCGGCTTTGTAGCGTTATCTTTTTAATAAGGTATAATATAATAATAAGTTCAGTAAAACAGGGTCACTTCCTACAGGGTTACTTTCAACAGTGGATAACTTAGTCAAATTTAAACTGAATGGAAATATTAACACAACATGCAACAATTTCAAAGATTTTACTGAGTTACAGTTCAAATGAGGAATTCAGTTTATTGCAACAAGTAGACTGTAATCTACAGTATGGATCTGACATTTAAATAACGTCCCCCACCCCCCCCAATGTAGGGAACATTGTTGGGAATTTTTATTTCAGCTTATGAAACATTAGACCAACACATTACGGGTTGCTTTTATATTTTTATTTAGTATAATTTGAAAGTATGGGCAGACTGTTCTTTAGGTAGCAAGGCTCAAGCTACACCCACCTTAAAATATACCTCTCGTTGCCATCATTTGGCTGTATTTTGGGTAATCTGTTTGTCAGCAAATTGCCTCTTCACTGTTTGTTTGCTTTTGAAATAGAAACTGCCAATATTCCTATAATTACCTACGCAAACCCCCCTTTTCTCCTGTGGCCTCATTTATCAATCAAGTTTAAGCACTTGTCTGTTCCTAAACCCTGGATGGGGTCATTTCCAGTGCGATTTATTATATGGATTAATGCTTGAAACTGTTGGTAATTCACACTCAACCATGCGTATGCACGTGTTAAATGATGGAATAAGGGAACTGCTTGTGATAATCATATTTCATAGTTAGACAAATTGTGTTGCTAACTAATACATGAAAATACTGTGATTTAAAAAAAATTAATGTTTTACTGTGTATCCATATTCATTGCTAACTTGCACACAAGATCTTGGGTTAGTTGTTTAAATTCAAAGCCCTGTTATTGACACAATCAATAATAAAAATGTTGCATGTCTTTGGTAGCAAGCAATGGTGATAGTTAATGGGAGATTGATGGGGCACTTGGTTTATTCTGTTTCACGTTGTACCAAGAGTTGGTTGAATGTAATGTTGTGCACATTTGTTCAATTACATTTAATGCAATCCATTTAAAAATATTTTTTTAAGTCAATATACAGTACTATCAAATCATATGAAAAGGCCATATCTGTTTTTTAAAAATACTGGCATGTATTGGTTCAAACAATAACTATTTTATGATATTTGACATTAAATTGAATACCTGAAGTGGCATCTGTCTGTCATTATGCCACCCAAGAGAAATAACCACCCTAGACCCTGCGTCCTCTCTACATCCTTATTTCTTGCACTTGGCTGTAAACATACTCTGTGTATTCATAAGGTATTGAGTGTCAGAAGAAAGTTCCTGCGTAACTCCAGGCCAAGGAAGTGTCATCACTGATCCCTCCTACCACAGTCACCCGCAATGGACAGATTAATTGTACATGTGGACTGTACTTTGACCATGATTTAGCCCTCCGCAACCATCCACCTGTACCATAAAGACTAACAAGACTATTCTCACCCAAATCAAGTCCCCTCAACACTTTAAACAGCTACGCTCGACACCCTGCTCATCTCTCTGCTCATCTCTCATTATCTTCTTCTCACCACCCATTGTAAATATTGGGATAGAAACTCCTTTTGCACACATTACTACATCAATGCGGCGTGGCATGGAGGCAACCAGCCTGTGGCACTGCTGAGGTGTTATGGAAGCCCAGGTTGCTTTGTTAGTGGCCTTCAGCTCGTCTGTGTTGTTGGGTCTGGTGTATCTCATTTTCCTCTTGAGAGTACCCCATAGATTCCCTATAGGGTTCAAGTCAGTCGAGTTGGCTGGCCAAATAACCACAGTAATGCCATGGGCAGCAAACCAGTTCCCAGTCGTTTTGGCACTGTGTGCAGGTGCCAAGTCCTGCTGGAAAAGGAAATCAGCATCTCCATAAAGCTTGAAGTGCTCTAAAATATCCTGCATTGACTCTGGACTCTGACTCTGTATAAAACACAGTGGACCAACACCAGCAGATAACATGGCACCCCAAATCATCACTGACTGTGGAAACTTCACTCTTCCTCCAGACTCTGGGACCTTGATTTCCAAATAAAATTTTAAATGTACTGTGTCTTCAGGACAACTGTCAAGTCAGCAGCATTTTTTATTGTAATATTTTGAGGTACTGGATTTTTGATTTCCATGAGCAGTAAGCCATAATAATCAAGATTGAAACAAATAAGGCTTGAGCTTTTTCACTTTGTGTAATGAATCTAGAATATATGAAGGTGTAGCATTTAGAGTTGAATTACAAAAAAATTAGAAAGAATGAACTTTGCTGCTAAAATTTGATGCACCTGTATATTTGAATAAACAAGATTAAACACAGGTCAACAGAGGTTTTCTTACAAAATAGATTTCTTCAATATATAGTACATATTGGTGGTGGATGACATGAGCTAACCAGTTTAGCACTTGTGTCTCAAAGTGCAAAATTATTTTAGTCACTTGTTATTGAGTATTTATGAACACTGTCCCACTTGCGTACCGTTGCACCATGTTATTCTTTACAAGACAGCGCCCTCATGTGGACAAACCAGCGTTGCCAGGGCAACACTGGCTTGTTTTAGGAAAGACCAACCACCACGTGGAACCAAATGACAACATTTTGAATTGGGTTGACTTTTGGTATTGACTGGAATGGAGTTGACACCATTATTTGAACAACACAAGTCTCTTGGTTTAGCATGCACTACAAAACTGATGACTGATATTGTTATTGTGACCCAGCAAAATCACATCGGCAAAAGAAAGAGACAGACCCATTTGGACATCAAGCATATATTTTATTCATAAGACCAAACCCATGACAAGGCAGTGTTTTTTTTTCTTCTTTTTTTTTTCTTATTGATTTTTACAAGTCCTCATTTTTTAAAGATACAAGATAGATATGTTTATTTCTGTCACATACTGATGCTCTAGTTATACAGTGAAGAATCTTGTTTATGTATTAAAGTCCAAAGTTTATATTAACTGTTAACTTGATATCTGAGCTGCTATACAAGACTAGATTATCCTGGGAGTTTGTTGGTGTAATGTAGCTATCAGGGAAAATAGACGGACCTCAACTAAGCTGTTACAAGATAGAAAAAACAAAGACACAAAACAAACTGGTACAGGTAAGAGATGGAGCACAGCTGGAGCTCAAAGCAATGGACTGCATTGATAAGAAGAAACAGGTTTCTGTATGAAAGCTGACTCTAAAAGCTCTGTTTTAATTGGTTCATCGCAACACCTCTGTTCTATCGGTGGATTGGCCAGTGCCTGGGTTGTTGTGTCTCATCAGCAAGGTCAAAGTGTCCCATAATGATGTCACATGCCACATATGCCTAAAAGGGGTGCTGCTGAAGCATGTCGGTGGGGTGAATGTCAAGAACTGATAATGTCACCTTAGTGGTTGATGTGAAGACGAAGGGAACCACCACGTGTGGTTCTGTTTTCTATAGAGAATTGAAAAAAGCCAAGGCATTGGAATTCGACCATGAAGTACGGGTTGAATAAAAACAGGTTTCTAATGTACTTAACAGACAAGACTACCGCTTTTGGAAGTTAAAATGTTAACACTCCATCTAAACTCTGCATTCATGTTTCCTGTATTTGTAGAAAAGTGTAGAGATCCTCCCCAAGTTGTTGTCCAATGTGTTGGATATAGTTCTAGGCTTTTCTTTAACATTGCTGTCAGGTTAAACGCAACAGGCTCAAAGAAAAACAAGAACAGATAAAAATGTTCTCTTCGACTGTGATTTTCTTGTGGTAAACTTTTTGTGAATTAGTCATTTGACATTTTCAATAACATACTCAGTTAAGGACACTGTCTTCTGGACTCTAGTATTTACAGGATCGAACCAACAGCGATACACGATGAGACTGCATCCACTCCTTTCTCCTAATTACACCCCAGTCACTAACAGACCGGTCAGCCTGAAGGTCCCATGACTCAGCTCATCACCAGTGTATCAACAATACTATCATCTCCACCAAAAACCTTTGCTGTTTAATATTTGTTGAAGAATAAAAGCAGTACAAGAAGTTGTGTATTTCGATGTAGAAGCAACTATACTCAGCTGGTGAAGGGGATTCCCAGTTCCCCTAGACTCATTTGATGCTGTACTGTTGGCTACAGTATGCTAATTGAAGTGGAAAAGACAACTGTAGAATGTATCATCTCAACCCATGTAGATTTCCAATGACTTCTAGGAGTATAGTCATGAAATCTAGGAGTACTAGTGAAGTACACCTCTCAGGTTTCAGGCAGAAGACATTGTAAAGTCAACTTCTAAAACCGTGGTAGTCAGACCAAAAGTAAGCATTTTACAAAGCTATTATAAACCCTCAGCACTTGTTTTAGAATTGACACATCTAAAAGAGAAAATGGAGGGACACGAGATGAAGGGCACCACTACATTCTGTCTTCATTATCTCATTCATGACTTTACTGTGCTTATTGCCTTGGACAGTCAACAAGCCCAATCGGGCCTTATTCTTAGTGGTCTCATTAACACAAACAGACACACAGACACACACACACACACACACACACACCTGTACAATGGTGTTTTCTATAAGAAAGTAGTGTTACTATGGAGCTGTGGTAGTATATCTCCTAGAGAGGCCCTTCCTTTGTTTGACCTGATATTTAGAGTGATTATAACGATGTGTAGGTATCTATACATCAGGAAACTTAAATCAGATGGGAAACAAAGATAACGCTGGTTGTTTCTATAATACTATTGAAAGTCCAGAAGCTCTAAATCATTCTTATCACTCATGTTGCCATAGAAACCTCTTCCTGCCACTCTGCTTTAACTGGAGATTTAATTCGAGGAGCTGTTCTCCAAAAGCAGACAGCTATTGTGACCGTTCTGGACAATGGGTGGGCAGGTCTTACTATTAGATCAAGTCAGAACCTTTTAAATGTCAAATCGACCAACATGATGAAGAGCCTTCATTCCACTGTGGCCTCTGTTCCCTAACCCTAGCTCGTATTCTGGGTTCACACACTGAGATATGGACCGGTGCAAAGAAATATGATGGAATCACTATTTACATCTGTTGCAGTGCAAAGTGCGGCGCAACACCTCATTTTCATCTGTCTCGTGCTTAAAGATTTGATGCCAGTACATTTAAAAATTATGAATTTCAAGATGGTGGACTTTGAATAAGCTAGGGGAAGGGAAACAGACCCAGGCATACACCCCATACCACAACCAGTGAAAGGGAATCTCACTCCAACATGTCGTTCCCAACAAACCTTTTGCTTACCACTAGGTTAAAACATCGTCCCTATTTTCAGATCAATTTATTTTTCCTGTTTATCTCTTTCTGTTTATTGGTTGTGGATGCTACTTACATTGTTCGGATGAGACGTCTGTATTTATCTAATGCCTATACATATATTTACAGAACAAACTATGTCTTGTACACAATACAGGTTTTAGCTTGGACCAAGACAGAGAACTGTACTCTCGCTCTACTTCCAATGTCACTATCAGTAGAATAGCAGTTTGTGATGTTGAACAAATACATATTTACACCAAACCACACCTGACCCAATAATGTGATCTGTGTACTTTTCACTGTTGACCTTTTTCGTGTCTTAAAAAGTCTATGTGTCTGTGCGCGTCACCCTCCTAGCCATGCATTGGACCATGTGAAGTTGCAGCAGTAGGAATAGAATAATTGTTGTTGTTTTTTTGAGGATACATGATACCTAAATTAGTGCCAGGCCTCTTATTTCTTTATCAAAGAGGCAATCCAGAAAACAAATAAATATGATAAATAAATAATAAATAAAACATAGCATACTGCATACTGAAATTAACATTCCAGTTTTGAGAGATATAGGAGTATTTTACAATGGAGAGAAGTGCCACCAGCGCCCTCCTGGTGGAGAGATGAAGAGCCACCAGCACCACCTGGTGGTAAGATTCATGAACCTACACAAGCAGCAGCAGGAAGAAAGAGGTGGTAGTTATGGCAACATGTTCTGCTTCCTGCCTCCTCTACTCCAGATAGATGTCTTCGGTGGGGCAGGCGTACTCCAGGTGCTCCTGATAATACTCCTGGAAAGCCCGTCTAGAGACAGAAAAAAACCCCCGATATATTAGCAAACAAACGTCCAGAATCACATTTCCCAAAATTAAAAAAAACTCTCGACCAGACCAACGTCGTGGTTGTAGTCCAAGATGGGAGTCAGCTTAGTTAACATTCACCTATATCTTTCTGGTATTGTGATTAAGCCTTTGTGTCTGCGAGCCCTGTCTCACTCCAGACCATTCCAGCCCATCACTGCTCTGCCCTCTACTCTGTTATGTCACAGTGAACCATGGCCATCTTTAATAATGTATAACCAATATGCCCGATTCACACAAGATTAACAGGACAGGAACTGTGGTCATTATAAACCCCCAGCACACACACACACTCTGTCTCTGCTGGCTTCTCTCTCAGAGGGAATGACTCACTACTTTTTAATGGCATTTTTTCTCAGCACCATGCCAGCTAAACTAAAGGTCTTGGTAAGTAGGCTATGGTTTCCACCATTATAATTCTGACTGCGGTTTTACCGTTTTTTAGATGAACAGTAATGAAAGAGATTGGGAGATAGAGCTGTGCTAAAGCAAGATGCCGCTACCAGTCCCTTACTGCATCTTAACTTTGTTGACCCAGATAAGAGCATCTGTTAAAGGCAGACTCTGAGGTACCGTGTTTGACTCACCCAACACTCTCTGCCACGCGCCGCATTGAATCCTGGGAGACAAAGACATGGCAGGCAAACCTGTTCAACATCGGGTGCTTAGTGATGAAGCCAAAGTAGCTGAGGAGAAATAGACGGAGAAATAAGGTCTTAATAAACAAGTGATAATAAAATTATAGCAGTTTGCCTTTCTTTTGTACGTTTAATTGTGGACGGCAATGTACCCTCAACATGCATTCTCATACCAGTTGTTTTTGGGATGACATCCACAGAACGAGATGTTCTTCATCTGGAAGAAGTGACTACATCTGTCAAACTGGAGGGAGAGACAAGGGAATGAGAGACTAATATATTATGTGGTGGTTTCAGACTCCTTTTCAATGCACCTCTCTAACCCATGGGTTTAGAGGAGAAAGCAGAAAGCACGGTCACTTAAGTGTCTTACCTGTGTGTTTCTTTTTGTCTTATCTGACACTTATTTTTGTAGCTTTGTCAACAGAGTTGTTTTGCAGAGTTATTTCAGGGAGGAAAAAGACAGAAAGGCTCCCGTCACTCCCTTACTTGAGTACCAAGGGTTTTAACCTCATGTTGCAATTCTGCTGCTGTCAACAGTGTGTTTTTTCTATCCCTGTTCACTGGTCTTCCTGTAATTTGAACAGATACTTCCTCCCTGGTGGCTGCTGCTGTTCTAATGTCGACTGCCTACACAACCCTGGTGGAATTCTGGTCTCCAGCAGCATTTGGAACTATTCATCAGTTGTCAACAAGGCATGTTAATATCAGCCTTTACTGCAGCCTACAGTATACCCTTCAGTTTCTTGTTGTCATCTTCATCATCTACCCGAGGCCCTTAGGGACGTCCTCGATGAGCTCGACACCTTGAGGCTCTCAACCAACATTACAGGGTGACTTGAACCTTCCAAAGTCTTTTAATTATTTTGATTTTTGATTTTATTATTCTGTCACTTCCTGGCTCAGGGTCCCAACACACCCCCCCCTCCCTCATTTACAGCAGGGACACCAGTTCATTGTTGTTATTGTCCTCATCTGGGTTCCATATCCATGTCCCTTTTTAACTTCCTACTGTCCTCATGTGTCTTGTTGGTCTTTGTTTGGATTTCGTTCCTCTGTGCTCTGTTTTGTTTTCTTCTTCTGGGTTTTAAGTTCTGTTACATTTTAGTTCTGTTATTAAAGCCCTTTGTTCTTCCTGCGCCGATGTCCCGCCCCCATCAACAATGTCACATCTTTCCACTCCCCTAACTCTCCCTTCTCCAGGTCTCTGTCCATTCCGTAGTCTCTGTTTCTGTTTCTCCCTCATTCCAAACCTGCCCACTCTGCCCATACCCAGATGGCAATGTACCATCCTTTCATCGTTCCTGTGTCAGCTGTCGTCTGCAGAATCCTTCTCCCTTTTGTCTCCTAATTCGGTCTCTTCAGTCTTGTTATCCCCACTCTTCACATCCCATGCCGCTTTACCGAATGCTTCAGCCACTTTCTACTATCCTTACAAATGAGAAGCTTCTTCTTGTTTGCCTCCTTCTCCTCCTTCCTTGGTCTTCCACCCACTACTTCCCTGTCTGTTGAAAATAATGCTGATGACATCCACTCATTAACTCATCCCTTTGAGACTCCTGGTTCCTCACACACCCAACTCGTCTATATAGTAACGTCTCCCAGACCAACTCTGGCCCGTAGGCAACACCCAAACATCAAAGTGCTGAGTTGCCCCCTGCATGTGCCGGTATTTTGTGTACTACGTTACCCAGTTGTGTACTACATCACCCATTTTGTTTACTATGTTACCAACAGCAAATAAGAAAAAAACATTGACTCTTGAACATCTCTCATCCCTCATCTCTCACCTCATCCATAGTGTCGTATTCGTCTTCCAGACTCATCACCAGTTTAACCCCTTGTAGACTGATCTCAAGCTCACACAGAGAGGGGGGCCGCACATGGACTGTCCTCTTCCTTGCTATCGCAATCTGACACAGAGAGAGAAATATGAGAGAATTCAATATTATAACTTAGTATGAAACTGTCTAATTCATACTAAAGTTATTCATTAATGAACACAAATAAGACTGCCAGGGATCTGATCTGGTTACAAGATCTTTGAACTGTTTAGATGAGGGATGTCATTAGCACTAATTTTGTAGAACGTTAAACCGTGTAATGCCCTGATACATATCTAACACAATTAAGATCTGGTTCTAGCTCAGGCAAAATACTCTGGGTGTTGGATTGGAATGTCACAGACAGAACCTGACTTGGGAATCAGGAAGCCCTCTAACTAAGAGTATATGGATTTTAGGCCTTTAGCTTTCTCCAACCCAGAGTCATTTGGTTCCTGTTTACCTTCTGCATGGCAGCACAAAGGATGCCGTTGCCCTGGTGATAGGGCACCTCCACAGATCCCAGAAACTGAACACTGAAACTGTCCATCCAGGCGGGATTCCTCTTTACTCCTATTGGAAGTACACACATAGGAAGGGACATTCCTACAATCGGTTTGATCTCATTGCTGTTCAGGTTACGTGTCTCCAGTGATGAAACACTGCGACCACACACACACGTTTCGTATGTGAAGGGAACTTTGATCCTACTAGATATAATATAAGTGAATTTAAGGCGTCCCTTACCCATAAACTCCTTGGGCTGCCCTATGACCTCATGGGCGTAGAATGCAGGGAATATTCCTCTCTCTCCCGTCCGCATGTTGTAGCCTCTGTACCAGTAGTCATCCTCCTCCTCTTCAACATACAGAGGGTCGTCTACATCCAGCTCCAACTCATCCACATGTCTGGGAATAAACCTGTAGGGTGCAGGACACCAGAGAGCCGAAATACATACATTGGGTTTCAGTGAGGGAGAAGCATCATCTGTTTGGGTATCAGGTGACTCCCAGAGGAGAGGCTGTTAGCTGCAGAAACAACAGAAACACACTTAGGAAAGGAAGGATGAAGACAGGCGAGAGGAGATTAAGGGGGAGGGGAATGTTGGGGTTAGGGAAACTGGAAGGATTTGGTTACTGAGGACATGGGAGACGAGACACAAAGGGCCGACAGAGTGAGCCCCAGGTGGTAGCAAGCTGGTGTGAGTATAGCTTTGCCCCTGAGGTGTCACTAGGGAGCAGTAACCATGACACCAGGCCCATTACTCTCGTTCCGTCTATCTCTTCTTTCCTTCCTCTCTCCAAACCACTGGTAATTCAGCAATTACTACACATTCTTTATCCCATGTCATCATTATTAAAAGATTACTGGCGAAAAGTTTCTCCTTTTACCTCTGGATTGATAACTGGAGTATAGAACTTTTTCTGACCAAAACATTGTGCAAATATTCACAAAAAAGGACTATGCATTTGAAGTTGATAAAATATATATATATATATATATATATAAATATATATATATATTATATATATATATGTTTTTCGCCAGGGCAAATACATTTGAGATATTTTTGTCCATGAACGTTTCATGTGTACTTGAATATGGTCATATGTTATTACAGTATGTTCACAGATGGTTGAGGCTTGTGTTGGGACAGCATGTGATGGGGACATATGTCTGGTTTGGACAAGGTGTAATTATGTATTGACTTACCTGTACACAGCCCTATGTGTCTGGTCTCTCTCCTCTCCGTTGATGGTACAGGAGAACAGACCAAACGACTCTGTGCCTGAACAGGTGAACACACACAGACAGTTAGAACACGGATGCATTAATCTAACTGCATCTGTCAAAACAACTTCATGAGGAAATTCTCATTCTTACCATTTGTAAAAGCCTCTTAATTATGCAGGTGGCCATTTGTTAGTGAAATAAAGTGAAAGAAGAAGGTGATACTTCAGTGATATTTCATCATGCTTCAGCTTGGGAGAGCTTAAATGAATACTCGGGCCTAAGTTACTTACTGGAGGATCGGGAGGTGCTGTTGACAAAGACGTTGAGGAACTTCTTGGAGAAGTGCATGTCTGCCTCAGGCGAAGAGTCTTCTGATGAGCTGAGAAGTTCTGGCCGCACCCCTTCGTTCTCCCGAACGTACCCCACCTCCTCCGTCCCCAGGGGATCATCATCACACAGTGTAGATAACTCACTGTCGTCACTCAGCACAGACGTACACCTGGAGAGGCCCACGGTTCACAAAGGTTCGTTACATCATGGCATCGTAGAGGAAGACTACATAACTGCTCCCTTAGTACACTATAGAGTTTACTCAAAACAGGTCACTACTTATGACTTTCAAATTGTCAGTTGAATGATGTCCGTCCATAATGAAGTGTTCTTTCTGCATTGCCATACCTCCTGAGGCTGACCAGCTCCAGTGTCGTGTTCTCGTCCACCACCAGAGTGTACTTCATGGAGTCGTACGCCAGTCCGTCATGGTCTGGCTGCGACCGCAGGGCTTGTAGAGGGACTTCCCTCTCCGACAGGGGGAGGTCCTGCTCTGGTAGAGGGAGGTCCCGGACGCTCTCGTCTATGGGTGGGGAGCTGTCCAGGTAATGGTTGCTGCCGCCATAGGATGACTGCTTCCTCAGGCAGCTCAGGAATGGGGAGGAGTCTCCCTCCTCTTCCTCCTCTTCCTCCTCTTCCTCATCGTTGTCGGTGGAGTAGGTGAGGCTGAAGCATCTGTTGGTCTGGGACGTGGGGATGTCCAGGGTCAGGCTGTGTTTGACCGTAGTGATGCGTTCCAGGGAGGCTGTTGAGCGTCTGCTAGGCTTGGCCTCCGTCTCGCGGCCTTCGTCCTTGTCACTTAGGCTAGGGGAGTCCAGTTCCTTCCTGCCCTCCAGCATCATCAGGTCGTTATCAGGCTCCACTGTATCTTCACCCTCCTCTTCTTCATCCTTCCTCTTGGTGTTTTTGCCTGACTTAGGGTTGGTAAAGTCTTTCTCAGAGTTCTGAGTTTGGTTGCTTTCCGTGGATTGCCTGTTGCCATAGCGCTCAACAATCACAGGTCTGATGGTGTCAGCATTGGGATTGCTCATGTAAAGACACGGTCCATAGGGAGGGTTGACTTTCCCTTCACTCTGATCCCTCTGGTCTCTCGTCCTCCCCTCCTTCCTGAAGCCCTTCCCGTCCTTGCTCTCCTCCACCGATCCTTTCAATTCAAATTTCTGCTCTCGATTGTTTGTGGCTTCTGGGAACGTGTCTGGCTCGATGTCTGAGGAAGGCGAGATGGTGTCTGAGACAGACACTGATCTCTTAAAACATTCCTCGGGACAGCTGATTGGATAAGAGCCCTCTGAGATCATCTTGTTCACCAGGTTGCTTAGCAACCAGGGAGAATCTGAATTCTCGCTCAGCTCGTCCTCGCTCTCTGACTCTGACTCACTGTTGCCGTCATAGTCATCGGCGTGACCGGGCATAAGTCTAGGTCCTACTGGCAGATAGAAAGAGCGTTTGAAGCTTTCCAGGCCGTGGTCTGGTTCTATCTGAAGGAGCATCTGTCTGGACATGCTGTCTTCGCAGTGCTGGGCCGGGGGCAGGGTCTCATCAGGGTCGGCTTGGTGCCCATACAGCAAGGCATCATCATCCACGTTCTGTAAGCCCATGAGAGCCTGGCCGTCGTCATAGGGCTCCGGGGGCAGGACGGGGGAGTCGGCAGGGGAGGGGGTTGCCATGGTGGGGGAGGGGAGTGGTGAAGGAGAGGGTAGGGGTGAGCACTCTTTGATGGGGTCTGCCTGGCTAAGGAGGAGCGCCGCCTTCATTCCCACAATGCCGCTGTCCTGTTCCAGCTCGGTGTCTGGGTCTAGGTCCTGGTCAGAGGTGGGCGAGCTGGCCTCCTCGATGGAGTTGGTGAGGTGAGAGGAGCGTCCACTACTACTGTCATCACTGGTCAGGTCCAGCTCTGTCTCAGAAATGGAGGAGATCATGTTGGAGACTAGAGGCCCTCCACAGGCGAATGCTGCCTCCAGCTCCTCCTCGATGTCCGAGTCCGACCCGGGGGAACTTAAGTCCTGATCTTGGTCTGAGGTGGCGTAGCATCTCTTGGCATTCATGTCAGCGATGCCCGGGTCTGAGGATGGAGAGGTGGAGTTGTTGGCCACCTCATTGGCTGCAACCGGACGCTCACTCTGGTCACTGCTTCGGGATTGGTCGAGAACATCGGAGTGGCTGGATGACATATAGCTGGAGAAGGAAGCCAGCTCAGAAGGCTCGATGGAGGGGAACTCAACGTAGACTGAACTCTGGTTCTCCTTACACACCATGTCATAGGTCTCCTTGCACATAAACTCTACGTCGAAATCTTTGTCTAGTTCCTCATCTGACAGAGGGGTGTCAGCTCCGTCGTTCCCCCCAATAGGAGCAGTAGAGGACAGGCATCGGCTGGTCCCGTCCGGGTCATTCTCTAGCTCTTGGTCCAGGCCGGACTCAGTGGTGACAGTGTAAGTGTCCGTGGCGCGTCGCTGGGTGGATGTGCAGGACCGCAAATGTTTGTGGTTGGGGTTGGAGCTGTTAATGTCATGGTCAACTTCGGTATCAGAGCACTGGGAGTGGTCCTCCATGGAGGGCACCCTGGAAGTGAGAGTTGAAGGGTCACCTGAGACTTCGTCAGAGCCTGGGTGTTGACCGAAAGAGCCTGTTGGAGGGAGGCAGGCAGGGAGAGGGGAGAGGAGATGCGAGAGTGGAAAAATATGCATAGATATTTTAGAGTGAGATAGGAGAAAGCAAAGAGGAATAGAGAGATACTATTGTTTATGTGAACATTTGAGCAAATGCAGCTTTTAA
The DNA here is from genome assembly GCF_011004845.1 of Esox lucius. Lineage (NCBI taxonomy): Eukaryota > Metazoa > Chordata > Actinopteri > Esociformes > Esocidae > Esox > Esox lucius. The sequence goes on from NC_047587.1 coordinate 20,076,171, forward strand.
CCAGAATTCACGTAGCGGGTATGGCAGTAAAAATACAGTCATGTTGGCTCCGAACACTCCAAATCAGTATTCTCAACAACTGGACTGGGAATCCTATGCAGCAAAATAGACACCGTTCTTTACAGAATATTGAACTGAGTTTCCAAAGTCTGTATTTAGACTGGAGGACAGGATAACTATGCTTTCACTTGTTTATGGGACAAGACCTCTGGCGGACGTCATGCCATTTGTTACCGTATTCGGGCCTCTCTCGTCTGTTGCCCTCCATGTCGCAGAGGAGGGGTCTGCAGGGGGACTGGGGGTGTCCAACCTCCCCTGTCTGTTTGGGGGGTGTACCTTTGCTCTGGGACCCAGGGGCCTGGATTATTGGTTGGGAGGGGCACTGGCCAGTCACGTGGCTCCCATCCTCCAGACAAGAGTGGGTTGGAGACAGACGGCCTGCAAGCAGAGGACCACAGCTTACTGTCAAATGTAAAGGTACAGCATCTAAAGCCAATACCCTGTACTGTAGGTTAATAATAATACAAACCTTTGTTTCTTAGAAAGCTAGTGCATTTAAGAGGAAATAAGCAGCTGGGTGTTAGCAGTGGTTTAACGTTATTGCAGTATTCACCTTGTGAGGTGGGATTGCGTAGAGAGTCCTGCCAGCTGCCCTTCTTTGGCGAAAGACTGCTGTTGTTGTTCAGCGAGTCCTGAGAGAGTGGGGGGGGGGAGTTGTCAGCAGCATCCTTTACCAAAGAGCAAAAGAGATTAGAAAGTAGTCTAGCGTTAAATGTGAAAATGGTTGTTTATGTACGTGTGTGTGTGTGTGTGTGTGCGCTGTGGTACATCCTTGGATGGTGATTGAGCCTTCTTTCACCCATGATGGAATACCTCATCCAACATCACAGACATCGCTCCTCGGTATCAGACAAATGCAGCTACAGCAGCGCTGGACTGGCCTCAAGCTCCAGGGGAAACTCACTGCTATGGACCGGACTGAGCACTGTCTCTGGTTCCATGTATCAGAATGCTGCTATTTTCAAGGACATTCTCGCCTTTACCGTTATGGGCGAGAATACAGGTTCTTCAAAGTCTGCCTAAATTACCCTAGCCCACACCACACAGGCTAGCCCACACCATGCCCAGCACTCGCAAGCCCACACCACACCCAGCAACAGATAGCCCATACTTTTTCCAACACTAGCTAACCCACACTACATCCAGCAACAGATAGCCTACACCATGCCCCACACTCGCTAGCCCTCACCACACCCAGCAACAGATAGCCTACACCATGCCCCACACTCGCTAGCTAGGAAACCTGAGGCTGACATTTATCACAACAAAAATGTCAATGTACAACCATCGAATGGGGTTCAATTATAGAATTATAAGAATTATAACCGGCTGACATTGAACCTGCGTTAGCTCGACCACAGTCTCCCTGGGTGAGCCAGTTGTGTGCATAGACAGACAGTCCAACAGGAACTGAAAAGGCACCTCAGATATCCCGCTACCTGGGTCTGCGTGTGTGTGTACCTGTGAGACAGTGGTGGTGAGATTCAGGGTGGTCGGCCGGCTCTTCCCCGTGCCCAGAGTGGGGGAAGGAGGAGGGGAAGCGGAGGGAGAAGGAAGGGCATCAGGGTCAACCTCCTCTTCGTCCTCATCGTCCTCGTCCTCCTCATCCTCGTCATCGATCATCTCAAACTCCTGGAAGTCATCCTGGAAGGAGCAGACAGGGTGGTGCATGTCGCTCTTCTCCAGAATTAGACAGTCCTGAGGGAGAAAGAGAGGATGAGAGTGACGTATGGGACTGCAGACATTGTTTTTACACTGTGAGCTTGTGAAATGCTAGTATGAACAAAAGTAACCACCCTGGAGCCAGCTTCCATATACAGTAGTGTTTTGAAAGTTGTGGGTCAGTTTGGCTCAGAGCACGTAACAAGAAAAATGTACAGAATCCTTTGATCATGCACTGCAGTGTCTTATCTGCGTGCAAACACACTTCAACACACTGCAGTAGGCTGAGAGAGAGATAGTGAGAGAAAGAAAGAAAAGAAATGGAAGTGGATTGATAATGCATCACAGTAGGTCTAGAGGAAAATGGAGGACCAAAATATTTTAAGCTTGGAGGTCAGGCTGAGGTTAAAAGTTACAATGGAGTAAAGGTCAGAAAAATAAATTGGGTTAGCGTTTACGTGTTAGGGTTAAGTTTAGGGGATAGGGTCAGGCAAAATATATATTTTACTACCCGATATGGTAGTAAAACAAACCATAACCTATGTTTGTGTTTCTATGTGTGCGTTGCTGTTTGCACGCTTTTCTCCAGACTAATATAACTACTGTCATAAAGTTTGTTAATAATCTCTGTACCATTCAGTATCACTGTCTCCAAGTGACAAACATAAATTATATACTATATTAGTTGCTACAGTAAGAATGACGACACCACTCACTATTAGTGGGAAACAGGTAGAACACGGGTCTTGAACTATTCTAGCTATCCACTTTGCATTTAAACAGCACAGCACTTTCTTCAGCTTTCTATTTCTCCTACTCTCCCTCTATTTCTTTATATCTCTCTCGGAACTGGGGTTTTAATGAAAGCATCAAAGCCCACTTTCATATCCGCTTCACAGGACTGCTGATGCCTGTTAAACGTTAGTACCAGAGGAACTAAATCCCACAGTCAATATAAAACCCGTGGGAAATCAGGGGCATGATAGATACAGTACAGACACTGTCCAGTTTCTCGGGAGGTCCAAGCCTGCTGTACATTCGCCATATTTTAAGGAGGTTAATCAATTGCTATTTATTAGTATACCAGGGTTACCATGACTACTTTTATAATAAGTGCCATGGGATCCAGTGAGCACAGAGTCAGGAAACCTGTTTCACAGCACCATATGTATGGCAAGGTCCTCTTAAACATTCCACTCAGCAGCATCTGGTCTTCCATCCAGGGACCAACTTGGACCAGGAGCTAATTGGTAGCCATACTGCTTACTCAACAGACCAGTGGCCTTAAATGTACCCTGGTTCGACAGGGTGAGGTTTTCTGATAAATATAGAAAGCCACTACTTAACAGAAACAGTAGGTAGAATAGCTACTGTAGCTGGAATTGACAGAAAGACTACGTGGCTAGCAGGGTGTTTTGGGAGTGTGTTCACTGTTTCAGGAGGAGCAGCATCATTTTCTGTTATTGGTACTGTTAACCACAGTTCCAGAAAATGCTTTTAACGATTGAGAGGAACCACAATATAAATTACCTCCTGGTTGATCAATGACATGGAGCGATTGATTAAGAACACTAATGGCTTCTCTCCACTCCCTAACTCTATTTCTAATGCCAGCAGTGACCTAATTCCCTCTGGGTGTTACCTTTATGTTTACAAGCCCACAGACCACATTTGTCCGAAAACCCTTTGTTCTGTCATACTATGCATAATACATTGTGTTCAGGGGCATATATCACTTCCAGAAACATAGACACTGAGGGACAGAAAGATAGAAGATAGAGGGTCATACCCATATCTGATCTGTCAGTGGTTCATGCCATGGCCTGAGTCATGGAACTGATACGCTGTTGTCTCCTCTCTGATTTCAGTGGACTGCCTCTTTCATCCCTCTCTCTCTTTATCTCTCTTTCTCACTTTTTCTTTCTTTCTACTAATTTATCTTTGTTTATAACGCTGAAGGACAGTAGAGCATCTGAATGAGGAGTAACCATTGTTTGCTTCCCACTGAAGCATTAAGGGAGATGTTGGGCAGTGTTTAATACTAAAAAAAATAAAAATACAAACATTCATGATATTTTCAGGATACATTTTTTTCAATAATTTTACTTCAGTTGAAGGTTAAATTTTTGTGAAAATCTTGAAAGAAAGACCAAGAGGATAAACAGCAAATTAACACAGCCTGTTTTGCTCGTATTTACCAAGGGTGACAATATTAGTGAAGGGCACTGTATATGTATATACACTGACGAACCAAAACATTATGACCACCCAATTGAGCCCCTACGGGAGATTCTGGTCCAACGTGTTAGACAGCGCTCTCCACCACTGTCATCCAAACACCATATGAAGGGATATCTTTTGGAAGAATGGTGTTCCATCCCACCAGTGGAGTCCCATCCAGAGGCCCGTAGGATCTATGCCAAGGCACACTGAAGCTGTTCCAGTGGCTCGTAGTGACCCAAGATCTGAGACATTTTAAGCAGTTTATTTACTCAGAAACTTTGTCGTTTTTTTGTAGATGAAGATTCTCAAAATGTTTAGAATTTAGAAAATCTATTTTATAGCACATAAAACATTATATTGGAACCTACAAAATTAGTGCATTGTGGTGAACGTTCTTTTTTTTTTAGAATGTACACTGTATTCATACATTTTCTTATTTTTATTTTGTAATTACAATTTGTCTCATTTGTATCTGTTTGCATACATCAATACATTAATATAAAAGGTTGCAACCACCAAATACCTGTTCTGTCTAGGCCTACCAACACTCAACTGCACTGTATTGACTGCAATTTATTACTGTTGTTTTAATATTCTTGTGGATATCCAGAGAAGGATAACTACAGATTAAAAATGAACAGATTTGACTCTAGATTACATCTACCTGTTCATACTTAATACTTGTAAATAGGATCAGGCCAAGATAAATCGTAGAAAAGAGTATCACTGGCAAAGCTAACGAAGCAACACAGCTAGTTTAAAACTACCATGCTAATATTCATGAACACAACCTGGAGGTTGAAAAGAGTCTGCAAGTCATATCAAAGCTAACTGACTTTGTCTAATTCTGTTCAGCTGTTGAACATTTAAAACATTCCTAAACATAAAAGGAAGGGCTAAAACCAGTACAGAATGACCACATCACATCTCATTACATAGATTTTGCCTTATTACACACATAAACATATGTTAGTATACAAACAGAAACCATTTCACTGATTGTGTGAGAGAGGCTTAACAGCTGGTGCTGGCTTGAGGCTGTGAACTCACAATCACCTAACCAAATAATGTACAAAAAAAACGCACATACCCGCATTCACATGCACACATACACACACAAATCATTCTCTAGCACTATTTAATCCAGACTGCCTGTCCGATGTCAGCTGGATTAGTTCCTGTGTGGCTGGGCAACGTGCTTTGAGATGGGGGTAGCTTAGATTATGTAACGTAATACAGAGTGACACTGTCTCTGACATAGATCACATTGTCTCTGACATACACCACACTGTCTCTGACATACAGCATACTGTATCTGACATACACCACACTGTCTCTGACATACACCACACTGTCTCTGACATACACCACACTGTATCTGACATACGCCACACTCTCTGACATACATCACACAGTCTGACATACACCATACTGTCTGACTCCTCACACTGTCTCTTACATACACCACACAATCTGGCATACACCACACGGTCTCTGATATACAACCCACTGTCTGACATACCCCTCACTGTCTCTGACATACATCAAACTCTTTGACATACACCACATATTCTGTGACATACACCATACCATCTTTGACATACCCCACACTGGTTCTAAAATATACCACACTGTCTCTAACATACATCACACTGTCTGACATAAACCACACATTTTGTGACATACATCATACTCTCTGACATACACCACACTGTTTCTGACTTACACCACACTGCCTCTGACATACACCACACTGTCTCTGACATACATAACATTGTCTGACATAAACAACACATTTTGTGACATACATCATAATCTTTAACATACACCACACTGTCTCTGACATACACCACACTGTCTTTGACATACACCACACTGTCTCTGACATACACCACACTGTTTCTGACATACACCACACTGCCTCTGACATACACTGCACAGTCTTTGACATACACCACACTGTCTCTGACATACATCACACTGTCTCTGACATACATTAAACTGTCTGATATACACCACACTGTCTGATATACACCACACTGTCCCTGACATCCATCACACTGTCTCTGACATACACCACACTGTCTCTGACATACACCACACTGTTTTGACATACACCAGTCTTTGACATACACCACACTGTCTCTGACATACACCACACTGTCTTTGACATACACCACACTGTCTCTGACATACACCACACTGTTTCTGACATACATCACACTGTCTGATATACACCACACTGTCTGATATACACCACACTGTCCCTGACATCCATCACACTGTCTCTGACATACACCACACTGTCTCTGACATACACCACACTGTTTTGACATACACCAGTCTTTGACATACACCACACTGTCTCTGACATACACCACACTGCTTCTGACATACACCACACTGTCTTTGACATACACCACACTGCCTCTGTCATACACCACAGTGTCTCTGACATTACAACCATTCTTCTGTGGACTGAGCAGTCAGAGCCGATACCACTGAGGGATCTGCTTTTAAAAATGTATTATGTTGCAGACGTTAGATGCTACTATAAAAGCTTTTCCTTCATCTTGGTAGAAGGTTGTATATTTGTGTCTTTTCAATGCACCCTGTGACAAATGTTTTTGTAGGAAGGGAGTTAAAATATATGACTGTAAAAATTCAACTTTGGGGCTTTTTTTGTTGCTGGATCAATGAGGGAGAAGCTTAACAGCAGGAGAACCAAACTCTCTTTCTGTTTCATCACTGTATCTCTAGACACCAAGTGGGGATGGGAGAGGGGAGGATGAGGAAGAGAGTAAGACTGGAGACGGTTGGAGATTTTGGGTGTATCTCTGCATAGAAGGGAGGGAAGTAATGAGCAGATGAGGGAGAGTGGAAAGAGCAAGGAGAGAGGGAAAATAGTGGAAAAAAGAGGGAGGGAGAGGCCAGAGAAATTGGAGAAAGAGGGAGTAAGAGAGGGTAGAGAGGTTAGAAAGTAGTGAAATAGGGAGGAACAGAGGTAAGAAAGAGAGGAGAGAGGGAAGAAAGATGGAGGAAAGAGGGGAGAAAGAGGGAGGAAGAGAAAGTGGAAGAGAATAATGAGAGATGAGGTAGGTTGTCTCTGCATAGCAGCAAACTGCACTGGGTCATTCAACCTCTGCTGCAGCCATGGCCCAGAGCCACAAATAAAACATTTACCCTATCCCTCAGGAGAGTAGGGAGACAGACCGACAGACCGAGAGACAGAGAAGCAGGCAGAGACAGGCAGAGAGAGAGAGACAGACAGACAGACAGACAGACAGACAGGAAGACAGACAGGCAGGCAGAGAGAAAGGCAGAGAGAGAAAGGCAGGCAGACAGACAGACAGAGAGAGAGAGAGATAGATATAGATTAGATATATTTCATAGATAGATATAGACAGAAACAGAAAGAGAGATAGATAAATAGAGATTAGATAGATTCCATAGATAAATATAGACAAAGAAAGAGTGCAACAACATGGGACAGTGCAAAATAGAATTATATAAAGAGGAAGAAAGTAGATAGCTCCTTAGACTGGATCCGAGTTTTACAGAACCGTACAGTACCACTGGTATTCTCCTCGCACTATGGAACTGATGGAAATGAAAGAGGGTTGAGCTAAGTGTCTCTACAAGGTCACTAATGTAATGTGATTGGTGGTCAAACAGGAATGTATACACTGATGCTTAAAAGAGCCAACTACACACTAATTGGCAGTTATCACCTTCAATGGCTAAACTAGGGAGTGGATCTTTCTCTCTTATATTTGATCTCTCTCTTATTCTACTAACCACTTGGGGAAGTAGCAGTCACCTACAGGAACTGTCCATCAAAACCAAGGCACACACAACCACAAAGAGACACCCAAATAGACTGACAATTTCCTTTGAACCTAACAAGGTAGGGTGATTTGTTTTTTATATCTTCTTTGAGAACATTTCAAGTTGTAAAACCGTAGTCTGCAGCAGTAGTTTGCAGCTGTTAGCAAGTTTAATGATATTTGCAGTATAGCCACTATATAAATACACATGTATTTTAATTGCAAATGTATTTTAATTGTACATTCACCTTACATTACAATACATTACACCGGTATGGGTGTTTGTGCATGTGTGTGAGTGTGTGTATGTGCGCGTGCATGTATGTGTTTGTGTTTTACCTTCTCGTAGGGATCAGAGTCATAGTTGAGTCCTATTCCACAGTCATCTGTGATTTCAGACAGATCCTCATCATCAAACTCCTCCAGACTGATGTCATGGGAAGGCCTGGAAGAACAGGAGGGAGGAAGTTAATCCTCACATAGAGTAAACACTGTAGGACAGAGGCGGTACCTCCAGATATACTGCGTTCCTACCAGGGTATACTGTATATGGTATTGTCTGCTGTCCACACAAAGGCAGATATTATAGATGCAAATGCAAATTATATAGACACACACACACACATACTGCCTGATTTTGGTTTTTCGTTATTGATTTGTTTCTGTGGATGAATCAAGGGCTAGGAGAAGGGATACTTGAAGTGGTGTGGCAGTTTTCAAACCTGTGCAGACGGTAAATGGTTTCTACAGTATGTAAAGTCCGAATTGGCTGCAGTATATTTTAAACATTTATATAGACATAAAATATCATTTTGGTCATGACAAACACTTTGATTCCTTCTTTAACACATCAGTAATAACAATTGTTGTTTGCATTACCCCCAGAAGTTAAACAGGAAATTACCAACTTTCATTTGATTACTTCTGGGCGATTGAGATTAGGTTTCTATAAACCATCTGTATATTTGTGGTTCGTTAGTTCCAACAGAGGCTTAAGCTCTCAAGTAGAAAGATACTGTGAGGACAGAAGGGAAATGCTGCATTGCAGGTTTTCTAGTGAGGACAGGATAATTCAGATGTACTGTATAAAGAGCCTTGACACTATGAAGCAGGATAAGTAAAACATGTTTTACTGGAAGCGTAACGCTACATCATCTCAAATTCACAAATCAGTGAGGTTTCAACCTATTGCTATTACTGCAGGTGGTCAGGAATAAAATAACCGTTGGGAGTATTAATGGTATTATTAGCGCTCCAAATGCTGTTCCCCAATAACTTTTGTCCTCTCACGCACATCCTGCCAAGCTGTTCTGCTTCTTCACGAGGTGACCCAGTCCGACATCCCTGCCACCTAAGCTGGACAGTACTCATTGGCTGAGGAATGTCTTTTTATGCTTCTTTACAACTGTAAATGTTTGCTTTCAATCCACTCACAGACATTTGTCTTTCAGTTCACATATAAATATTTATATTTATAAAAATTTGACTGTATTTATTATAGTCTTTGGTAGTCTTGCATGAACCGCATGTTGGAGACCTCCCCAGAGTGTCTTGATGATATTAAGGTCAGGAGACCGTGATGGCCACTCCAGAAACCTCTCCTTTTTCTGTTGTAACCACTGGAGGGTCAACTTGGCATCGTGTTTCGAGTCATTGTCATGCTGGAAAGTCCAAGAGCATCCCATACACAGCTTTCTAGCAGAAGAATGCAAATTGTCTGCCAGTATTTTCTGATAACATGCTGCATTCATCTTGCCACACATTTTCACAAGATTCTCTGTGCCCCCAAAACATCAGTGAGCCACCACCATGCTTCACAGTGGGGATGGTATTCTGTTCACTATAGGCCTTGTTGACCCCTCTCCAAACATAGAGCTTGTGGCTATGACCATAAAGCTCTATTTTGATCTCGTCACTCCAAATTACAGTGTGCCAAAAGCTGTGAGGCGTGTCAAGGTGTTGTCAGGCGTATTGTATCTGGGCTTTTTTGTGGCATTGGCGCAGTAAAGGCTTCTTTCTGGCAACTCGACCATGCAGCTCACTTTTGTTCAAGTATCGTCATGTTGTGCTCCTTGAAACAACCACACCATCTTTTGCCAGAGCAGTCTGTAATTCTCCTGAGGTTACCTGTGGGTTTTTCTTTGTATCTCAAACAATTCTTCTGGCAGTTTTGGCTGAAATCTTTCTTGGTTTACCTGACCTTGGCTTTGTATCAAGAGATCCCTGAATTGTCCACTTCTAAAAAAGTGATTGAACAGTACTGATTGGCATTTGCAAGTGTTTGGATCTCTTTTTATATCCTTTTCCCTCCTTATAAAGTTCCATGACCTTGTTACGCAGGTCTTTTGACACTTTTTTTCTGCTCCCCATGGCTCAGTGCATCCACGTGAGAGCTAACAAACTCATTGACTTTTATACACCGACACTACTTGTAATTTAAAAAGCTGCAGGTTTGGGAAATTCACCTTTAATTGCCATTTTCACCTGTGTGTGTCTGTAACAACATTGTATTCAAATGACGTCATTTATGTTCTAGTGGAATTTTACCACATTTGTAGGAATGTGTTGGCAGGCTTCAGCTGCTAGAGGGCCACCCGATTTTGTCTTTCTTCAATGAATGTCATCTACGCAGAGTAACGGAGTGCAAAGGTTTACTGTGAACGGAGCTTCATGCCTGGTGTACGGGATGAAGCTTGTGCTCTCTTGCGCTATCGTGTCATCACGTGGCTGGTATTCTGTGTGTTCCATGTCTGGATGCATGTTTGTGCTTGTACATGTGCGTACAAACATACATGATGCAGTGATGTACCTGCTTGTTTTGGGTGTCGACAAATGTTTTCCCTGCAGTTATGCTAATTCAGGAATGCTGCTTCGCTACATCTACGTCTGGTCGTTGAGTGCTCCTCAACTGTCTGTGTCTTTGGTGGCAGGCGTGCTGGATGTTGCTCGGCTGGCGTCTTCAGGTCGGTTTTACTCCGACTGCGCTTCTCCGATGCGGAGGTCTTTTGCATCTGGCCGTCTGTCACAATGGATGCTTCCTATGTGGGGGCTCCCGCTCACTGGATGGTTCCTTGCCGTGAGTGGCATTGTCTTTGCCTGCTTAGTTCTGGTGTCGTTGTCGCTCTGTCAGTTGTTATCCTGTCGAATGTGTTGGGTACCACTTCTCTCTCAGTGGAGCTGAGGCTGTGCTCGTGCTCTGTTGGGGATTTGCAGGGGTGTTCTGGGATCTCTGATTGTGGGATTTGACCTTGTCTAATCACGACATTGTGTGCCCTCCAAATTCACTGCGCTTTAGAGCGTGCAGTGGACCGGGGATACAGCGCTGCAGTGATGGGAAGTTAAATCTAGAACCGGGATCTATACTCTCAATCATGTTACTACAGCAGTGATATAGTGCAGAGGTTGTTTTGCAACAGGTTGGAGCTTCCAAATGTATATTATTGTGCGATATGCAAGTCCCGTGCAGAGGTTGCATCATACCAAACCATCTACGTGCTTACTCCGTAGAACAGTGTAGATTTATCTTACTATTAACAGGTTGGCTTCATGTCTGTGTGTTTGGCTGCATTCACGTTTTTTCCCTATTACTGGTTGTTGAAGCATTTGTTCTTTTGATTTCATGTCTCGCTGCAATGATGGCGACTACTTGTGACTGGGATCTGCTCTTCTACTTCGGTGCTAGCGATCCAATGAAATGTTCTTGGTTCAGATCTTCCCGCTCAGCTTACGTCAATAATTCCTGGGTCACTCCGGCTCCTGGTCATTCCGTTTCCCGTCCACCTGGCGGTGTGCTTGATCTGGATTCCAGCTAAAGACTCTGGACATGGCCTGTCTGCATGTTGTTGCTGAGGCCAATGGCCGTGTACTCTATACTCTTCCCCCAGCACAGCTAGAGGAGGTCTGGCCACCCCTCGGAGTCCGGCTCCTCTCTAGGTTCTTCCTAGGTTTTGACCTTACTAAAGAGTTTTCCTGGCCACATCATCATAATTGTTGTTGCTTGCTCTTCGGGGTTTGAGGCTGGGCGTATGTCAAGTCGTGCAACTGCTGATTTCAGAGTTTGTGGATCAATGGCTTTGTTTTCACTGATGCTGAGACCACTATGTCGAGAGTACTGTTTGTTATGTCACATACTGTGTGTATCATTCTATGACTACAGTTGGGTATACAGGGTGTACTGATTGTCATGGGTCAACTGTTTCTTGTGGCGACGGTTCTGCAGGTTCGTATGCAAGCATGCGGTGTTGGGGGACCGACTTCTGCCGGGGCAATCAAGTGGGGTATTCCACCATCAAGATGGCTGGTGCATCTTGCTCCGGCAGGCACCCGGTTGCATCAGATGGGAGTGATGTTTCTGAGGGCGATGTTTGGGTGACACACCGCCGAGTAGGTTTAATCTCACCAAACAAGGTCCATCTTGCTCCGGCGAGGCACCTAGCAGTGTGTTATGTGAGAATGAATACTCGGTCTGAGAGCGTTCGCATGGGTGACGCACCACTAAGTAGGGTTATTCCCACCTAACAAGATAGCTGGTCCATCTTGCTCCGGCGAGGCACCCCGTGGTGTGTTATCACCTAGCAGTGTGTTATGTGAGACTAACTACTCAGTAAAGCGCATGTATGTGTGTCGGGCGAAGCTGGTATCTGATGCCGCTCCGATATGAGGTAGTGTCTAGCAGTGGTTTTGCAGTGTTGGGGGGTCGGTACTGCGTACCTTGGTCATTGCCATGGGAAATGCATTAATAACATCAAGGTTATGTTATTGTTGGTATTATCGTATACACGATCATGTGGTGGCAATGAGTTAACCAAGAGGAGCAAGACATGCATGTAAGACTTGCATGTATAAGTTCTCCAATAAATATCTAAACTAATATGTGGTGTTTTCTGTCTGAATTATGTTATCTAACACGACGACAAAGTCAATTTCAGGATAACTACAGTATTTTTGTGCAAACTCTTATTCTTGACCTTGGATAAGTGTTCATATCTCAGTGTGCTGTGTGTTATATCTATAGTACTGATTAACACTAAGTGCTTATTATATTGTTGCTATGGGATTTTAAATGACACAGCCAAACAATGGAAATATCCGCTGCAAAAGACCCAAAGGTTGGGACTTATAGGGTATTGAAGCCAAGAAGCTTCAGCAATTTTCAACTCCTTTCACCTATTCACACTTGGACTGAGGTTCAGGCTTTGACTGGGCCACTGCAGGACCATTTTGTTTTTAAGCGACACCAGTGTGGCTTTGGCTGTATTTGGGGTCATTGGTGCTGTTTGACGCTGGATGTTGAATCTTCTCCCAACTCCCAAGTCTCTTGCAGACTTGGTTTTCTTCTAGGATTTCTCTGTACTTTGCAGCATCCATTTTGCCCTCTATCTTCACAAGCTTTCCTTGACCTCACGCAGAGAAGCATTCAGATAGCATGATGCAGCCACCCCATGATTACATTATTATTACATTAGGAGCAAGATGAGGTTTTCAACCTGCATTGATTCCTGAAGTCAAACATGTAAACATTGCAAACATGCAATTAAGATGTTCTAGGGATAATACATCAGGTCTTTGGGAGTCCAGAACTACAGTATTTGAATCTGTATAAATCAGGTTTTAGAATTGGATGGAATAAATGTCATTACAACTCTCCACTGATTACAGCTACAAATGAACAGGTTCTTAAAAAGAAAACATAGGATTTTGAAGAGTCAACTATAACAAATGTGGTTGACCGTGACCATATCAATCAAACAATCGACAAGCCCACTAAATAGAACAGCCCACACTGTAGCTTCACGCGACAGTTGCTGAGATGTTCTCTATCATGCGTATTGAATAACATATCTAATTAATATTAGCAGTTCTTGTAATGTTTCCAGAGAACCACTATTGTTTCCTTAGAACCACATCTATTGCTGATGAAGGATATTTAATTTTATTCGTAAAATAATATTGATGTAAAGCAAACCTAATCAGAACTGAAGAAGAATTAAAGTTCATGTTTTCCATTACTGAATAATACAGATCATATGGTATTTCTACATGCCGTTAGACATAACACTATATCTAATCTGGTTCCACTTACAAAACTTCAATAAACTAATAGTAGTGTTTGTTAGGTGCTGTTATCGGTGCAGTGGAGTAAAGGCTTTACTGCAGAATGAAAAGATAATGTGGAGTCAGTGGAAAATGGAACAGAAAGTCACCTCCCCAAGTCTGATATACACACAAACACACACATCACACACCAACTGTATATCACACCCACTTGCATACATGTTTGCCATATGTGTGTTTGGTACAGTATATAAGAACAGTCTCCACTCAAGCTAAGCCTCATCCATCGGTTTGGACTTCAGCAGTGACCATGAAGTGTCTCGTCATTGTGCTGGCGTTTGCCGTTTTTGCTGAGGGACTTGTCAGGTTAGTACTAACACCAGTACATATGGTACCACACTTTCACTTCAAAAAGTATAGGTCATCACATTCTTTCTCAGTTTTTCATTCCATCTAGTCCAAAATATTAATTGCTCTCTGTAGAAACACTATCTCTCATAGTTTTGTTAATTGCATCTATTTCAGTCTCTTTACATTTGTAACATTTTACTCCATACACAATCTGACTGCATCTGTGTGCTTGTTTCCCAGGGTCCCTCTGGTGAAGCGCAAGTCAATCCGTGAGAAGATGCGGGAGAAAGGCGAAATCCTGCCCTACCAAGACCCTGCCCTTAAATATTACCCAGAGTTGGACGGCTCCTCCACCATGTACATCAACAACTACGCTGACGTGAGTGCATGCTTTAGAACACCAGCCAATGTACAGTCTGGAATGTTAGGCAATGTTCTGTACGTTAGGTCTACGGCCAAATCAGTCTAGTTTCAAATTCTAGATCAGAAGGAAATGTAGTTTTAGGCTAATGTACATATTCTTCATCCAGGTCTATCTAGGTAACTATTTCAAGATAACAACTAACTCTATGATCTACACTATTTAGCTATTTCACCACTCCACATCTTCTTTAGTGGATGGATTATTAGCACCTCTGTCCTATCTCTGTATCCCTGTTGTGTTTTCCAGACGACATATTTCGGAGCCATCAGCATTGGAACCCCCCCCCCAGTCCTTCCAGGTGCTGTTTGACACTGGCTCTTCAAACCTGTGGGTCGACTCCACCTACTGCAACACCGCGGCATGCAGTGAGTACAGCTGGATGCTTCATGACACATGAATGCAACAACTAGCAACAGTTACAACTACGTAGTATGTGTATTACCTCCTCATCAAGACGCTTAACTAACTGTACATCCCCTACCACCCTCACCACTGATTTTTACCTCCATTATCACATTTGTACACTTCTACGAATAACTATCTTGTGAACAGTACATTCAAAGTAGTTTATGTCCCTCCTGCAGATGCCCATACAAGGTTTGACCCCCAGCAGTCATCCACTTTCCAAAACAATGGCCAGTCCTTCTACCTGCCTTATGGAGCAGGCAGCCTTTATGGAGTCTTTGGATATGACACAGTCAATGTGAGTCTCACCTTCGCAACCGTACAAATATTAACTTCTATTACAGTTATACCTCACTATAAGCAGCACTGAGCCACAACAGAACACTCACAACAGAACATGAAGTGTTTCCGTGACACTGAGTGTTTGTGTTTTTTGTCACCTCCGTAGGTTGGTGGTATCGTCGTCACTGACCAGGAATTTGGTCTGAGCACTAATGAACCAACTGTGCCTTTTGGTTCGGCTCAATTCGATGGTATCCTGGGCCTGTCCTACCCTTCTCTCGCAGTCGGACAAGTGACTCCAGTCATGGACAACATGATGTCTCAGAATCTTCTGCAGTCCGACATATTTGCTTTCTACTTGACCGGGTCAGTACTCTAGCTTACTTATAAACCGTGCAGTTTGAATTCTGATAAGCTGAATTCTGATTGGCTGATGGCAGTGTTATAGGTAAGTAATAATTCACTTGGTTGGTGTGGTATTTATCTTAGTTTTTTACACTTTTAGAACTATGCTTAAAACAAAATGTGTGCAGGGGCGGCCAGCAGGGCAGTGAGCTGTCGTTTGGAGGAGTGGACCAGTCGAAGTATGAGGGCCAGCTCAACTGGATCCCCGTTACCGCCGAGACGTACTGGCAGATTGGCATCCAAGGGTCAGAACCAACTACACCAAACAAACACACTGACAACATTAACCAAACAATGACACCAAAACTACTTAGAGCCTGAAACATATGGGGTGAAAAACCCTATTAAAGCTTTCTAAGGAAACTGTTAATGCTAGTCTCAGTCTGTCTGTTTTTCATAATTATTGTATATCTCCAGGTTCCAGATCAATGGTCAAGAGACAGGATGGTGTAGTCAGGGCTGCCAGGCCATCGTGGACACAGGCACCTCCATGCTGACTGCACCCAGCCAGTTCCTGGGAACCATGATGCAGTCCATCGGAGTCCAGCAGAACCAGTATGGAGAGGTAGCAGAAAACCACTAGAAACCAATTCAGCCCAGGACAGATCAGAGTTAACCAGAACAGACCAGTACAGACCAGAGTTAACCAGTACAGACCAGTACAGACCAGAGTTAACCAGAACAGACCAGTGCACAGTTAATCAGGACAGACCAGGAACAGAACTGAGTTTACCAGAACAGACCAGTAAAGAAAAGAGTTAACTAGAACAGATCTGTACAGAGTCACCTAGAACAGACCTGTACAGAGTTAACCAGGACAGACCAGGAACAGAACTGAGTTAACCAGAACAGACCAGTACAGAACAGAGTTAACCAGAACAGATCTGTACAGAGTTAACCAGAACAGATCTGTACAGAGTTAACCAGAACAGATCTGTACAGAGTTAACCAGAACAGACCAGTACAGAACAGAGATAAACTAATACAACACAATCCTAACTGACACCCTAAACCATTACAAACCTAGAAGGTAGATGCTGGGGAGAACAGTAAAACCTGACATCATGAACCAATGTAATCCAGAAGCAAGGAAAAATCTGAAGTAACCATTACAGGAAGAATGTATCCCACTAATGTCTGTGAATTTGTTGTTGTTGTTGTTTTAGTATGCAGTGAACTGTAACCAGATCAACAGCCTGCCTACTCTCACTTTCGTCATGAATGGAGTCAGCTTCCCCCTGTTACCATCTGCATACATCCGACAGGTGTGTGTTACCATCTTTGATTGATGTTTGGATAGTAAAGGTCCATAAGCTGGTTCATAACACTTGAATGTGTCAGTAAGCTGGTTCATAACCCTTGAGTGTAACAGTAAGCTGGTTCATAACCCTTGAGTGTAACAGTAAGCTGGTTCATAACCCTTGAGTGTGACAGTAAGCTGGTTCATAACCCTTGAGTGTGTCAGTAAGCTGGTTCATAACCCTTGAGTGTGACAGTAAGCTGGTTCATAACCCTTGAGTGTGCCAGTAAGCTGGTTCATAACCCTTGAGTGTGTCAGTAAGCTGGTTCATAACCCTTGAGTGTGTCAGTAAGCCATATGTCAGTATAATGACCTGAACATGCAATGTCCTCCTGTTTTCCCCAGACAAACCAGGGTGGGTACCTGGTGTGCTCCGTTGACATCACCCCCACCTACCTGCCATCCCAAAACGGACAGCCCCTGTGGATTCTGGGAGATGTATTCCTAAGGGAGTACTACTCTGTCTACGACCGCGCAAACAACCAAGTGGGCTTTGCGACTGCAGTCTAAGTCTGACCAACATGACAACATTAGAGCTCTACCACCCCAAACCTTCACATTTGGCCAATCGAAAACATCTATCACTCATGGCAATCAATGTGTTCATTAGAACATCAACTACCCAGGGCAATTCTTCTGATCATTTAGGTGGGAGGCAAAGTTGCAATTCTACATTACTGAAAAATAGAATGAGGTGCAAAAGTCATTTCCAGTTTTAGCTAATTAAGAACTGTTAACTTGGGTAAGAAACTCTGGGTAAGAGTGCCTGCTAAATTACTAAAATGTAAATGTAAATGTGATATTCAACAATTAAAAGCATTTTATCGCAAGATTTTAATTGCATTGTATGTATCTGTTACATTTTGTTAAGCATCTAACACCAAGTTAAAAGATTGATAAAAATAGAATGTAATAATTCTCACATTAAAACCTGCCAAGTTTGTCCCTATAGCAAAAGGTATATAATTGCAGGAAATCAACTTGAAATCAAAAACTGTTTTTCTGCATGGGTCTGCAAATGTGTGTTTTTGCTTCAAATTACTCTTGATTACTGACGTTAAGATCAAGGAGGCCATTTTAGATAGCTCAAGCTGGTCCATAAAGCAATTTGTGTGGTGTGTGCATATGAATGCATGTTTGTGTGCGTGGGTGTGTGTGAGTGCATGTCTGATTAGGATAAAAGCTCATTAGTAAAGGATTCCACAGATTGACACATGGTCATCATAACATAGAATTTGCGCCCAGATCCGTAAGCCTCAAAGTTGGCTATGAAAAAACTTAATCGCAACTATATATTTATATATATTATTTTATATACTACTTTTTCTCTCTTTTTCAAGTACATTATATCGCATTGTATCTAGGGCCTTGTCTCATTGCAACAACTCTCAATGGGTTTGGGAGAGTTGATGATCACATGTTTAACTCATTAAGAACCATGCCAATCCATTGTATTTTTGCCACACTGCTTTCACAGCCAAAAATGCACATGTTAAAGTGTGTTATAGCCCACAAACTTTGGGTTATGAATATAACCATGGTTCCCTGTGGGTGGAGAGAGGCGGTGAAGATTTAGTTCAGACAAAGGCCCAAATGGTCAGCACTGAAGTGGTCACATCACCATACTCCATCATTCCCAGTAGGTAATGATGACGTCTTGCAAATACTGACGCAGCTATGCACAGTGAATCCACATTGAAGGTTCCATAGGGAATTGTTTACTACATTGAGATAAAATGTGGGTGGCTGGCATAGAGGATTCTCATCAGATTTTTGCCATAAGAGGTTCCTGGACCACTCCAATGAAACGATGTCAATTACTGAGCCAGCCTCAGACTGTCCCACTTACAGCCTGGAGTAGAATGATGTGCGACACAAGGACTTACGGCAAGCCATGTCAGGAAGTGACAGCTAGCCTATTTTATAATGTTTCCAATATTTTCAAGAGAATCAGAGGCATTTAATGAAAAAAATTATATACATCAGAACTATCCAAACTAGTGTCATTCGCAATAGCACTCAATGTGACTTTTAGGAATGCACAGATGCAATACAGGCATTAAACATTTCTCTGATTCTGGCAAAAAATGCGGGATTGGGTATTGGCGACAGAGAGTCTATGTAATGAGCTGATGTCAAGAAGGACTTTGATTACGCTCAGATTGGCCTCCGCCCCTGGCAGCTTCCAAGCGATTTTGGCCTAGTGGTGGAGACCTGCATCAGCAAGCCTTGATTTACACTACTGATTCCTTTTGGAGCAACGCACCGCAGTATTATTATCTGCTAAAATGAAATTATGACAGAAGAGTTGTGCACCAGGGCCTCTCACGTCTATTCTGGTTAGAGACAGTTTGAGCTGTTCTGTGAAGGGAGTAGTACACAGTGTTGTAGGAGATCTTCAGTTTCTTGGCAATTTCTCACATGGAATAGCCTTCATTTCTCAGTACAAGAGATAAACTTGGATTAGCAAACACAACATGACATTGGAACACATTGGTTGTTGATAATGGGCCTCTGTGCACCTATGTAGTTATTCCATAAAACAATCTGCCGTTTCCAGCTACAATGGTCATTTCCAACATTAACACTGTATACAATGTCTACACTTAATTTCAGGTCAATTTGATGGTGACAAAAAATGTAGCTTTTCTTTGTGACCCAAAATTTCCAACCAGTGTAAATGAGTGGGCTCTGGTAAAAAAACATTTCATTTTGTGGAGTCTGATGAATGTGCAAAAGCAATGAGACACAATACTATAAACCACAAAAACATTAAGTATTTCTTCTTGACACAACTGAATCACAAAGGATTTCGCAAACAATTACACATTTTAACTTAAAAGTGAAAAAAGACCAAAACAATTTTAGTACAATTGTCATGGTAATTCTTAATTCAGTACGGGGTAAAAGGGAGGGTAAGAAAGGAATAAAGAAATGGGGAAGTGCCAGAGGGAGAGAGATAGAACCAGACACAAAGCTGATAGACTAAAATGTGTGTTTTTATTTAAGCCTCTTATACTGTGTGGCAGTACCCTGCTCTGGTGAATGCCTTCCAGCTCTCTCCTCTTGCTGCCCTCTTTCACATCCACCCAGCTCATGTTCCAGCTCCCTCCTCCTGCTGCTCTGTTTCACATCCACCCAGCCCATGTTCCAGCTCCCTCCTCCTGCTGCCCTCTTTCACATCCACCCAGCCCATTCTAGCTCCCTCCTCCTGCTGCCCTCTTTCACATCCACACAGCCCATGTTCCAGCTCCCTCCTCCTGCTGCTCTGTTTCACATCCACCCAGCCCATGTTCTAGCTCCCTCCTCCTGCTGCCCTCTTTCACATCCACCCAGCCCATGTTCCAGCTCTCTCCTCCTGCAGCCCTGTTTCACATCCACCCAGCCCATGTTCCAGCTCCCTCCTGCTGCTCTGTTTCACATCCACCCAGCCCATGTTCCAGCTCCCTCCTCCTGCAGCCCTGTTTCACATCCATCCTAGCCACAGAAATTCAACACTACTGTTGTTTGCTCCTTGGGGTTTAAGGCCGGGTATCTCTGTAAAGCACTTTGTGACAACTGCTGTTGTAAAAATGGCTTTATAAATAAATTTGATTGATTGATTGATCCATCCAGCCCATGTTCCAGCTTCCTCCTCCTGCTGCCCTGTTTCACATCCACCCAGGCCCATGTTCCAGCTCCCTCCTCCTGCTACCTTGTTTCACATCCACCCAGGCCCATGTTCCAGCTCCCTCCTCCTGCTGCCTTGTTTCACATCCATCCAGGACCTGACACAACCAATCAATGTTTTTTTTAACACTGATTGGTTGTAAAGATAACAGCATTTTATTTTATTTTAATGAAAATAGAATAGAATAGTTAAAATTAAAAAGCTATTTTCACAGTTTTTGCTTTTTATCCATTTTGATATTGAGATGGGTATTAGCGAGAGTTGAATCTAATCAGTTACAATGTAGTGTTCCAAGGTTTCAAGGTATATTTGTCAAATACACTGAACAACACAGCATCGTCCTGTACAATGAAACTCTTATGAATTTCATCCTGTACAACCGACAACTACGTAGTGAAAGTTAAGAAGAAGAGTATATAAGCAAAAATATAGCTAGACAGAAAATGATAATAAAATAAAGCAACAATAAACACAACACTGTACACTAGCAGCAATTAAAAAAAGAGTACTGTAAACTAGCAGCAAGCTGGGTAGTATTTTGATAGAGCAGCAATCTGGGTAGTATTACTGAACATTTATGTATGGCAAGTATGGCAGTAATATGTATAACAGTGTGACCTAGCAGCAATTGGTAGAGTTGTTGTATTTTATAGATACAGTGAGGGCCTTTTTTTATTTATTTTTTTATCCCCTGCTGATTGTGTACGTTTGCCCACTGACAAATAAATGATCATTCTATAATTTTAATGATAAGTTAATTTGAACAGTGAGAGACAGAATAACAACAACAAAATCCAGAAAAACACATAAATTGATTTGCATTTTAATGAGTGAAATAAGTATTCCACTCCTCTGCAAACTTGACTTAGTATTTGGTCGTAAAATCCTCGTTGGCAATCACAGAGGTCAGACGTTTCTTATAGTTGGCCACCAGGTTTGCACACATCTGAGGAGGGATTTTGTCCCACTCCTCTTTGCAGATCTTCTCCAAGTCATTAAGGTTTTGTCACTGACGTTTGGCAATTCGAACCTTCAGCTCCCTCCACAGATTTTCTATGGGATTAAGGTCTGGAGACTGGCTAGGCCACTCCAGGACCTTTATTTGCTTCTTCTTGAGCCACTCCTTTGTTGCCTTGGCCGTGTGTTTTGGGTCATTGTCATGCTGGAATACCCATCCACGACCCATTTTAAATGCCCTGGCTGAGGGAAGGTTTTGATTTTACATGGCCCCGTCCATTGTCCCTTTGATGCGGTGAAGTTGTCCTGTCCCATTAGCAGAAAACCCCAAAAACGAAATGTTTCCACCTCCATGTTTGACGGTGGGGATGGTGTGCTTGGGGTCATAGGCAGCATTCCTCCTCCTCCAAACTGGGAGAGTTGATTTGATGTCAAAGAGCTCAATTTTGGTCTCATCAGACCACAACACTTCCACCCAGTTCTCCATTGAATCATTCAGATGTTCATCTGCAAACTTCAGACGGGCCTGTACATGTGCTATCTTGAGCAGGGGGACCTTGCAGGCGCTGCAGGATTTCAGTCCTTCACGGCGTAGTGTGTTACCAATTGTTTTCTTGGTGACTCTGGTCCCAGCTGCCTTGAGATCATTGACAAGATGCTCCTGTGTAGTTCTGGGCGGATTCCTCACTGTTCTCAAGATCATTGCAACTCCACGAGGTGAGATCTTGCATGGAGCCCCAGACTGTGGGAGATTGACAGTTCTTTTGTGTATCTTCCATTTGCGAACAATCGCACCAACTGTTGTCACTTTCTCACCAAGCTGCTTGGCGATGGTCTTGTAGCCCATTCCAGCTAAGATTAGGAGCATACTTTTAAAGGGAGTTACCTGTATAAAAGGCACCTGTCCACAGAAGCAATCAATCAGATTACAAACTCTCCCCCATGACCAAGAACAAAGAGCTGTCCAAGGATGTCAGGGACAAGATTGTAGACCTGGCTGTGGTCACGTTTTCATGGAAGGATTCCAAGTGATCATTCCCCTTAACATTAAACATTTTACTCAAAATGTGGTTACCATGTTTTCCAAACTGTTTACATCAATGTTTAAGAGATGTTTAATGGGAACGTTGCAAGAATATTCCTGTTCAGTTTTTTTGTCATTGCTAATTCATAAATATTGATATGTACATACATAATAGTAGCTCATAAGAATTGAATGTGATATGACATGTTAAACAGTAAACAGTTATAAAAATGTTTAAGTTACCTTTAATTTATTTATTAAGGAAGAAAACACATTGGAAATGATCTTTTGAAGGCTTCTTTCCTAGCTCATAGGCATTTTCTTGGTAAATCTATATAAATGTGGTAAATGTCCAGTCTTGTTATATGCCATTGTTTTTAATTAATAAGTTGTATGCTTGACATTTCTGCAAGAGTTCTTTGTGATGAGGATTTCAGAGGAAATGTGAGGGGACAAACCTAAATTGCCTCCAATATGGCAACAAATTGTAGATGCTCAGTCTGTCCTATGGATCAGTTCAGTTGCCTATATTACACACGCACTCACACAAACACACATTCACATAAACTTAAGCTCAGCACCTCCATCACTATCAAATGTGAATTTAGTATGGAAAGATAATATTGTCTATGCAATGAATGTTAGTGCACCAAATCATATGGAATCCAACTAACCAAACTGAATTTGGTTTTAAACTAAAAGCATTGTTTCTGAATCTTATCAGAGCCCATTTGTCTAGAGAACTTATGATATATAAGTTTCCTAAAAGGAATGCAAGCTAGTGTCTGAATGTTTGTGGTTTGCTGGGTATACTCTGCAAAGAAAGAAAAGGAAATAACAGAAACATTCTTAAAAGACCTCCCATTAATAGCAAAATAATTTAAACCAAGGTTCCACCACCTTGCTTGAAAATATGATTTCCTGTTTGGAAGAGGGGGGAAAAAATCCTGTGACCATGCTTTATTCATGAAAAAGCACTGCCCTCTCTCTCACTTGCTCTCCAAAGCTCTAACTTTCACACACACACACACGCTGGCAGGTATGCATGCAAGCACATCCACAAACACACAAACCTGCCAGATCCTATTTACTGAGGCCTCCACTGTCGTCTGACCTTGTCACTAAGTTATGGTTGTCATTTGTGCTTGTAGTGTTAATTCCTTTCTTTTTCCTCTCCTCCTGCCTCTCTCATTGGACTGCATGTTCTTGCCTGAACCTCAAGGTCATTCACAATGTTGTTTACATGAGTTGTGTAGCAGGTGAGAGGAAGAAAGGAGGGTCTGGGTTGAGAATTAAGATTGCCTTCGGGTAATGGAATTGCATTCTAGCTCTCAATTCTCACCGAGGATTCTGGACTACACCCATAAAATACAATTAACCAGTGTATGCTTCGAAATTCCTTTCTGTTTCACTCCTTACTTTTTCATTTTCTGAAAGAGATTTCTGGTAACTGAGATTACAGACCGTGTGGTTGTTTAGTAACTAAACCAGTGTCTGCACAATTATAGGGCTAAACAACTGGAACTTGACAACATTTACAATTTTATTTCTTCACCATATGTTTATAGAAAACATAAATATACTCCAACATTGACCACCTGATATCCCTCAAATACATTGCTTTCTTCTACTTTTTAAAACTGTTACGCAAAGTAGTCAATGTAGAGACAGTCAATGTAGTCAATGTAGACAGTCAATGTAGAGATATGTGCCTTCCAAAACACATCCATTGTCGTTCTTGTTCTATAACACCGCTCGCTCAAGCCTATGCCAGAATGCTTATGTGGTGGAAGGAATGCACTCTGGCCCTCAATTACGCTCACAGAAAACCAAGGCAACCAAGTTGCCTCAAGGAGTTGCTGGAATGTGATGAGGCGAGGCCACCATTTTCAAGTACTAACTAATATCCCGGTCAGTGACGGACATTTGCACTGACCTCTGAGTGACCCCTGGGCTAGTCTGCTAGTAAGATTTGAACCCTGGTCAAATTCACTGTTACAGTTGTTGGTTAGCTAGCTATTTAATTTTAACTGTATTAGCATTAACGTGGCATCAGTCAAAACACCTCAAAATAAGACAAGGTATCAGTAACAAGTTACAAAGAGCTGAAACAAGCAATCTATAATCACTTACATGGTAGCTTTTGCTTTCTGCTACAGCAGTCTGACTTTTTAGATTCATAATAACAACACACAGCCATCTGCCCCTAGATGCACAAGCATCATTTGCAATGTAGTGGTTGTAAGCCAACTTATCTATTAGACCTCTCCCTCATGACCCTCCCCCCACCCCCACCTTCTAACTCATTTCTCATTTAAGAATAAAAAATCCGTTCACATTAATGAAACTGAAATGAAATGAGTTACTACAATCATACATTGTATCCATCTAATATTAGCGAGACGAAGTATAGGCCTACTATCATGACCTGTAATATTAATTTACAAAATGTCATTTTTAGTTATATATATATATATTATTTTTTTACTGTATAGTGGATGTATAGTGGACAGAACTATAATTAACTTGCTCAATAACTTGCTTAACAGCCACACACACTTTCTTAGAACCACTGACAACGGCCTTAGCAAAGATAGGACCATATCATTGTGAATCTTAGAGAATTAGTCGAATTGCATCAAGTGATGTCTAACGGTCAGAGAATGCACATATTATATGCTTACATTAACAACAAATCAGAGCACACCATAAAAATCAACCTATTCAATCCCATCAACAATAGGAGAATAAGAATTCTGGCGTATACGGATGTTAAATTAAACCTCTCAACCTAGGCCTAATGCAGCTCCGCACCATTTCAGGCTGTTTGTCTCAACAGGGCGTGAGCCTTACACCCGCTCCCTCTGAGGTAATTGAGAGAATGCGCAAGCCAGGCAGGAAATCTAACGTGACAAAAATCTATGGCGTGTCCTCTGTGATGATTCCTCTTCTCACTACTTCGCACTAAAACAGAGTTACTTGTTTTGTGTGTAGATCAACATTCTTTTAATACAAACCCACACCACGCGAGACAAAAAGAAAACAGAAACCAACTCAGCATCAGCACCAGCTACGCATTGCGTGCAGTGCCAAACCTACGTAGACGACAGAGTACCATCATCAGCATCCAGTGTGTCATGTTATCCGTTTCAGTGATAAAACATGGTAATATTCACTGAACAGATAAACGTAGCCTTCCCACTAATGGTTGACCAGATTCTCTCGCATCCGCCTATATCCCCTCCTCCATCCATCCATCTAAGTTCTCGAGCACACTCCGCGCGGCCGCCCTTCGTTGCTCCGTTTGTGGTTTGTTGTCTTACCTGCAGCCTGGAGGAGAGAGGGAGTGGAAGGTGGAGAGAGAGAACATCTCAGCCCTGTCCGCCATCTTCCTCTATAAACGACTCGATGTGACTGCAGAGAATCACTGATGAAGCGCAGTCCATTCACAACCACAGAGCGCGACAGACGGACGCACTCACGACCAGTGCGGTTTCTCTGACTCTCCCTCTTATGGCCACGCTGTTCCAGATCACCCTGGCCTCGACCTAGCCAAATCAGATAAGCGTACTCAGCATCACCATCCAATCTGCCTAGAGCTGCTATCCACTACGGCCCGAAAATGGCAGAGAACAGAGGAAAGGTAGACTGCGGTAATAACACAGAAAAAATCCTATCTTGTACCTATGCGGCCAGCCCAGCCACACACCCGCAGTCCGTTGCCTGCCTCGACAAATGTCTGCCGCTGTGATGATGCCACGTGATACGAAGACGGCGGGGCTGTGTGGGAGGAGGGTGGGGGGGGGGGTCGTCAGTTACAACGGGGAGGTGCGCAATCTGTATAACGATAACGGAAAAGGGACAGGTCATGCAGAGCAGCGCGTTAAGGCATGAGGGTGGGCCGAACAGATGACTAGACCAATACTCTTTGGCAACGACAATAAGCCAAGGACCAGCCGCTATGATTTTCTCATGGAAGATAATGAAAACAATCCATTCAGCGTCAAACAGATAATAGCAACAAAACATTGCATTTCTTTTTTAATGTGATAGAATATATTTATTTCTCAACTGATGAGAATGGTGGGTTGTATAAAGTCCACTGTACATTTAGGTTTCTTTACATTTAAGTAATTTAGCAGACGGCCCATGTATACATTTCTCATTCTATATGGGGAATCATCTTTCTTTAATGCTGTTTAATCCTGTTCTTTTATGTCTATGCATTTAACCATTTCCCATAGCTGAAATCAGAATAGTTAATTTATGGACTGGGGTCAGTCTGCGCACTTAATCTCTCATGCAGTTAATCTCTCAGGTCCTGTCATGTATAGGTGACTGTGTCTGTCTAAAAGTGGGTCACTAGATTTGTCCATAAGGCAAGTCATGATTTGTTAAGGATAACTAACAAGGCAGGTTAGCAAAATTAAAATTAAAAAGCATTAAAGTATCCAGCTCATTCTTATGCCTGTTTTGTTGTTGAAAAACCTAGCATTCTCATTGGCTAAAAATTATATTACTCTGACATACAGTATACTAACTCTCCCAGTAGATGGCAATAGGGCAATAGATGTCAATATGGCACACCATCTGGATTCTGGGATATTTATAAGGACTTCCTCTAGATAATGTCTTTTAAAAGTTCAAAAGCATAAAACAACTCAATCCAAATTTGGATAGCAAAATAGCAGATTACAGATTATCTGTTTGATTTGGATCCACCTGCAAAGTATAACAAAAAGGATATTAAACATCTGCATGGTTTTGAATTCAGCACCCTGCTCTATCAGCAAAAACTCTTTCTTCATAACAAGGGCTTCTGCTGGGTGAAACTAGTCAGTTAATAATTTGTAACTGGTTAGTGAAATGACCAAATAACCCTGAGCTTCCTGGACATCCACCATATGCAACTATCCTAAAACCTTCATTCATTATTTGTCTGGTTCTGTTTAAAAAGTTTAAAACAGCACCCCTATTTTCTTTGCAGTGTCTAGAAGGTCTAAGCACTTCAGTGCCGCAGAGTTTCAAACATTTAACTGAGTATTTCTTTCCACTTACCAACACACCTTGCTCCACACCTTTAATGGGACTTTTACAGTTAATTTGGATTGGCTTGATTGGAATGGCAAGATGCTCCCACAACAGCTCAATAGGGTTGAGAGCCAGTGACTGTGCTGACCACTCCATAAAAGACAGAATACCAGCTGACTGTTCTTCCCTAAATTGTTCTTGCATAGTTTGGAGCTGTTCTTTGGGTCATTGTTCTGTTGTAGGAGGAAATTGGCTCCAGTCAAGTGCCGTCCACAAAATATGACATGGTGTAAAATGGAGTGATAGTGTTCCTTCTTCAATATCCCTTTTACCCTGCACAAATCTCCCTCTTTACCACCACCAAAGCACCACCAGACCATCACATTGCCTTCACCATGCTTGACAGATGGGGCCAAGTTCCCGTCCAGCATCTTTTCATTTGGTCTGCGTCTCATGAATGTTCTTCTTTGTGATCCAAACACCTCAAAATTAGATTTCTCTGTCCATAACACCTTTTTTCCAATCTTCTTCTGTCCAGTATCTGTGTTAATTTGCCTATCTTAATCTTTTCTTTGGTTACACTTTATTTTGAGAGTCCTATTTTCCATCTGTACATGTTCTATAAATAGTAATACAATCAACAAACTTTCAATTTATAATAAATATTTTTATTAGCCAGTTAAAGTCACATCTCACAGAGATGTCAGGATAGAAGGGAAAATTAAGGGAAAATTAAGGGATGTCAGAATAGAAGGGAAAATTAATAGAGCAATGTACAGAAAAGTCATTGAGGAAGAACTGCTACCTTCTGCAAGAAAACTGAAACTGGGAAGGAAGTTACCATTTCAGCATGACAAAGACCTGAAGCACACGGTCAAAGCTTCAGTGGTAGCAAAGGAATAAAACATAAATGTCCTTATATTGCCCAGTCAAATAAAATAAAAAAATGGGGATCGTGGTCCATTGACACTCTCCAAGGAACTGGAAAGCAAACTTACTGCTGTGAGACTAGCCCAATAATCTCACAGCGGTAATTATTACCAAAGTGCTTCCACCAAATATGAATTCTGCGGTTCAGTATTAATATTTGGTTTAATGCTATAACGCTATCATTGTCTATTGCTATAAAGCCATCTACTTCAGGTACTGCCTTTTTTGTCCCTTGAACTGCATTCACTTTGCAGCAGGCTAATTGTTGACGTATCATCAAGGCATAAGGGGCAAAGCACTTGACCTCATCTTCAGTAGCATAGCGCTCCACTCCATGTCTCTGATTATCGCTGTCTCCTTTTTTGTGTTCAAAAACTCTCTGCCATGTTTCACCACTGTTGTTCTAATTATTAATAAACACATGAATAACTGCAGAAACTTTATAATATAAAAGCAAAAGCACCTTATCTCTTAAAAGTGGAATTCTAGCAAGGTTTACCTTACAGTAAATTAATGACTAGAGGGGTGCATTCATTATTCAATTGTATTTAACAAATTGGCCTTTGCCAAACTGCCTGCCTGTTATTCTACCCTAATCCCTGTATACTATTTGTCTGTCCTTATAGCCATCTGTTTAACCCTACTGTACCCATTAACTTATCTCTAAATCAAAGTCAAAGTATTTTATTTATCAAATTAACCGAATAACATAGCGTCATTCTGAACAATGAATTTCTTGTGACATGGCACACAACAACTAGTTAATTCTTAGATTTCTCAATCACTGAAATTTAAATTGACTCAATTATAAATGAGTTCATGCTCATCTTTTTTCATTGACTGCAATGTAGCCATGTGACACTAATTTATTCCCATTGCATGCAAGGAATTTATATCAAGCATCAATTGGTTGGCATCTTTTAATCACATTTGTTACACTAATCCTTTTCCACACAGTAAATGTAATGAGAAATACATAAAGAAATTGCACAAAAAAAATCACCAAATTTGAACAAAACTCTAACAATGTGACTATAATTTATTTACACAAATTCAGTGTATTTAGAAAAACATCCCTCTATGGATTGGTTTTGTCCGCCCATTGGAAATGAAGCATGATATCAACACCACATGTCCCTTAGCCAGTTGAGTCTGCCGCTCTGTCACACTCAGAACTTTAACCTCTGTTTCTTCACCAGGTCCTCTGTGGGCCTGGCAAACATCTTCACATGGTCTTTTGTGAGCCTGGCAGACATCTTCACCTGGTCCTCTGTGAGCCTGGCAGACATCTTCACCTGGTCCTCTGTGAGCCTGGCAGACATCTTCACATGGTCCTCTGTGGGCCTGTCAGACATCTCCACACGGTCCTCTATGAGCCTGGCAGACATCTTCACATGGTCCTCTGTGAGCCTGGCAGACATCTTCACATGGTCCTCTGTGAGCCTGGCAGACATCTTCACACGGTCCTCTGTGAGCCTGGCAGACATCTTCACATGGTCCTCTGTGAGCCTGGTAGACATCTTCACATGGTCCTCTGTGAGCCTGGCAGACATCTTCACATGGTCCTCTGTGAGCCTGGCAGACATCTTCACATGGTCCTCTGTGAGCCTGGCAGACATCTTCACATGGTCCTCTGTGGGCCTGGCAGACATCTCCACACGGTCCTCTGTGAGCCTGGCAGACATCTTCACATGGTCTTTTGTGAGCCTGGCAGACATCTTCACACAGTCCTCTGTGAGCCTGGCAGACATCTCCACACGGTCCTCTGTGAGCCTGGCAGACATCTTCACCTGGTCCTCTGTGAGCCTGGCAGACATCTTCACCTGGTCCTCTGTGAGCCTGGCAGACATCTTCACCTATTCCTCTGTGAGCCTGGCAGACATCTTCACACGGTCCCTTGTGAGCCTGGCAGACATCTTCACATGGTCCTCTGTGAGCCTGGCAGACATCTTCACCTGGTCCTCTGTGAGCCTGGCAGACATCTTCACACGGTCCTCTGTGAGCCTGGCAGACATCTTCACATGGTCTTTTGTGAGCCTGGCAGACATCTTCACCTGGTCCTCTGTGAGCCTGGCAGACATCTCCACACGGTCCTCTGTGAGCCTGGCAGACATCTTCACATGGTCCTCTGTGAGCCTGGCAGACATCTTCACATGGTCCTCTGTGAGCTTGGCAGACATCTTCACACAAGTCTTCTGTGAGCCTGTCGATCCACCACCACAAGCTCAACCTCAACAAGACATTAAATTCACAATTTTTCCCCCTTTCATTAATGAATGCATGGCATCAACAGCAGGAATGAAGACACAGATGAGGATGAACCATCAACAATGTTTATTTTAATGGTCATGCAAATGGCAGGGTTTGAATTCACATAACTTTCTCTGAGATAATGATGGGACCGAGCTGAACGTCTCCTTCCCATGTATCTGAGGAGAGAGCACAGACAAGGACAGGAGAGTCATTATCTATATTTATTATCTACCTTCAGCTGCTGGACAACACAGTCAGCTACCTATGAATAAAGAACATTAACATCCACTGACTGCTAAGCTGCTCTCAAATGTTAAAAACTTTCCAAAATATATTTCAGGAGACCAGCAAACCCTGGCATTAACCTTTGAGAAATGCAAATGTATTCTCCTCAAATAGTTTTGACATTAACACATTACTGCCAGTGGTTGTCACATTCTTGTTATCAAGCAAATTAGGGCTTTGGTTCCTCATACATACATGCCGGTGTTTTGGGCCTGGTGACGTCACGGGCATTCCTGGTGCCACAGGTGGAGTCACAGCAGTTACACATTCCATCATTCCCGCCAGCCTCTCTCCACCTAGAAAACAATCAAACAGGTGTTACAGTATTGACAGAGCATAACGTCATATGTCGCATGATGTGCAGTCATGCCATTTTAAACATTTAAAGAAAAATGATTAAATTAAGGTAACATTTATTTGACCCGGGTGTTAAACAAACGCACTTACGTGTTAACAAATGAGCAGGCTTTGTAATTAGAGTCAATGGGCATGGAAACTCTGGCTGCCTTCAAGTGACAGGTAATGTAGATCTGTTGGGATTCACCGAGAACACTGTTAATGTTACAGTCACCACTTAGACAAACTAACTAGCAAAAGAGTATAAAATATCTACAATAAAATCTAACATGCTTCTGTAGTACTCTTTCTGCCCACCTCCATGACTCCCCCATGAACGATAAATAAAGTAGAATGAAATTGAATGGATTTACTCACCATGTCATGTTGCTTAGGAGGAGATGTGTGAGCTGTGATATCAACAGGAGTTCTGCCATCCGGGTTTTGTTCACGGGGAAGATGTTGGTTACCCAGGGTGCTGTCATGAGGATGTTTGGTCCCCCTGGCCCTGGGAGATATGTACGGGGTTTTTTTGTGGGTTGTCATTGGGTTACTGGGTTTGTGGTAGATTTGAGATGGGCTACCCGTTTTTTGACTGCCGAATCTGAAAGCCTCCAGCTGGAAATGGAGTTTGTGGTCTTCTGAACGAGCCATAAACATGGAGTGGGAACCTGTGATCTTGGCATCAATCAGACACCTGTGGGGGACAGGAAGAGCAGGGACAGGGTAGCAGTGGACAAGACAAGCTTTAAGAGGGCTCACATTTATTAACATGATTGTGAACTCATTGATTGTTTGATGGACAACTCAAAAACAGGGTAGATCCTCATTGTAAAGCCTACGTGCTAGATGTTCCAGTCAAGGATTTGCATAAAGCTAAAAATACATTCACTATACAGTAGAAAAAGGAGTGGGTTTTGGTTTTGATATATGGTGAATTATTAAAGATAAGGTCACTACACTGTTGGAAAATGGAAAATGAGGAAAACCAATAAAACAAAAAAAGAAATGTGGCACATCTGTTGTGAGGAATGCAGTGTCAACTATGTTTCTGGAATATAGAATTTCTACATCAACTTTGGTGTTGTGGATGGTTGCAAAATGTTGTTTAAAGTTGCATTGTTTTCACCTAATGCAGATTATAAACTCTGTAATTAATTCATATATATTTTATATTTATCATGGATATACATTTACATATGAAAATGCTTGTTTCCTCTAACATTAAAGTGTCTCTTCAACTGCCTACTTATTCTCAGAAGCCTAAAAGGAAACATCTTCCCTCAGTATTCTCTGCAACATTTCAGCCTGAAATCCTTAAGAGCCAAAAACCATTTAGTCACCTTTAGAATCATCTCTAATTTTTGTTCGGTTGGTTTGACCACTGCCTATTGATCAGCTACGAAAATGTAAAAACATATCTGATTCAGCTACTGGTCACTCTGACTGACTGCACCCATCCAATTATTTCTTTAACATGTTACTACGAAAAGATCTCCCAAATATATATCCTTAATGCTAAATTGCACAACAACAAAGACTACTTTATTATCATTTTAGGCTAGTGTTTAACAACTTAAACCTTTCTTTCTCCATTCCTGGATATCAGAGGTGTCTGCTTCTCCTCTTGTGTTATCCAGTTTTCACTGTTGGCTCCTTGATATGTCACTAGATGGAAATGTAGTCGTTGCAGCTATGACGTCAAAATATTAATTTGCCCTGCTGTGCCATATCTGTTCTCAAACAGAGCTTTTTTACACTTTCTCCCACCAAGAAACCCTGCCCTTGTGGTTTATTGCTTTTGTGTTCAACATTGCTCTGACCTTTTTGCAAAAGAGGCTTCTCCCACTCTCAGAATTGGGTGTGAAAATCTGATAAACGCTATACATCTTTATCAGATGTTATGCATTTTACCTCAATTTCCTCAAAATGCTCATTAATGCAAATCTATTTAAAAATATATATTTTTACATTAGTCTCCAAATATAAAGGCCTGAGTTGAACAATAGAAATATATTATTCTAACACTATTCTGAACTTCTAAGCCGTTTTGTCAATGAGAAGGCCGATTGGGGTTAACTGGGTGTTTGAGAATTCTGAAAGCCTGTAAAGTGAATAAATTAAATTATCAAATAGTTTTTATAGGAATCGGATGTTAATGAACAAATCAATGTGTATTATATTTTACCTTTAGTCTTCAAATGTAAAGGCCTGAATTGCACATAACACTTAAAATACCTCCAATATTATTATAAATTTTTTTATAGAATGTAATCTGAACTTTTAAGCTGTTTTGGTAATGAGAAGGCCAAGAGGGTTTAATTAAGGGGTGGTTTGAAAATTCTAAATTGACATAAAGTGAAATAATTCAATTATTAAATCATTTTTAGAGAGATGTGAAAAGGTTGTCAGACACTGTTTTTACATTATAAAAAATTAAAAGGAATAAAATAAACCAAAGTAGACCAAAGTAGTCTTCAGAGAGATTTCAATTGATGTAAGAAAAAAATCCTAATTATGTAGCAACATTGTTTACAGATATTTACTGAACATTTCCCCTTACCCGTGGTTGTCAATGAAGGCATAGTTTGGACTGGCATTTGGATTGGGTTCCAGAGTGGCCACACAGCTGTCCACAAAGACACGCAGGGGGACGTGGAAGTACTGCATGACAGACGCCTCAATATTCAAAATATCACCCAATGAGAATTCGTTGCTGTCCCTCTCATACTGCCAGTCGGCTGCCAAGAGAAGTTGTAACATTATATTTGCGATGCGTACCAACATTAGTGTCATAAAAATGTAAAGGCTGCTTTTAAACTAAAAATGACAGTGCATATAAAATATCTTAACACCCTTACTGAATATTTAGTTTTTGATTGTGTAAAGACTGAAAACAAGCCAAATATTTTTTACACGTTTAAAGAAATAATAGAAACCAACAATATTTAAATGAACATTAAGTGGATGATTTCTCTGGGAAAGAAAAACACCATTATAATGGGGGTTGTAACTGTGTTTAGAAAACCAATCACATTTCAAATCATGTAATAAGACAAATCGCCATCACCTTGAAGTTATTTTGGTGGAATACTGTAGAGATAGGAATGGTCCACAAAATATTCTTATTTTTATTAGAATATTTTATTTTATTGTGGGACACAGTAAAAGTAAAGAAAAACAGAATGCAATGATGTGCACATTTTGAACCCTATTTTCAATAGAAAATAGTAACAAGACAATATATTCAAATGTTGAAACTGAAAAGGTTTTTGTTTCTTGGAAAATACACAAATGTTCTTCTTGGTGAAGTAAACACCTCAGACTTAAGTCCACAACACTTTTTTCTTAAACTTTTATTTTTATTGGCCAGTCTGAGACATGGCTTTTTCTTTGCAACTCTGCCTAGAAGGCCAATTATCAAAATTGCTGATGCTCCAGATTTTTTCAGTTCTGGACCATAATTGCAAAAGTGTTTTCTAATGATCACATAGACTTTTAAAATGATAAACTTGGATTAGCAAACCCAACATGCCATTGGAACACAGGACTGATATTTGCTTACAATGGGCTTCTGTACACCCGTTTAGATATTCCACATAAAATCTGCCATTTCCAGCTCCAACACTCATTTATGAAATTAACAGTGTCTACAATGTATTTCTGATCTGATCAATTTGATGTTATTTTCATGGATAAAATATTAGATTTTCTTTCAAAAACAAGGACATTTCTAAGTGACCCGAAACCTTTGAATGGTAGTGTACTTACTTTTGAAAAATGAGCCATTCGTTTATCTAGTTAAAATGGTCTGACATGATTTGTACGGTAGCTGCATTTTCTCAAGCATTTTTTTCTTAGTGGAGTGAACCCTGTCTACAGTTTATCCTTACCTACCAGTCATAAGCCTCAGGGAGAAGTACAGGAACTCCTCTGCATACTTAGCAGATGAAAATGGGGTCCAGGTTGGGATCAGGGCCATGCTGCTCACATTGTGTTTCCTGAAAGAGAGATGGATTGTTTTATAGACTGTAAATAAAACATTGTGTTTGAAATCTGTTGTCTTTAACTGAGTAATCATACATGTGGAAAACAATGAAATCTGGATATACAGTATAACTATTTTTACAGATGGGTGAAAAACCTGAATAAATTAGTGGAGGAACATAACAAATGAAGATGCTTCCACAAGGTGTACTGCATGACAAAATTAAGCCATTAAACCTGGAATAGTCTAGAAGGAGTTCCCACGTATGCCCTTGCTTTTCCTTAACACTTTTGTCAAACTCATCCCAAGCCATCTAAATTGGGTTGAGGTTGGGTGATTGTGAAAATCATCTGATGCTTCATCATCATTCTCCTTCTTGGTCAAATTGCCCTAACACAGCCTGAAGGTGTGTTTTGAGTCATTGTCTTGGTGATAAACAAATGATAGTCCCAATAAGCGCAAACCAGATGGGATGACATATTGCTTCAGAATGCTGTGATGGACATGCTGGTTGAATGAATTCTAAACAGACAGTGTCACCACCAAAGCACTCCCACACCATCACACCTCCTCCTCCATGCTTTACAGTGGGAACCACACATGCAGAGATCATCCATTCATCTACTCTATGTCTTACAAAGACACGGTAGTTGGAACCAAAAATCTCAAATTTGGAATTGGAATCGACAGATTTCCTCTGGTCTAATGTCAGTTTCTTGTGTCTCTTGGCCCATGCAAGAAATGTCTCCATATTGCTGTCTTTCAGTAGTACTTTCTTTGCAGCTATTTAACCAAGAAGGCCGGATTCACATAGTTTTCTCTGAACAGTTCATGTTGACATGTGTCTGTTACTTGAATTTTGTGAAGCGTTTATTTGGGCTGCAATCTGAGGTGCAGTTAATTGTTGATTTCTGAGACTGGCAATTTAAATTAACTCATCCTCTACAGTATAGGTACCTCAGAGTCTTCCTTTCCTGTGACAGTCCACATTAGTGCCCGTTTCATCATAGCTTTTGATAGCATTTGAGACCGCGCATGATAAGACTTTAAAAAGTCCTGAAATTTTCCAGATTGACTGACATACAGTGGATATAAAAAGTCTACACACCCCTGTTAAAATGCTAGGTTTTTGTGATGTAAAAGAATGAGACAAAGATATATCATGTCAGAACTTTTTCCACTTTTAATGTGACCTATAATGGGAACATTTCAATTGAAAAACAAACTGAAATCTTGGAGGGGAAAAATGAGAATAAAAGGATTTTCCAGACATTTTCTTAGTTGCATCTCAGAGCAAAAGCCACGGTCCACAGAGAGCTTCCAATGCATCAGATGGATCTCATTGTTGAAAGATATCAGTCAGGAGAAGGGTACAAAATAATTTCTAAAGCATTAGATATACCATGGAACACAGCAAAGACAGTCATCATCAAGTGGAGAAAATGTGGCACAACAGAAACATTACCACGAACTGGGTGTCACTCCAAAATGTATGAAAACTGGTCAGGGAAGCTTCCAAGAAGCCTTAAAGGAACTGCAGGAATTTCTGTCAAGTATTGGCTGTGTGCTACATGTAACAACAATCTCCTGTATTCTTCATATGAATGGGCTATGGGGTTATGTTGGGCTATATGAATGGGCTATGGGAAAATATGTTATGTTCTGATAAAACAAAGGTTGAACTTTTTGGCCAAAATTCCAAAATCACCCAAAGACCTCCATACCCACAGTGAAGCATGGTGGTGGGAGCATCATGCTTTGGGGCTGTTTTTATTCAGCTGGAACCAGAGCCTTAGTCAGGGTGGAGGGAATTAGGAACAGTTCCAAATACCAGGCAATTTTGCCTGAAGATGAAGAGGAAGTTCACCTTTCAGCATGACAATGACCCAAAGCACACATCCAAATCCACAAAAGCATGACTTCACCAGTAGAAGATTAACATTTTGGAATAGCCAAAGCCCAGACCTCAATCCAATTTAACATATGTGGGGTGATCTGAAGAGGGCTTTGCACAGGAGATTTGGAGCCCTTTTGCAAAGAAGAGTGGGCACATATTGCCACGTCAAGATGTGCCATGCTAATAGACTCCTACCCAAAAAGACTGAGTGCTGTAATAAAATCAAAAGGTGCTTCAACAAAGTATTAGTTTAAGGGTGTTCACACTTATGCAACCAGGTTATTGTGAGTTTTTATATAGCGGTTCCTGTCTTAATATGGACTACTACAGCAAAGACATCAGGGCCGTGCACAGACCATTCAAGGAGCATGGTCTAAAATTACATAAAAGGGCTCCTCTGATATACGCAGGCAGCAGAACAGACGTTTGGCGCATTACGCAATCCGATGGCACAATGCATGTCCCCCCTGGGGTCTGCGCATGAGCCTGATAGACATACTGATGGTCTTTTGAAAACCCACCTTACCTTGTCACCCTTTGTATACTCATCCTAACACATTAAGAACAAAATAAATCCCACAAATTAACTTTTAACAAGGCACACCTGTTAATTGAAATGCATTCTAGGAGATTACCTCATGAAGCTGGTTGAGCTGGTTGAAAGTGGGGCTACTTTGAAGAATCAAGGCAAGGTATGGCTACTTGGAAAAATCTACAATATAAATTGTATTTTAATCTGTTTAACTCTTTTTTGTTACTACATGATTCCATTTGTGTTATTTTATTTTTTTCATATTCCATCCATCATCCATCATCCATCATCTTCCGCTTATCCGGGGCCGGGTCGCGGGGGCAGCAGTCTAAGCAGGGATGCCCAGACTTCCCTCTCCCCAGACATTTCCTCCAGCTCTTCCGGGGGGACACCGAGGCGTTCCCAGGCCAGCCGGGAGACATAGTCCCTCCAGCGTGTCCTAGGTCTTCACCGGGGTCTCCTCCCGGTGGTACGGACCCGGAACACCTTCCCGGGAAGGCGTTCCGGAGGCATCCGAAACAGATGCCCAAGCCACCTCAGCTGACCCTTCTCGATGTGGAGGAGCAACGGCTCTACTCTAAGCTCCTCCCGGGTGACCAAGCTTCTCACCCTATCTCTAAGGGATCGCCCAGCCACCCTACGGAGAAAGCTCATTTCGGCCGCCTGTATCCGGGATCTTGTCCTTTCAGTCATGACCCAAAGTTCATGACCATAGGTGAGAGTAGAGACGTAGATTGACCGGTAAATCGAGAGCTTCGCCTCGGGGCTCAGCTCTTTCTTCACCACGACAGACCGATACATCGACCGCATTACTGCAGAAGCTGCACCGATCCGTCTGTCAATCTCCCGTTCCATCCTTCCCTCACTCGTGATCAAGACCCCTAGATACTTAAACTCCTCCACTTGAGGCAGGCACTCTCCACCAATCTGAAGTGGGCAAGCCACCCTTTTCCGACTGAGGACCATGGCCTCGGATTTGGAGGTACTGATTTTCATCCCCACCGCTTCACACTCGGCTGCAAACCATCCCAGTGCATGCTGAAGGTCCTGGTTTGAAGGGGCCAACACGACAACATCATCCGCAAAGAGCAGAGATGAAATTGTGTGGTCCCCAAACCTGACACCCTCCGGCCCCTGGCTGCGCCTAGAAATTCTGTCCATAAAAATTACGAACAGAACAGGCGACAAAGGGCAGCCCTGCCGGAGTCCAACATGCACTGGGAACATGTCTGACTTACTGCCGGCAATGCAGACCAAGCTCCTGCTTCGGTCGTACAGGGACCTGACAGCCCTTAGCAAAGGACCCAGGAACCCATATTCCCAAAGCACTCTCCACAGGATGCCGCGAGGGACACAGTCGAATGCCTTCTCCAAATCCACAAAACACGGTGTGCTATTAACAATGGTCACTCTCTTCTTTAGCCCGGATAACGTGGCATCCATGATTCGTTTGATTTGATCCATTGATTTGTCAGACCACAGGACAATTTTCCACTTTGCGTCATAAGCTTGGGCCCAGAGAAAGTGGCTGTGTTTCTGGATCTTGTTTTTGTATGGTTTATGTATGGCCTCTTCTTTGCCCAAATTGTGTTCACAGACAATGGTTTTCAGAATTGTTCCTGAGCCCATGCAGTGATGTCTACAACAGAATCGTGTCTGTTTATAATGCAGTGCCGTCTGAGGGCCTGAAAATCACAGCCATCCAATATTGGTTTTCGGCCATGTCCCACACGTACATGAGATTTCTCCGGATTCTCTTAATCTTAAAATGATATTATGTATCATAATGAGATCCCCAAACTCTTTGCAATTTTACATTGAAAAACGTTATTCTTAAATTGTTGCACTATTTACCTGCGCAGTCTTTCTCAGACAGCTGAACCCCAACCCATCTTTACTTGTGAAAGACTCATCCTCCCAGGGATGCTCTTTTAATACCAAATCATGTTACTGACCAGTTGTCAATCAACCTAATCACTTGTAAGATGTTTCACCATGTTTATTTTTGGAATTACACAACTTTTCCAGTCTTTTGTTGGCTCTGTCCCAGCTTTTTTGAAAATGGTTACTGGTATCAAATTCAAAGTGGGCATATACTTTTCAAGAGACAACAATTCTCAGTTTCAATATTTGATATGTTGTCTTGGTACTCTATTCTATTGAACATAGGGTTTAAATGATTTGCATATCATTGCATCCTATTTTTACATTTTACACAGCTTTCCAACATTTTTGGAAATGGAGTTGTACGATGTGGAAAATAGTAAAAATAAAGAAATACCCTTGAATTAGTAGGTGTGTTTTTGACTGGGACTGCATATATACCAAAGTCAGGATCACTTTACTTTTTGGACACAGCCATGCTTCTCCTACCTTGGATAGTGGCACTCAACAGTTATGGAAACGTCATTTGTCCTGATGATGGTGGTGGATGTCAGAGGGTTGGGTTTGTAATTTAGCATAAAGCTGTAGATGAGCGAGGCATCAGTCATCTGAGAAACAGCAAAAAGTGAATGCATAATCACATGAAAATCAGGTACAGAAAGGTAATGAAATATCTTCACTTGGATTGTTATGCCATAGGACCCATTTCTAGTTATTCTTTCCTTTAGCTTAATAAAATAGTCATTTTGCTTAATACAAATATTTCAAAAGTCTTTTTTCATCATTATAATACATACTGTTAGAAAGCTGCCACAGGCCTGAAGTTCAGCTTGAAAGATGATCACATTATTGGCATTGTCAAATCCAGTGTGAGCACAGTCTCCCAAAACGAGGTCATCAATGTGGATAAGCTCTCCAATCCCCAGCAGGTCTTGCTTTGCTTCGACATGGATCATGTTCTCATTGCAAAAAATGACCACTGAATTGGCAGCCACAGGGCTTCTTCTCTCTGATCTCCCATAAACCTTGGCCTCTGGCACTGGATTAGCAGGATAAGTCCAATCCAGTGGTGTCTCAAATTGTTGCTTACTCTGGATGAGTTCTTTTGGTTGGATCTTCACTGGGTTCCTATTCTTGGGTGGGTACAACGGTCTAATCGGTGGATATTTACTTTGAGCATCAGACAGACAGCCATGCATGGCCACTGCCACAAGACAAACTACACTCCACTTCATTGCCACAGTTTAAAAACAGGTGACCTGCAATGTGGCCTGGATGCTGTGAGAAGGATGAAGGTATTTCACCCACTTTTATAATGGAGGAAGCATTATTTACTTATTGGAAATCCGCCCCCTGCTCATTGGATTGTTTCCCCTTTAGCTCTGAAGATTCAGGTTTTAGCCAATCAAATGTGTTGTCACGGATCCTATAATAGAAGACTATTCAAAGTAAATAAAAGTTTGTTGTTAATATTACTGTTATTTCATCAGAAATAAACTTGTTGGATTCCTTAATATGTATGTTGGCTATGGTTTTTGTATTAATGCCACAAAAGGATCATTTGTATATTTGTTAATTACAATTGTAACCATATATCAGATGAGACATTATTTTCTGCTGTGTGGATGTATTGCATTCAAACAACATATAAATATGATATATGACATATGTATACTGTGCTAAGGGAAATACTTTCCAATTTTGCCTTAAAACTTTCTTATTTTGCCTTCAAATGTAAATAAATTATTTTATTTATTTAATCTATTTTATTTCTAATGAATTCAAATAAAACACAAGTTATTTTGTTTTCACATGGGGGTAGATAAAGTGAGCAAAAGGTAGGCTGTCTGGGTGAATGACCTCACACTGTGTATACTTGCAAAACTGACATGCAGTGCATCGGTCAGAAAGACCTGTCAAATCAGCGGTCAAACATACACAAGATCACACATGAATACAAGACTGACCTGCTATATAATTTACTAACCAGTTTGGTGACCAAAAAGGTTACCAATTCTCAAGAGCCACTGGCATAGTTTCAGGTAGAAATGTGAGTTCACAGCAATCACAAAAATGCACAAATGTGGGTCTGATTCTGAACAACACAGCTAGTTCAGAGGGCACAATTTAACATACAACGCCCAAATAGTTATTTCAGTTTGGCAACTTTTTATGATGATTTGGACTATGTAGGCTACAATAAGATCTGTGATATTTTGGTATGATAACCATGTGGGCCAGTGGGCCACACGGGGCAGATTTCAAAATGTGGCCGCCCCAACGGATCGTCACCCACTCTCTCCGCCACGGGCCCATTGATCTATTCCTCTCTTGACTGGGTCTCACTGCCACTCCGCCCTTTCCCCATCACCCACGCTGACAGCGAGAGGAAAATTAATGCGAGCAATTACAGAGAAACAAGTACAAAGAAACAAGTACAGAGAAACAAGTACAGAGAAACAAGTACAGAGAAACAAGTACAGAGAAAGAATTGATAAACACAAACATGGAAACGTGGGTATGAGAATCCACGGGACAAAAAGGTCCCCAGAGTCGACTGCAGCCACATCTATAAAATGAACCCCACTACAGAGACGAGGGTGTCGCACCACCTGGCCCGGCTGGGTCTAACACTAGTGGTACTAGCAGTGCCTGCAGAGCAGAGTCAGGAACGTGCGCCTACTACTAGCACAAGCAAAATAGCAGAAGTGTTAGGCAATGATGGGGATTGTGAAGAAAGAGTAAATAAGAAAACATCAGTAATGGGCAATAGATATAAGGTAGGTCGCTAATGAACTAGAGTAAAATAGTTGCCATGGTGCCAGCCTGCAAGTTAATTCAATTAGCTTGCAATGCAGCTAGTCATAGTTCTTTCAAGGCCAATTCCTAAACTTGAAAATCAAATAACATTTTTACATTACATTCAACGGGTTAATGTATCTTTTATGCTCTGCTACTTATATTAGTCAGTCCTTGACACAGCACTGTTATCTTTTATTAATGATTGATTAATTAGTTAATGTTCAGGTTATTTGTAGGCCCATGTAAGCTGCAGAGGAGGAGAGAAAACTTACCTGCTGAGAAAACTGCTCCTCAAATAAGTTACCAAGGACATATTGTATTTAAATTTGTTCTGCTTTATTGTTCTGCTACTTTACTGTGTGGCTTAGCAGTTAGCACTGTCATCTGCTGTAACAGATTTTCAAATCCTATCAGAACAGCCAGACAGTGTTTCTATGTCTCATTTAGTATACCAGCAATTATACCATATGATTATATAATTTTTAGGTTTGATGGAAACTAGGTAGCGTTGTGGGGCTGTTTGTAGTGGACACGTGCATTGGCCGGTGGAGGAGGAGGGCTGGTTTTGGTCAAAGTCCAGGGCCTTTTTAGGTCCCAGTCCATCCC
This sequence comes from Esox lucius, assembly GCF_011004845.1. Classification (NCBI taxonomy): domain Eukaryota; kingdom Metazoa; phylum Chordata; class Actinopteri; order Esociformes; family Esocidae; genus Esox; species Esox lucius. The sequence goes on from NC_047587.1 coordinate 20,119,359, forward strand.
TTGTCATAACAGTGCTTACATTCAGGAACGTTCTCAAGCAAACGTTCAAATTGATTAATCAGACACTTTTATGTGTAAATTATTACAGTTATGGTTTACATAAAGATTGGTGTGTATGCATGCCTGTTAAATGAGCCCCCTGGGCTCACAATGATGCAGTTAACCATTACCGTAGGCAGTGGCTTTAGCACTGCACCTGCACATCATCAAAACTATATTTAATGACACTCATTATTTAGTGTTCTCTGGTGAAGCTATCAGCAAACAACGGTGCAGATTATTGGGGAAGGTGTTGTCCACGGGTGCTTTTGCAACCAGCAAATACACAGTTTATATGCTTCTGCTGCTCAGTATTATACTAATCCTGGCTAGACTAAATAAAAGGTTTTGTTTGCAATCCTAACTCGCCAAAGTGCACAGCCAACTTGGCATGCTTTCACTTAATGTCTCTCAAGGCAATATCACCCAGCATATCATTGACCAATGACAAGATACAATGGGGAAGGAGGAACCTAAATAGGGACAGTGGTAAGGAACACAGGGGAGGGAAATAACAAGGAACAGATGTCCGTGATCCAGGTGAGGGTGAGAGGAAGTTGGATTTCAGTGCCAGGACGTCACACTGAGATTGGAGCAAATAAATAAATGTATTAAAAAAAAGTTTCATCATAGGGAAGAAATGCCCAAATGTACTAACTTTTATGTTATTTTACTGATAGTTACCTTCACAATAAAATAAACATGTATCTGCTGGACTAATAATTAGAAGCTGACGTCATGGCTAAACATAGTTTTTCTGGGGAGTAATAATTATCAGACAATGTAGGTATGACAGAAAATCAAACTTCAACAGACATTGAATAAAAACATGAGCATGTAGACAAAATAAAGAAAAGTGATTTTGTTAGTTAGAATGCGTGTTTGTGTATGTCTCTTTACAGCGGCCTTAATACTAAATGTGTTTTTTCAAGATGTTGTCATCTATATTGTAATGTATCAATATAATACTGTATTTTGTCAGTTCTGTTCATGGCTTGGGGACTGTAAAGAGATCCCTAGTTGCATGTCTTGTTGGGTAAGTGAGTTAAATATAAGCTGTGTATTATATACAGTGGATATAAAAAGTCTACACACCCCTGTTAAAATGCCAGGTTTTTGTGATGTAAAAGAACGAGACAAAGATAAATCATGTCAGAACTTTTTCCACTTTTAATGTGACCTAAAATGTGAACAATTTAATTGAAAAACAAACTGAAATCTTCGAGGTGGAAAAATGAAAAATAAAAACCTTACAATAACTTGGTTATTGTGTCCAAGTGTCTCGTGACTCCTCATCTAAATATTTTCCTGGTAAATGAATTAACCTCTGTGTCACATTTGGTGCCTTTATAACAAAGAAAATGATTTAGTCAAATTTTGGTGTTTAATTGTTTGTCTAAAAGAGTATCTAATCAAGATTTAGGCCAAATAACATTCTGTCTGAATGTGCACTTTAATCCTTATACCTAATGATTTTGAGTATTTTCTGACAATCATTTCTAGGTGGATAAGATGCCAAACACTTAGATACTGACAGAACTGTCAAACCTCCAATGACATGACATGTTTTGGTCACAAAGACCTTTTTCAAGGTCATGACTGAAATGAGGGATGTTAGCAAATTGTTATTTTTACAAGGACATGTTGTGTACAGGTACATTTGCTCTTTTTAGCTTAATTTCTACACGCCTGTTAACAAGACATTTATGTGTACAGAAGATAATTAGCTAGTTCTAGCACATACGAAGTAAGTCATTTAACATTCTATTTGTATCACCAAAGACATTTTAAATGGTAAATCTGAGATTAAAAAACCTAGTTCTGAAACATGACAGTTTGCACTTTAAACCTATTGCATTGCAACAGTAATATTTATTTTAATAATAATAATCAATATTATTTTTGAGTAAATACAGTATTTCTTAGATACTTTACACCAGAGAGGAGGTTTGTGCTACAAGTTGTTGTGCTCATTACTTGCCCCGACTGTGTGCTCGTGTCAGAAGGAGAACATGAAGAGGGAGACTGCAAAGTCCAGACACAGCTGCTCTCTTTGTTCTTTGACTGTTTACTGCGCTGGTGTATCTGACTATCTCGTTGTGTCCTGGGTGATACTGAATGCAGATTCTTAACAGATTGGTTTAAACAACTTCACAGTAGGTTTTTAATGTCATGACTAGTGATCTTAAAGGATACCAAGTTATGGATTAAATCAGGTAGATCCAGATCTGAGATACTTAAAGCTTCTGAGAGCAGGACCCTAATTTTGGACATTTGTACAGATCTTCCCTGATCCCTTATCAATCTCAGGTAGGGCTGCAGGATGTGCAGGCATTTGATCCAACACTGAATCAAACCTAAGCTTGTCAAGGTAATATGTGGTTCAGAATGGGATTCAGGTGGGACCATGTGAACTGTAGCTTTCCTGATTGATGGTTGGCCTCAACCAAATGCCTATGTCTAAATGCATAAGGTTGGCTACTTTAATTACAGGCAAAGTGATATTGTAGTCTATTTGAATACACAAAGGCATAAGGTAGTCAAGGTGGCTGGTGATATTTATATACAACATTTATCAGAGGAGACCAGTAATTTATGCAGAGCATTAAAGTTTTGGTGAAAACGTTACTGGATGACATTAAAGATTAGCCTAGCAATAACTTTAAATAAAGACAACTTTATTTAGTTGTATTCCTATAGAGGGCACCGGTGTCCAATTTGCTGGTAATTAGAGAGTGAGGTGGCATTGTTGGATTGGCAGGAAGGAAAGAAGCCAGGAATAAATACAAAGTGGGGAGAGGAAGCGAGATTTGGAGGATAGAAACAAGCCCTTGATACAAACAGGTTCATTTGGGTTTAACGTTTCATGTTCAGAGGCAGGGCGGTACACAGACCCTTCCAGAGGCATGGGCAGAAACTGAAAAATGGGGTGGAGTTGTCAGCTCACATGGACGGACAATGTTTCTGGATCCTGTTCATGTACGGTTTCTTCTTTGCATGGTAAAGGTTTAACTTGCATTTCTGGATGCAGCGACGTACTGTGTTCACAGAAAATGGTTTTCGGAAGTGTTCCTGAGCCCATGCAGTGATGTCCACTACAGAATCAAGTCTGTTTTAAATGTAGTGCCGTCTGAGGGTACGAAGATCACGGCCATCCAATATTGGTTTTTGGCCTTGTCCCTTGCGTACAGAGATTTCTCCGGATTCTCTTAATATTTTATTGGTATTTTGTACCGTAGATGATGAGATCCCCCAAATCTTTGCAATTTTACATTGAGAAACTGTATTCTTGAATTGTTGCACTATTTTCCTGCGCAGTTGTTCACAGAATGTTGATCCTCTCCCCGTATTTACTTCTGAAAGACTCATCCTCTCTGGGATGCCCTTTTATATCCCAATCATGTAACTGACCAGTTGCCAATTAACCAAATTAGTTGTGAAATGTTTTTTTTATTAGCATTACACAACTTTTCCAGTCTTTTGTTGCCCCTGTCCCAACTTTTATGCAACATGTTGCTGGTATCAAATTCAAAATGGGCATGTATACCATACTAATACTGTGTTTGACCCCCTTTCGCCTTCAGAACTGCCTTAATTCTACGTGGCATTGATTCAACAAGGTGCTGAAAGCATTCTTTAGAAATGTTGGCACATATTGATAGGATAGCATCTTGCAGTTGATGGAGATTTGTGGGATGCACATCCAGGGCACGAAGCTCCCGTTCCACCACATCCCAAAAATGCTCTATTGGGTTGAGATCTGGTGACTGTGGGGGCCATTTCAGTACAGTGAACTCATTGTCATGTTCAAGAAACCAATTTGAAATGATTCGAGCTTTGTGACATGGTGCATTATCCTGCTGGAAGTAGCCATCAGAGGATGGGTACATGGTGGTCATAAAGGGATGGACATGGTCAGAAACAATGCTCAGGTAGGCCGTGGCATTTAAACAATGCCCAATTGGCACTAAGGGGCCTAAAGTGTGCCAAGAACACATCCCCCACACCATTACACCACCACCACCAGCCTGCACAGTGGTAACAAGGCATGATGGATCCATGTTCTCATTCTGTTTACGTCAAATTCTGACTCTACCATCTGAATGTCTCAACAGAAATCGAGACTCATCAGACCAGGCAACATTCTTCCAATCTTCAACTGTCCAATTTTGCTGAGCTTGTGCAAATTGTAGCCTCTTTTTCCTATTTGTAGTGGAGATGAGTGGTACCCGGTGGGGTCTTCTGCTGTTGTAGCCCATCCGCCTCAAGGTTGTGCATGTTGTGGCTTCACAAATGCTTTGCTGCATACCTTGGTTGTAACGAGTGGTTATTTCAGTCAAAGTTGCTCTTCTATCAGCTTGAATCAGTCGGCCCATTCTCCTCTGACCTCTAGCATCAACAAGGCATTTTCGCCCACAGGACTGCCGCATACTGGATGTTTTTCCCTTTTCATACCATTCTTTGTAAACCCTAGAAATGGTTGTGCGTGAAAATCCCAGTAACTGAGCAGATTGTGAAATACTCAGACCGGCCCGTCTGGCACCAACAACCATGCCACGCTCAAAATTGCTTAAATCACCTTTCTTTCCCATTCTGACATTCAGTTTGAAGTTTTGAAGTCAGGACCACACCCCTAAATGCATTGAAGCAACTGCCATGTGATTGGTTGATTAGATAATTGCATTAATGAGAGATTGAACAGGTGTTCCTAATAATCCTTTAGGTGAGTGTATGTATATGTATGTGTATAACTAACAACTTCAAACTATTTGCATATTTAAATGCAAACCAGTTAAACAGCAGTACTTCCCGAATTTTTTATGAGATTTCTCCTTTTTGAAGATTGGTTCAACAAAAATGTATGTTCACTTAAACACTTAACATTCTTGATTACAATAACTTTATGCAAAAACATAGATTTTCATGCCATCCCAAACAATTTCATTAAGTCAGAAATGCTCTTCCACCTGCCTTGATAAAAGGGGAACAATCATAGTCTATTGTTGAGACAATTTTATTTTGTCAAATCATGGGACACTGTTTAATTGCAAGTGTTGCTGGCTTTTTACTCTGCCCACACTATTCGTCATATCACTGTATGTGGGTTATACAATCACTGTATATGAATAGCAAAGAAAGATAGCAAAAGTGATTATATCCAGTTGTATGGGCTGAATGAGAATCTTTAGTACTACATTATCTCTGACACATATATCCACATTAAACAAGCACTTCCGGGTCATGAAATGTGAAGTATTTCAAAATAAAGGTTGGTGATGATTTATGCTATTGGCAGCAGATGATGTTGTTGTGTTGGCCCCTTCAAACCAGGACCTTCAGCATGCACTGGGACGGTTTGCAGCCAGTGTGAAGCGGTGGGGATGAAAATTAGCACCTCCAAATCCGAGGCCATGGTCCTCAGTCGGAAAAGGGTGGCTTGCCCACTTCAGGTTGGTGGAGAGTGCCTGCCTCAAGTGGAGGAGTTTAAGTATCTAGGGGTCTTGTTCACGAGTGAGGGAAGGATGGAACGGGAGATTGACAGACGGATCGGTGCAGCTTCTGCAGTAATGCAGTCGATGTATTGGTCTGTCGTGGTGAAGAAAGAGCTGAGCCGCAAGGCGAAGCTCTCGATTTACCAGTCAATCTACGTTCCTACTCTCACCTATGGTCATGAGCTTTGGGTCATGACCAAAAGGACAAGATCCCAGATACAGGCGGCCATTGTAATTATTAACAAATGCATTAAAAGTACACTAGGTCTGATGCTAGTTACATATATCTGGACAATTTTTAAATATTGATCAATGTGCCGTTTTCCCGCTCTGCTCATCTCTCCCGGGATTCAGCACATTTGCTGCTGTGTTATTAAACAAATTAAACTTTTGCATGCTATAGGTATTTTTGGCTGTTTTCACTACTTTGATACTTTGGCTTGTACAGAAACTTGTAATAGGTATCATCAAGTGTTTTATGGCTCAAACATCAGTACACTCTCAGCTACACTTAAAAAGACATCACAACAGCCTTCTGAGATTCTGAAATTATTGTTTTATATGAGAACATGCAAAAGATAAGTCAATTTCATGTTTTGTTTCCAGCATAGATTTTGGTTCCAATACTTCACCACTAATTTAAGGTCAAACATGATATATATATTTTTAAATGTTTTGTGTGTGTATGCATCCTTTTACTGTTCTCTAAATTCCTCTGAGGGCTGCACAAAGAGGGGGTGGGGTCTGCTTGGGCCTCCAGTTGCCCATGCCTGTTCTAGAGTCAAAATATTTTGTCAAATCACAGGGCATACTATAAGCCTGTGTAAGGGTTTCTGGCTTTTTACCAACCAACCATACAATTGACCACATTGGTATGAACATAGGAGCTACATATGCGGTGAGTACATGTGTGCATGTGAGTAATGTGTGTCATAGATATAATGACAAATAGAGATGACGCTGACATCACCCATGTATTCCATTACAAAAGTCCCGATAGTGCATGTTGCTGGAAATATTTCAATTTGTATAGTGCCTCTCCCCGATTTGGCTTTCCTTTTGATCAAAACCTTGCTAAGGACATTGAGGGAAAAAAGCACAACTTTCAAAGGATTGTGGGTATGTGTGGGTAGCCACTGACAAGCTATTCAAAAGTCTCAAAGTTTGGGAACAGATTCTGGTAGGTCAGACACACAGAGGTGAGGACATTTTCCAGGCCTCCCTCACGCACTGCCTGGAATGGATGTCCTGGGTGTTCTTATATAAGATCAGGGTCCTGGATATCATGTGAAACATACTAAACAATCTGAGAACAACAGCACATACAGTGGGGAGAACAAGTATTTGATACACTGCTGATTTTGCAGGTTTTCCCACTTACAAAGCATGTAGAAGTCTGTAATTTTTATCATAGGTATTCTTCAAATGTGAGTGACGCAATCACTGTATGATTTTTAAATAATTAATTTGCATTTTATTGCATGACATAAGTATTTGATACATCAGAAAAGCAGAACTTGGTACAGAAACCTTTGTTTGCAATTACAGACATCATATGTTTCCTGTAGTTCTTGACCAGGTTTGCAAACACTGCAGTAGGGATTTTGACCACTCCTCCATACAGACCTTCTCCAGATCCTTCAGGTTTCAGGGCTGTCGCTGGGCAATACAGACTTTCAGCTCCCTCCAAAGATTTTCTATTGGGTTCAGGTCTAGAGACTGGCTAGGCCACTCCAGGACCTTGAGATGCTTCTTACGGAGCCACTCCTTAGTTGCCCTGGCTGTGTGTTTCGGGTCGTTGTCATGTTGGAAGACCCAGCCACGACCCATCTTCAATGCTCTTTCTGAGGGAAGGAGGTTGTTGGCCAAGATCTTGCGATACATGGCCCAATCCTTCCTCCCCTCAATACGATGCAATTGTCCTGTCCCCTTTGCAGAAAAGCATCCCCAAAGAATTATGTTTCCACCTCCATGCTTCACGGTTGGGTTGGTGTTCTTGGGGTTGTACTCATCCTTCTTCTTCCTCCAAATACGGCGAGTGGAGTTTGGACCAAAAAGCTCTATTTTTGTCTTATCAGACCACATGACCTTCTCCCAGCAGGGGGACCTTGCGTGCGCTGCAGGATTTTAATCCATGACGACATAGTGTGTTACTAATGGTTTTCTTTGAGACTGTGGTCCCAGCTCTCTTCAGAGTCATTGACCAGGTCCTGCCATGTAGTTCTGGGCTGATCCCTCATCTTCCTCATGATCATTGATGACCCACAAGGTGAGATCTTGCATGGAGCCCCAGACCGAGGGAGATTGACCATCATCTTGAACTTCTTCTATTTTCCAATAATTGCGCCAACAGTTGTTGCCTTCTCACCAAGCTGCTTGCCTATTGTCCTGTAGCCCATCCCAGCCTTGTGCAGGTCTATAATTGTATCCCTGATGTCTTTACACAGTTCTCTGGTCTTGACCATGGAGAGGTTGGAGTCTTTTATACAGGTAACAAGTTCAAACATGTGCAGTTAATACAGGTAATGAGTGGAGAATGGGAGTGCTTCTTAAAGAAAAACAAACAGGTCTGTGAGAGCCAGAATTCTTACTGGTTGGTAGGTAATAAAATACTTATGTCATGTCAATAAAATGCAAATTAATTATTTAAAAATCATACAATGTGATTTTCTGGATTTTTGTTTTATATTGCATCTCTCACAGTTGAAGTGTACCTATGATAAAAATGACAGACCTCTACACGCTTTGTAAGTAAGAAATCGGCAGTGTTTCAAATACCCACTGTAGGAGTATTCATACTTTGCAGTGAAATGTGAATCAAATTGTTATATATAATTGCAATTTATTTGCATCTGAAAATCATTATCTAATTCATAGAAAAATATTGCATAGTAGTTTTTACTAGGATACATTCCCTATGGCATGTAGAATAGATTTCTCACTAATAGGCAACATGTAAATCATATACAGTGATTTGCATTGTGACAAATGATATGGGTGTAGTAAAAAGCCAGCCATTATACAATGATTTGACAATATATTTTGACCCTACACACTTTCCTGAGTAGTTTCTTGGATAAATTCATTGAAGCATGTAGAAACGTTTTTGTGCTATGAGGCAATGAGTATTTTCTAGAATAAATTCACTTCAGCACATAGAATCTATTTGCTATGAAGGAATAAGTAACGCATATACAATAATTTGCATTGTGGCCATTGTTATAGGCGGAGTAAAAGGCGGAGTAAAAGGCAGAGTAAAAGCCATCAACACTTCACAACATATTTTGATACTACACACTCTCCTGAGTATTTTCTAGGATGCATTTACTATAGAATCGTTTTTTAATTATGAGCCAATATTTATTCCACATAAAGTGATTAACCTTGGCTGCTTGTATTTCACATTGCAACATGTTTTAAAACCCAGATATCATGGAAATGGAAATAAAAAATGAAAAAATATAAATTATTGTTATTGGTTAGAGAGTATTTCTATTTTTTGTCAATCATGAATGTATAGTTTTATGCTACTTTTCGACTAACAGATGTGTGACTTTTATTTTGAAAAATTCCAAAAACCCATGACCTGGAAAGGCTTTTTAAATGTTAATGACATGATGTAGGTCCAACCTCTTTTTTTTTTGTCCTAGTGGAAAAAATGCGTGTGGAACAGAAATATCTACACAGCATTTATTTATCCTGCAGTGCTGATATTCAGGAATAGATGTGGCATTTTTTCTGAAAATGATCGATGTTAGAGAAATAAAAAATGTGAGGATCAAGGAGCTAAATTAAGGGCTCCTTTCAGCAGTGCGATTCGGTTCCCAAGTTGGTTCTCCAAAAAGAGCCGTTTGTTGGCGTACGACCCATCACTAGCTGGTAGATATATGACAGTATATTCACATGTATTTTATTACTGAGGTGACATTACATGTATATTATTGACTGTATATTAGGTGGTTAATTCGTGTATAAATGCACCCCGTTTTAACAAGATAGTTAACATTATTTTTAGGGAAGTCACCTGCGTCGTATACCGTTAAAGTACGGTACAGAGTCCCTGTACCGTTGTTACCAATTTAGCTACAGTAGCTATTCATTCCGTAATTGTTAAGTTCGCGTCACTGACATTATTTACACTATCGGTTTGTTTAGACAGTTTCATGCGATGCCAGTGTTAGTAAACGGCTAGATAACTATGTCTTCTAATTCGAGTTAATTTAGGCGACAAGGCTGGCTAACTAACTGAATCTGACACAGCGAGTTGGGACTGCATTTCGATAACTACGAGCCACCCACGTGAACTAGACTAAGATGCAGTCAGGCGGAAATGTGATTGAGAGTCACCGTGAAGGGGCGCTTGTGAAATCAGACAAGGAAGCCTGTTCGAGATACATTCCCACTCTGACGACGGAAAACACTGGTCCAACTATGGCGAATAAAAAGGCTGGGTTCGGGGACACTGTAGTCATCAATGAGAGCAAACTCAGGGCTCCGAGTCCGCGTGGAACAAACGGAGACCATGACTCTGAAGAGGAATCGTACCGAGATGGGCGGTCAGAGGAGGTGGACCGGGACACAAAAAGCAGAGCGTTCGCTTGGTGCCGAGACTTTCTCTCGGGTTCATGGAAGAGTATTCCCGAGGCGGATTTTCGCATCAGCATTGTCAGGTAAGCCGTGACGTAACGTTACTCTAAAAATCCAAGACGGCTTGCTGCCTCCTCTACTAGGTTTTAACGGTTAGCTTATCCCATGGCTGGCTGACTGATATGTTAAAATAATATTGTCTGTTAGGTGGAATTAAGTTTCCAAAATAACTCCGGTATTCACGGTGTGACTTACCTGATTACATATAGTGTATTCTGTGCTGTAAGAATGCAAACTGTTAACAATTGACTTAAATAAATTGAATAACAAAAATCATATACAATTAATGTACCCCCCGCTTCCACTAAAAGCGTCATCAGACATCAAATGTATACCCAGGTTGAGAACAATTAAAAACTGCAGTCTGTATCAATTTTTTGGATAAAAAAAATTGTAATACAGGTGACTAGTCACTTGTTTTTGCATTGAAATCAGAATTCAGTACATGAGAATGACTTGATAGTGGAGCTGATAATGTACTAAACCAACTACCTAGTTGATAATGTACTAAACCAACTAGCTAATCTAATATCAAATGTTCTACATGTGGGGCTACGTTCCTTGGAGAACTTCGTCAAGCAGGCATTCTGTCATCGCTATAGGTCTTTTTTTTTTGTTTCATCACCCAGCCCTAACGTGTGTAACAGTTGGCATAGAAGGCCCTTTGTCTCCGATTATTCACAGACTTGTTGAAATTAATTGGTAAATGGTTATTTTTTGAGGCCAAAGTAGATACTTTTTTAAAAAGTGCAACAGTGTCTAGGGTGAATTTCTTTTACTGTGAGATTCTCTCTCAGGCCCCATTTCTGATGTAGAAGCGAGAGGTGCTGAGATCCTCATTTCTCATAACAGTAAATGTTATGCAGTGAGTGACATGATCCCTTTGATAATGTGACACATCCACTGAGAATAAAAAACACTTCTTCATGCACATCTCAATGTTCTTTCATATTCACAGGACTTTTTGAGGAACAAAATTAGATGGTAATTATTATTATGGGACTATATTTGAATTATGATATTTCAATATTGCCCTCATTCACACTGCTAAAATAAGGATGACGGCAAATGCCTGGGGCACAGAGCGCAAGTTCGATTTTCACCTCCTTAATCCCTCCAAGAAATATAGGCTTTTCCTCTTGAAGAATGGAGCGATGTCCCACTACATACGGTTCCGTACATTTACGAAAACATTCCAAGAATGATTGGAGATCTGAAATCAATTTAAATGTGGAGTGACTACTCACATCTACGAACATCAGTTAGAACTCCTCATAAAAGTGGGACTAAGTCATATTTCAATAATATTTTACGTAATGTTTTTGATTAATATCCCTTTTTTTTTTTTTTTCTTCATACTGTTTACATGTCTTGGGTTAGTGAGTTAATATAAGCATTTATATTGGTTCATACTAATACACTCACTTCCGCAGTGGTGGACTCAGTAACCTGCTGTACATGTGTAGTCTGCCAGACCATGCCCAGACTATTGAAGATGAACCCCGCAGGGTCCTGCTCCGAGTGTACGGGGCCATCCTGCAGGTCAGACACCCAGCCATACCCACTGTTATTCAAGATGGCTAATGTAGTATGTCTAGCTGTTGTCTTTATTTAGTTGACCTCTATAACTTCCTTGCTTTATACATCAGACTATGGTATCGGATTTTGGTAAGAAAGTCTATGATGTTTAGCAGTTTTATGATGAGGCTTAAAAAAATGTTCTTTAAATGATGTCTTACATAATATGTGAAAAATACATTGGGATTGTTTTGGTGATGAAGACCTTTTTTTCAACTGGCTATTAATCAACTGGGAATTGTGTGAAAATCCAGCGGACCCTAGTACTTAATGTGCAGACTATTTTACCACCTCTTAGTCTCTTACCTAAACTTTAAACTAAGTATATGAACTGTACTTATAAAAAAGCACAGAAAACCTATGGTCACTGAATATCTGGGGGATCAGACGCCAAAGTTTAGTGCAACTTCTAAATTGACCAGCAGAAAGTAGCAGCACGTAAACATCCTTAACTTAATTGAATGTCTGAATGTCTTGGCTTAAAATATTAAGTTATATGGATGTAACAAGCATATATTTTGGTCAAGACATTAGCCTAAGTATCACAATGTTTTGTTTGCAATCCAAATCTGTTAGTGGGTTTAAAAATTGAATTGGGTTAATAGGGATATTCACCATATTTACAGTAAAGGCCGGACCCAGTATTTTTTTAAGCAATATGTTTTGTTTGGACCATACCTCTTGACAAAATGTTTTACTAAACATACTCCCCAGACTGCTGCAGAGCTGACCCTAGGTACAATACTGCTGTAATTGCTACTATCAGTGATTTCATTTTCGTTTGTTTTAGAAATATTTAACATTTGAATCACCGTAATATCCCTTTGAATCACACTTTGTATTGCCACAAAATGTGGTAATAGTTAAGGGGTTTGAAAACTCCAAAGGAATTCATGACCTTGACAATGCAAATGTCTCATTCTGCCATTACAAGGCCAGAACCTGCTGTACAGAATACAACAAGCTAACAATAAACCACTGTGTGTGTAGGGAGTCGATTCACTAGTCCTGGAGAGCGTGATGTTTGCCATCTTGGCAGAGAGAGCGCTGGGACCCAGGCTGTATGGAATCTTCCCTGAGGGACGTCTGGAACAATACATGCCGGTACAGAAAAACAAGCACACAGCAGAAACAAATAGGCAGATGTAACAAACTTTGGTTGTGTTTATCGTACTGTAAAGGAGAGAATGATGGATATTAATTTGAGGCTAGCAAGCTGGCTGCCTACCTAGTGTCAAGGGTGAATCGGGGGGGGGGGGGGTCTTTATACTGATTTATGGCGAACAACCAGAGCAGGGCTTGTCAACTGCATCTCTTTGTACTAATGTTGTAGAAAGGCCCAGCACAGAGAGGCCAAATATTTGACAGGGAGTCTTGTGTGTGAAGGCCTATAAACGTGTGGTTATTTCCCAGAGCAAACGTCTTCGTACAGAGCAGCTCTTTGTTCCTGAACTTTCCGCTGAGATTGCTTCAAAGTTGGCCCGCTTCCATGGGATGGTTATGCCATTTAACAAGGAGCCCAAGTGGCTGTTTGGGACCATTGACAGGTGAGGATAGAATAGGACTCTCATGATCTTAAGTAAAAACCTGCAGTGTTGACAGATGAGTACTGTATACAGTAAATAATGGATTTCAGGTTACCTCTTCTCAAATAGTATCACTTGTTGTTTTGGAATGCTTAATGATGCTCTATTTGCTGTTGTGTGTCAGATACATGAATCAGGTGATGAACTTGAAGTTCACCCGTGAGGCTCATATCAAGAAATTCAACAAGCTGATTAAGTACAACCTCCCTGCAGAGCTGGAGAGTCTCCGGTAAGTCAGGAGATGTGGGGCATAGGAATGGCAGAAAAGGCAATGATGTGTCAGGTTAGAATTTGAGAATGGAAAGGAATGGCTCTGGATGGGGAGTATGGAATGGCTGGCGAACAGGGATGGAATTTCAGGGCGACACCAGCAACCATGGCCATCAATGCCCCCCTGTGGCCAAAATGCCCTCCCCAAAAATGTATTCCTTTCTTGCCCAAGTGGGCTGGCTGTGAATTCATAATTCTCCCAACTCTCTAATATGACTACAATCCATTGGTGTTCTTGAAGTATTTTGTCATAGCTTGATTTCAAATCCCTTCAAATTTGATTCAGCAACATGCACTGTGGCATTTATAGGTTTGGCACTGTAGCCTAGTTACTCAGAATGTTAACAGATTCATTTTTAGAAGTCTGAAAACTGAAACTAGTTTTCATGTTTCTTGCCTATTTATATTTTTTCAATCACACAATTCATCATTTTCCATGTTATTTTGAGTTTAAGCTGCTGAAGACATTAGACTCAAGCTAGCTTGATTGGCCACAGTGACCTGACTGATGGCCTTGCCTGATGTCAAGGAAGCTTTAGGGAAAATTGCAGAAAAGTTTCCACTGCTCTGATATTAACAATCTACTTTAAAATCAAACTCCCAAGTTAATTGGCCTCAACCCATGTCAACTGCTGGTCTTCATATGATCTCAGTATAATTTTGCCAAAGTAGACATTTCTACATAGTGATACCAATACTTAAATACCCTAAAATAAATGCTGAGAATCTATGCCTTATCCAAGTAATTGTTTAATTTTCAATTCAAACAACCTGGACAATAGTATACAAATCTGTACTGTACCATTACAGTACCAGTACCACTATGATTCCCAAAAATAATTTCAAATTTAGATTTTTCAGACCACAGGACAGTTTTCCACTTCATCTCCGTCCATCTTAAATGAGCTGAGGCCCAGAGAAGGCAACTTATTTATATATGGTTTGTTCTTTGCAAGGTTGAGTTTTAACTTGCAATTGTGGATGCAGTGACAACCTGTGTTCACAAAAATTAGTTTTTGGAAGTGTTCCTGAGGCCAAGCAGTGATTTCCACTACAGAATCATGTCTGTTTCTAATGCAGTGCCTCCCGAGGGCCTGAAGATCACAGCAATCCAATGTTGGTTTTCGTCCTTGTCCCTGGTGTACGGCGATTTCTTCGGATTCTCTGAATCTTTTAATGATATAATGTACCGTAGATGATGAGATCCCCAAACTCTGCAATTTTTCGTTGAGAAACTTTATTTATAAATCCCAATTTCTTTGAAACATTTTGCTGGCATCAAATTCAAAGTGGGCATATATTTTTCAAGAAACAATAAAATGTCTCAGTTTTTACATTTGATATGTTGTCTTTGTACTATATTCTATTAAATATAGTGTTTAAATGATTTGCACATCATTGTATTCTGTTTACATTTTACACAATTTCCCAACTGTTTTGGCAACGGGGTTGTACATTCTGTACATGTCAGTGTAGCCATTTATAAATAGCTTAGAGTTTAGCATTACCATATCTACATAAGTCATTACCTGTCTTCACTCCTGGAGTCCAAGAACACGAATGACATAACAATAGTACAATCCCACCACCTACTTCCCTGCCAAGCTATGGTGACCAGTACTTACTGCTTCATGTGACTATTGTCCTGATCATACACTTAGTGGAGTGAGGGAGTAATCCAGAGAAAAGTAATCACGTCTTACAGATAGTAAAGGGAAAAGTATGTTATGTAATCAGTAATACATCTTTGTCTCCATAAGATTGTACAGAGAGATAAGATATGAGCTGTTGACATGACCGTACACTCTGCTCCCAGTGGTTCACTCAAAGTTGAAGTGTGCATATAGTATACCAATGCCATGTCGTTGTCATGAGATGAAGCCATTCCCTTTCTACTGTCTCTCTCTTTGACAGAGTGTTGTTGGCAGCAACCCCATCGCCAGTTGTGTTCTGTCATAATGATGTGCAAGAAGGTAACGATCTAGCTGGTTTCTCATTCTTTATCCTGTCTTCCATGGCTTGTCATCCACGCTCTACCGGTCTCTCCACCCACCTGCCTCTCTTCCCCCTCTATTTATCTCCCTTTCTCTTTCTGCTCGATCTCCACCCAACTCTTTCTTCACACTTACTTTCTTCCCCATTTCTATATATGCTTTCCCCATTAGAAATGCATAATTTTATACTCACCTCTAATTTGGACTTGCTCAACAGTCCATCACTGGAGTTATTAAACCATTGTAATTCCTTGATCAATATCTCTTCCACAAATGAGACCTATAATAAGTTTAAAAAAAACACTCTTATTGTTAGGTAACATTCTGATGCTCGAGAACAGAGACCACTCCACCGATAAACTCATGCTAATTGACTTTGAATATAGCAGCTACAACTACAGGTAAAGGCCTTTATTGTATATACATTAACATTCAACAAAAATCGCTGGTTAAAGTGTTACATTTACTATTAAACAGGTACGCTTATAGCCATTTACATATCAGTCCCAAACAAACAGCTTGATGTTAACAACATTGGCTACTGAATCGTACTATATTGTATATCCTCATGTTATGTGGTGCTGTGATTTGTTTGTTTTGTTTGTTGTTTAGGGGATTTGACTTTGGGAACCACTTTTGTGAGTGGTGCTATGACTACACCTACAACCAGTGGCCCTTCTACAAATATACACCTGACAACTACCCAAGCAGGGAACAACAGGTGATTTCAACCTTGGCCACACCTACAGGAAAACACCCTCCAATGCATTGACACAGTTAACATTAACCTCTTAAAAAATAAAGACACTAAGTGTAACTCCTTTGGATATGAGCATCTGCTATATGACTGAAATATGGGAATGCACCGATAGTACCTTTTCATTGTCGATTTTAAGGACTGAATTGCTGAGAATCTGTTAACACATAGAACCGATCCAATGCTGTTTTGCTTGTCATCCATTTCACAGCATGTTCAGAGTGGCATTATAATAACTTGTGTTTTAGGATATAGGCTTTCTGGCTAATCAATTCAAGGCAGTACTAATGAAAGGCTGCAGCATCGCACAAGTTGGATTGCTATTTAGCCATCAATCTGAATGGATGCTGACATTGTGGTTGTTGTTGAGTTTGCTAGGCATGGCCTGCATATTTCCGCTCTGCCGGTCACCAACTCATGTTTTTACAGCACATTGTTAGGACAATACATTTTGTTCTTTACGTAGATTTGCTGCCAGTATCGGATGGGTGCATCCATGTTAAAATATAAAATAAATAATTGCATTGTTTGATGTAAGGAACCACTATTAGTATCATCTGTATTAAAACCAATTACAGTATAATAATCATAATACAAAATGTATAAAAACTGTCATTTCCAATATCGCATTTATATGGCTAGTAGACAAAACATTTGGATGGCAACTTTAGGACATACAAGATATTTAGATTTGTCATTCAAACTCCACTTTGTTTAGTTCAGTTATGTTTTGTTCGCCATCTGTTACGACATGTTCATGAGGTTACGTTTGACTTCAACAGAAAGTGACAGTTTGTGTTTGTGTTCAGGCTGGTTGGATGTTTGATATTATAAGGCAATTTGACGGGTCAAATATCAAACATCCAACCAGCCTGAACACAAACAGTCGCCAGAAACTGCAGTCATTCTTTTTTACTTTTCTTAGCAAGTTTATGGAAAAAAAAAACTCAAGGTCAATGGAGAACCTTTTTTTGTGGCTAAACTTAATCTTTGTCTGCGAAGTGTTCTAAAACATTGACATAATTATGAATGCATAGTTAATTTATTGCTCAAAGCTAGATAACCTAATCTCTGAAGGTGTTTCTGTTTTATTTTTGTTTTGCAGCTTCATTTTATTCGTAACTACTTGGCGGAAGCTGGAGGCTATTCAGAGAACACCATGAATGAGGACCAAGCTCGTATAGAGCAACAGATGCTGTTTGAAGCCAATCGGTAGGGGACCCTGTTTCTTCTTTTTGCAAACATACTGTGGATAGTAGAAGTCTACACAGACATTGTACAGTCTTCGCATTTTACTACCTCAAAATATTCACAACCTATTCCCAAACAATTTGTTTCTAAAGTTAAATAACTATTAGTTTTACCCAATTGCCATGTTTCAAACATAATGTGTGATTTGGAGTGGTTTCCTTGTTTTCACTTTGTAATATGAAAGGAATGTGATGTTGATCCCTTTGTATTGTCAGTTAATAAGTGTATATGGTGGCAGCCTCATGTTATTAGTGTTTTTGATTGATTAGAGAGAACTCCATAGAAAACTTACCTGGTCTTTGTCCTGACCTAAATCTGCCTAAGAAATAGAATGTATGGTTTGATATCGGAGAAATAATTCTAGTATATGTTGCCCTAAGTGTTTTGAATAGTTTGTAGAAAATTATTACAATTCACTGCCGTAGTGGCTGTGAAAGGTTTTTTCACAAAGTAATAGCTCTGGGATATAAAGACGCACAATAAATACATGCTCATTTTGTATTTCTTAGTAGTTATAAAGATATTCAATCATGTATTTTCCCTTTGAAAATGACCAATATCGTGGGTAGAGCAGTAGGATTAAACATTGAGTCTTATTACATACATTAACATGTTAGTAATTAGTCTTATCCTGAGCGATGTACTACTGCAATCTGCGTTAAGTACATTACCCATGGGTGCAAAGACATAGTAAAATGTTTGTTTAAACCAGCAATCTTTCAGTTACTGGCCCAGTACACCAACCACTAGGCTGTCTGCTTCCCTTTCAAAATCCTCTTTTAGATTTAATTTTGAGACAGCAAAAGAGGGGGGGTGTGTAGACTTTCACTCAACTGAATTTGGTGGTTTTTGAAATGAGCACTTTTTTGGAAG
The DNA here is from genome assembly GCF_011004845.1 of Esox lucius. Classification (NCBI taxonomy): domain Eukaryota; kingdom Metazoa; phylum Chordata; class Actinopteri; order Esociformes; family Esocidae; genus Esox; species Esox lucius. The sequence continues at coordinate 20,137,846 of NC_047587.1, forward strand.
CCACCGCATTACATAACTGGATGTGATTTACCCCTCTGCCACCAGCAATGTAGTGCTTAAAGTCCATGATATCTCACCAGAGGTATTTTCCATATTCATTGCTATCCACATGCATGGGAGTCAGTATGTTGGCAGGTCTTTAAGGATGACTGGTTGTCCTACAGGTTTGCCCTGGCTTCTCACTTCCTCTGGGGCCTGTGGTCCATCATTCAAGCCAGGATATCCAAAATCGAGTTTGGTTACATGGTAAGTGCTCAAGTAGACTTTAGTAGTAATGGACCCTGGACAGAATGTGAGATTTCTCCCAGACTTTACCTCAATCATATGAAATAATACTATGGAGCTCCAGTATATTTTAACATATATCCTTGTCATTCACATGGTTTTTCATGTATATTTTATTCTCTGTCTGTCTGTGGAGCAGGTTTTATGAACTGGATAAACAGTATAGTCTGGCTAACATAATCTATTTAACTCCTACTGACTTCCGAGTCAAAACTTTATTTTGAATGAAAGACCCCTTGATTTAAATAGACTTGCAAAAGCCTTTCAGTTTGTTGTAGTCAGCCAGCCTACAAGGTTTTGTACCTCATTCCCCACTTCAAGAGACCAGGTTTATAGACCCAAAAATTTGGTGCAGCGTATACAGGGCCATACAGTCACAGCCCAAGCCAGCCAGGTGGAACACTGAAGGTGGACCCTGACTTCAGGCACACACTTTCCTCTGAGTGATGTGGAATACAAAGGTTACCTAATCAAAGCAGATATCTGTCACAGTCAACCCTTTGAACAATGCCCAGAATGCAGCCTCACCCCTACTGGAGTGAGCTCTCTGCTAGGCAACCCTTACCCTTTACTGACAAATCCTGGGAGACAGTCCTGTGAGACAGGTGTAAGGTCCCTTACAAAGGGAAAACAACCGCAATTGGACAATAAAACTGAAAGGGCTTTGGTTGCTTTATGAATGGTTGAATTTTCTACCATGCGTTGATATTTTACCCTTTACATTTGTGGGAATTAGCATATATAGATAGTGCTAAATGCAGGTGTTACAGAACAAAAATGAAATGCATATGGTAGTAATTCAAAGGAAACATTTTGGAGATGTTGACAAAATTATTAGACTCAAAGACGTGTTTAGCTCTAAAGCCATATTGTTGTAATTATTTAAAGTTTTTAATCTTGTGAGGGGGTAAACCATAGTTTAATCCATTAGAAGGGCTTTTTGTAGTGTCTTATACAGCATCTTTTTTGTTTCAGGACTATGCCCAGTCTCGGTTTGATGCCTACTTCAAGCAGAAAAAGCTATATTCCTAACTTCCATCTTCAAAAGAATAGATGGATTTCTTGGATTCAACTGTAATTTTGAGATCTGCTGATTATTCCTGTATGCGATGGACCTTGATGACCCCCCCAAAAATGTATTTGTTATTTGTAGCTTTTCTTAGTTTGGTTAATTTATTCAGATTGTATGAAGGGAGTTGTTGAAACTGACAGCAGAATCATAGTTACTAGGCAGATTAACCTGTTCAGGTAAACCAAATCAGGTAAAACACCAACTAAAGAGTCTAAGGTGGCTTTAAATATAATGGATTGTTTGAACTTGATTTAGAATATACTCTACCCCGTCCATCTTGTATTTAGTCCCAGCTTAGCATGGACAAGTAACAGTAAAGCAGTCTACATTTCACAAAATGCACTTATCTACAGTGGGGAGAACAAGTATTTGATACACTGCCGATTTTGCAGGTTTTCCCACTTACAAAGCTTGTAGAAGTCTGTCATTTTTATCATAGGTACACTTCAACTGTGAGTGATGGGATCTAAAACAAACATCCAGAAAATCACATTCTATGATTTTTAAGTAATTAATTTGCATTTTATTTTAAAAACAGAACTTAATATTTGGTACAGAAACCTTTGTTTGCAATTACAGAGATCATTTGTTTCCTGTAGTTCTTGACCAGGTTTGCACACACTGCAGCAGGGATTTGGGCCCACTCCTCCATACAGACCTTCTCCAGATCCTTCAGGTTTCGGGGCTGTAGCTGGGCAATACAGACTTTCAGCTCCCTCCAAAGATTTTCTATTGGGTTCAGGTCTGGAGACTGGCTAGGCCATTCCAGGACCTTGAGATGCTTCTTACAGAGCCACTCCTTAGTTACCCTGGCTGTGTGTTTCAGGTCGTTGTCATGCTGGACGACCCAGCCACGACCCATCTTCAATGCTCTTACTGAGGGAAGGAGGTTGTTGGCAAAGATCTCGCGATACATGGCTCCATACATCCTCCCCTCAATACGGTGCAGTCGTCCTGTCCCCTTTGCAGAAAAGCATCCCTAAAGAATGGTTTCCACCTCCATGCTTCATGGTTGGGATGGTGTTCTTGGGGTTGTACTCATCCTTCTTCTTCCTCCAAACACAGCAAGTGGAGTTTAGACCAAAAAGCTCTATTTTTGTCTCATCAGACCACATGACCTTCTCCCATTCCTCCTCTGGATCATCCAGATGGTCATTGGCAAACTTCAGCCGGGCCTGGACATGCCCTGGCTTGAGCAGGGGGACCTTGCGTGCGCTGCAGGATTTTAATCAATGACGGCATAGTGTGTTACTAATGGTTTTCTTTGAGACTGTGGTCCCAGCTCTCTTCAGGTCATTAACTAGGTCCTGCCATGTAGTTCTGGGCTGATCCCTTACCTTCCTCATGATCATTGATGCCCCACGAGGTCAGATTGTGCATGGAGCCCCAGACCGACGGAGATTGACCATCATCTTGAATTCTTCCATTTTCTAATAATTGTGCCAACAGTTTTTGCTTTCTCACCAAGCTGCTTGCCTATTGTCCTGTAGGCCATCCCAGCCTTGTGCAGGTCTACAATTTTATCCCTGATGTCCTTACACAGCTCTCTGGTCTTGGCCATAGTGGAGAGGTTGGAGTCTGTTTGATTGAGTGTGTGGACAGGTGTCTTTTATACAGGTAACGAGTTCAATCAGGTGCAGTTAATACAGGTAATGAATGGAGAACAAGGCTTCTTAAAGAAAAACTAACAGGTCTGTGAGAGCCGGAATTCTTACTGGTTGGTAGGTGATCAAATACTTATGTCATGTCAATAAAATGCAAATTAATTATTTAAAAATCATACAATGTGATTTTCTGGATTTTTGTTTTATATTCTGTCTCCCACAATTGAAGTGTACCTATGATAACAATTACAGACCTGCAAAATTAGGAAAATTAGGAAAACCTGCAAAATTGGCAGTGTATCATACTTGTTCTCCCCACCGTACAATGAAACTGAAATACTATGAAAAAGCACAGCAAGACATGTTTTGTTTACATTAGCATTACCATCTACTGATTCCATAAATGTATGTTTTGAGTAATTTAGTCAGATTCTTCTGTATAGTATTCATAGGCGTTATTGTAGTTACTTTCCAGGGGTTCTTTTTTAACTCAGTAATTGAAATGTTTTTTGCTGTGCTTCAGTAAACCTTTAACTTCAGGGTCCAAATATTCTTATTTTCTGTTGTCTGTTTTGTCATGTCATGTTTGTTCTGCCTAAAGAGTTGGGTGCTACTGCCTGGACTCAAAGCAGTGTGGCAGAGTCTAGTTGCATCTCAAAACTGTCCAGTTATTACCGGTTATTTTGAATCTTACCCCATCCCTCAGTTTAGACCTATCCTTACCCATTCTGATTGAATGCCAAAGTGTGTTTTGGTTTCACTGTGGTGCAGTTAGACCGATATCAAAGATATGCTAAAATATGCCCACATCAACACAGTATGTGTAGTAATCTGCAGACAGGATCACAACACAGCATTTCATTCAAGTCATGTCGTTTTTCTGTTGCTGCAGTTATGTTGAGTAATGGTGATTTTTTTTTTAGTTTAAAATTAGGTTGCATTATGGAACAGACTGGTGTTTATTCATTTAAAACAAGTCACTCGCAATCTTTTATGTTGACATTCAAGAGCTTTGTGAAAATTGGAACCTTGTCAAGGAAAGAGAGAAGAGATCTATATTCTCAAACCAGATGTTATTTTAGAACTTTCTCTGTTAAAGATTCTGGTTATATTGGTCCTGAATTTCAAGTTTGACCTTTTTGTCTATTTAAACTATATTTTTGTCTATTTAAACTATGTGGGCTGTTTCTGTTTTCATTTTACCCAATTTGACCACAATGGGGTCATTTTACAAATGTTTGTCATGACAGATTAGCATGTAGATATATAAGTAGTCTAAATTATTTTAAAATTTGCTTTCTTTGATTATAAATTGGACTTAGCCTTTTAGTTGTTAAGTCATGATTGTGTTGTTTGCAAATCTCAGATAAGAGCATAGGTTCAGGTTTGTTATCTACATTTTCTATCATGAGTTGGTATTTGAAATCTGTTCTATTACTGGTAAAACTACTTTGGATCTGTTTGTCATGGTTTCCCTATGCCCATGGTTTGAATGTTTTTCAATTTCAGACCAAGAATCACAGTACTTACCGAAAACTGTCCATTACCTTTTTTTCTTCTTTTATGTGCAACGTCTAACTTATTATTTTAATGATACCTCACTGAATACAAAACCTTATCATGTTCTACTTGCACTGCTGTGAATTATTACTGCTAATAAATATACTAAGTACCTGATTCATTGTTCATTCATTCATTATTAGAGATTGTATCTAATTTCAATGGCAACAGTAATTTTCACTTATTGATCATGCTGTAGAAATCAATAACTTTTCAGGAACCAGAGTTTCCACTAATGGTACCCATAATTTAGGGGATTTAGTGGAGTCAAGTTTACAAACCAGCAGACTAGGTTAGTTTGAAATTGTTCCCTGGCTCCAATGGATGTGAAGTCTTTATGGATTAAACACTTCACAATTGCTACATTGAATATCTATGTAAGATTCACTATGACATAAAAAAAATTTGTGTATCAATATGGTAGAGGATATTTAGAGTACCCATGGTTAGGGGTTGATTTGAAATTAGGCATGAGTCCCTGTGATGCCTAAAATAGATGTCCTTTAGAGCTGTTTTCCTGCATTGAGTTCCATGCAAGTCTGGCCTGGGCTATCTACGGAGGAGAAGGACCGTTTGCTCTGAATGTACGTGTGGTAGGTCATTGTGAGAGGTCCAAGAAACCGGTACTGTGGGTAAATTTCTTTTAATGTGTACTTCTATTGTGTGTCCTGGTTTGTAGTGTTCAGGTCACTATGCTGCTGCCTTAAGACTTTATCTTATAAGACGTGACTGAGCTGTTGGACCAGGGAGAGTAAAGTGTGTAATGAGTCTAATGTGCCGGTTCAGTGTTACAGTTTTCCATTATGCTCTGGATCATTTTAGTGTATAGTTATAAGTTCTCTTTAAATTCTCTCTGGCAGCCAGTTGTTTAATAGTTCTTATAGTGCCCAGTCAGGCCCTGTTTTTTTTCTTTTGACAAAAAGAAGATCAAATAGAATTTAATTTAAATTAACATTGCTTTCAACTAATCCAACACAATCATAGATTTTTTTTCTGATAGTCTACTCACAAGATAGAAATATATATGACCAATGTTAATTGTTTTTATGTTGGTAGAAAACCCTCTTTGGGATGATCAGTCTTCTCAGACGGCGTGTGTCAGTGGTCCTGCTGTGGATATGCAGGTGGTTGCAGTATGCTTTAGGGAGGGTGTGGGGAACATCCTTCTCAGTTCCACACAGCTTAGTGACCTCACCATGTAACTCAGGGTATGGACTGTATGAAAGGCTGCCTGAGGAGTGGAAGACCAAAGAGGTGAACCGTATCTATCACTCTGGAGATGGAAGCGGAACCATGATTACAGTCCAGACCAGCACACATACCTTCTATGTAAGTTGAATGCAACTAAGTAAGTTATGGCATCATCCCTGCACAGTATGGTGCTAACTAAAGCACAATAATAGCTATGATAAAAAGTACCATTGTGTATTTAATCTCTATGGCATTAATAGTGCTGAACACCAATGTTTTGGCATTAATGTGCCTTCTTCAGGGTGTTCGTATTCAACCCTGAAAGCTCACTGATCCCGAAACATTGGTGTTTATCCCTATAAATCGCTTTGAGCTTAAATACAGTGTTTGATTTTAAGTCCTACATATTATTACTTGACATAATGAGAGGGCTAACCTTCCATGTTTGTGCTTTGTTCCTCCATCGCTGTGTATAAGGTGGACCTGGGTCGCCTGTCTGAGTGTAGTGAGTACTTCAGGGCCCTGTCCCAGTCCAGTATGAGAGAGACTACAGAGAGACGGATTCTCCTGGACCATATTCCCTCATCAGTCTTCCACGCTCTCTTAGAATTCTGCTTCCGGAATGACTTCGCAGTTACCCAGGAGGAGTTGGGCGAACATATCCAAGTGGGTTATAGGGAAGGCTAATAGGAAATAAATTATTATGCATTTTTTCGTTTTTGCCCGAAACAGTGTAAGCGGAGCCGGCCAAGAAGAGCAAATGTTGATGACTGAGTGTCTGACTACCCATTGTTAAATAGTGTTGTGGTTGGAGTTGCAGACTGCCACACATTAGACTAGGTATCAAATCTGGTCAGAGAAAAGAAGGATTAGGACAGGCTGGCTACAAATATCAGAACCTACATACAGTAAACCAAACAAACAAGCCAAAAGGAAAATACAGCCACATCACCTCAACTGTCCACAGAGGCAGGAAATTCACCCAAAATGTGTTCCTGTTTACAGGCATTTGAAATGCAGATCTAAAACCCAATAGTATAGATCGCCGTTTGGGTTTTTGTGACTCAAAATTAATGCATTAAATAACAATATTTGAATAAGCCTAACAACCCATCAGCACTTGAATATGAACTATCGTGTCTTAATTCTTTACGTGTACATTATTTTTTACACACAGGGATGACACAATCATTCGTAATGCATATGTCACAGTGATTCATCTGTACGTGTAATGATGCCAGAAAAGTACTGATCAGAAGTCTGACTCTTTTTACTGACTTTGATCTTTCTCCCGCTCATTCTACCTATGACATAGATTTATGTTCCAGTCAGCTAAGACTAGCAGCAACATTTATGAACAGAAAGAATGGCTTAATGGTTTTGAAATTCATGGGTGAAATGTCTTTTTTGGTTCTTACTGTGGACTCATGCTGTCAACATCCTAGGTTAGAACCACTGGCTTACTGATGTATTTACCGTTGTGCCTTTATAACACACAGCCAACCATTTAAATGATATTGCAATGCCATATTGGAAATCTCATATAAAGTTAGGTCCGGAAATATTTGTCTCTGCATGCCACCACAATGGATTTGAAATTAAATAACCGAGATGCAGTTGAAGTGCAGACTTTCAGATTTAATTCAGCAGGTTGAACAAAAATAGTGTATGAAACATTTAGGAATTGCAACCATTTTCATACACAGTCCCCTTATTTCAGGGGCTCAAATGTAAATGGACAAATGAACACAATCATAAATAAAATGTTCATTTTCAATATTTTGTCGAATCCTTTGCAGGAAATGACTGCTTGAAGTCTCTAACACATGGACATCACCAAAAGCTGTGTTTCCTCCATTGTGATGCTTTGCCAGGCCTTTACTGCAGCTGTCTTCAGTTGTTGTTTGTTCGTGGGTCTTTCTGCCTTAAGTTTTGTCTTCAGCAAGTGAAATGCATGCTCAATCATGTTCAGATCAGGTGATTGACTCAGCCATTGCAGAATTTTACACTTCTTTGCCTTAAAAAAAACTCCTGGGTAGTTTTCGCAGAATGTTTTGGGTCATTGTCCATCTGTAAAGTGAAGCGCCTTCCAACCAACTTCTCTGAATTTGGCTGAATCTAAACAGACATAAATATCCCTATACATTTCAGAATTAATCTGTCTGCTTCTGTCTTCTGTCACATCATCAATAAACACTAATGATCCAGTGCCATTGGAAGCCATACATGCCCATGCCATCACACTGTCTCCACCGTGTTTTACAGATGATGTGGTATGCTTCAGATCATGAGCCGTTCCAAGCCATCTCCATAATATTTTCTTTACATCATTCTGGTACAGGTTGATCTTAGTTTCTGTCCAAAGAATGCTGTTCCAGAACTGGGCTGGCTTATTTAGATGTTTTTTGACTTATCTGGCCTTTCTATTCTTGAGTCTTATGATTGGTTTGCATCTTGTGGTGAACCCTTTGTATTAGCTCTTATGAAGTAATCTCTTCATGGTAGACTTGGATAATGATATGCCTACCTCCTGGTGTGTGTTCTTCACTTGGCTAGATGTTGTGAAGGGGTTTTTCTTTACAATGGAAAGGATGCTACAATCATCCACCACTGTTGTCTTCCATGGACGTCCAGGCCTTTTTGTGTTGCAGAGCTCACCAGTGTGTTCTTTTTTTCTCAGAATGTACCAAACTGTTGATTTGGCCACTCCTAATGTTCCTGCTATCTCTCTGATAGTATTTTTTTGCAGCCTAAGGATGGCCTGTTTCACTTGCACTGAGAGCTCCTTTGACCGGATGTTGTGGGTTCACAGCAACAGCTTCCAAATGTGAATGCCACACCTGGAATCAACTCCAGACCTTTCACCTGCTTAATTGATAAAGAATTAACAGGAATACCTGGATGAATACCCCACACCTGTCCATGAAACATCTTTTGAGTCAACTGTCCAATTACTTTTGGTACTTGAAAAACAGAGGGCTACATATTAAAGAGCTGTAATTCCTAAACCCTTTCTCCAAGCCTTTCTCCAAACCCACTCTTGAAGCCACGTCCATGGCTCATCACAGTCAATTTTCCCCGTGGCCTGGCTGAAACTGACTAGTTTTTATGTGGGTCAAAGGGATCCGGACTCTGTTGTACAGGCTGTGGTACTGATTCTACATTGTCAAAGGGCAAAATCATTTAGTAGTGTATATGAATGAAGTACCTAACCATGATAAAGAATAGAACCTGCATTTGCCTGGGAAGTTTCAAAGTCGTGGGATCCAGATCAATGTGCTGGGCAGATTGGTGAGTAAACAATCTGCTGGTAGAGTTGTATTTCCAGTCTCTCTCCTGGTTATGACTCTCTTAAACCGTCTCTGACTCTTAGATTGTAGCATCGTGACCAACCCATGACTCTGGGATCTTGGGAGATGATGAGCCTGGTGGTCTTTCTGTATCAGAGTAAAAGTAACCATTGCTAGTGTAAAAGTTATTAAACTTATCAACACAAACCCAAAGCCATTTTAGCCATTTTCTCCAGGAACTTTGTTCAGGTTATTAACTACCCATTAACTTGTTAACCATTTGATGGGACAGACCTTGCTTGTTTCTGCATTTGTCATTCTAACTCTCTGTTATTACACAAACGCCTGCCCCCCTATAACCTTGTAAGCCTCTCTCACCAGCTGTGTATTCATCTTACCTGATGAAATTGCATTTCAACATGATCTTGTTGCCATCTGATGTACTTTCAAACATGATTTTAAAAACATTGTGGTAAAGCTCAACCTGTCCTCTGCTATGACTTGCTTGTATTAGTGCTTCTATACATCTTGTTCTGTACATCTTGGCATATCAATTGTTGCTAGCCCCAATTCTGACGTGTGCTCTGATGATTTATGCTTCACTGATTTGTGCTCTCGTAAGGGTATGGGTTTTCTGCATGTTACTACTACCCAGTTGCAGAATACCAACTATGCCTCGGGGCCTGGGGGGAGATGCAAACCTGGTCAGTTTTGCTGCCAAACAAGCCTTGCTTTGCCTGATTGTACTCAAGCAGCACCAGAGTTGGCAAGTTGGGTGCCTGCAAGCTCAGTCGTGTTTGTTGGCCATTGAATGCACTCTCCTCCAAGCGTGTAGGTGCTGGTGAGTACTTCCTGGTTGATCCAGCATCTTGATAAGAAGCAGAATAACTTAAAGATGTGCTTCGTGGTCTTATTTCAATCTTCGACTCTCCCAAGCCTGCCAGGGTTTGCAAGGTCATTTGTGTAAATTGGACTTTGAGAGCAATGATGGTGTTCTGAAATCTGATGTTAGGGACTTTTTTCAACGGGTTAGTTTGAATTTGTACTGCTGCTAGGTTACCTAAAGTAGAACATGCGTAAACCACCTACAAAGTAGGACTCCAAACACCCAGAAAAGGCTACTGTCCCGGATGTTGTTGTCATGAAAGGTATCTGGTGTTTTCTCTATTTCCTTTGTTCATAATGACTGCTAATTAAAAAAAATATTATCCTGACTTGCCAGACAGTAGATGCTTAATGTAAAACTTCAGTATGCAAGCCTTCCTTTATAAGGTGGCCTGTGTGAATTGATTTAGAAGATGCTTGGACCTTCTTTATGACCTTTATGGTGGTATTGTTGACCAGCACATCTCCATGAAGAAAAGAAGAATCAAAAAAAGGTTCAACTGTTGTTCCAAAGGCCAAAGTAAATGATTATAAGGAGCAGTTCTGGAAAATTTTGGAATACCGGGATAATGCAACCTCCCGTCACAGTTGCCCATGCCTACTCAACAGTGATGATGTGGTTGTCACAGACAAGGAGTGTATGGCAGAGATCTTTAATCACACTTTCATGTCATCCTGTTCCAAGTCAGGATTTGACTCAGCAACGCTTCAATTTCTTTTCTCATCAGTGGGGATTTCCTGATCTTATCGTGCTCTTGTGACTTCCTCAGTGGATCAGGCAACCTGCAAAGCAAATTTAGGTTGTCAGGTAAGTGAGCATTTGTTAATCCATGTGACTTCCTGGTTGGATGAGGATATGGAGAAAGAATGACAGAGCACAGATGCTTGCTCAGCTCACCCAAATCTGTTACGAATTGTTGGGATGAGACAGATACACCAATACAATTGGATATAACAAAATTGGGGGAGAGAAAACAGGGTTTAAAATAAAAATGCTATTCTAATATTACATGCTATCTTATTGGGGACATTGTATCCGTTGGCTTCGTGTCCGTGTCCAAGGTCCCAAGTAAACATAAAATGTAAAAAGGAACAAACTTTTTAAGTGTCCTGAATGTCACCCCCCCCCCCCCCCTTCCTATCTCTATAAAGGTGGGCACCTACCTGCTAGCTGAAACCTTTGTTTCACGTTGCCTGTTGGCCCTGTCAAGTGTTTTAACCCCAGACACCTGCCTGTCCTACCTGGATCTGGCCCGGAACATCTGCTCTACTGAGATGGAGACAACTGTATTTTCCTACCTCAGCAGAAACCTACTGGAGCTGCCTCACGTCAACAGGTATAGCAGATTCTGCACACCAGTTCTCCCATACCGAACCACAGTCAGTCGGCCTGCTTGACTGGTCTCTAGTTCGACATGTACAAAATAGCCTCGAGTTGGAAGCATCTTATGAATATTTTCCATAATGTGAACGCATTGCCAGGCGTCTGCCGTCTGAGGACAAGACCCTACTGATCCGTCTGAGGGGCCAGGGTGACCTCCGGCTCTGCAGTGTGAGGAAAGAGAACCTGACCTCCTGGAAAGACTTGGAAACAGAAGCCGCCCGCCACCTCTTCGCCCAGGACGGGTCAGAGACGACCAGTGACTGGCGTCCCATCACAGAGCTCCCCTTCATAGCTGATAAGTGGTGTTTCACCACGGTGGTGCTACTGAACTACCTCTACCTCATAGGAGGATATAGGCAGCAGGCTAGGAGGGGATGGGAGTTCAAAATGGCCTCCTTTCGGTACAACCCGTTCACCAACACCTGGGTGTCTATTGCGCCTCTCATTAAGGTACAGAGAAGCAATGTATCTCATCGCAATGCTCTAATTGGCCCTAAAGCCTTCCATATAAAAGACATTTACATTTTCATCGTTCGGCAGATGCTGTTATACAGGGCAGCCTGCAAGTTCTTCCATTCTCATACCCACAATATCTGGCTCTCTTGTTGTTTATTCCCTGCAGCACAGGAGGCATTTCAGTGCGGTGCCGTGTAATGGCTCTATCTACGCTGTGGGAGGCTGGTACCTGGGCTCTCTGGTGACTCCTGACTCCAGCACAGCCCTCTACACCGCTGTGGAGAGATATGACCCCTGGGATGACCGATGGACGTAGGCCACACCCTGCCCCTGTCTGGATGCATTTTATTATGTTGCTGTTGTACCGCTCATTCCAACCCGAGATGTGTGTGTTCTCTGCTTCAGCTTTGTCTCGTCTCTGCCGATGACAGACTTTCAGTTCACCATGTCCCTGTCCCATGACCTCCCTCTGGCCACCAGCATGGGCCCCTGTCTCTATGTCCTGGGGAACATCCAGAGGACAGGAGAAAAGCTGCTATTACAGTATGACACCAGGCAAGGTAAAGCAGTCTCCATCCTGGGTGTTAGTAACCTTACACTGGTTGGTCTATTCATTTGCAGGCTGCTAATTAATGATTGGTTGGAGACCCATACGCATACACACACACACACACACGTTTTCTCTCTCTTTTCCAGACTTATGGTCTGAGCTGCTTCCTACCCTAACCAGAGCCGATGCTGATCTCCCAAGCCTCTACTTCCTGGGTGCCACCGACCAACTGTTTGTGATTGGAGGAAACAACTCAGAGAACGTGATCACATCATTCTGTGTGGAGTCTGGGCAATGGGGGCAGGTAAGACCATCTGCTGAGTTTTCTCCCGACTGACAATAAGGTGCATTTTAATGTCATATGCCAGCTTTTCCCAAACTAGTGTCACTACTTCAGTTTGGGATGCCTGTTTAGAAGATGTGGAGAGAAAAACTTGAGAAAAATTATTTGCTTAGTTCATAAAAAATAACCGAGCAGTGGTTTAGGCAGAGGAAAAAAATCATTAAACAAAACATGTTCTTTTCTCCTCAGAATATCACATTTAAACTGGAACTGGGAGTCATATAGAATTATTGCCTGATGATCTCCATTGATGTTTTCCTGAACTTCCCAAACCTATCTGATGCATTTCGAACCACACATACAAATATTGGTCTATGGTCCTGTCATGTTTAAATCTATTTAATCCTTTTGTATCTGGTCATAGGTGAAAGGGGCTGAGAAGGTGGCATTAGCTGGACAAGGGACAGTTCTGGGTGACCAGGTGTACATGCCAAGTATAGAACATAACGCTCCTGTAAGGCTGGATCTCTACTCCCTGTCGCTCACTATTCTCCCTCCTCTACCCATCTACACTCGCTATGAAGCCCTGTTTCATCTCTCCTTCTGACACAACTTTCATTAATCAATTTCATTTGCCTAGGTATGCTCTTTTTGTGGTTCAGGCCTTGGTATTTGTTGGAAAATGCAGACTCATCAACAGTGGGGGTGTTATGTGAGGACAAAAAGCCTTGGAATGCCATCACTGCAAATAATGAGACATTTTTGAACTAGGGTCTTTTATGCTCTACCCTGCTCGCCAGAAGAATAGGGGCTTCCAAAGGTCCTAATCCTTTTAAAGATTTCCAAGGGTGTTTTTCAATTTGCCTTGGTTTACTCTTTTGGGAGGTGTACTTCCTAATCATTATCACAATTTGTTAAAGCTGCACTACTGTTGGTAGTATTTTAAAAAAAACAAACAGCTAATTGCAATTACTCACCGGTCAGAATTTGTTTCCGTATGGAGTTACATATCTGTGAAAAGGTTAAGCATTCATATTGTTCGTAAAAAAATAAGCAAAAGTAAATTGGTATGATTGTAAAAAAAGTCCCACGTGAAACGTAAGTGTGAAATTAGATCTGTGAGTGTATGATGAAGGACTAATAAGTTTTGCTTGTAAGAATCTAGATTTAAAATTCTAAAAAACAACATCAAGATCTGGAGTTTTGGCAGTTTCATCTCAACCTCCCAAAAAACGTAACCAATGCTTTCCGGGAGGTATCCTGCAAGATTTCTATAAGTCTCTTCTCTCTTCATATATAGTGAAAACAGATTTTCATGTGAATAATCCATGTGGATAAATGTTCTTTATTTGTTCATAAGTTCCACCTGTAATAAAAAAATCAATTGAACTTATAGAGATTGTTTTATTGGGTAGGCCTACACACTTGTTGTGGTCCCAAATACTCAAACAGCGTTGTTTTATGGGTCTATGTTTTTTCCCGCTGGGTTGTTTCTGTAAAATTAGAAATGATACTGAATACTGAATAACTCAAACGAAATGTTATGCAATGACTACAGAAGTTCCATAAATATGATGTACAGAACACAGCTATTATTAAATAGCACATGCCAGACTATAATATTTAAAGCTGCTCTAGGTAGGATTTTTTCAGTAAAAAAACAATTATAGTATTTTGCAATTACTCACCGGTCAGAAAGGAATTCCACACCAATGCCCGATAGAAAAAGTTCTGAAAAAAATTATATGAAAAATTGAATTTTAAAATTGCAGGTTTTTGTAGTGTATCCTGTAGTAGACGAGAGAAATTTGCAGTTTGTCATCCTGGTCTTTATCTAACATTATAATTTCTTACTGTAAAATAACTTGGTTCCCTATGGCGTACTTATGCTATACATATCATCCAGCTTTAATGTGTGTTCACAAAATAAGCCAAGGAGGAAGACCCGCCTCGCAGAAGGCAATTGGTTGGAAAGTAGCGGGCACGCTCCAAAAAATATAAATTGGCACTCCACTGACACTGAGCTGTCTGTGTTTCTAAAAAAAACTCTTAGAGGGCCTCATTAGCTTACACAACATGTTTATAGGGCAGAAAACCTATGTTTTTCTACTGAACAAAATCCTTCTCAGTATTCATCTGTTCAATTTTTTAAATAATAGATATTTTTCAAATAAACAAAAACAAATCTTGTTGTTTAATCTATGAAGGATGAAACCATTCATTCTACTAAATGCTCAGTAGCCAGAATAACATCAAAGTATCTGAATCTGCATTTTTTTGCCTTATGAAATCCAATATATACTCTTCTGCACACATACAGTATTCACTAGTGGCCCCGCAGTGTTTCCCAATCCTGGTCTTTGGGACCCACAGGGTTGCACAGTTTTGTTAATGGCCTAGCACTCACACACCTGAGCCAAATGAAAGACTTGATGATAGGTTGATTATGTCAATCAAGTGTGTAAGTGGTAGGGCAACATTTAAAACTGGTGTGTGAGTGCTTGGGGAAAAAGAAAAACGTGCACCCCTTTGGGTCCCGAGGACCAGGATGGGGAAAAACCTAGATTCAACCCCAACTTAAATAGAAATTAGGTCATGTTTAGTTGAGAAAGATGATATAGTCTGAAAGAATAGTTAAGTACAATGAAATGTGTTAGGGCTCAGCAAAAAGCATGTGTATAATCTCCATGGACTTTGCTTAGCATCCGGTTGTTTGAATTTGTTCCTAGCTAAAATCGTGTGATTAAAATCTAGCTACTCTAGCAACTTTAGTTGTGGTCAAAGCTACCTGCTCCCTATTTTTCCAAACATGTTAACAAATATTGCTTCTTCCAATGTTGTAGTAACCTTGCCAAATCTAAAAAGAGTATGTGTTTTACAATAGGATCTCTCTATATAGTTACTGTAGCTTTTAAACCTAGCCAAAAGAAGCAGTAAGTTGATTTCGATTGTTTAGCAATGAGCAAAGCACAAATCAACTGTGTGAAACCAAACTCACTGACAAACCACTCAAAGATATAAACCAAATAAGGGTACCCCAGGATGAGATGCCCTTTAACGCCGTCAGGAACAGGGAGGTCTCTACAGGTGTAGTGACACAAACATGGACATGGAAGGTCATTTGTAAACCACTACACACTGTTCACACAGACAGAATAAAATATCGACATAATTAAACAGTTGTCCCTGGTTGTTGCCTTCACCAAAACATTATAAAATATCATACGCCAATAGAATGATGAATAAACTTTAGACATTTATAGGAGTACTCTGCAGGGGTTTCAATGACAAGCGGTCAGCAGGCACGTGAGGTTACACTATAGCTCTAGAGGGTGTCCAGTTGCAGATAGAAAAATCTGGAAGTGTCACTGGGAGCAGGGAGGTGGAGAGTAGTAAGCTGGAGGAAGTTAAGAGAGAGAAAGGATAAAGTGTATGGGTAAAGCATTGCTCTCAGTGCCTGAGGACAGACGCTTCAAGGGCATAAAGGATAATCACAGAGCACAGGGGAGGTGCATACATAGAAACCACTGAGCCCCTGTCTAGAGGGATTTTCACTGAGAAAAAGTCACTGCCTTTGTCTGGTTAACATCACTAGGCTTGAATCAATTTGCAAGAAGGTATGGAATTATTGTGAATGTTTTTGGATTTCTATTTCTTATCATTTCTTACACTACTGTGTCTTTTAGTTAAACACTTATGGTATACTGTAGTCTAGCAGTTAGTTACCATCTGGCTGATGGAAAAACTGTAATCTGTTACATTCTAAGATAAAATAGTGTAATCTTATCAATACGTATGCTTCTGGAAAATGTTTTCAGGGTTGTGTGTGGGCACAGGGTGAATACTGTAATTACAAACAATACTTGCACATTGCTATGGAAAGTTTGAATATGTCCACTTACAGTTTTTTGTTGAGTGGACACATAAATAAAATAAGATGTATTAGCAGATAATGTAATTACAGCACTTATCAAACACGTGCTAATTGTTTAAATGAATTCACCATATAAAATGTATGGTTATGTGGCTGTGTGGGAGACCTGACATGCTCTTCCTGGTCTGCAGTGTTTATATTTTTAAACCAGTCCTACGTCTTGGTGCATGCTGATCCAGGCTATGCCGGACTCTATATTTGGCATTTCAACTTTACCCCACTGGGCTGAATGCCCTTCATATGACATGGAAAAAGAAATTCAAACCCAACAACATAAACAGACTTATGACCTCCACATACAGTCTGAGAACATTAAATCAATCTCAGAACAAAAGCCGGAGGCTACGTTATTTCACAGAATACTGGACTTGTTCCTCTGCTTAGGACACATGTTAGATCTTACAATGTCTGAATAGTTACATTCTATTAGATGGTAATCTGGTGGCTGACAGCATAGTGAATGAAGTGTTATGCAACCATTGGTTGATGTATGCAACATCTGAGCAAGGGGAAATGACCATGGACCCGATCCATTCTCAGATTAGTTCAAACCTGGTTAGTGGAAACCTAAAAAAGACTCTCCCCACAAACATTTGAAGTTCAATACTTCTCTACATGGGTGTGTTTCTGTGCTCAGGTGAGTTGATGGAACAGCTAACAGCTGAATTCACATCTCTTCATAGCAGATTGTATTTTCCCAGCTATTCTAAAAAAATTAAGCCATAGCTGGAAATGGCCTTGAGTTGTGCAATACTTCACTTCCTCAACCCCATATGCCTCCTCTACCCCATATGCCTCCCTCCCTCCTCTGCTCCATACGCCTCCCTCCCTCCTCTACCCCATACGCCTCCCTCCCTCCTCTACCCCATACGCCTCCCTCCCTCCACTACCATGTACACCTCCCTCATCTACCCCGTACGCCTACCTCCCTCATCTACCCCATATGCCTCTCTCCTCCCTCTACCCCATACGCCTCCCTCCCTCCTCTACCATGTACACCTCCCTCATCTACCCCATATGCCTCTCTCCTCCCTCTACCTCATATGCCTGCCTCCCTCCCTCCTCTACCTCTATACGCCTCCCTCCCTCCTCTACCTCTATATGCCTTCTGCCCTCCTCTACCTCTATATGCCTCCCTCCCTCCTCTACCTCTATACGCCTCCCTCCCTCCTCTACCTCTATATGCCTCCCTCCCTCCTCTACCTCTATATGCCTCCCTCCCTCCTCTACCTCTATATGCCTCCCTCCCTCCTCTACCTCTATATGCCTACCTCCCTCCCTCCTCTACTCCATACGCCTCCCTCCCCACTCTACCACATATGCCTCCCTCCCTCCTCTACCCCATTTACCTCCCTCCCCTCTCCACCCCATACGCCTCCCTTCCTCCTTTACCCCATACGCCTCCCTCCCCCCTCTACCCTGTATACCTCCCTCCCTCATCTTCCCTGTACGTCTCACACAGCAATGCTGCTCAAATAATAAAGGAAAGTTTGTCAGGAAAGAAGAGCCGAACACAGAGTGTTTAGCTAATTATCACCATTTACATGGGAGGGAGGGAGTAACACAGGGACTGACAGGCAGAAACAGACAAGCTCAGGTAGAAGCCAACATATTAGCCACTGACCCAAACAAAGCAGCATTGATGCTATTCCAGGTGTACTGATGTGTTGAGTCAACTTATTTTAATGACATAATTTCCTATGATTAAATACATTATAATATAATAATAATATAACATGCTACATTTGAAGTATAAATGAAAACAAACAGTACTGTAAACTAAACTACAAGAAACAAAGTGTTCAGGGTTTTGGCAGTGATCCATTATCTTTTCCCCAGAGCAGAACTTGCGTATTTGTATGTTTGAGTGCTAGACTTTGTTGTCATTGCCATGTGCTTGCTTCCAGTCAGTGAAATTATGCTTGTTAGCATTGATTTGCAAACCACCTCTAACTTCCTTTATACAGCAACATAGGGGTTGTGTTTAGTCAGTTGGTAAGAGCATGATGCTTACAACACCAGCGTGGTGGGTTTGTTTCCCATGGGTACCAGAACGAAAATGTACGCAGTCATCTGGAAAAGTGTTTACAAAGTTTCAAAAAATACAGATCTATTCAGTTGTGCCAGGAGAAGCAGGGATTCTTAATTTAAATACAATCTGAACAGGGTTGTCTTGACGTGATCGCGATGGCGGAGGCTCATCAGGCGGTTGGCTTCCAGTTCACTGTTACCCCTGATGGCATTGACCTCCACCTGAGTCGCGAGGTGCTCAAACACATCTACCATGCAGGAGTGACATCATGGAGAAAACGCGCCATTAGATTTAAGGTTTGTTTCCCCGCCATTCAGCAGCCCTCCAGTCATTACCGAATCTGGGTCTGATCGTTGGCGTTTCAGTTCAGCACTGCAGCTGGTTCTATAGTTTACTATTTTCTAGTGAACCTGGTGGTTTTGGCCTAGTGTTGTGTTGGAACAAATGCTTGAACATTTCAGAGAACACTGAATGATTTCTATTTTCCAGAATGGGATTTTGACAGGGGTCTACCCTGCTAGTCCATCCAGTTGGCTGTTTGTAGTGATAGCCATCATGAGCACCATGTATGCCCGGATAGACCCATCAATGGGAATGATAGACACCATCAAGAGGACCCTGCCTGTCAGGTCAGTGAGCAAATTACACTGATGAGAATTGGTGTAAATCTACGTGTATTTTTGTATAATTTCAAGATGAGAAGTGAAGTCCCATTGAAGGACAATAACTGTCAAGAATCTTTCTATTTTCTGGTTCAGTAATGTAGCTACATGTGAAGTAAAGTGGTAATGCAGACCCAGACATAGTGCCATTCGATTTCTTTTCAGTATTGTCTGTCGTCTCTCCTCCCACCCTCCGGTTCTTCCAGTGATTACATGACTATGCAGAGCCACACAGTACTGAGTGCCGTACTGTTTGCCACTGGACTGTGGTTCTCTCTCATCCTCATGCTGAGGTACATTCTCAAGGCCCTGCTTTCCTACCACGCCTGGATCTTTGAATCCCATGGCAAGATGAGCTTCTCCACCAAACTCTGGCTGGTACGTCTGGTATATGGCTCTAATTTCTAAAGAAACAGCAAACCATCTATAGTTCAGAAACAGGTCAGTGTTCAAGGTTGGCTGACTCATTAGGCTGGATTAGGCTGACCAAGCTGACAACCTCTACGCTGACCAAGCTGACAACATAGAACACCTGTTCCCCAAAATGACGAAAACGTCTCTGCCACTGTCAAATAGCAAATTACTGTTGAGGGGAGAGCTGATGCTGCAGCATAAGAAACACACTTTACCAAAAGCAGAGTTGCAAAATATCCTTTTAGCTTGTCCTTGCCCTGCACACACCACAAAACACTCCTGGAGTTACAGAGGATCCATCAAATCAATGTAACATAAATCATGTATAGCAGCAACCTTCAAGGAGACACAATGCTCCATGTCAAATGCAGTGTTCAACTGGAAGCACATGTACTTCTGGTGGACCAAAACGCAGTGACGCTGTAGGTGAGTTTGACGTATTAGCTTGGGTTCTGTTGGAATACGTTGTTGTTTCTCCTCAGAATCTGTTAAAGATGTTCTCTGGCCGCAGACCTCTCCTCTACAGCTTCCAGGCCTCCCTACCCAGACTACCCGTGCCAAGCGTGGATGACACCATCCGCAGGGTGAGAGAGGAAGAAACAGGGAGAGATATTAGATGATGATTTACTGCCTTGTACCTTTATGATACAGTTTGTTTCACAGTAGAGAGTTGAGTGGATATCCATCGATTCACTTCAGTATCTTGTGTAGAGTATTGGTCACCATCTAGATGTTTCCATGACATGTCTATTTACTAACAATAACAACAACATGACAATAGTGTCAGTCAAAGTGTCACCAAAAGGTTACATTTACATTTTAGTAATATAAATGCTCTTTGGTAAATGCTCTTGTCCAGAGCAAGATTTTTTATTGGAAAGTTCATCAATTGAAATGTCTGACATCAGAGTTTTATTTTTACAGGAATAGCTCAATCATATCATACTGTCATAATATTATACTGTTATTATAAGTCAAAATAAATGGATTAGGAACAAACTGCCTGTTAAACAAGCAACAGTTACATAATTAAATCAGTTCTGAATTTGCATAATCCAAAAATGACCTTACTCATTACAAGTTTAGACGGGAAACAAGTAACTGAATACATTTAAAGTATGCCGCTAGTGCTTTCCAACCTTATTACCAGGCATGTCAGTGTGGCCTCTCCCATTGTCATATGCAGAGATGAAATACAATATCAAACTGATCATTACTTCAGAAGATTGAAAGACTATGACCTGTGTGGACCTATATGTACACTACATCAGTTTTGAATCACATGGTTATTGTTCTAAACCTTTGCAGTACCTGGAATCAGTGCACCCCCTACTGGATGACAAGCAGTACAACCAGATGGAGGTGCTGGCCAATGAATTCAAGACGGACCAGTCCCCCAGACTCCAGAAGTACCTCATCCTCAAATCCTGGTGGGCTACAAACTATGTATGTATTCAGATTGTTTTAATGTGTGATGTCAGGCTACACTGAACTTCAATTTTAGTAAAGACTGTTTTGGTGAGTGTTGAAAGTGCTCTTTGAAACAAATTTGTAGTTCTCCCTAATTTTATCTGTTGCAGGTGAGTGATTGGTGGGAAGAATACATCTACCTTCGAGGCAGAAATCCAATTATGGTCAACAGTAACTTCTACGCCATGGTAGGAAGCTACTCAGAGAATATGGCATTATAATTATATATTATGTATCCAGTAACCCTTTCATAATGTTGTATTAATGTTGGATAGGTATCCAGTAACCCTTTCATAATGTTGTATTAATGTTGGATAGGTATCCAGTAACCCTTTCATAATGTTGTATTAATGTTCTGATCTAGGATCTGCTGTATGTGACTCCCACACACAGACAGGCAGCGCGGGCAGGGAATGTGGTTCATGCCATGCTGCAGTATAGACGCAAACTAGAAAGAGGAGAACTTGCACCGGTAATGACAGTATCTGTTCCTCATTCACACCACTCTGAAATATTCAGGTCACTCATCTGAGTGTATGAAACACACACAAAGACAAATATACGTATATCTACAGTATGTAGTATGTGTATATTAAACAAATAAATACAGTATAATCAAATAAAAAGATATCTGTGTCTCTCTAGTTGAGGGCTCTGGGGGTGGTGCCCATGTGTTCCTGTCAGATGGAGAGGATGTTCAACACCACACGTATCCCTGGCATAGAGACAGGTGAGCACACAGCCTTTCTGCTAGACATCGCTGAGTAACCATCTCAGACAAACCGATTCAATAGAAGTGTCCTGTGCCACCCCCTCCCCCACCACCACCACCACCCCGGTCCAGACTTTGTTCAGCACCTGAGTGACCGGAAGCATCTGGTGGTGTACCATAAGGGCCGCTTCTTTAAGGTGTGGCTGTACTACGGAGGACGTCACCTCTCGCCCTCAGAGCTGGAGACTCAGTTCCGGAAGATCATTGATGACAACACACAGCCACAGCCTGGGGAACTTAAACTGGCTGCCCTTACAGCCGGCAACAGGTACACACACACACACACTAAGGCATGAACATACATACAAAAGACACTTGTATGCACACACAGGATAACACAATCACAACCACCCCTTCTCACACTAACATCAGAGATAAAATGGACACCTCTCGTGCTCTCCCAGAGTTCCGTGGGCGCAAGCTCGTCTGAAGTACTTCAACCAGGGTGTTAACAAAGCTTCCCTGGATGCCATAGAGACATCAGCCTTCTTCCTCACTCTCGACGATGAGGCGCACGGTTACGACCCTGACAAGCTGAGGTCACTGGACCTGTACGCCAAGTCCCTGCTGCATGGAAAATGCTATGACAGGTGAGAAACAGGAAGTGCTATGACAGGTGAGAAACAGGAAGTGCTATGACAGGTGAGAAACAGGAAGTGCTATGACAGGTGAGAAACAGGAAGTGCTATGACAGGTGAGAAACAGGAAGTGCTATGACAGGTGAGAAACAGGAAGTGCTATGACAGGTGAGAAACAGGAAGTGCTATGATAGGTGAGACACAGGAAGTGCTATGACAGGTGAGAAACAGGATGTCATATGACAGGTGAGACACAGGAACTGCTATGACAGGTGTGAAACAGGATGTCCTATGACAGGTGAGACACAGAAAGTGCTATGACAGGTGAGAAACAGGATGTCCTATGACAGGTGAGACACAGGAACTGCTATGACAGGTGTGAAACAGGATGTCCTATGACAGGTGAGAAACAGGATGTCCTATGACAGTCAGGTCCAGTCAGGACATTAGGAAGAAAAGATACATTGTCGAGAGTAGGTTAGGCTTACACCATGTTATACTACTGGACATGTTTCATGATGAATGTGTATCAGTGTTTAATCTGAAGGCCCTTTTTACTCAGGTGGTTTGACAAGTCCTTCACCCTGATTGCCTAT
Source organism: Esox lucius (assembly GCF_011004845.1). NCBI lineage: Eukaryota > Metazoa > Chordata > Actinopteri > Esociformes > Esocidae > Esox > Esox lucius. The sequence goes on from NC_047587.1 coordinate 20,160,864, forward strand.
ACTAACGGCAAACTGGGTGTTAACGCAGAACACTCATGGGCAGATGCTCCCATTGTGGGACACATGTGGGAGGTAATACGAACATTGATGTATTCATAAACATGACTTTATTTTGAAACACACAATGTGACTCTGACTTACTGGGATGTGTGCTGTTTCGGGCTAACGATTGCTCTGCTGCTGTCTTGGTGTAGTATGTCCTAGCAACAGACTGTTTCCATCTGGGCTACACAGACGAGGGGCATTGCAGAGGAGAGAGCACCAAGGGTCTGCCTGCTCCTGTCAAACTACAATGGGACATTCCACTGGAGGTTTGGCTTTCAATGTTTCACGAGAAAAACGTAGTGCCTTTATTAAAGAGGAAAGGGGATGAATGCCAGTTGCTGTGTTCAGTCGGCCAGACAGAAGTTTGTACAAGCTTATTCCTTGGCTGACCCGGTTGGTCCTCTGCTCTGTCATCCTCCTTCAGTGCCAGGAAGTCATTGAGGATTCCTACATGGTTGCCAAAGAGATAGCGGATGACGTGGACTTCTATGGCTATCTGTTTGATGAGTTTGGGAAGGGCCTGATCAAGAAGAGCAGGACCAGTCCTGATGCCTTTATACAGTTAGCGCTGCAACTGGCTCAATTCAGGGTGTGTGTTAAATTTTTACCCTGGGAACCTTTGCTGATCCTTAGTTGGGGTGAGAGTTAGAAGAAACCTGACACACCATGACCAGGACTTCATATCACAAGACCCAATTAAACCTGTATGTATTTGTGGCTTATGTGTTGTAGGATAAGGGAAAGTTCTGTTTGACCTACGAAGCCTCGATGACACGTATGTTCCGAGAGGGAAGGACAGAGACGGTTCGCTCCTGCACCTCAGATTCCACAGCCTTTGTCAGAGCCATGGAAGACAAGAGCACTACAGTGAGGACACACATAACCACAGGCCTATCTCTCTATAGAGAGGACACACAGTAACCACAGGCCTATCTCTCTTTAGAGAGGACACACAGTAACCACAGGCCTATCTCTCTATAGAGGACACAAAATAACCACAAGCCTATCTCTCTATATAGAGGACACAAAATAACCACAGCCCTATCTCTCTATATGGATGACACAAAATAACCACAGGCCTATCTCTCTATAGAGAGGACATACATTAACCACAGGACTATCTCTCTATAGAGAGGACAACATAACCAAAGTCCTATCTCTCTATAGAGGAAACAACATAACCCCAGGCCTATCTCTCTATAGAGAGGACACACAGTAACCACAGGCCTATCTCTCTATAGAGAGGACACACAGTAACCACAGGCCTATCTCTCTATAGAGGACACAAAATAACCACAAGCCTATCTCTCTATATAGAGGACACAAAATAACCACAGCCCTAACTCTCTATATGGATGACACAAAATAACCACAGGCCTATCTCTCTATAGAGAGGACATACATTAACCACAGGCCTATCTCTCTATAGAGAGGACAACATAACCAAAGTCCTATCTCTCTATAGAGGAAACAACATAACCAAAGGCCTATCTCTCTATAGAGGACACAAAATAACCACAGGCCTATCTCTCTATAGAGAGGACATACATTAACCACAGGCCTATCTCTCTATAGAGAGGACAACATAACCAAAGGCCTATCTCTCTATAGAGGACACACAATAACCACAGGCCTATCTCTCTATAGAGAGGACATACATTAACCACAGGCCTATCTCTCTATAGAGAGGACAACATAACCAAAGTCCTATCTCTCTATAGAGGAAACAACATAACCAAAGGCCTATTTCTCTATAGAGGACACAAAATAACCACAGACCTATCTCTCCATAGAGAGGACACACATTATCCACAGGCCTATCTCTCTATAGCGATTACACAAAATAACCACAGCCCTATCTCTCTTTAGAGAGGACACAAAATAACCACAGCCCTATCTCTCTATAGAGAGGACACACATTATCCACAGGCCTATCTCTCTATAGAGAGAACACACATTATCCACAGGCCTATCTCTCTATAGGGATGACACAAAATAACCACAGGCCTATCACTCTATAGAGAGGACACACATTAACCACAGGCCTATATCTTTATAGAGAGGACACAAAATAACCACAGACCTATATCTCTATAGAGGACATAAAATAACCACAGGCATATCTCTCTATAGAAAGGACACACAGTAACCACAGGCCTATCTCTCTATAGAGAGGACACAAAATAACCACAGCCCTATCTCTCTATAGGGATGACACAAAATAACCACAGTGCTATCACTCTATAGAGAGGACACACATTAACCACAGGCCTATATCTTTATAGAGAGGACACAAAATAACCACAGACCTATATCTCTATAGAGGACATAAAATAACCACAGGCATATCTCTCTATAGAAAGGACACACAGTAACCACAGGCCTATCTCTCTATAGAGAGGACATAAAATAACCACAGGCCTATCTCTCTATAGAAAGGACACACAGTAACCACAGGCCTATCTCTCTATACAGAAGCCAGCACAGTCATCGGATCTCAACCCTGCTGAGGCTAGGGACTATGTTTCAGGGTTTGGGCTACGTCCCTTAGTTCCAGTGAAGGGTCATCTTAATGCTACAGGATATAAAGACATTTTAGACAATTGAGTGCTTCCAACATTTGCAACAGTTTGCCATCTCTGATCTCACAAATGTTATTTTGGCTGAATGGGCACCAAGTACCACAGAGACACTCCAATATCTTGTGGAAAGTTTTCCCAGAAGAGGGGCAGCTGGTATAGCTGCAAAGGGGGGGACAACTAGGTATGATGTTCACATACCTTTAGCCATAATGATGAACAGCTAATTAGTAGTATATCTGAGCGGTACGTGTATCTGAGCAGTACTGGATCAGAACCCTGCACACACAGTAGTTTCCAGAATTTGACCTGGATGATTGGAGATTTAATATGTGATGTTATGTTGTTGTCCCTGTGAGTAGAATACCCTGAGGTTGGACCTCTTTCGAAAGGCTGCCGACAAACACCAAAACATGTACCGTCTGGCTATGACAGGATCTGGTATCGATAGACATCTCTTCTGTCTCTACATTGTGTCCAAGTACCTCAACATTGACTCGCCATTCCTCAAAAAGGTCAGCTCACCCCTTTAAGGCTGTGAGTGTGTGTGTGTTTTTTTCAAAAAACTGTTAAGTGTTAAATGAGGTTAACTCAAGTGATATATACCCAGGTTCTATAAGAGAAACTCTTACATTTAACAATTCACTCAAACCTCAGGCTATATGTGGTTAAGTTTGTGGTAAGGAAATCATCACTGAAGCAGATTAAGGTGCAGCTCCTGAAAAGCCAAAACCGGGTGGGTGATCTCAGACACTTCTCAAAATAATGTTTGTTTAATAACGTGCACTGTAACATTTGTGTTGAAGTTGAGTCAGTGTCTCGCAAGATCCCTTATGATTCACAAGTTAACTATTCTACATGACAAACCTAATATAACAGCAGAGGATAACATAGTGGTCTACTGTTAGACCAAAAACACCTCAGAAATTGCAATGGCATAAATGCTAGGACAATTTGGAATGTTGCTGAATTATGTTATTTTCATCTCACGTGGCCAGAACTCAATAAGGCGCATGATTGGAACAAAATATGTGATATTTGCTCTGTATTTTGGCTAAATTTTGACAAGATGTTGGACAATCACTAGCAGGGACTATTGACTCAAAGAGCATTTCTGAACAATCACCACAATGTATAGAAAAATACTCTGGCCAATGCAGTAACAGGTTAGACAGCAATCAGGCTACATGGATCGTTTAAGAATAATGAGATCGTAGTGCATATTAATATCATAATTCAAGCGACTTTGAGTCCAATAAAAGCACTATATAAATACAATTTATTATTATTATTATATTCCTGTGAAATAAGATTTGGAATTATCAGTTAAATATTGATGTTTCATGCCTAAAACTTTAAGAAGATAATGGCCTAGTTACAACAAGAATGGCCTCATTTGGTGATTTGGGACTTTTGAAATATAACCCTGTTTGCAAAAAGGTTGGTATGCTGTGTAAAATGAAAAGAAAACAGAATGCAATGACGTGCAAATAATTTAAGCCCTATATTCAATAGAAAGTAGTACAAAAACATTATATCAAATGTTGAAACTGAGAAATGTTATTGCCCACTTAGAATTTGATGCCAGCAACACGTTTAAAAAAAAGCTGTGAGAAGGGGCAACAAAAGACTGGAAAGGTTGTGTAATGCTAAAAAAATAACCTGGTGGAACTCACAACTAATTAGGTTAAATGGTAAAAGGTCAGTAACATGATTGGGTATAAAAAGAGTATCCCAGAGAGTCTTTCAGAAGTAAAGATGGGGAGGGGTTCACCACTGCGCAGGCAAATCCTGCAATAATTTAAGAATAACATTTCTCAACATAAAATAGCAAGGAGTAATATCATTAAAAGATTCAAAGAATCAGATAAATCTCTGTATGCAAGAGACAAGGCCGAAAACCAATACCGGATGGCCGTGATCTTTGGGCCCTGCATTAAAAATAATTCTGGAAATCATTGCTTGGGCTCAGGAACACTTCCAAAAACCATTGTCTGTGAACACAGTACGTCGCTGCATCCAGAAATGCAAGTTAAAACTCTACAGTGCAAAGAAGAAACCGTACATAAAAAAGATCCAGAAACGGACTGAGGCAAAGTGGAAAACTGTTCTCTGCTCTGACAAATCAAAATTTGAAATTATTTGGGGAATCATGAACATCGTGTCCTCCAGACTAAAGCGGAGAGGGACCATCCAACTTGTTATCAGCACATAGTTAAAAAATGCCAGCATCTGTGATGATATGGGCGTGCGTTAGTGCATATGGCATGGGTGACTTGCACATCTGTGAAGGCACCATTAATGCTAAACAATATATACAGGTTTGGCTACATAGTAAAATTATATATACAGCATGGCTACATAGTAAAATTGTTCAGGTTCTAAACTGGTCTGCCTGCAGTTCAGATCTGTCACCCATTGAAAACATTTGGCGCATTATGAAATGAAAAATACAACAAAGGAGACCCCGAACTGAACAGCTGAAATTCTATATCAAGCAAGAATGGGAATACATTACACTTTCAAAACTACAGCAATTGGTCTTTTCAGGTCCCAAACGCTTACAGTGTTGTTAAAAGAATAGGTGATGCAACCCAGTAATAAACATGCCCCTGTCCCAAAAATTTTTAAACATGTTGCTAGCATCAAATTCAAAATGTGCATGTATTTCTCCAAAAACAATAACAGTTCTCAGTTTCAACATTGATATGTTGTCTTTGTACTATTTTCAATTACATACAGGAATAAATGATTTGCACATCATTGCGTTCTGTTTTTATTAGCATTTTACGTAGCATCCCAACTTTCTGGAAACAGCGTTGTAGAACAGGACCAAAACACTTCTGGTCTTCATTCTCTCCTAATGAGGGACGATTCAAACCTGGGACACCTAAACATTAACACCTCCCCACATAACCACATCCCTCTCCTGTAGGTGTTGTCAGAGCCCTGGAGGTTGTCCACCAGCCAGACTCCACAACAGCAGCTGAACATGGTTGACCTGAACAAGTTCCCCAGATATGTGGGTGCAGGGGGAGGGTTTGGCCCTGTGAGTCTAAAACCTGCATGTAGGCATGTACACACACACATTCTGTAGGATATTAACTAGCATCACAACCTCAAGTCCTACTGCAACTGTGTCCCTGTCTGCTACTTTGCGTCTGTTACTTTGTCTGATCCTTCTGTGAAATAGTGACCAGTACTGATGTCTCTCCTGCTTCCTCAGGTGGCCGATGACGGGTATGGCGTCTCTTACATCATTGTGGGAGAGAACCTCATCACATTCCACATCTCCAGCAAATTCTCCAGTCCTGAGACGGTGAGACTAGAAACATTACACTAATATATAAACTCTTCACAGTATATAGCACTCGCATACTAACTTAATGGCTAGATGGATCTTTATCAGGCAAACATCTTCTTTTTCTTTATAGGACTCATACCGCTTTGGGCAGAACATTCGACAGGCCATGCTGGACATTCGTGCTCTATTCGACCAAAAAGAAAAGAACTAGATGTGATAAGTAGACAAACATTAATGTAATTTAGCTGTCCTTTATGCTCCATGACTACAAAATGTTTTCCTAAGTTTCACATCTTACTATTATTTATTCCTATTTGATGGCCTCAGATAATGAATAGAACTTCTGGGTATTCACTCAGATAGCAAGGGGAAGAAATACATTTCACATTTATATATATATATATATATATATATATATATATATATATATATATATTGCTGCTAGACACTACTATATATAATTGTGTGTGTATATATATACACACACAATTCATATTCAATACTCTCCCTTCAATGAAATGGCAGTGAAATTAGTTTTGACAAATTGCTTTGTGACCTTGTAGAACAATGATTGGTTTATTTCAGATTTTATTTAATATAATATGAATATTTAGTGTAGTGGAGATAGGCCAGCTATCTGTTTAGGTCACACACAGTAGCAATAGTACTTGCTTGTAATTCGTAAGACGTGTATATCGTTAATTTGTAAATATCAAAAAAAATTGTAAATTATTGTTATATAGTTGTGTATCTGAATCTGTTATGGGTGTGTATATATGTGTTTAGTTGATTTTACATGCCACCTGGTGTCTCTCCACACATCCAAAACTCATTCACCAACCCATAATTTAATACAGAGTGATCTCATCTTCCAGCCATCTGGATGACTCAAGCAATGCTAATATGGTTAACTCTGCAAACTGCCGTGAACATGTCTGTGTGTAGTGTTAAAAGATGTCTCAAATGGATTGGGTTTGGCTATATGGAAACGGCCTTGACTGTGCAAAAACGCCATTGTCACTGGGAACTTCACTGAAAACAACATTAAAATAATTTGATCAACTGTGTTTGTCCAATTATTGTCAAACGGTTAACAAACTAGAACAGTAAAACATGTTTTAACCAAGTTCCAAGTCGTTATATCCAACGGCAATTATCCAATCAGCATTCAAACCTAACGGTTTATAATTGTCATGTTTGGAGGATTTTTTTTTTCATAAAAGATTATTTTACTAATTTAAGCCGCACACAAACTATGCACACACTACACACATAATTATTTGTATTGTTTGTTTATATATTATGTAGTTGTATTTTGTTTATATAGTTTCATTGTTTTTTATATAGTATGTAGTTGTATTGCTTGTTTACATATTATCTAGTTGTATTTTTTGTTTATACAGCAGTGGCGGCTGCTGCTCTTTCAAAGATGGGAAGCTCATTTTCGGCCTACATTATAACCCTCTGATGGTCTTCATTTGTAGTGACACTCGGGGGCTGTATATGAATGAATAAATGAACTATCTAAAAATATATATATTAAACTTTGTAAAACTGAAACAAGGATTGTGGTGTAGCCTATAATCGGCTAGCAATTTCGCCAAACAAATATCAAGAAATATTGCAGCAGTTAGTCTTTCGAATACACTTGAAAAATCCGCGATGGGACTGAGTGCGAAATTGCTTCAGTGACTTCTTATAGTACAGACCGCTGTCAGTCAAAAGGAGATGCAGTTTGACAGATCGTCAGGTCCTCCAATCATCACGCGGATGACTGGGCAGAGACTAGGACTGCCAACACAACCACAGATGTTTGCAGTTACCATGTACATCAGAGGATTTACACTACAGATATGTGCTTCTACATAACCCAATTTTGTGAAGATAGCTACTTCCTGCTTTAAAAAACCAAAGAGAACAGGCCCAGTCCTTCAGTGTAAGGATGCAGGTTTATTTTAGTTGGGAAGCAGAGTGCCACACAACCCTTTATAGTACAGACAGTTGAAAAGGCCTTCCACCAGCTGACTGGAGAGTACAAATACACACTCGTCCCAACCCAGATGATTAGAAACCGAATGTAGATTTATTGGGATATGGTGGTGGAACACTTGCTATAGTGTTGGCAATTTTGAGCAAAGTACATTAACAGTACACACATTTTATGGAACCTCTAGTGGAAGATATTATTGGAACATCCGATAGAGTAAGCTCTGCTACAGATGGATGCAGTGGTACTAGTTTCATGGAGCAGTGTTACCCAACCCACATAATTTCATCTGCCTTGTATCATGACACCTGCTTCCAGAAAACTCAGTTGGGACACAATTGTCAGACTTCCTCCAAATCCTACTCAGTGTGATCACATATCCATAGGTAGGTACACTCTAAATCCCTGGGAGACTGAATTTAAGGACTTTTTCTTTTATGAATGAACGTTTCACTGATTTGAAATTCAGGCTAGCAATACAAACAGGGAGTCCAATCCAAAGATGCATTCCTTCAGGCAGTCACCTAGATGGTGCTACTGCAAAACAACAGGCAAGAAAATATACATCTATTTGATTTATTTGATTTTTGGGGGATAATACAAAAAGTGAAAAGTAAAAAAAGCAACCCGAATGTTTACACTCCTCTTCGGTTATTTTCAATCTTTCAAGGCATCGGTTACAGCATTGAACTATAACTAGGCTTTTAAACTGTACACATAGTGAACGGACAAACAAAAACGCTATCTCGCTACCCACTGATTACACTGGCTTGTCAACAGTGAGCATCCTTTAAAAAGAGCCCAAGAGGCAACGGACACCCAGTCTCTAGATTCAGAATGAATCAACAGTATCAGATAATCATCTATTCTCAAACCCAGACGCTGCCTGCCTCTTCAGTTAAACGTAACAGATTACAGACACAAAAGGCAAATGGATTTTTACTTTGTTCTTTTCATTTTAGAGATTTGTTTTCCTTTCTTTTTTGTTAATGCATCCATTCTGTGATGACCTGCCCCTAAGGCTTCTCTCTGAGGCAGGTGTACACATACAGCAACCCAGTTAATTTTGCGTGTAAGTGTGTGTGTGTGTGTTTGTGTGTGTGTATATATATAAATACACACACATATACATACACACATATATATATATATACACACACACATTCACACACGTGTATTCATTTGACACACTGTAGGATGGTTTTCTAGAATATGCGTCTAAAAAAAAACTCTCCAAGCTCTCTGGTTCCGGTCTGCAGTGCAGCGTGGGGGGTTTTATGAGGTGGCCCCGGGCGTGGGGTTGACATTCTGTGTGGAGAGCTGAGGAGTGACCTCGATGATTCTTGGTTTGTCAATGATGCGGGCAGTGCGGTTGCCCTTCTCCACAATACCGATGATCCAGGCCTGGTGACCCTCGCCGTATTTAGGAGACTTAATCTCCGCACAGAAACGAGCCGCCTGCTCCCTGGGAAGACAGATCAACAGACCACCTACAGGCGGAGAGAGGGGTGTGTGATGAGACTGAATGAGAGGGGCGAGAAAAAAACTGCACAACAGACCAGTAAAATCCACACAGGAACACACCTGATGTCTCTGGACATGTGCCGTGCATCAGTCCGAACATGTTCCCGCAAGCCTTGGACACGGCGGCCATCTTGGCGAGCACGGGGAGGTTGTGGATCACGAACGACACCTCACTGCGCTGTTGCCGTGCCAGAGTCTGTGCGTGGCCCAGGATCCCAAAGCCAGTGATGTCAGTGGCAGCGTGGGCATTGAAGGTGTGCATCAGGCCTGCCGCTGGAAAGGAGAAGGACCAGATCCATATTCACATCACAGGCAGTGGTACTGCAGGAGGGATGAGGTAGCAGAGAGGGTAAAAACGCCAGCACCTGTCATTTGTTTAGGTTCCCGCAAGGATTGAAAATCAAATGCGTGTGTACCTGTCCTATTGAGTCGGGCCATGTTCATCATGGCTTCTTGATAGGCCAGTTCTACGTCCTCTTGAGTAACCACCAATTTGATCTTATTCCACTTGTCAGGCTGCAGGACAGAGATGTACACACATGATAGATCGCCTTCAAGGCGCTGCCACCTCCTTAAAGATGTTTCAGTGATTCCAACTGTACATATGAAAGCTTGGTTGTTACAGGGACATTGTCATGTTTGAATTACAGTGCAATCAAGTAAAGCAAAGCAGAGTTGATGTTGTATAGACTCACAATGTCCAACCACTGGTGTACAGCCACAGCCACCTGTGTCCCCAGAGGTTTGGTGAGAACCAACACATCTCCTGGCACAGCGTTGTCTGGCCTGAACAACAGCAGACAACAGTACAGCTATCATTACCATCACAACAAGGATCCTATCAAACCAGTCAGATTAGAGGATAGGAGAAGAGAAAATAACAAAAGAATTGCAGGAGATGGGAAATAAATCCCCAAAAGTCAGGAGTGTGGTGGTCAGTGAAAGACAGGAGGGCGGGGGTCAGTGAAAGACAGGAGGGCGGGGGTCAGTGAAAGACAGGAGGGGAGGGGTCAGTGAAAGACAGGAGGGGAGGGGTCAGTAAAGGCAGGAGGGCGGGGGTCAGTGAAAGACAGGAGGGCGGGGGTCAGTGAAAGACAGGAGGGGAGGGGTGAGTGAAAGACAGGAGGGCGGGGGTCAGTGAAAGACAGGAGGGCGGGGGTCAGTGAAAGACAGGAGGGCGGGGGTCAGTGAAAGACAGGAGGGCGGGGGTCAGTGAAAGACAGGAGGGCAGAGGTCAGTGAAAGACAGGAGGGCAGAGGTCAGTGAAAGACAGTCTTACATGATGAACTCGTTGGGTTGACAGACCGTAGTGGCCACCCCTCCCAGGACAACCCAGGGGTTGAGGACCGTCTGTCCCCCGGTAACAGACGTGCCCGCTTCCTCTGACGCATCTTTGAACCCTTGGATGATGAGAGGCATCACCTTGTCCCGCTCCTGACCAGGACCAAGACACGACCATTAAGTGACCAGCTGCTACACAGTGGTGGTGTTTCAGGGTGTGTCCAATCAGTGTGTTTCAGGGCGTGTCCGTTCAGTGTGTTTCAGGGTGTGTCTGTTCATTGCATTACCTTTTCTGAAAGTTTGTTACTGATCCCCAGAAGCATCAACATGTTGTCACATTCCGTTACTCCCATGGCGTACAGGTCACTTAAAACGTTGGCACATGCAATCCGCCCCTAGAGACACAGACAGGAATCAAGAAAGCAATTTTGCTATGCTTTTGATAATACTTACTCTGGGGGAAATAAATCGAATCCAAAGCTCTCTGTAAGTTCTCATTGAAATGATATTGGTCTATTCACCACGTTTTGAGATAATATGCCCAGGGAAGTGCCACTCATTACTGGCATTATCGATCAATTCACAGCTAGTGTCATGGTTGTTAACCGTTAATTAACAGAAACACATCTGACATAGCCAGACGTCCAGCCATTGATTTGGACCGTTTACATTTTAGAAACTCTTATTAATCAAATTTTAATATACATAATTATTATTATTTTAGGCAGGTCTTACAGACTTGAGATGAAACAAATGTATTTGAGTGGACAATAGCATAATGCTCCTTATAGCGAAACTACTGCCAAGCATGAAGAGTTGTAATTCTGTCGAGCAGTTACATGAAAGTATAATTTAAATTCTAACCTGTGTGTGTAATTAGACCATTTTATTACACCACTAGAATAAAATATATGGCCTGCACTGTTATTCGCATAAATGTCCGCGTGATTAGGGAGTAAGAGGAGCTGAGTCCATTGGAGACCTGAGATCTCGTCAAGTCGTGTCCTACCAATGCATCAGTGAAAGTGCTTGAGCGCAAAACAGTAGATGACTGTCACTCAGCGGTCACATGGAACTTAATGGCGGGAATGACTGGCACTTGTCTGAAGTGGTAATACTGGGTACAGCGTGAGAACCTACCATCATGTAGGGGTCGTCCACTATGGGGTAGATGTAGTCTGTCGTCTGGACAAGGGAAAGACCCCCGTGTCTCAGGGGAATGACACAGGTGTCCATACCAATGCCTGCATAGAACATTTATTATTTGACTGTGATAAATAAACATTTTAGTGATTTAGCTGACACCCTTATCCATTTCCGACCTGGCCTCTGTGGGAAACAAACCCACAAGCAGACGCGCTCTAACTGACTGAGCTAAACAGGAACCTGAAAGTTATCTGCAAAATGGAGCTCGCGATTGTGTGTACCCACCCAGTCTGGGCATTACAGCCCCGAGGAACTGTTCATCCTCTTGATAGTGGTTCTCCTGTAGGGCTTCTAGAAGCTTCTGTAGCACATCCTGGGGCACCTAAGGAATAGCAAGCGGCTCACTTAAAACAAACATTTTACATAATCACTATCATCCCAATTTCTAGCATTTGTAATGTTTTTCTGAAAATGTACACACTTTAAACTGTGTAGCAATTACATTAAATAAAGCAAATGTGGGATGTCGGAAGCAGCAAAAATCACATAACAATAATACTGATGTAATTTAAAAAACACTTCAGAGCAACATGCAATCACATGTATACATTATACGCAAAGGTGGTCCCCGGAATCAAACATACTACCCTAGTGTTACAAGCACTGTGCTTTATCAAGTGAGCAACAAGTTTGTTACCATTACACCAGTAGTCAGTCTTACAGGTAGCCTAAAAAGTCTGTGTTCACAGCGACTGTGCTGAAAAGCCTACCTTGCAGCCGGTTCCTTTGAGCTCAGTGAAGCGTGTGAGTCTGAAGCTCTTGTCTAGCTCGTAGCTTTCTGGGTTAAACGACTCCCTCACAGACATGGCTGGAGACACTTGGGGACCTTAGTCAATAACCTGGGGAGAACAAGACAGGGAGAAGGGGAGCAATGGCTGGACTACTGACTACATATATTCTTCTCTGTTCGACCAGCATCAGCATCCAGGATCATGATAAAGTGAATCAAGTGGACAAAACGGACAAGGACCTTGGGGTGAGTTGAGTAGAGTGTTTTCAAGAGTGCTGAACTGTGATGCACAGTATTGGTCCCATAAAAGCTAACCCTGTTCATATATGCTGCATATATAACCTATCAATTGACATATATAAACTCCAACTTGGAACGTAGTTTGGTAAGATTCCATACATTCTTTAACATAAACCTCTTAAACATGCCATAAAAAGTACATTTTTAGGTGGCAGGGTAGCCTGGTGATGAGAGTATCGGCCTGTTAAAAGAGGTCGCTAGTTCTAATCCAGAGCTGGTAAGGTGAACAAAAAGTATGTTGTTCAGTCTCTGAGCAAGGCACTTATCCCAAATTGCTCCCAGGTCGTTGTTCTTAGTCAAACTTACTTAGTAAAAGTATCAATTTTACAGGATAAATGAGACCACAAGTAGATCACAAACTAGTTTGACATAAACAACCACCTGATGAAAACCATAATTAATTAGAATCCTGTTAGTATCCTAAAAAGACAATGAGAAGCTCATCCATGCTTTTATCTCTAGTAGGGTTGACTACTAGAGATAAATGGCCTCTTAACTGGACTCCCCAAAAAGACTGTAAAACAGCTGCAGCTCGTTCAGAATTCTGCTGCTGGAATGTTAACCAGGACCAATAGAGCACATCACTCCTGATATTTGCACTGGTTTCCAGTCAGTTACAGAATAGATTTTAAAGTGGTGCATTTAGTCTATGAAATACTGAATGGTTTAGGCCCCAAAAACATTTCTGATGTGTTGAAGATTATAGAGCAGGGCTCTTAGATCCATGAACTCAGGGCAGCTAGTAGAGCCCAGAACCCAAACTAAACATGGCGAAGCTGCATTTAGCAGTTATGCTGTATACAACTGTAATAAACTACATGAAGATCTTAGACATGCCCCAGAGATATATATTTTAAATCCAGGTTAAAAACACTTCTCTTTCCACGTGACTATGACTGAGCGCTTAAATGTAACCACACTGTTAGCCGTACAGCTTTTATAGCTCCCTCATGTAATCTAATAATTATGTTTTTATTCTGTTTTATTATTATTAACGTTGTTATTCTAGTATTTGTTTTTGTTCTACTACATTTTTTTCATTTCCTTTTCTTTGTAAAACATGTTGAATTGCTTCTATGTATGAATTGAGCTATTCAAATAACACGTCCCCTTTACTGTACTGTGACAGATTTAAAGCACCGAAATAAATTCAGACCGAACTAATCGATCTGGTCTCATGCTCTCGTGTTATTTATAAGATAAATATGACAAATTGTGTAAATAAAACTAAATCCCAGATGCAGACTCTGTTCTGCGACTAAGAACAAACTTTAACTGTGTGATCCGGTATTTTAACATGGCTGTGGCGAAATAGTTTCGTTCCAGGGCCTAGGTCCTACCAGTGTTTGAGAGGGACGTTTTCGAAGCCCTTTATGATACAGTGCAAAAAAGGATGTGAAGTTGGTCTAGTGTGCGAACGCCAGCACTAACTGCCCCAGACATTTGCAGCCAAATCAACTTCAACAGTCAAACGTTACCAATATTAATCAAGTATCTTAACAACCGATATGAAAACCCGTTGAAACACTATGGTATCAATACTTTTGTGGGCTTTTCATGTCTTACAGCTGCGTGCCTGTAGCTTACCAGAGAGCTAATTCTTAACTAGCCTGCTTGCTAGACCTAGTGATGTGCTACAGTAACAATCAAGTGGGACTTCGTTTGTGACTGATCAGACTTCATAAATAGTTAAAAAAGTGGTAAAACAATCATGTCATGTAAATCATTAAAAAAAATCGAGAACAGAATTAAGAAAATATTTTTATGTTTCGAAGTAACCGGGAGAGCACTATATAAAAATGTCGGCGGTGGAAAAAATTAACCCCTTCGTGTCCAGCGCCATGCGAGATGCGCTTCACATACTTTGTAACAATAAAACAGCGCCGTACATGCAACTTGCACACAGTTTGTAATAATATGTCGCCTTACAGATATTTAAAGTCCCCCCCTTTGCATTTATAGAGCTGAAGCAGAGTTATATTCGTATAACATTTCCCCTTTAATTGCTCTCACCAGTTTATCCTTACCGGTTTTGCTTTAGCGGCGGTTCTCCCGATACAAGACAAGGTACGGTACCAGAATGCATTGGGAGTAAATCGGTTGCCCTTGAATAAAGCCTGATGAAAAATACATTATCTTTTGTTTTTTATATTACAACAGAATATTTTACATTTAATCGGCATTGGGAGATGCATGAAATAAATAGATGAACACGCGTTCAGATAATATTATAACGTGCGGAAAGTAATCACAATGGGGGATATTTTGGGGTAAAGCACAAGATCACAAAGGGTCCTTCGCAAGGAGACTGGCGCCTTTACCTCCCCTTTAAAGAACCGTAGAGTCTGGCAATAAAAAGTCAACAATGGATTGTACCTTTAATTTAGTTGGACTCTTTTCCCTCCAATATTGTATATATGTAAACTGTCTAAAACTGTGTAATCTAATACATAACCACAATGGAAATGAATGCAAAATAGCAAATAACTGTAAATGAATTGCTAAATTAATTCTGAATAACCTATTATAGGTACAGCATCGGTTTTGTTTATACAATATGTAGGTTCTGGTTTTAACCATGTGAAAAATGACGCTCACACATACCCTTGTAAATTAATGCCTGAATTAATGGGTTGCTGATTGAAAAGTTATGTATCTCGTAACCCTGGGTGATATGAGTGTTAAACCTTGATAACACTGCAAATAGTTGCCCATTTCTTAAGTCATTGTGTTTGTGTAGCAGGCCTTTCATGTCTATGCCCCTCATAGTCTTGTGTCATAATGTTACCTTATATTTGCGACACATAGCACTAAAATGTTTATTTTAACCCAAAATCAAATTGGGGAGGGCACTAGGTCTCTGTTAGTGTGTACCTGAAGGATTATGAAATCCGAAAGACTATGGATTCTTTGGCAAAATATACCAATACACATTCTTGAGGGCACGGTTTGGGACATACATTTATAGAAATCGGTCATTGTAATTAATATTCTTTCAACATTTGGTTTACATGATGCAAACAGTTAAGACTCACCTTTCATGACCACAGGGGGGTGCTATAACAGATAACTGTGTATACAGCATCTGACTTAAGGCACTGTGACACTTGAGCCATCGAGTGTCAGTCATTTAGCAATGCCTCTTTTGACATCAATGATAGCAGCTGTTAAATTCACGCTGAGGTTCAATTCTCCATAGCTGACACATGCATTCTTTCTCTCTTGTGAATTAAATTGATTACAGTTGGCACTGCCAGTGACCCCTAGTGTCTGGTGTATCAGAGGAAGTGAACAATCCTGTTTAGGTGTAAAACACTAGTGGGAATTTTGGTAAGCAAGCTGATTTCAAGTTAACTGTTGTTTCTTGTCTATAAATGCTTCACTGCTTGCTCAAGTAAAGCTTGCAGTCTATCTTGTTGGTGGATATCTTTGCCGAAAGTACCGTAATTACACAAATGGTATATATTTTTTCTGGCACAGCCAGATGCTTTCATTTAAAAAAGCATTCAAAACCCTGACCTATTCTCTCATTTTATTGAAATACTAATGGTACGTTGACATTTATTTCTCAAATGATGAGACCAAAATCAGGCCTGAATGCCAATCACAAAGCCATGGTAGTGGGGATTCTTGTCACTGGCAGGGCCTGGGTGACAGGTCAGTATTGAGGGAAGGATGAACAGAGCAAAATACATATAAGTCCTTAAAGAATGATCCAGAGCACACTCAGACTGGGGCAAAGATATATCTTTCAGCAGGACAATGACCTGATGCATACAGCCAAGACAATGCTGGGGTGACTTCGATACAACTCTGTAAAAGGCCACAGCCCGGACTTGAAGCCTATTAAACATCTGTGGGAGACCTGACAATCACATTTCCCTGACATCTCCATCCAATCTGACAGAGCTTGAGGTATCCAGTTGTGCATGGTGGTAGAGTGTGCATGGTGACTGCCTGCAATCTGCCGTCTCTACATGACCTACACACTTCTAGGACACTGTTGATTGTGGCTGACCCCTCTCACCTGGAAATAGACTATTCAGAACTCTCCCCTCTGGCAGAAGGTCTATCAGGACCAAGAACAGTTTCTTTCCCACAGCAGTAGGCCTTATGAACATGTCCCGGGACCAAATTGACTATAGCCCGCGTCCCACATACACACACAACCCTCATCTGGACAAATCTATAACCCCTCCCCACACAAACACAACCCTCAACTGGACAAAATCTATAACCCCTCCCCACACAAACACAACCCTCAACTGGACAAAATCTATAACCCCTCCCCACACAAACATAACCCTCAACTGGACAAAATCTATAATCCCTCCCCACACAAACACAACCCTCAACTGGACAAAATCTATAACCCCTCCCCACACAAACACAACCTTCAACTGGACTAGTTATTTTTTTAATTTATTAATGCACACTCTACTATTTCTATGCTCAGTCCACTGTTGTTATTTGTTTTTACTTCCCTTATTCCTTTTGTATTAATTGTTGCAACAACGGCCAGAACAAATTCTTAGTTTTTTGTGAAATTACTTCATAATGAAACTTATTCTGACTCTGTTATGCTTAATTACATCCTGTTACATTGATATTTTAAAATCATATTATAACAATGGCAACAAATGTTAAGCATATTTTTGTGTTACTTTGTAGAGATTGGAGGGTTCAACTATACATATAGATAAATACCATTGTTATTATGAAAAAAATGAAAAAGTTACGTTAATAATTATTTGAAAACAAAACATTTGATAGAATAAAGGATTCTTTTGATGTCTTTCAAAATGTAAATCTAGATTAATAAAAACATGGTTTACATTTTCAAATAGTAATGTGTATGTCCCCAATAGAGTGAAAATCCGGAACAATTTGCCTACATTTATTAGGTTTTATGTGCCTGAGTTTGACAAATATGTTTTTCTGACAGTCAAACATTACCCTTTTCTGATAGCATAAAAACATTTAAAATAGTACAATACCTGTTCATGAATGTTGATCTCAGAGCCTGGGCGTAAGATGCTCATCCGAAAACCAAAACACATTCTGAGATCCAAAGGTGGAATCAGTTAAATAGCGTGACAGTATAATGCCATGATGACTGTTTCTCACACCAATTCATATCTATTTTGTATAGAGCGGTCACAGGGGCACTTTCAGTCCTGTCTTCCCTTAATGTAGCTGTACATGTAGTGTATGCCAACTTCCTAACAGAATCAACTCCAGTCATGAACAGAATGGGCATCCCTGCCGGGAAAACTACAGCTCAGGAAAAAAATTAAGAGACCACTGCACTTTTTCTTTCCTTTCCAAAAATGTCTAAAAGGTTTTGAGTGAGCAACAGAAGGGTTAAAATTAAGAGACCACTGCAAATTGAATGCTTCTGATCCTCACTCAAAACTTTCCTTTTCAACTTTTTTGGAAAGGAAAGAAAAAGGTGCAGTGTCTCTTAATTTTTGCCAGAGCTGTAGTTGGAAATGATATCGGATATTGGATATCATCAGCCATAACAAAACAGCACCATTCCCAGAACTACCCGCTAGGGTTAAAATCTAGTGGATCAATCCTGTACAAGACTCCTATACATCAGGAGCCCATCTTAATGATTATGTATCTACAACAGAGAGCCACAAGGTGCTGAAACCAAAAACCAGAATGGTCCACCTTGTGAGAAAAAAGGGACACATCTAATAATGACTGGGAGGTCTTTCATGTATGATGGCAGCTGATACCTTTGTGGAAATAATTCTATACAGTTAATGCCCAAACCACCTTAAACACAATACCATCAGACCATATATATATTGTGTTATACACAGTCTTCTGTACATGTACATACATGTGTCTTTATGAAGGGTTTGGCAAGTGGCACCGTGAACACAAATAAACACAACTGTCCTGTTGATTACATGATACGGAAGTGGATAGTGAGTGTCAGTGTATTATAACAATAAGACAACACATTACAGACCTAATCATCAACAAAAAAAACTGTCTGAAAGTCAATCTGTACGTTTTCAATTCAATAATTTCACCTAGACGATATTTTCCTTTTATTTTGTTGGACGAAAGGGGGTGAGGGTCTTTAGCAAGGAAGTTTTCCATCTTTGTTTTCAAATAAACAGTCATAAAGAGGCAACAACCCCCAACACCTATTTATCAGAGCTGTAAAAGAACCAAACATCTTCCAAAATGGACTTGGGGGCACAACGTATCTAGTTAGTGGAACAACATATATGTACGTTTCATCTTCAAGTCGTTGTTTCGCAGCATCAATCAGTCACATTCTTCCCCACCTCAACCAAACGTCCTGGCTTGTTGGAGTCAGGGCCTTTGAAAATAAAACATTTGAATCAAATGTAAGGTAAAAAAATACAAGCCAACATATGTGTGTGTGTGTGTGTGTGTGTATGTGTGTGGTGATACCTGTTGTTAGAAACTCCCTCTCCATTTCTCCAGAAAGCTGAAGAGATTCTATTGCAAAAAGATAACATCACCATAGTTACCAATCCACAACATAACTACAAATGAACAAAGATGAACTAAATAAAAGTTTCAGTGAGCTGGGGTAATCAAATTATATGGCATACTTATTTCACAGTTAGGTGGAAAGTAAACATATATGTCCAAAAGAGCATCAACTATAATACTATATTCCCCTGGGGTAGTCCTATTGTACTGAGAGTATAAAGTGGTTTTAATGGAGATGAGCTCAGTCATCATAATAAAAACGTAATTATAATAAGTACAGTGCCGTGTAAAATGATCTGCCCCATCAGACATTTTGAGCAAATATTTTGGCACCTAATGTGATCAGATCTTCAAGCAAAACCATATCTTAGATGAAAGTGAACCTGTGTGAACAAACAATACAACATTTTGACATTTATTAAGCTAAAGAAAGTCATGCAACACTGAATGCCCCTGTGTGGAAAAAAGCAAAATGCCCGCTTAGACAAAAAAAGGTTACGCCACCTTTAGCAGCAATGACAGCAACCAAATGCTTCTTGTAGTTATTGATAGAGACAGCAAAAGGGTGGAATAGATGCATATATCTAGAAAGAAAAAGTGGGAAAAAGAATAGTTGGAGATGAAGGATTGGTGGAAGAGAGTGAGAGACAGAAGAGAAGTGGTGTGTTTGAAAGTTAGAAAAAGGAAGGGTGGGTGTTGAAGAGTGAGAGACAGGAGAGAAGAGGAGTGTGTTGAAGAGTGAGAGACAGGAGAGAAGAGGAGTGTGTTGAAGAGTGAAAGAGGACACGAGACGAGCGTGCGTGGAAGAGTGAGCGACAGAAAGGGAGTGTGTTAAAAGTGAGAAAACAGGAGAGAGGGGAACATCGTGTGAAACCAACCAGCTGACAGTTATGGTCTGAGATGAGAATGTCAGATGCATCACGATGACATGTAGACAGCGGATGTGTTTGTATGTGACTGTACATAGCCTTGTTGAAGAGGCTAAGGCTGACAAAACAGCTGCTTCACCAGCACACATTCTGACTGTGCACACACACCTCTCTTTAGGCGTCTGCGTGCCAGTTTGATCTGGTCCTGCAGAATCTGAACCCAGTCCCGCGGGCCTGGCAACTTCTCTATTCTGTGAGCTGTGCAGTACTTCTCTGTAAATACTAGACACAGAACGTGCGTTAGACAGCAGACCCAACAAAACATATTGCTCCACATCTTACGCAAACCCCCCCACACACACATTCTTACTTTCCTACCTTTAATAGCCCCAACAATGTTCTGGTCAAGTCCTTTTCTGTGGTCGTTCAGACCTCTCTTCCTCTTGCCGTTGGGCAGTGAGTTAGCGAGTGTGTTGTCGTCAAAGAACGCGCACACCTGTGACCAGGAAAGAGCATAAGTCAATCAACGTGTATGAAGCCCATAAAACCATTCAAAAGTCTAATCAGACCCACCAGCTTCCTGAAGAGCAGGCTCCCAGATCGTGTGTAGTTGACCAGGATTGAATCTAGCTGGGCTTTGGGGATAAACACATCATAGTCCTCCGCTAGGCGAACCTCACTCTGGAGGAGCGAATCAGAACGGTATACAGACAGTACACTACAATCACACATACACTTAACCATTCTTGTGGGGAGCCAACTGTTTTTTTTCTTATTTTCCCCTACCCCTAAACCTAACCCCCAAAAAGGTTACCCAAATTGTAAACCTAAACCACAACTGTAACTTCCTAAGATGTAAAACAGCATTTTCTGGCTAAACATAAATACATTTTCCATCTCCATCAGTGTAGTAAAACATGTACATAAAATTCCCTGTTTCCTATTCCCTAGCCCTAATTCTAACAGTAACCTAACCTTAACCTAAAAAAAAACAATGTTTATGTCTACAGTATACTTAACCTAGCCTAACCTTTTTTCCCTAACCCCTGAGTCAAAAATCACATTTCACCAAGTGGGGCCCTATTTCCTTTAGGTTTTACTATCTTTGTGGGGACATCAGGCCATGGCTCATACACATTCAGCCCCATACCTCTGGGGTCTGCAGACCTTTGGGTTGTCTGTAGCTAGAAGAGTGCACGTCAAGGCGCTGGATGGGCTTGTTCTGCATGGACAGGGTTTGTGCAGAGAGGTCAGGTGAGGCGGCGAGAGCAGTTAAGGTGGGCGTGAGCACAGGTCTCTCCGTGTCTCTGCTCAGCCTCTCCAGTGGTACACAGGGGGGGAGAGGGAGGACAGCTGCCCTCTTAGGAGCAGTGAGTGGAGCCACCTTGTGGACAGGGCGTCTCTTGCGGGATCTACGCCGCAGCGCTGGGGGTACGGGGCAAGGCGGGCAGGGAGGGCTTGTGTGCTCCTGCTTCTCCTGGACACCTTTCTGTGTCTGCATTAGCCTCCTCATAGCTCGGAGCTCCTGTAGAATGGCTTGTAAGGTGCTCTTACAGTTGCACATGCAACAGGGAGCGTCTACCACAGCCTGGTCCACGTCTGTAGGGGAACACACGCCAAAACGTCTTATCACAAGGGACAAACTTCATTTCTAGACAAGCCTCTCTACTGTCTGCTCTAGTAGTCTGGGAAGGACCTCTCTATGATGTCACTGCTCTATATAATGATGCAGTTGTCTGGTGCTGCAGACAATGTCTGAATGGAAGAAAGGCATGTTGCTCTAGACACCCTCCTCCCAACAAACAAACACACACACACACACACACGCTATTTACCATTTGTTTTGACTGCGCCTTTGGTGTTAAGCATCCTCTGGGTCTTGGAGCGGGTGCCGTATTTGCCAGACCCCTCGCATTTGGGGACCGGGGTGGACACAGGCAAGGGAGGGGCCTCCGATTCCTCTGCTGGTCTCCAGACACTCATCTGGCACTCTTCCAAGACAGGGGGCAAAGTAGCAAGCTGTTCCCAGCTCTGGTGCTCCTCCTGGGGCTCCTGTTTGAGACTGTCCCCCTCAGCTCCCACACGCTGGTACACCCGACCGGCCTTGTCACTCAGCAGACGCATCATGCCTGTGATCTGTCGCTTGATCTCCATACCCTCATCACCCAGCCAGGCTGGGAAGAACGACAGATTAGACGGATGTGAGTGTGTGTGTGTCTGTATTCTCTTCTTAAATATGAGAATCAGCTCACATGTCGTACCTTCGGGCATGGTCGCATCTTTGGACTCTCCATTGACGTGTATATTGACGTCACTGTCAAAACTCCCAGAGTTTAAATCTGTGAAAATGAGATTAACAGACACCTGTGAACATCCCAAACTTTACAATGGCTTTTAAGTCTACACACGTTTATTGGAAATGCAGCATTAACACACTTATTGAAAACCCTTTTTAAAAATTCTGGATAGTTCTCTGTCAACCTAAAATTGTGTAAGATATTTTGGCAGCAGGGTTTGTGCCAAAATATTTTAGTACTTGAAGCTATTCATTGTCCACTGTTTCCTGACCAAAGCCCCATCCCAGATGAAGGAAGCTGCCCCATAGCATGATGTTACCACCAAAATGCTTGATAATACGTACTGCATACTTTGGTGGATGAGCAGCATTAGCTTAGCGTCAATAAATATATATTTTTATTTTAATAAGAAATGGCTTTTGTCATGCCATCCTACCCCACAGCTTAGACCTATGGATAATTGTAGTATGCAGGGAGTACCAAGTTCCTGACAGAAATTCCTACAGCTCCTTTAAGGCTGCCATTGGCCTCTTTGTAGCCTTCCTAATGAAATTTCTACTGTCATCACTTTTGGATTAACGTCATGATCTTTGCAAAGTCATGATGTTGCTGTCTGGTCTCCACTTTTTAATGATTCTTCTTTTTTTAAGTCTAAAATGAACCACTTTAATGTATGTTGGGTGACAGCAAATTCCCTTTGTATGATTTGAAATTTGATGTGGTTAAAAAACGAACAAAATTACATTATAAAGGTTGTCCTTAGTTATGCAAACAAGGCATTTCCTTTTTTTACTTAAATGCTACTGAAAAAACACTATAGCCTCTAAAGATTGTTAAAACTTTAAGAAACAAAATCTGGGAGTGGTTATATTTCTAACATCCCCTTTCTACTCTTTGTGTCATTCAATATGATTTCAGTCACTATCTGACTGCCTGTCTTCTGATTTTAACCAAACCAAAAAGTGTTCGCCCTGAATGCCAAAGTTATGACATAGAGGTGCTCAAAGTTAAATATTTGTGAGTTAATTGGACAGGATAGAAAGAGAGCAAAGATAAGTCAAGAGTTGAAATCATTATTTCATAAAGTTATATCAAATTGCATTAGATGGGGGAGAGCAATATAACCAAATGATGCTGTACTCGGGCTAGCTCAGCCATGCTCTCCCTGAGTGAGAGAGGTGCATGCATAGACAGACAGTCCCCTTCGGGACGCAAAAGATCTGGCTTGGTGGAGCTTCCTAACATCTGACTACAGGATGTCAGGAGGCCTAAGCCAGATGACTTTAGGTGTAAAATGTCCATACAGTAGTAAAAGGTCTTGGCTGTGTTCACCACAGTTAGGGTCATTCCTAATTAAGACCTGAAAGATCCGGTAAATGAACACACAAGAACAAGAACACACACTGCACACACTGGACTTTTTAAGTGGAGAATGAAATGCCCTGCTCCCGTAGCTGCTAAATGACCTTGCTGCAGCAACATATCTGTTCCAGTACTGAACAATGGTAACCAAACCTTGGACCTTGGTGTTGCAGACCCTGCTGCAGTTAATAACCATGCAAACGTCTTGCAAGAGAGGAGTGGTCCTTAGGAATATTAGGTTGACCTGTGGGAATCCCCGCCCCAACAGGTGAGTGACACATGCAAAACACGGTTTCCTGGCCTAACCGGAGTCTCCGAGTCCAGAGTGGTGGCGCATACAGGAGGGTCCGTGGACAACATAGCACAAGCCACACATCGCTCCCGACTCCCGAAGAAGACGTCTGTGATCACCATCCGTTGTGTTACCTCGTCCATCAGAGAACCCTGCAGTAATGGCACTGGGAGCAGGGAGGGGTAGTCTTTAGCTGGATAGTATGGAAGAGGCTGGTTCAGACGGCTGGGTCAAATGGCCAACTTTATCCTATGTAACCTGAGACTAGTGCTCGGGAAAAGCATGGCAGATTTTGGAGCGAGAGAAATGGAGCCTGTTAGATGAGCTGATTTCCTCACAGGTTGGTTCAGAGGCTTTGTTTGACGGGAGTTAGAAAAGGAAAATAGTGCTTCTTGCTTTTCTCCCTCTGTGACCAGCTGCTGGGCTAGCAAGGTCACCCCCCAAGCCCCATCGGCCCTGTCCCGTCGGCCCCGTCCTGTTCAACAGCGGCAGTGTAATCAGCACACCATTTTCCACCGCTTGAACACGAATGCAAAGCACCTAACACAGAAAGTGGGGAGGGGCTACAAGCACAGGTCAACCTGTACACTCGAGGTTGTGGCAGGCCCATGTGGTTTGGACGTAAGAGTTGGTGTCACCCTGTTCAAGCATTTACTCATGAGTGCTGAAAAAAGTCCCTATGCTATACAGTATGGTTGAATGAGTAATGTTGTTGTAAAGAGTGGCAGATGTAAATAAATACTACAAAAATAGATCTGTATCTCCTCAGACCGTGCGGGGGAGGGGGGGCAATGCTCATTTGGTGGGTCTGGCTGCCTGGTGCAACGTATGTTTCGCATGTGCAGTTTCACACTGGACGTTGAGAAGGGTAACGCGTGGTGAAAAACTCAATTTCACTGTGACTTCCCTGTGACCTCACTGCCTGGCCTCAGGGAAGAAATGTTGTATGTCCTTCAGATAGATCCAGTTTGAGTTGTGCCCATGAAGGCTGGTATTTCCTGGATGTCAAAAGGGGCTTGGAATTGTGGCCATTTCAGACTTCCTGGACCCCAGTGGGCATCTCTGTCAACAAATTAAAATGCTCCCAGTCTGCCACCTACTACAGTCAATGTCTGAAAAATGTTCTCAATTTATTTACCTGTAGCATAGGAACTTTTTTACAATTCACTTTGTAGCTTGGGCTTCCTTTCGGTCACAACCTATCTCCCCTTACCTGTTCAAAAAGTGAACTATGGCAGTAGGTAAATGGTCAATCTTTCCCTCACACCCAGCAATCAACATCATGATAAAATTATTCATATTTTTTGAGTGTTTCAAAAATTCTAAATACTATAACTCACTGGGACCATTATCGGGTAGCCTACTTTTGTGTCCCCCTCGTATTTGTGATGGTACATCATTCCCGACCGTCATAACAATATGCGGATTGGAAATTAACATTAAGGAAACCATTGCATTTCTCTAGGCCCACATCGCGTCATGCGTTATGGTGAATTTGGGTGCTGTGATGCTACCGTAAATCCCCCCTCCCATCCAGCACAAATTCCACCACCTGTGGGTGGTATGACGAAATCTTTCTCACAAAAATACTCTCTCATGTTGCGGCTCTCCGTTTCCTTTACGTTCTCAAAAAAGCTAAATTTATTTATAGCGTGAAGCACAGAAAAGGTAAGGAATTTACAGCGTATGGCACAGCAATGCAAATCAATTCAGTCTTCAAAAAAATCACAGGTCCAAAGAGACTAGCATACACTCTGGATGTTATCAATTGGTTGTGCTGGCTGAATACTCGCCTATTTTATTTTAAATAATGCCTGAAGTTGTATTCATAATGTGTACCCTCACATATCTACTGACAGTCATCTCTATTGTTTAGCCACCGACTTGCTCACAGCATGACACAGTCACAGACAGGCGATCTACTGTCGCCCTACCTTGCTCTTGGACCAGTTTGAAGCTCTGAGATTTGCGTCTTCTTTTCCTCTCGCTAAACTCCATCTTAAAAGGGTCTGTGTGTCGTAGAACAGAGGATGTCTCCCTAGAAAGCGAATTCGCGCAGTGCACCCGCACACACGAGAGCACTGACCGTCTGCCCTATAATAGGCTAATCAGTTAAAAATCTGCCTTAGGATCTTTTATAGTGTAAACCTTCACTCTGTAAAATATCTTCAACTAATTACTGAAAAGCGATTTTTTTGTGGTCTTTCAGCCCGGTGACTACCCATGTTCATATTTTCGACGGGTTGTCCTCAGATGGCCGGCCGTCCGTATTTTGGCTATGTAAATAAATAAATGACTTAATACTTAAAAATTCGTCACATCTATTCCTTTGCGCCACCTGATGGTAGCTATTGTTAGGTTCAACATGTGTACGGTCCGTGTACCTTTGGATTGTTAAGTATCTCAGCGATGGCAACATGAAAATGTACGTTTAAAAAGAAAAATCTATTAACAGGGACAAAAAAAGTATTTCATTTTTTTCTTCAAATTTCTGCGTACGAAACCAAAATATGACTTTGTATTGTTATTCTTACATGTAGTGTCTTTGTTATAACCCTAGGCAGTGTTAGAGTAATTGTTTTTTTCATACTTAGTTCACATGTGCCTTTTCTCTCTCCGTTTACCAGTTTGTATGCAGTTCTTAATTAAGAATTCATTTATAATTAAACAACTTTATTGGAAGGTCACAGCCTTTGTTGCTAATATTATCTGGAGGGCAACGCATCTGTGGACTTTGTTTTATAACCATGTAGCCTACTAAGTACAAATCCAAAAGCACTATGTCATTGCAATCTAAAATATTTTCAGCCTTCCAGCTAAGTTTTCCAAACACCACCCAATATTAAGTCCTTTTTACATCAGCAACATTTTTATTTTATTTCGCCTTTATTTACCGAGACATGTTGACTGACAACTAATTCACATTTACAATGATAACGTGGCCAAAGACATAATAATTGTAAGACAACACTCAGTTATAAACAAACACAATCACGATCAAAGGCATTATTTACAATAGAGTAAGCAAATGATCAGTATGTTCCACTATATGAGATAATGCATGTGTACAGATGAACAAGGTGCATAGGTGCTCACAACACGAGGTGACACATACATACATGTATATCCAGGAGGAGAGGGTTATGCAGGTGTAATGATCAGACAGCAGCTCAGACAATTAGTATTTTATAGAGTAAGTGATGAGTGATGAGGGTCAAGTTTGAGAGTTTTTTTTTTTAAGTTCAAGTCATTGACAACATGGAACTGAAAAGAATGATGGCCAAGCAGCTGTTAACTTCAATAACTGATTTGAAATATCTACCAGAGTTGTCAAAACGCCAGCTTAGAACCCCAAATAGTAAGCAATAAAATACGGAAGAGCAGGGACTGAGACAAGAAAAAATATAGCTCACAGAGTTGTTTCCCACCCTACAAGTCTCAAGGGTCGCACTGCCAGACAAAGATTTTATAAGAGACTGAGTCTGCATCCCTTACAAGGAGATCAGTAGCGGATCATTGCAGAAAAAAATACATCTTTGGGAGAAGGCCCTGCCTCCAGCTGTTTGTTTAGAAAATCTAGGAATATTATTTAGAAGGCCTGCATCTTGTGACCATATTGTACATTTGTAGTAGGTATATATGAAAGGACCAATTCAGCGAGATACTGTAAGTATAAAGCAGGTTAGCAGTTGACATTAGGTCAAGCCCTAACAGCAAGCCAGTGTAGACAGGATAGATTTGAAAATATTTGAAATATTTGAAGTTAATTTGAAGTGTCTTATCCGAGAAACCAGAGGGAATAGCATTGCAATGGTCTAATTTGGAATTAAAAGCATAGAATCATTTTCGGCAAAGTTTCATTAAAAAGAAAGTCAGGGTCCAGAGGAACACTGATGTCCTTTGGACATTTGTTTAGATTACTCTTCAATCATCATGGGTCAAAAAAATTGTCACTCAATCATTTCTATAGATATGAAAAGCAGGGTTCCAGGCTAGGCCATTTAAGGGTTCTGAAATGTTTCAAAGAAAATGTTCATCTGCATTGCAGATAACATTGACATTGTGTTTCGGGGTGACATCACCAAGAAGCAGCATACTGTATTTTGACTGAAATAATCCCCATAACACCAGACGACATATTGTGAATGTGGTTCTTTCATGTTTTACACCACTACCATAGGAGATTTTTGTATCTACTTTGTATCTACAAATAAGGTCTGTTTTGTCTAGACTCATCCCAATGCAATGTTTTGATCTATGTATAAATCTAATTTCTAGTGTTTATTTCCCCAAACAAGTCTCTTCTTCATATTGGTGTCCTTCAATAGTGGTTTCTTTGCCGTAACTTGACAATAAAGGCCTGATTCACGTAGTCTCCTCTGAACAGTTGATGTCGATGTGTGTCTGTTACTAGAACTCTATGAAACCTTTATTTGGACTGAAATCGGGGGTGCAGTTAATTGCTTTCTGAGGCTGGTAGCTTTAATGAACTTATCCTATGCAGTAGAGGGAACTCTGGGTCTTCTTTTCCCTGTGGCTGTCCTAACGAGAGCCAGTTTTATCATAGTGGTTGATGGTCTATTGAGACTGCACTTGAAAATGTCCTTGACATTTTCTGGATTGACTGACCTGCTTGTCTTAAAGTCATGATGGACCGTCATTTCTCTTTGCTTACTTGAGCTGTTCTCGCCATAATATAGACCACTGCCGTACAGACATAATGATGGTCTTCTGTATACCAACCCTGCCTTGTCACAATACAACTGATTGGTAGGAAAATCCACACATTAACTTTTAACAAGGCACACATGTTAATTGAAATGCATTCCAGGTGACTACCTAATGCAGCTGGTTGAGAGAATGCGTAGACTGCACTAAGCTCAGATCAAGACAAAGGGTGGCTTTTTTGAAGAATCTACAAGATGACATTTATTTTGATATACATAACCTTTTTAAGGTTATTACATTACATGTGTCATCTCGTAGTTTTGTCTTCACTATTATTCTGCAATGTGGAAAATAGTGAAAATAAAGAAATACCCTTGAATGAGTAATTGTGTCTCAACTTTTGACAGGTACTGTATACACAGTCATCAAAACTTAAAGGTGGTGTAAGTCTACAGGAAACACACATCTTATTTCCAGTAGATTGAAAATATCCCCTATCGCATAAATAAAAGGTGAACACAAAAAGAAACACATTTATGTTTTGCTGCTAGGTTTTATGGGATTATGACTATTTCAGTCAATAATGACAGAATTTTATGTCACTCTACAGCCTGTAATGTCTCAGCCAACCAGTGAAGGGAGCCAAAACTATGCTTTTCTAGAGACAATATGCAGTTGCACCTAGATACTTATATTCTGAATAAAAAAACATTAGGACATTAATAAGATTACTAATAACATAAGTAGATTAGTCCCTGAAAATATGCACATCAGGTTTAAGGTGGCTTAATGTGGTAAGTATTGTCTTCCTCCCAAATTGGCCTGGTGGAACACTTCAACTATTGTGGCCTTGATTAGCCTTGAAAGCTGTGCAAAATTCCTGCAGTGAAAGGCATTGGTTAAATTGGCATCATCTACCAACCAATCATCTCCCACAACACTTTACCACACTTGTTTTGTACATCAGAGCACTAATAGCTACTTTTAGTATTGCTGTAGAATTTGTGAGATGTCTTGCTATAGCACAGATAGGCAGTTCTTCCTTCGTTAAATATGATCATTATGATAAAAAAAGAGTGTTTGGCCATAATGGTAGTATGATGTGTAGTGTAATAAGAAATGTCTGTTGAAGAAGAGTGGAAGGGTATTCCACAAAGAGGCGGGTCTGGCCCCACCAAGTCTCCAACACACCCTTGGTGATGTTAATCAGGGGTCCAGCATAACATTTGCTTCTCTATAGATCTGGAACACTGGAATGTAACTAAATGCATGATATTGTGGAGATTTATCTGTAGTGTTTGGATTTCCCCTGTTCCCCATAAAGGACTGAATAGTCTGAAATGCTTTATTGTACTCTACAGATTATGGATCAAACTTCACAAGAAATTATAGTTATTGTCGCCAACAATTGGCGGCAAAACCCCGTCCATTCGATACTTTTGCGTTTTTATAGCCTTTGTTGGGCATGCATGCTAAAATGTATTGTTTTCCGTCCCTTGTGCTCAAGTTGGTAATTAGGATGAACGTGCCAGTTCAAATGCCAGTTCAACACGTTTGTTCCAGCGCCGGGCGTAGTCATGAAAGGTTACTGGAGCGCAATTGTGAAGTGCGATCACGGTTTAATTTAACAACTGGTTGTTTATAATTTTAAGAGGCGGAAGAGGTTTTATAATAAAATCACTTACAGTTGACTGGCCATCCGCGATCTTGAAGTTTTTTAATAATGCAAGCAGTTTAGGCCTAGATGTTAAATTATGTTAAATATTCAATTCGAACAATAGGCGCGTTTCGTTCCACAGACGGTGATAGGCCTAAATCATAATAAAACTACAAGCTATCACAGTAATTTAAACCACTATTCCTACTACTTGAATTTGTGTTCTCAAAAGCATTTCGTTTGTTAATCTTTCTTCTGGTATGCAGAATTATACTTTGTTTATGAACCTTACACATGATTAATAGCGACTTTTGAGTATGTCTGTTAAGGCAAATATTTAAATTGGTACATGGTATTCAACAGGTTAATGTTTCTTTGATGCAGTGATACTTACATTAATTCGTTCTTGATACAGCATAGTCAGATTGTATTAATGATCAATATATTAATTCAACTTGACATGAAAAGGTGGCCATAACGCAGTAGGAGGGCCAGACTGTAAGTTTAGCCAGGACACATGGTTATCTAAAGCATTAAAACATCTAAAGCATTTAGAATTCTCAGATTTTTTTGTAGTTAAAGCAGAATATAAAATGTTAAATAAAAACAAAAGATATGAATAAGTGTATTTTGAATGCTGCAATTCAATATGGTCCTCGTGTGTGTGTGTCTGTATGTACTTGTTCCATACTCGTGTGTGTGTGGGATAAATTATTTTCCAATTCAGTCCATTCAACTGAACTTTATTTAAAACTGATGATCTCCAAGGCCTCCATTGAGATTATTTTGTCAGTAAATTTAAATTTCAGTTAACATCCTGAATGGCTAGAAATGAAATGGACTTCACCCCAAACATGAGTGATGTATCTCCCTCTCAGGCTGCATTACTGCCTGGTACGGCAGCTGCTCCACTGCAGACCTCAAGTCGCTCCAGAGGGTGGTGAAGTCTGCAGAGCGCATCATCGGCTGCCATCTCATCTCGCCTCCGTGCAAGGAATCAGCCATACACAATGCCTGAGGAAAGCACGGAACATCAAAGGTCACAGCCACCCAGGCTGTTCACCCTGCTGCCGTCTGGTAGACGCTTACCAGAGCATCGGGGCACGCACTTCCAGGCTCAAAAACAGTTTGTTCCCTCAGGCCATAATGCTCCTTAACCAGCAACACTGATCATCATACTGATCACACGCAAACTTTCCAGATGCTCTGATGTCCTTTCAGGTACTTTTAATGACTGCTTGAAGTCTGGAACGCATGGATATCACCAAACGCTGGGTTTCTTCCTTTGTGATTCTTTGCCAGGCCTTTTTCTGCAGCGGTCTTCAGTTGTTGTTTGTTCATGGGTCTTCTGCCTTAAGTTTGGTCTTCAGCAAGTGAAATGCATGTTCGACCGGGTTGAGATCAGGAGATTGATTCGGCCATTGCAGAATATTCCACCTCTGCCTTAAAACACTCCTGGGTTGCTTTCACAGTGTTTTGGATCATTGTCCAACTGTAAAGTGAAGCACCGTCCATGCAGTCAACATTTCCTGCAATACATTCACTGCGGCATGTAGTATATGTTCAGGAGACTATAATAGAGTGATTATATGCACACAAAAATCAAGAGGCACTGTGTATTTGGAATTTTTGGTGGCCCATTGGCCACAATGTAACTCAGTGGATATTTAAATACATATTGACTCATACAGAAAAAACTGTTCTATACGCCCAAGTGAATGTATTGTAGGAAATGTTCAGGAGACTCTATAGAGTGATAATATGCAAGTATATCAAGGGGCACTCTGTATTTGCAATTGTTGCTGGCATTTTACTCCGCCCATACCATTGACCACAATGCAAATGACTGTATGTGAAATATATATTGCCCATTACAGAAAAAAACGATTCTATACGCCGCAGTGCATGTATTGTAGGAAATGTTCAAGAGGCTCTATAGAGTAAATATATGCAAAAAAAAATCAAGGGGCAATGTGTATTTGTAATTGTTGCTGGCATTTTACTCCACCCATCCCATTGGCCACAATGTAACTCAGTGTATATGAAATACATATTGACTCATGAGTCAAAAAAAAGAGGGTGTGGAAAATATTGTGTTGCTAGATGTGGCACACCATTCCTTATGATTAGACAGGTTTGTCTTACTCTACACACTCTCCTGAACATTTCCTACATTGCTTTCTCTGTGGAATATTCAATAGTTTATGAGATATGAGGCAATATGTATTCCATATTCAGTTATTGGCATTGTGTGATTTTAGCACTTGGAACGTGTTTTAATACCCAATTTTTTTAAATGACTCTTAAATATGATAATATATAAATGGTTGTCAATGTTTTGAGAGGTACATTTTCTTAAACATTTAATAAACCGAAGTAATACGTTGGTATCTTTTGTTTTGAAAAGTTCCTAATTTTCGTGACCCGGAAGTGTTTCTTTAATGTTGCTCACAAGACGCAGATACATTTTTCATTTCCTAAACAACTACCAATGACCAGACGTTTCAGCCTTTTTGAATAGTAAAAACTAAAGAAATAACAACGGATAGCAATTATGGATATCTTAAAAGCTGAAATCGCAAGGAAGAGAAAACTAATAGAAGAAAAAGACCTTGTTGATGTGAGTAAAACAAGGAACTTACAGTGGTGTAAGTAGCTAGCTAAACTAGCTAGTTAGTTGCTAGCTTAATAATTGCTGCGTACGCAGTGGCCGAAGGCACAGTTTTTCATCTAGCAAGTTGTTATATGGCTAATGGTTGCTATGTATTTCTTTTTTCTTTTCTTTTTTACACCTGAAGTAGTTTCTATTTACTTACTCGGCTTAACTCTTAAGTACTACTAGAGGTTAGCCATTCATTGTTAGCGGACGACGTATCAGTGTCTTCAGTGGAACTGGCAGAATTGCGATACTACCTAGGCTGCAGTAGTATATACTGAGGTATCTTATTGTCGTTTTTTTTCATATACACTATCAGGAATAATAACACAAATTTTTTGACTTGCATACAAATCGTTATTTTAACCGTTTGAACCTTTAATATGGACATTTTAAAATATTTTCCCCCATGTTGTGTCATAATTATATTAAATTTTTTTTATACAAATGTTTTGGTGTCGGGACACATTCAATTCCCCGGATGGAGTCTGTAGTATAGAGATTGTACCCATGCCATTGTAGAAGGGAAACATGTTTTTGCCGAGACAGATACATGCGTGTTTACGTTTTGTCTCCTTGATGTGCAACTGATTGTTGAAAGTAAATGTCCTATCATTAAATAAGAAAATTCCTTCGTTTTGAACAAAGCTTGATCTTACCATGCGAACTAACTCTTCCTGAAATTGTCTGGGGTTGCGGCGACCTATTTGATAAGAAATTCAGGAGGAAAAAAGCTAGTTCTATATTTCTCTATAATGTATGTTATGATATGCGAGGCGTATTGGTTCTGGGACAAGGAATCTGCCCTCATCTAATCACAACGGATGTGGAATGACAATTAGATTGTCATTAGTGTCATTCACATTGCATTCACACTTCTGTCAATGCTTCTGTCCCAAACCAATTAAAACATCACTGCTGTTGACAAATCACATTAGAAAAAGTAGCCTCTGTTGATAGAAAATCATGTAAGTATAGCAGCAGGGCCAACTGATGTTCCCACTACCTAGCTATAGAAATTGCTATGAGGTTAGAATATAGATTATCTGCTTTAATCTTTCAAGGGTATTTGTGTACATTACGGTTTTACCATTTACAAATGACATAGGTAAACTATGTCAGGCCATCAAAAGTATTGGGACTATTGGCTTGAAATGTGTTTATTTTGCCCTGCTGTGGATGGACATTTTAAAATATTTAAGTAGATAGTAGATAATAAAACCCTTAAGTAGAAGCTGAGACTCCAACTGCCTTAGAATTTATTTTATTTTAAATCCAAACTTTTGGAGTACACAGCATGCTTTTGGAGTATAGCATTAACCTGTCAACAGATAATGAAGGAACACATTAACGGTTTCTTACTGTAGCTGAGTAGGTAATCTGGTGCAATAGGTGGCTTTTTCTACTTTCTTGGTTCCAATGTGGTCATCATTGCATATTGCGGTTGACATGCAGAGGTCAATTGTTAATTAATATATAATTTATTTTCTTCACAGGATTCAAAGAAATACTTCAAACGAGCCGATCTTGCCCGAAAAGAAGAGGAAGAGTATTTCAAAAGATGTGGTTACAAGGTAGTTAGGAAATGCCCTTGTGACAGGTTAATCAGTTGTACTCCCAACTTCTTGTCTCCCTGTCAACATCATTCCATTATTGCCCTTTGTCTGTGTCCCTCAAGCAGTTCATCTAAATCCTTGGGTCCAAGATTGTCCCTCACGATCATCCATTACATTCCTCCTGCCCTTCCGATCGCTACAGTTTGTGTAACCTCTACACTGTAATCTTTTTCAGAGTTGAAGTGGAGGGCAGTCCCTGTTACGGTGTTGTAATGTTTATTATGTTGCATAGCTTGTGTTGACTGTGCTGTCTCTTCCCACCTTGTGAACGCTGCCCTGTAGGTTCAGAAAGAGACACCTGAGAGACAGGTAGGGGATGATGCCACAGCAAAGGCAGCAGACAGGCCGCATGTTTAGACGATGACCGACTGTACGTGGCCTGTCCCAGCTTCGCTTTCCTCTGCTCTGTTGTTTAAAACCGAGCTAAAAAAATTATATTTACTCGACAAATTATCCAATAGATTTTGATTATTTACTCAATCCACAGAGTAAAACTAATGTTCTTCAATCTCGTAAAAGACCCCAGGCTGATTGAAAGTTTAAGAACATAATCTGCCAGTTTATTTATTTTTGCTTATTCCTCTGTCTTTATCTGAGCAATTGTAATAGGACGACAAAAAAAAAGCTTTGTATTTGTACAATTTTGTATTGGCTCATCTTTATTAACGGTGCCAATCTTTTTAGACCTGTCCGGAATTCCTTACGTAGTTCCAGGTTACTTCAATGTTGACTGATTAGAAGCACAGTGTAAAATATGATTTCTCCACCTGGCCTTCTAAAATCTTTAGCATGCAGTCTAGTTGCTTTTTCTTGACCGTTTGTTCTGAATTACACATTTCTCCCATTTGGTGGTTTTGGCTATATCTATAAGATCCATATGATATATATGCGTGTCACTATTTGAGACAAAGCTCCGCAGCACAGCACAATTCTGAGGTGAGAAATAAATTGCAAGCTCTTTGTTAAAAACATGACCGCAGTTAAACAAATCTTTGGTAAGCCACAGCTGTCAGGAACATATGTACTATGGCAAGTCATGGAGTTGATTTAGTGGAATTTGAGGATCTTTCACTTAAATCTCCAGTTTAAGAACATTTTGCTTCTCTGTAGACCACAACAGCATTGTCAATGGACTGAGTGTTGGTGGACTCCATCCATCTTCTTCCGCTTATCCGGGGCCGGGTCGCGGGGGCAGCAGTCTAAGCAGGGATGCCCAGACTTCCCTCTCCCCAGACACTTCCTCTAGCTCTTCCGGGGGGACACCGAGGCGTTCCCAGGCCAGCCGGGAGACATAGTCCCTCCAGCGTGTCCTAGGTCTTCCCCGGGGTCTCCTCCCGGTGGGACGGGACCGGAACACCTTCCCAGGAAGGCGTTCCGGAGGCATCCGAAAAAGATGCCCAAGCCACCTCAGCTGACCCCTCTCGATGTGGAGGAGCAGTGGCTCTACTCTGAGCTCCTCCCGGGTGACCGAGCTTCTCACCCTATCTCTAAGGGATCGCCCAGCCACCCTGCGGAGAAAACTCATTTCGGCCGCCTGTATCCGGGATCTTGTCCTTTCGGTCATGACCCAAAGCTCATGACCATAGGTGAGAGTAGGAACGTAGATTGACTGGTAAATCGAGAGCTTCGCCTTGCGGCTCAGCTCTTTCTTCACCACGACAGACCGATACATCGACTGCATTACTGCAGAAGCTGCACCGATCCGTCTGTCAATCTCCCGTTCCATCCTTCCCTCACTCGTGAACAAGACCCCTAGATACTTAAACTCCTCCACTTGAGGCAGGCACTCTCCACCAACCTGAAGTGGGCAAGCCACCCTTTTCCGACTGAGGACCATGGCCTCGGATTTGGAGGTACTGATTTTCATCCCCACCGCTTCACACTCGGCTGCAAACCGTCCCAGTGCATGCTGAAGGTCCTGGTTAGAAGGGGCCAACACGACAACATCATCTGCAAAGAGCAGAGACGAAATCGTGTGGTCCCCAAACCTGACACCCTCCGGCCCCTGGCTGCGCCTAGAAATTCTGTCCATAAAAATTACAAACAGAACCGGTGACAAAGGGCAGCCCTGCCGGAGTCCAACATGCACTGGGAACAAGTCTGACTTACTGCCGGCAATGCGGACCAAGCTCCTGCTTCGGTTGTATAGGGACCTGACAGCCCTTAGCAAAGGACCCAGGACCCCATATTCCCCAAGCACCCTCCACAAGATGCCGCGAGGTACACAGTCGAATGCCTTCTCCAAATCCACAAAACACATGTGGATTGGTTGGGCAAACTCCCATGAACCCTCCAACACCCCGTAGAGGGTATAGAGCTGGTCCAGTGTTCCACGGCCCGGACGAAAACCACACTGTTCCTCCTGAATCTGAGGTTCTACTATCGGCCGTATTCTCCTCTCCAGAACCCTGGCATAGACTTTCCCGGGCAGGCTGAGAAGTGTGATCCCCCTATAGTTGGAACACACCCTCCGGTCCCCCTTCTTAAAAAGAGGGACCACCACCCCGGTCTGCCATCCCAGAGGCACTGTCCCCGACCGCCACGCGATGTTGCACAGGCGTGTCAACCAAGACAGCCCCACAACATCCAGAGACTTGAGGTACTCAGGGCGGATCTCATCCACCCCCGGTGCCTTGCCACCGAGGAGTTTCTTGACCACCTCAGTGACTTCAGCCCGGGTGATGGACGAGTCCACCTCTGAGCCCTCATCCTCTGCTTCCTCAATGGAAGAAGTGACAGCGGGATTGAGGAGATCCTCGAAGTACTCCTTCCACCGCCCAACGACATCCTCAGTTGAGGTCAACAGCTGCCCACCTCTACTGTAAACAGCGTTGGTAGGGCACTGTTTCCCTCTCCTGAGGCGCCGGATGGTTTGCCAGAATCTCTTCGAGGCCAGCCGATAGTCCTTCTCCATGGCCTCACCGAACTCCTCCCAGGCCCGAGTTTTTGCCTCCACAACCACCCGGGCTGCAGCCCGCTTGGCCTGTCGGTACCCGTCAGCTGCCTCAGGAGTCCCACAAGCCAACCAGGCCTGATAGGACTCCTTCTTCAGCTTGACGGCATCCCTTACTTCCGGTGTCCACCACCGGGTTCGGGGATTGCCGCCTCGACAGGCACCGGAGACCTTACGGCCACAGCTCCGAGCGGCCGCTTCGACAATGGCGGTGGAGAACATGGTCCACTCGGACTCAATATCTCCAACCTCCCTCGGGATCCAGTCGAAGCTCTGCCGGAGGTGGGAGTTAAAGATCTCTCTGACAGGAGACTCGGCCAGACGTTCCCAGCAGACCCTTACAGTACGCTTGGGCCTGCCGAGTCTGTCCAGCTTCCTCCCCCGCCATCGGATCCAACTCACCACCAGGTGGTGATCAGTTGACAGCTCCGCCCCTCTCTTCACCCGAGTGTCCAACACATACGGCCGCAGGTCAGATGAGACGACAACAAAGTCAATCATCGACCTGCGGCCTAGGGTGTCCTGGTGCCACGTGCACTGATGGACACCCTTATGCTTGAACATGGTGTTCGTTATGGACAAACTGTGACTAGCACAGAAGTCCAATAACTGAACACCACTCGGGTTCAGATCAGGGGGGCCGTTCCTCCCAATCACGCCCCTCCAGGTGTCACTGTCGTTGCCCACGTGGGCGTTGAAGTCCCCCAGTAGAACAATAGAGTCCCCAGTCGGAGCACTTTCCAGCACCCCTCCCAGAGACTCCAAGAAGG
This sequence comes from Esox lucius, assembly GCF_011004845.1. NCBI lineage: Eukaryota > Metazoa > Chordata > Actinopteri > Esociformes > Esocidae > Esox > Esox lucius. The sequence goes on from NC_047587.1 coordinate 20,199,446, forward strand.
TCGGGTACTCTGCACTGCCGTTCGGCCCGTAGGCACAAACAACAGTGAGAGACCTATCCCCGACCCGTAGGCGCAGGGAAACGACCCTCTCGTTCACCGGGGTAAACTCCAACACATGGCGGCAGAGCTGGGGAGCTATGAGCAAACCCACACCAGCCCGCCGCCTCTCACCATGGGCAACTCCAGAGTGGTGAAGAGTCCATCCTCTCTCAAGGAGTGTGGTTCCAGAGCCCAAGCCGTGCGTAGAGGTGATCCCGACTACCTCTAATCGGAACCTCTCAACCTCACGCACTAACTCAGGCTCCTTCCCCGCCAGCGAGGTGACATTCCACGTCCCTAGAGCCAGTTTCCGTGTCCAGAGATCGGGTTGTCTAGGCCCCTGCCTTCGACTGCCGCCCGATCCTCTTTGCACCGGCCCCTTATGGTCCCTCCTGTGGGTGGTGAGCCCACGGGAGGGCGTGTTGGTGGACTAAATATTAAAAGTATGCCAATACTCACAGCCAGCACCTTAACCACGTTGAAACATTTACACCAACTTCACACCAGTGTCCTTACCATTGGAGACAGAAACACAATGTTGTCTCTCCTTTGAATTCAGAAAGCCCTTTACATCAGATTCTGACTGCAAAAACACTGCAAGAGCATTAACTAAGTTTATAGCTGGGAATATGTTGAAAATGTGCAAACTACTTTACTTACTAATCTCGCATGCCCATTTTACCTACTGTAAATAAGCAAGCACACAAATTTCACACACTTATTTCACCACAGATTTAGTTTTAATTAAGTAATAGTTTTATATATATATATATACACTCACCTAAATGATTATTAGGAATACCTGTTCAATTTCTCATTAATGCAATTATCTAATCAACCAATCACATGGCAGTTGCTTCAATGCATTTAGCGGTGTGGTCCTGGTCAAGACAATCTCCTGAACTCCAAACTGAATGTCAGAATGGGAAAGAAAGTTGATTTAAGCAATTTTGAGCGTGGCATGGTTGTTGGTGCCAGACGGGCCGGTCTGAGTATTTCACAATCTGCTCAGTTACTGGGATTTTCATGCACAACCATTTCTAGGGTTTACAAAGAATGGTGTGAAAAGGGAAATACATCCAGTATACTGTGGACGAAAATGCCTTGTTGATGCTTGAGGTCAGAGGAGAATGGGCCGACTGATTCAAGCTGATAGAAGAGCAACTTTGACTGAAATAGCCACTCGTTACAACCGAGGTATGCAGCAAAGCATTTGTGAAGCCACAACACACACAACCTTGAGGCGGATGGGCTACAACAGCAGAAGACCCCACTGGGTACCACTCATGTCCACTACAAACAGGAAAAAGAGGCTACAATTTGCACAAGCTCACCAAAATTGGACAGTTGAAGACTGGAAGAATGTTGCCTGGTCTGATGAGTCTCGATTTCTGTTGAGACATTCAGATGGTAGAGTCAGAATTTGGCGTAAACAGAATGAGAACATGGATCCTTCATGTCTTGTTACCACTGTGCAGGCTGGTGGTGGTGGTGGTGTAATGGTGTGGGGGATGTTTTCTTGGCACACTTTAGGCCCCTTAGTGCCAATTGGGCATCGTTTAAATGCCACAGCCTACCTGAGCATTGTTTCTGACCATGTCCATCCCTTTATGACCACCATGTACCCATCCTCTGATGGCTACTTCCAGCAGGATAATGCACCATTTAACAAAGCTTGAATCATTTCAAATTGGTTTCTTGACATGACAATGAGTTCACTGTACTGTTATGGCCCCCACAGTCACCAGATCTCAACCCGATAGAGCATCTTTGGGATGTGGTGGAACGGGAGCTTCGTGCCCTGGATGTGCATCCCACAAATCTCCATCAACTGCAAGATGCGATCCTATCAATATGGGCCAACATTTCTAAAGAATGCTTTCAGCACCTTGTTGAATCAATGCCACGTAGAATTAAGGCAGTTCTGAAGCCAAAAGTGGGTCAAACATAGTATTAGTATGGTGTTCCTAATAATCCTTTAGGTGAGTGTGTGTGTGTATGTATATATATATATATATATATATACACAAAATGTTGGAATTTCTGATCTAGGATTACATGGCCCATGATCAATTACTGAGTTAGTTTGACATCTTTTACCAAATAAATAAAAATGTAATTTCACTGTTCCCTAACCGAAAAAGCAGTATAATTTAGGAACCATTTAAGTTGTACTGTAGTGCACTAAATATAATTATTATAGTATTTAAGTACTAGTATATTTAAGTGTGTTAAATGGAACCATTTTCATACATTAGGGTACTTAAAATAAATTATTGGAACATTTAGTATACACGCAAATATACTCCTTATGTATTTCAAATAAATGGGTCACTTCGAATGCATGTTCAAATTTATTGTTTATTACTATTAACTGCTATTTTAATACTATTAAGTGTGCCAAAATGCTATAGTGCAACTTAAGTTGTTCCAAAATGAAAATGTTTTTATTTTTTGGCTTGGTTTGCTGTTTAATTGTCCAGCTGTACCAATACCAGACTTTGGTTTGGTGAACCATGACAGATTTAAAAATGATCATAATTCAGTATTTATTTATTATTATTATGTGTTGGTACTTTTATCCAAAGTGACTTCAAATATGCGTGCATTCTTCAACTGGTTGTTCAGTATATTAACTCTGGAAATCTACATATTTTGGCCAAGTGGTTGCTGTGGGTTGGATTTAGTCCTGTCACTGATTAGTTGACTACCAGGAAAATGGGCGAGGAGTGGAGAGTTGGGACATGGCCTTTTTGTTGAGTTGAGCATGAGTTTAGGCCCTGTTACAGTGGGGTGAACAAGTATTTGATACACTGCTGATTTTGCAGGTTTTCCTACTTACAAAGCATGTAGAGGTCTGACATTTTTATCATAGGTACACTTCAACTGTGAGAGACAGAATCTAAAACAGAAGTCCAGAAAATCACATTGTATGATTTGTAAATATTTTTTTTGCATTGTATTGCTTGACATAAGTATCACCTACCAACCAGTAAGAATTCCGGCTCTCACAGACCTATTAGTTTTTCTTTAAGAAGCCCTCCTATTCTCCACCTAATACTTGTATTAACTGCACCTGTTTGAACTTGTTACCTGTATAAAAGATACCTGTCCACACACTCAATCAAACAGACTCCAACCTCTCCACAATGGCCAAGACCAGAGAGCTGTGTAAGGACATCAGGGAGAAAATTGTAGACCTGCACAAGGCTGGGATGGGCTACAGGACAATAGGCAAGCAGCTTGGTGAGAAAGCAACAACTGTTGGTGCAATTATTAGAAAATGGAAGAAGTTCAAGATGTCAATTTCCCTCCGTCTGGGGCTCCATGCAAGATCTCACCTCGTGGGGCATCAATGATCATGAGGAAGGTGAGGGATCAGCCCAGAACTATACGGCAGGACCTAGTCAATGACCTGAAGATAGCTGGGACCACAGTCTCAAAGAAAACCATTAGTAACACACTACGCCGTCATGGATTAAAATCCTGCAGCACACACATGGTCCCCCTGCTCAAGCCAGCGCATGTCCAGGCCCGTCTGAAGTTTGCCAATGACCATCTGGATGATCCAGAGGAGGAATGGGAGAGGGTCATGTGGTCTCATGAGACAAAAATGTAGCTATTTTGTCTAATCTCCACTTGCTGTGTTTGGAAGAAGAAGAAGGATAAGTACAACCCCAAGAACACCATCCCAACCGTGAAGCATGGAGGTGGAAACATCTTTCTTTTGGGGATGCTTTTCTGCAAAGGGGACAGGACGACTGCACCGTATTGAAGGGAGGATTAATGGGGCCATGTATCGCAAGATCTTGGCCAACAACTTTCTTCCCTCAGTAAGAGCATTGAAGATGGGTCGTGGCTGGGTCTTCAAGCATTACAACGACCCGAAACACACAGCCAGGGCAACTAAGGAGTGGCTCCGTAAGAAGCATCCCAAGGTCCTGGAGTGGCCTAGCCAGTCTCCAGACCTGAATCCAATAGAAAATCTTTGGAGGGAGCTGAAAGTCCGTGTTGGCCAGCAACAGCCCTGAAACCTGAAGGATCTGGAGAAGGTCTGTATGGAGGAGTGGGCCCAAATCCCTGCTGCAGTGTGTGCAAACCTGGTCAAGAACTACAGGAACCGTATGATCTCTGTAATTGCAAACAAAGGTTTCTGTACCAAATATTAAGTTCTGCTTTTCTGATGTATCAAATACTTATGTCATGCAATAAAATGCAAATTAATTATTTAAAAATCATACAATGTGATTTTCTGGATTTTTGTTTTAGATTCCGTCACTCATAGTTAGAGTATCTATGATGATAATTACAGACTTCTACATGCTTTGTAAGTGGGAAAACCTGCTAAATTGGCAGTGTATCAAATACTTGTTCTCCCCACTGTATGTTAGCTTTCTGAAAGATATGGCTTAATTAGGCTTTTCTACTTGTGTTGCAAATTTGTTTCTGCAGCAGAAATAACTAAGTTTCCCTCTCCGGTTTTTGTTTGGTTCTGCCTTTTGGGAATTGCTTGTGTTTGTGTGTGTGTGGACTGACTGTAGGCTGAACATTGCTCTACATTTGTACATAATGTTTTTACATATGTACAAATGTTTTTACATATATACAAATGTTTTTACATACATAATGTTTTTGTACATAATACATTTTTTATTTGCCTACAAATACAGAAGCAAGCTTAGATAAGTTGTGTGTTTTAGGGCTTTCATTATGTGGCATTTTAAAAAATATTTTATTTATTTAGATTGTGTTTCTATAAGGACCACAATCTAAAGTTGTAGAGATGCATGTGCTGGAAGCATGACTAGTAAGCATCTTGGAAAAATGTAATTGTTATACTCAGCAGTGATTTGTTTATATTATGATATACTAACACTGTACAGTATACTATTATCACCCTTTAAAATAGTTTGATGGATCTGTTTAGCAGATACCTTATTTTGCTTTGAAAGAGCCCACTGGCCCCAGGTGAGTCGGGTGCAATGGACTGAATGTCTCCTCTCTCCGCTCGGCTGGCCTTTGAGCCTGCAGTGGTGGTGGTGAGACGTAGAACCATGACCATGAAGATGACAACTGGAACCGCAGTGGAGACTGCAGATTTCACTCTTTATGGTGGGGGCAGCTTAAAAAAGAGAATACTAACCCGGTGCCTTTCACTCTGTTGTCTCAAAGCTGGAGAAGAAAGTGGAGAAGGCAGAGCCCTCCACTTCATCCAACACCGCCTTGGAGATGGAGATGACTGAGGAGAAGCTCCCAATGTCGCTTTCCAGGCAGGAGGTGAGTCCACTAATGGTGGTTTTATTGTAAAAGTCAATCTCATGGACAAAGCCTGCTGGGTTCTGTTCAGTTGGTATGACCGTGCTTGGCTGTTTGTCCAGGTGATCCGGCGGCTGAGGGAGCGAGGGGAACCCGTGCGTCTTTTTGCAGAGTCCGACTATGAGGCTTTCCAGAGGCTCAGGAAGATTGAGATTCTTGCCCCAGAAGTCAACAAGGTAGCCCCCTGTCACGTTTTGGCTGTGTTAAAGATGAAGGACGCACAGGGGCATCTACCTGCCATAGTCTGTTCCTTATGGTGTGTGTGCCAGCCCAGAACATTACACAAAGACAATGCATTAACCCGTGTTACTGTGTGTTCCCTGGGCAGGGTTTGAGGAACGACCTCAAAGCTGCCATGGATAAGATTGACGCACAGTACCTGAATGAGATCGTAGGGGGCACTGGGGAGCCGGGGGAAGTGGACACACAACACGACCTGAAAGTACATGAGGCCGACACCACCATTGAGGAGCTGGAGGTACACAGACTTGTCATTAAGTCTTCTTAGGGTTAAGGGTCATAGTTGCGGGATCCGTGTTCTGAACCTCCAGTATACATGTACAGTATATACTGGTGCAGGGTGGGTTAGTCTTACCCACTGCTGTCTGCAAAAACTGTCCTGTCTTTAACCACTTTTCTGTCCATTAAATCTTTAAAAACTGTCCACAAGTCGAAATATCAAATGCTGATTGCCCTTTAGAACATTCCTATTTAAAACCTGTTTGTCAGTGCATCATAAGAATCAAATTTGTCTGCTACTTTTTGTGTGTCTCCAACAGGCTCTGGGGAAATCTCTGGGGACGGGCGATGACAATAGGGACCAGGATGTCATTGACAAAGTCCTGAGGGTGAGACTGTGCACGTCATCCTCTGCTTGTAGTTCTGAGGTGGGCTGTTGGCTGGCTTAACAGGTGCCTAGGGCTGGCTTAACAGGTGCCTAGGGCTGGCTTAACAGGTGCCGTGGGCTGGCTTAACAGGTGCCGTGGGCTGGCTTAACAGGTGCCGTGGGCTGGCTTAACAGGTGCCGTGGGCTGGCTTAACAGGTGCCGTGGGCTGGCTTAACAGGTGACGTGGGCTGGCTTAACAGGTGCCGTGGGCTGGCTTAACAGGTGCCGTGGGCTGGCTTAACAGGTGCTAATGTGGTATCATTATTGTTTGCTGCACAGAGATTAATTTGATCGGGCTCCACATTTAATTTGTAATATCTGATTTGTGATTTGCTATGGTTCAACATTTGTTGTTGTTTTAATTATTGTTTTGTGGTCTGTAGTTTCTGCTGGGAGTCTGGGCAAAAGACCTGAACAGTCGAGAGGACCATGTGAAGCGCAGCGTCCAGGGCAAACTGGCCAGTGCCACCCAGAAACAGACAGAGTCCTACCTTAAACCGCTCTTCAGGAAGCTACGGAAGAAGGTCTGTTGCCACTTTCGAAAACTGTCCTACTGTGAAATGTCCATTTAGATGTTACTGCTGTGTGGTGCATGTAGTGTTTTTTTTTTTTCATCTTTTTTCTATTTTTAGAGTTTACCTGCGGATATTAAAGAATCAATCACTGACATCATTAAATTCATGCTGCAGAGAGAATATGTGAAGGTATTAAAGTTATCTACCTTTTCTCACTGGTATTATTTCGGGTGATTTCTGTTTTAGTTACTTTAAGTCAAGTATGATTTCTTTTTCCAGGCCAACGATGCGTATCTGCAGATGGCCATTGGTAATGCCCCCTGGCCCATCGGGGTGACCATGGTGGGTATCCATGCCCGGACGGGGCGAGAGAAGATCTTCTCCAAACACGTGGCCCACGTCCTCAACGACGAGACCCAGAGGAAATACATTCAGGTCAGATACATGACCCCTTACCTCTGCCAAGATAAGACTGCTCAGCTGTCCTAACATCTGACCCGTTCTCCTCTTCTTCAACAGGGTCTCAAACGGTTGATGACAATCTGCCAGAAACACTTTTCTACAGACCCCTCAAAATGTGTGGAGTACAATGCACTGTAGTCAACCTGACAATGCATTTGTGTGTGTTTGTCTCACACACATACCATCTATAGCAGTGGTCTTTTTTCCATTACAACCCCCTTAACAGGGAATGTCGCCTTCTGTATTACTCCATAACTTACACAACTGGTTTCTCAGATCTCTGAGTAGGGAGTGGAACTGACTTCAAGGGCAAGATTGGAATACCACTGTTGTGCAGTTTTGGTCACGTGAACATGCCCTGTGTTAGAGTCCTGGTGTACAGGTTGTTTCTGAACATGTTGAATCATGGGTTTTAGTGTTGGGTTGGAATAAGGCCTCTATACTCTGTTTCCATATACAGCACAAGGAATAAAAGCCGTTATTGTCTACAAAGCTGTCCATAGAGGTTCTGGTGTTCATGTATATTTGGTGTCTACATATTTGTAAATACTAAGGATTAAAACCATGTTTTTAAAATACGTATTTTATTTGTGGACTATCAGTAGGACATTGGGGACTTAGTGTGCCACGACTGATTTATTGTTTTGTGTTGCTTATACTTTGTGTGTTCAAGCAGGATTGTGTTTTCTTTACTCAAATGAATCAGCATGATGTATACTTATGGCTTCAATTATTAGTTTTCACCGTGGTGTGCTAGTTTTATCAAATCTTTGTAAGAATGTCCATGATGTGTAAGTTTTATTATACAAAGCCTTGGAATGACACATGTGACAACAGCCCTGGCTGTGGTCTTAATGCAATAAATAACTGAACATGTAGAATGCTGATGTAATTATGTCTTGGTGAACAATGTAGGACTGGGAATGTTGCCTATATTATCTGTGAGCCACACTTGCAAGGTCATTACACACTTTTCTGCTCCACTGTCTTTCAATTCAAAACGCCAAGAACGAAATCCGATAAAATATTGCGGTGTTTAACTTTCTGATGTTGGAAAGTGTTTTGTTTTTACTGTATGGTGAATTGCAACAATATTTCCACCCCATGGTATATACAGAAAATACTTTAGTTTTTTTTTGTTTTGTTTTTTATATTGGAAGAAAATGTCATACATATTTAATATTAGTTATAAATAGAACCCTAATGTACATTGGTTAGACAAAGTCAACTACAAAATTACAGGAACCCTTAATAAAGATGAGCCAAAAGGTCTGTATAAAATAACTCTTGTAATAAGCGATATAGTAATCTTCCAGCATGTGAAACATATTATAGTTACACTGACTGGCTTGTCACTGGGTTTACACTTAAACGTTCAAACATTTGAAGCAATGTTTGGTCAGTTATCCTAGATGATAAAGTTGGCTCCAATTTGATTATGATGGCACACTGCTGCTTTGGGAAATGTGTCTTGATTACTCAATGTCAGAATTAGGCTTTTAATCTCATTTTGGATATTCAGTTGCAAATATTAAACAATGAAATGTTACTATTTTCTAGTTACAGGTCGGAACTTTGTGCTTTGTTATTGTTTGACCGACTTGTCCTGGTTACAGTTCATTTTTGTAGTCAGGTTTGACTGATAACATTCCTATTTTCAGCATGACCTTGGAGAAATGAGGGTGAACTGCTCTGCTCAGGGACAGAACAGAATGTTCAACTTGCCAAATCGGATTTGTAACCTTTTGGTTTTGTCATTTAGCAGACACTCTTATCCAGCGCGGTTTATAATTAATACATGCATTTTAAGAAGTTATGGGCAACATAGTAAGTTTCACAACAAAAAGGAATTTGTTCTGGCTGTTGGTGCAACAATTAATTAAAAAAAAGCAATGAGGGAAGTAGAAACAACTGAACTGAGCAAATCTAATTAAAACAAATAAGTAAGGTGCAAGATTTTGTCCAGTTGAAGGTTGTGTGTATATGTGGGAGGGGATTATAGATTTGTCCTGTTTCGGGATTTGTGTATAGTTAGGTCTGGATATATTTGGACACTGACACAATTTTCATAATTTTGTCTCTGTACACCCACAATGGATCTGAAATGATACAGGTGAGATGCATTTGAAGAGCCGACTTTCAGCTTTAATTCATGGGGTTGAACAACAAATATTGTATGATATGTTTTGGAATTGCAACCATTTTCATACACATTCCCCATATTTCAGGGGCTCAAATGTAATTGGACAAATTAACACAATAAAAAAAAAACATTTTCAATATTTTGTCGAATCCAGGAAATGACTGCTTGAAGTCTCCAACACATGGATATCACCAAAAGCTGTGTTTCCTCCTTTGTGATGCTTTGCCAGGCCTTTACTGCAGCTGTCTTCAGTTTGTTCGTGGGTCTTTCTGTCTTAAGTTTTGTCTTCAGCAAGTGAAATGCATGCTCAATCATGTTCAGATCAGGTGATAGACTTGGCCATTGCTGAATTTTACACTTCTTTGCCTTAAAAAACTCCTGGGTGTTTTCGCAGCAAGTTTTGGGTCATTGTCCATCTGTAAAGTGAAGCGCCTTCCAACCAACTTCTCTGAATTTGGCTGAATCTGAACAGACAATATATCCCTATACATTTCAAAAATCATCTGTCTGCTTCAGTTTTCTGTCACATTATTCCATAAATACTAGTGACCCAGCGCCACTGGAAGCCATGCATGTCCAAACCATCCCACTGTCTCCACCGTGTTAATAGTCGTTCCAAGCCTTCGCCATACTTTTTTCTTCCCATCATTCTGGTACAGGTTGATCTTAGTTTCATCTGTCCAAAGAATGCTGTTACAGACCTGGGGTGGCTTTTTTAGATGCTTTTTGGCAAAGTCTAAGCCTTTCTATTCTTGAGGCTTATGAATGGTTTGCATCTTGTGGTGAACCCTCTGTATTTGCTCTTATGAGGTTGTCTCTTTATGGTAGACTTGCATAATGATAAGCCTACCTCCTGGAGAGTGTTCTTCACTTGGCTGGATGTTGTAAAGGGGTTTTTCTTTACTATGGAAAGGATCCTATGATCATCCACCACTGTTGTCTTCCGTGGACATCCAGACATTTTTGTATTGCAGAGCTCACTGGTGTGTTCTTTTTTTTCTCAGAATGAATCAAACTGTTGATTTGGCCACTCCTAATGTTCCTGCTATCTCTCTGATAGTATATTATTTTGCAGCCTAAGGATGGCCTGTTTCCCTTCCATTGAGAGCTCCTTTGACTGAATGTTGTGGGTTCACAGCAACAGCTTCCAAATGCAAATGCCACACCTGGAATCAACTCCAGATCTTTTACCTGCTTAATTGATGAAGAAATAACGAAGGAATAGCCCACACCTGTCCATGAAACCGCTTTTAAGTCATTTGTCCAATTCCTTTCAGTCCCTTGAAAAAGAGGGGGCTTCATATTAAAGAGCTGTAATTCCTAAACCCTTCCTCCTTTTAGGATGTGAATACCCTCAAATTAATGAGAGACTGCACTTTAAGCCCCTTTTCATTATTTAACTGTAACTCAAATATATTTAGGTAAACAGACAAAATCACAAAACTTTGGGTCAGTTCCAATTATTTCCAGACCTTACTGTATGTTGGGACTTGGGAGTGTCAGTTTGTTTCCAGGGGCATGTTCACGAGGCCTACTGCTGTAGCAAAGAAACTGTTCTTATGGTAGGAAGTTTTGGTCCTGATAGACCTCAGCCTTCTGCCAGAGGGGTGAGCACTGAATAGTCCATTTCTGGGGTGAGAGGGATCAGCCCTGATCTTTGCCACTCGCCTCCATGTCCAGGTGGTCGTGTAGAGAGGGCAGATTGCAGCCAATCGCCCTCTCTGCAGAGCGGATGATGCGTTGCAGCCTGCCCTTGTCTTTGGCAGTGGCTGCAGCGTAACATACGGTGATGGAGGAGTCCAACCACACAACTAAAGTGTTTAATTAACAGCAAGACATCACCACACCTTAGTACGAATATCAATGTTACATTGTAATTCACAAATAATAATTCAATAGACCAGGCAAAAGGTAACTTTCTAGACCACTTGTTCACAAATGTTTTTTGGTTAGTGTACCACTGAATTTAGATCTCTCCAGATTACTCATCAAGTGCCCCCTTTGTGCATTACTTCAGTAAGCATGTTGTCTCATGGGTCTTAAGTACGCTCTGTGTACCCTTGTACCCCTGGTTGGGAACGAATGTCTTTGTCAATGTTTTTGTTCATAACGAGTTGAAAATTGTTATCTAGCTGGCTAGCCTGCTTGTACAATTACCAGAACATTTAAAATAAATATATTCTAAAGACATTTATTTGAATATTGACACATTACAAAACAGTAATTTACAAATTGATGGCGAGCTGCTGATGTGAATGAAGTCGCTCAAGTTACCATGACAACATCTGCAATAACAGGATCGGAGTTGAATGTCTCTTGCATGTAAAATACGAATGCCCGCAAGTCATATAGATGTGCTGGTTTGAAAGGGTATAATTCTGAACTGTCCGACCATGTTTTTTTGATCCGAAGATTGAACGAGATTATGTTCTCTTACTTTTTGTGATTACTGATCTTGAATATACATGTGTGTGTGTATTCATTTGAACTAACCTTTCAAACCTATTTTGCAATGTTGATCTGGCCAAATGGCAAAAATACAGCAAAACCAAGGTGAATGACTCATGTTCTTTGTAATAGTCATGGCTTATGCATTATTCAATTCTTTGTTATATCTTCAAGCTGTGAATGTACCTCTTTGAAGAGAGTAAGGGAGATAGTGAGAAGCAAAGAAAACACATCTAATTTCTGGTCATTACAGAATCAAGATATTCTATCCCATCATTCTGTGTTCCTAGGTTACTGCCACTGAAGGTTACTGCTCATCACGTCATGATTTCCTGGAACTGGCTTCTCTACAGGCTGTCTCCCTGTCTGCCTGTCTTTAATTACCGTCTTATTTGTCTTTTGATCAGGCTACAGGCAGGACGCATGTTGCCAGGCAGACACCTCAAGAGATTTGGAAACCAATTACTGTCACACATGCACACACACACATAAACACAAGATACATGTTTCAACATGTAAATGTAAATAGTCTGTGCTACAGCACTGTACATTACACTACTCAGTTTTCAGATTAAGCAATACTTCCACAATCCTTCAACATTGATATTATATTGTAATTTCCATAATTTCCATCTCATGTCTATTATAGCCTTCTGATCTCTCCATCTCATGTCTATTATAGCGGTCTGATCTCTCCATCTCATGTCTATTATAGCCTTCTGATCTCTCCATCCCATGTCTATTATAGCGGTCTGATCTCTCCATCTCATGTCTATTATAGCCTTCTGATCTCTCCATCTCATGTCTATTATAGCGGTCTGATCTCTCCATCTCATGTCTATTATAGCGGTCTGATCTCTACATCTCATGTCTATTATAGCCTTCTGATCTCTCCATTTCATGTCTATTATAGCCATCTGATCTCTCCATTTCATGTCTATTATAGCCGTCTGATCTCTCCATCTCATGTCTATTATAGTGGTCAGATCTCTCCATCTCATGTCTATGATAGCCGTCTGATCTTTCCATCTCATTTCTATTATAGTCATCTGATCTCTCCATCTTGTAACCAATATAACTGATCAACAGAAAAACATTTTGGAAAAAAATTGATTGCATGAGTATTCATGAGGCATGGCAAGATGGAGAAAGACGATTGTTTTATTATTCAATGGATTTAATTTACATTGTTGATGGCAACACTGAACAAGGAAATATTGCTTACATAATAAAACACGGCTGAACAAAGCATTGGTCTAAGTATAATGTCTTGATGACCATGTCCCCAAACTGAAGATAGGGAGAGAAAGAAATAATGTAGATCTGCAAATTCTGTTAGACTTGGGCCCTGACAAGACCAGAAATATTATTTTCCAAACACAAACATAAATTCTGTCTAGAAAATGTTGCCCTTGAGTAAATATGTAACACCTCTTAACTTGGTCTAAACATCAACACCACAGGTAACGTCAATAAGCCTTTGAATGATCTGAGAGATGAGGCAAGAAGAGCCTTAAACATGAAACTCTACATCTCAACTAGAATATGGCTTAAAATCCCCCAATCAGGGGAGGTGCGTGGTCCACTTACCAACATTTAGATGAACACTCATTTGAGGTTCTGCATGCAGGTTTTTGCAAAAGTATTCTCAGAGTACAACACAAAACCCCAAATAATGCACACAGAGTCTTATGGAACTCTACCAATTTATCATCACAATGTAAAAATGAGCTGTAAACTTTCAAACTCGACTTAAGTGACTTTCATTCGCTCTCCATACCAAAGTATGGGTGTTTATCTTATTTAAATAAGTTGGGGTTGGTAAGATAATAGGCACATGTCAAGTGTTGGGCTGGATCGAAACCCTGAATTTCCTACTGTCACGCCGGGCCCCTAAAAGGGATCTGCTGTAGTCGATGCCTGTATCGCTGTACACATTACCGTCATTCACCACTAAGCTCTATTGTGCACAATCACTGAGCCACAGAAAACAAATCCTATTTAAGCTGTTTATATGGCGTACGGTACTGTACATGTGTGTGTATCATGCAAAAATCAGGGGATTTTCTCCTGAATGCTGCTGGGTTACTGTACTTTCAGTCATCCAGCCTGTCGCTTAGGCTGGAATGAGCAGACTCCTGGCCTGGGGTTAAGCTATCACAGTGACACTGACATCTATTCACCAGGGCCGCCCGCCTGATGCACTGATGGCCTGAGGAAGAGAGAGAAAAGTCCCTGAAATAAACCCCTGGCTGAATGTTCAGCCCTGCAGACTAGGTCACTTGATGGGGCTGGAAGAATTTGTAGCAGCTGGCCTGATTTTTTTTTTTAAATGCACATTTGTTTTATCAATACACAATACCCATACATTAAGAAAAGCAATCATAGTGAACACTTTTAAGGGAATTTATCAAACGTTTACTTGACTTTCCTTCTTGGCACGACAACATCAAGCTCAAGGCTACTTTGGAAGGCATTCCATGAGTGGGGGTCATAATAGCCCAAAACTGTTTTTCTAATTCTGAGTAAACCTGCATTCTCTCAAGGATTAGCCAGTCTTTAGAGTGTGTTTGATAATTGCAGGTTTTTCAGTTTTATGTTTAAGTTAAGGTAATTTGGAAGTTACTGCCATACAGCATTATGTTCAAACATTTATCAACGTCACTGAGTCCCAGCCAATTGAAGTGTATAAAATACAATGATGAATGTGAAAGTTTGAACCAATAATAAAACCCAATGATGCATGACAGACTGCATCGAGACGTTTCAATATCCACACTAATGCATTCATATATATCACCACAATGAAGCACTGACAAAAAACTGACTAGCACAATTTGTTTTCTTTGCTGAGGTGATCTCCAGCTTCAACGACTTAGCAACAGCTTCAATGACCTAGCAACTTCTACCTTAAAAGAAAGATTATCATCTAACCAAATCCCAAAGTATCTATAGGTAGGAGCATGATCTATTACAGGACCATCAAGGGTAGTAATTTTGAGATCATCCAATTGTAGATATTAGGACATTGAGAATAGCTTATACTTAGTTTTACTTGAAATCACACTATACGGTCTATACGTGAAATCACACTGCAGGAGATGCGGCTGCAGCGCAGTGTCATCAACATCGAAACTAAATGTAGCTTAAGCCTTTTCTATAGTTCTCACGTTGTTTTGAACTCTTCGGTTTGTCTTTAAGCCCTTGTGGATGTAAAACAAGTTTCTGGAAAAGTTGAATGAACTGAGGTTACTGTGAGTTAATAGTGAAACAATGACATGCCTACGGCTCTGAGGTTGGACACCTGGGTTGGCAGATGCACTGGCATCAGGGGTACAGGAGGCAAAAAGGTCAATGGGGATTAGGTCCAGTGTCTTCAAAGCCCTCATTTTCTCGTATCCTCCATGGTTAGGTCCTCCAGAAGTTGGAACATTGCTTTACTATTTTGACAAAAATGTGTTATGCAATCTTACCATGAACAATGTTGCAGACACGGAGGGAGCTGTCAAGGTCACCAAGCAACCTGTGTAGAGTACGCTGATCTGTTCAATCTTAATCTGATTGGTCAGAAACAGGTCCCGCCTTCCACAGCCGATTCCTTTGGTCTGTCTCGCTCTGCTTGTTTGTAAATCGTCGTTTACACATCTGTGAGTCTTTTTTTGTACCGTAGTACGCTAAATCACCGTAAAAAATGTGAACTGTCAGAAATGACATGCCCTTGTTTACGAGTGCCATTATTGCTTGGAACTACTCAGTTACAAGTTTGTAAATGCGATTACAGTTCGTACTGTTCACGTTCAGAACTTATCATCTACACAAATAGTCTACATATTTTCCTGTTCATCAGTTACACGCTTGCAAATTGGATTTTTCAACTATATATTTATTTTTCTAAAACGTAATATTTTTGTCAATGATTTACCTAAATAATTATGAATACACAAACTGTGTGGAGAGAAGCTGCGCTGCTCTGTTGCAGAACCTTCGCTGAGGCAGTAGCGTGATCACGCATAGACTCTCTGCCTCTTACAACTCATACTCATATCTAGCCACAGCATGGGCGCTCAGGCAGAAAGCACCGGAGTCAAGAGCATCAACAACGAGGACACAGAGGAACAGTACCGCGCTCTAGCCTACGACACCGCATTCAGCACTTTGGTAGCCGTGGTGGTTTACGTGGTGGTCAAAGTTAGCCTAGACGGGATCAGGCAATGGCGGGCCAGGATCTCGGTTCTAATAGTGGGCTCGGGTCCCGTGGGGCTAACGGCCGCGCTAGTCGCTGTTCGCTCAGGGAAGGTGCTGAAGCTGACACTACTGGATGAGAGGTACCGCACGGCGCTGCTCTGCCGCCCCCAGCAGATTGCCCTAGACCCATGCAGCGTGAAGTTCCTTCTCGGACTGGGGGTCGACTTTGATAACATGGAGGGCTGCTGGCACAATGAACACTTCTTTACCAAAATAGGAGTGTTTCAGGAGTACCTGCTAAGCATACTCGAGCAGAAGAGACAGAAGGTGGATATCAAGATTCACCTGGGAACCAAGGTACACAACATCTCTTTAATTTAAAAACAGTTATGAAAAAACAACTAAATTCGTTCATTTGAAAATGTTGTTTACACTGTAGCATACACAGAGACAGGGGTAGAGAAAAAGAACGAGAGAGAACAAGTCGTGGCCATAGACAAGGCCTGTGTAGTTAACTGCTACTAGACAAATGGAATAACCCTAGCTCGCGCTTGCACACACACAAACTGCAGACCTGGTCCTCAACTTTTTCATACAAAAACAGTTGCCGGAAGGTAACAACTGGGTAGCGAATAGTTTATTTCAGTTAAGCTCTCATATTATTGTTCATGATGAAGCAAATTCTTCTGGAAACCACATTATATATTACTTGTATTTGTATCCCCATTCACTTTGCACTTGTGAAATAATCAATAAGACTTTAGAAAAGCATATTTTCTCCCACAGTTTCAAGCTAATTTGCTTTGTAATGATTTTTTTATTTTATTTTAGACACATTTACATAAAAAAAACAACAAAAAAAAAACAGAAAATAATAAGAATATAATTACAATACAAATAATAATGAAATAATAATAAAAAAATATAAAATAACTACAACATCTATACTATGCAAGTATCAAGACAATGGTACATTTATATCAAGACAAGGTTGCTTTGTAATGATTACTAGTGTCGGTCAGTAAAAGTATTGAGTGGAGAAATGTTGACTTTGTATATTGCCAAGGTTTACGAACATTTGAAATGTAGTATTAACATATTCATAATATTACATTGTCTTGGCACGTTATACATAGTCCACAGATCCCTAGGTCAAAATTATTTTAATATTTTTTGGTTTTGGAAGCTGAGGACATACATTACCGAACATTCCAAGCTCTTATTTAATGAAGTGAGAGTCCTTACATAACTGTTCGTCCCCAAGTCATATATTTTTTTAGAAACAGATGTATGTTTCATTTAGCCTAGAATCCATTTAGAGACATTGTGAACAACTAAAATGTATTTTGTTTCAGCAGAAAAGGTATCTGTCCCACTATCCAAACAATGTATACATACTGTATATCTGTAGAATAGATTCCCTGTAAGATTCACTGGTACTGTAAATGTGATCTTAAATAGATTGCTGTATTAATTACAATAATCATGTCTACCTCTGAGTTACGGGATTATAGGCGCATGATGGTAGCCTTTGGTAGGGCTTATAGCACAGCATAATGCAGAGGCAACATGATGGTCACATTCACCACAGCTGGCATCATCAGCTGACATAATTTGTTATGCAAGTTGTCCTCAAGTATGAACATAGTTAATGGTCCCTCTGTTCCCTAAGGCAGGGATTTATTAAGTAGTATTTCAGATTTTGGTCTCAGCAGTCCATCACATCTGATTTAGTTAATCAGCTATTCTCTTTGACCGGCTGGATCAGGCGTTTTACTAATTTGTAACAACATTAAATCATCCAGGAGTAGGCTTCCAGATTACTGCTCTAATATATTGTCTGACCAAAGTGTCTGATCTGTAGCTTTTGATCACTTTATTGCATTTTTTATTAATAATTGATTGCCATTTTCATAAAGATATGACACTTCCCTCCCTGTCCATCCCTGACTCCCTCTCCCTCCTACCTCCCCTCTGCCTCCCTGTCCACCCCTGACTCCCTCTCCCTCCTACCTCCCCTCTGCCTCCCTGTCCACCCCTGACTCCCTCTCCCTCCTACCTCACCTCTGCCTCCCTGTCCACCCCTGACTCCCTCTCCCTCCTACCTCACCTCTGCCTCCCTGTCCACCCCTGACTCCCTCTCCCTCCTACCTCACCTCTGCCTCCCTGTCCACCCCTGACTCCCTCTCCCTCCTACCTCCTTCCTGGACATCCAGTGAGTCACTCTATATTTGTGTATTAAAGCAGAGTGTTGTCAACGTCAAGCATGACTCATGAAAAACATAGTCAGTTATAACATTCTCAGTAGGCCCTGTATTAGACAATATGTGGTGTTTAATGACTGATTTAGTACTAGGTAGTGGCACTAGGAATAAATTAGATGGATAAAAAAAAAATACTGTACTGTTTTTAGAGAAAAGTTGAAATGAGACATACTATTTTCCGCTTTCTCTCAATCTCCCTATCTGCTCTTTTTCCTGTTTGTCAGTTTACAGAGGAGTACCTACGGAGGATCTCGGGCTCTGAGTGGCCACGTGTGATCGTGGTGGCTGATGGGTCGTGTGGGGACTCATGCTCAGTGCTGGGTATCAGCTCAGACTACACCGTAGAGACCTGCTACGCATATGGGGCTAATGCTACCATAGAGAGGCTGGACCAGAGACAGGTGATATCCCCCTGCTCACACACACACACACACACACACACACATACACACAGCACACACACCTACACACAGAGCACACACGCACACACAGCACACACACATACACAGCACACACACACACACACACATGCACACATGACACACACACCTACACACACGCACACATGACACACACACACCTGCCATACACACACAAACACCAGTGGATAGGTTGTCCACTGGTGAACCACTCACTGGATGGAATCAAAACATTCTTTCAATCCGCCAGTCAGCTTGTGGTTCAGAACTATTATTTTGTGAGATGTTTTCTATAAACATTTGTGTGACAGGGGAGACAGATAATTATGGCACAGAGAGAAAGTGGAGTAGGAACTATTCGGTTGGTGGGTGTCCCTTTGGTTGATGCTTGGCAGTGTGGGTGGATTGATTTCCTGCCTGTTGGGCCCTGTCCGGGGCCTCCCCCAGATAGGGCCACAGTGTCGCTGGACCCCCCTGTCTCAGTCCCAAGGTCTTACGCTGCTATATTATTGTGCTGGGGGAGTAGGGTCAGTCCTCTTTCTCCACTAAGTTCTCCTTCTCCACTATAAATCCTTGTTGATATGAGGAATGCATTTTCTGAATTTTCCCAGTCTTCTCCCGTTTTGAACTTAGGAGGGCATGAGGTCCTTGCCTACATCTGCGGAGTACCTGGCTTGGGAGACCCATTGCTGTCCCTGTCCAGAGTCCTCCTGGATCTGTTGCAGATCGAGACGATGCCTGACGATTTCAGCTGCCCCAGTGCTGACACCTCCCCCTCCCCCGTGTTGTCCCTTCCTTGTCCATCAGGTCATGCTTCCGACCTGGACTAAGTTTAAATAGACTCTGGACTCAGCCCACATGCATTTATTAATTATTACAATTGTAATCTTAATATGTTTACCTGGCAAAGCCAGAAGAGGACTGGTCACCCCTCTGAGCCTGGATCCTCTCTAGGTTTCTTCCAAAATTTTGCTCCTTGTGGTTTAAGTCCAGGTGTTTTGTAAAAGCACTTTGTGACATCTACTGATGTAAAAAGGGCTTTACAAATACATTTGATTGATTGATTGATCCCCCATAGGTAGGCCTAACTAGCAGTGATCATTTTTTATAGATCACATAAAAATGTCTAACTTACAAAATTAGAATTGGCGAAATTAAATGAAAGAATATCTTTTGTGAATGAAGCATTGCACAAGCAAAATCCCTCCTTTTGTATGCAGGTGGATGTGTGCTATTTGTTTAGTTTTTAATGCATGAGCATTCTGTACACAGTGTTGTAACATTAAGTGGTTCAAAGAAGCAGGACCTAAAATAAAGTAATGCAGAAAATTGAGAATGTCGAGATTGAGGTTAACAATATAATATAATAGATTCATTATGTCTGGAGGCATTACAGTTTTCCCCCGATTGCTGACAAGCATCAGTCAATACTGAAACCCCAACAACAAAACCCTTCACACAGTCAGCATTTCTAACATGAATCTTTGCCAAACAGTTAATCTCACCTCCAAAATTGAATAAAACACCAAAACACTTCATACATGTCTCAAAATAAGCTTGTTCAACCATAACATTGGCAACAATTCTCACTCAGAAACACACATTGTCACTCTTAACACACTGACCTAAAAAACCCATTACACAATAACAGTGACACCCATGGCAAACTTTAATCTTGTAAATATAGAAACAATATTTTCACATAAATCAGTATACTAATGTATACAGAACAAGAATGAATTAGAAATGCAGCAATTTGAAGGAATATATATATTTTTTGCATATAGTAAATTATACTTTTGAAAAATAACAAGTTCAAACAAAACAAAAAAATCCAGGTCTGCAATAATAACAAACAAACATCAGCAATTATAGTATAATCACTAGCCTCTCTGTATTGGAGGTGCCAATGAGGGGTTTGTGTAAAAGCAAACCATCATTGGACAGTGCTAGACACATTGTGATGTTAGCTCCTCTCTGGCCTGGGACATCCATGGTGGCTCTCTGACCAACCACATTTCTTCCACTGTGGTGTGTTTTTGCCAGGTTGAATCCAGCTCCATCCACAAAGATGAATTTATGTGCAGTTTGACTGGCTTCCATCTCCATTACTCTCTAAAAACAGTAAATCCACAGGTTTACAGTACTTTACATTTTGCGTAGATGTGTATATATCCTGTTTGGTTATTGAACAGATATCTTACATGGATATATTGATTCTGGAGTACTTTCAAACGTTCCCCATTCCTCTCAAAGTGTATAGTGTACAACACTTGGATTGGTTTTCAGTTGAAACTGCAATCTAACATTATTAACATTTTCTAACAAATATTAAACACTTTCTTTATATTTCAATATGTTTATGGCAGAAATGCACAACAGTTGCCATAATTCTGTTTTTAACAGTTTTGGGAACAGTGTGTAAGCATTTGAAAAAACATGTGCTGCGAATATATTATTTTGCAGGTGATGGAGTATAAATGAAAAAAGAGAATGCATTTTGTTGCGAAGGCAATGAAACATTATTCACAGTTTGGTCCATGTACACCTCGGTTTCGCTGACTGTGTGAAAAGTTTTGTTAATGTAACTTCAGTAATGATCAGTGCTTGTTAGCAATCAGGAAAAACTGTAATAAATGTATGTTTTTGTGGGTAACAGTTCAGCTTTAAGTAACTAATCTATGCAGATGGGTTATGTTGCTGAAAAAAACTCCTTTCGGTTGTTGGGTGCTTCTCAGATAAGATGATGCCAATGCAGTCTGGGGGCAGCTCCAAAATAATGAGCTCCAACACACACGCACCCACACATTAAACCAAGCACTGGTGGTCAACCTGACTACAGCCAGGTGCAAAAATATTTTGTGTCACAATATTTGAACCACAGTGACAGAGAGTTGCTGATCAGTTACTGATGGTTATTTTATGTATACTCACCTAAAGGATTATTAGGAACACCTGTTCAATTTCTCATTAATGCAATTATCTAATCAACCAATCACATGGCAGTTGCTTCAATGCATTTAGGGGTGTGGTCCTGGTTAAGACAATCTCCTGAACTCCAAACTGAATGTCAGAATGGGAAAGAAAGGTGATTTAAGCAATTTTGAGCATGGCATGGTTGTTGGTGCCAGACGGGCCGGTCTGATTATTTCACAATCTGCTCAGTTACTGGGATTTTCATCCCTTTATGACCACCATGTACCCATCCTCTGATGGCTACTTCCAGAAAGATAATGCACCATGTCACAAAGCTCGAATCATTTCCCCACGGGGTCCGGCTGGGCTCAGCCCGAAGGAGCGACGTGGGGCCACCTTCCCGTGGGCTCACCAGCTGCAGTAGGGACCATAAGGGGTCGGTGCGTAGAGGATGGGGCGGCAGTCGAAGGCGGGTGCCTCGACAACCCGATCCCTGGACACGGAAACAAGTTCTAGGGATGTGGAACGTCACCTCGCTGGCGGGGAAGGAGCCTGAGATCGTGCGTGAGGTTGAGAGGTTCCGACTAGAGATAGTCGGGATCACCTCTACGCATGGCTTGGGCTCTGGAACCACACTCCTTGAGAGAGGATGGACTCTTCACCACTCTGGAGTTGCCCATGGTGGCGGGCTGGTGTGGGTTTGCTTATAGCCCCCCAGCTCTGCCGGCATGTGTTGGAGTTTATCCCGGTAAACGAGAGGGTCTCTCACTGTTGTTTGTGCCTATGGGCTGAACGGCAGTGCAGAGTACCCAACCTTCTTGGAGTCTTTGGGAGGGGTGCTGGAAAGTGCTCCGACTGGGGACTCCATCGTTCTACTGGGGGACTTCAAACCCCACATGGGCAACGACAGTGACACCTGGAGGGCCGTGATTGGGAGGAACGGCCCCCCTGATCTGAACCCGAGCGGTGTTCAGTTATTGGACTTCTGTGCTAGTCACAGTTTGTCCATAACGAACACCATGTTCAAGCATAAGGGTGTCCATCAGTGCACGTGGCACCAGGACGCCCTAGGCAGTAGGTCAATGATCGACTTTGTTGTCGTTTCATCTGACCTGCAGTCGTATGTATTGGACACTCAGGTGAAGAGAGGGGCGGAGCTGTCAACTGATCACCACCTGGTAGTGAGTTGGATCCGATGGCTGGGGAGGAAGCTGGACAGACTCGGCAGACCCAAGTGTACTGTAAGGGTCTGCTGGGAACGTCTGGCCGAGTCTCCTGTCAGAGAGATCTTTAACTCCCACCTCCGGCAGAGCTTCGACTGGATCCCGAGGGAGGCTGGAGATATTGAGTCCGAGTGGACCATGTTCTCCACCAACATTGTCTAAGCGGCCGCTCTGAGCTGTGGCCGTAAGGTCTCCGGTGCCTGTCGAGGCGGCAATCCCCGAACCCGGTGGTGGACACCGGAAGTAAGGGATGCCGTCAAGCTGAAGAAGGAGTCCTATCAGGCCTGGTTGGCTTGTGGGACTCCTGAGGCAGCTGACGGGTACCGGCAGGCCAAGTTACTAAGTCATAAAAAAATGTATGATTGTCATAGCCTACCTTTTTTATATTGACATAGACAAAAAGAGAAGACACTGAAAACAGGTTTTTCCTCTCTATTTCGCTATTTCTATTTTGCATTACTATAGGCTAATGTTATTTTACTAAATTACATGACACTCCATTTGCTCTGCTTCATTCTGGAAAGACTGAATGCGGCATTGAGCAAAGTGTGTGTGTGTCTGTGTGAGAGAGAGAAAAGCGGAGAGAGAAAGAGAAAAAAAGAGAATGTGAGAGTGAGAAGCACAAAGAGTCGCAAGGGCAAGACTGCAGCCCGGGTGCTTGTGGAGGCAAAAACTCTGGCCTGGGAGGAGTTCGGTGAGGCCATGGAGAAGGACTATCGGCTGGCCTCGAAGAGATTCTGGCAAACCGTCCGGCGCCTCAGGAGAGGGAAACAGTGCCCTACCAACGCTGTTTACAGTGGAGGTGGGCAGCTGTTGACCTCAACTGGGGATGTCGTCGGGCGGTGGAAGGAGTACTTCGAGGATCTCCTCAATCCCGCCATCACGTCTTCCATTGAGGAAGCAGAGGCTGAGGGCTCAGAGGTGGACTCGTCCATCACCCGGGCTGAAGTCACAGAAGGTAGTCAAGATACTTCTCGGTGGCAAGGCACCGGGGGTGGATGAGATCCGCCCTGAGTACCTCAAGTCTCTGGATGTTGTGGGGCTGTCTTGGTTGACACGCCTCTGCAGCATCGCGTGGCGGTCTGGGATGGCAGACCGGGGTGATGGTCCCTCTTTTTAAGAAGGGGGACCGGAGGGTGTGTTCCAACTACAGGGGGATCACACTTCTCAGCCTCCCCGGGAAAGTCTATGCCAGGGTACTGGAGAGGAGAATATGGCTGATAGTAGAACCTCGGATTCAGGAGGAAAACCTCAGATTTTCGTCCGGGCCGTGGAACACTGGACCAGCTCTATACCCTCAACAGGGTGCTGGAGGGTTCATTGGAGTTTGCCCAACCAATCCACATGGGTTTTGTGGATTTAGAGAAGGCATTCGATTGTGTCCCTCGTGGCATCCTGTGGAGGGTGCTTCGGGAGTATGAGGTCCTGGGTCCTTTGCCAAGGGCTGTCACGTCCCTGTACGACCGAAGCAGGAGCTTGGTTCGCATTGCTGGCAGTAAGTCAGACTTGTTCCCAGTGCATGTTGGACTCCGGCAGGGCTGCCCTTTGTCGCTGGTTCTGTTCGTAATTTTTATGGACAGAATTTCTAGGTGCAGCCAGGGGCCGGAGGGTGTCAGGTTTGGGGACCACACGATTTCATCTCTGCTCTTTGCGGATGATGTTGTTGTGTTGGCCACTTCAAACCAGGACCTTCAGCATGAACTGGGACGGTTTGCAGCCGAGTGTGAAGCGGTTGGGATGCAAATCAGTACCTCCAAATCCGAGGCCATGGTCCTCAGTCGGAAAAGGGTGGCTTGCCCACTTCAGGTTGGTGGATAGTTCCTGCCTCAAGTGGAGGAGTTTAAGTATTTAGGGGTCTTGTTCACGAGTGAGGGAAGGATGGAACAGGAGATTGACAGACGGATCGGTGCAGCTTCTGCAGTAATGCGGTCGATGTATCGGTCTGTCGTGGTGAAGAAAGAGCTGAGCCACAAGGTGAAGCTCTCGATTTACCGGTCAATCTACGTCTCTACTCTCACCTATGGTCATGAGCTTTGGGTCATGACCGAAAGGACAAGATCCCGGATACAGGCGGCTGAAATGAGCTTTCTCCGCAGGGTGGCTGGGCGGTCCCTTAGAGGTAGGGTGAGAAGCTCGGTCACCCGGGAGGAGCTCAGAGTAGAGCCGCTGCTCCTCCACATCGAGAGGGGTCAGCTGAGGTGGCTTGGGCATCTGTTCCAAATGCCTCCTGGACGCCTTCCCGGGAAGTTGTTCCGGGCCCGTACCACCGGGAGGAGACCCCGGGGAAGACCTAGGACACGCTGGAGGGACTATGTCTCACGGCTGGCCTGGGAACGCCTCTGTGTCCCCCCGGAATAGCTAGAGGAAGTGTCTAGGGAGAGGGAAGTCTGGGCATCTCTGCTTATACTGCTGCCCCCGCGACCCGGCCCCGGATAAGCGGAAGAAGATGGATGAATGGTCTGGTTTCACAGAACTTGACATTAGGTTATCTCGCTGCTTTTTCTGAAAATGTGCAACACCTCTGAGAGCTTTAACCAGCATATTGTGGCCCTGAGGAAGGATAGCTCCAAAGAGAGAAGCAGTGTACTTGATTACAGGGAAAATTAGGGTGAAGTGCCTTGCTCAAGATGTTTTATCTTGTCGGCTTGGGGTTTAAACATGCAGTCTTTCAAAGAAAATGCTGATTTTAGCTCCTTTAATCTACATTCTTCCATCATGCTTTTTTATTTTGGCTTGGTGTGAACATTGAGAATGAGGGCAAGGAAGCTATTCTAGACTATTGAGACGCCCCTTGAATGATAGACAAACGTACAGCCTTCTGGTACCCTGGGAGATCTGAGCCAGTTTTCTCAAAGGGAGAGATAGGCAGCTAGATAATATATACATTAGCAGCCATCACAAGTCCGGCACAGCTATCGGTGTGCAAAACACTGGTTACACAGTATTATAATGAAGCAGGACTACTTGTAATTTGAATGCAAACACTGTAAATCATTAAAACACACAGAGTAAGAGTTTATGATTGTAAATAAATATTTCCCATGTTAATAAAGCCTTTCAAATTGAAGCCGAATTGAGAGCGAGAGAGAACTGAAAATAACTTGTGTATCCCAGGCTGTCTCAGGTCAGTGTTTCATACGGTCGAGTAGTAGCAGTGTATTGTCACATCCTGTTTCTTAAGAAACCTTGATTTTATTGTGTTATCTTATTGGGCTGCAGCTACTTCCTTTCCAATCACTACATATCTATCCATCCCGCTCTCTCTCTCGCTCTCTGGCAATTTCCGTAACTTAATGAATTTTGCTCAGAGGATAAGACCTGGTTACCCTCCCCGTCCTGCTCTCCTCTTCAACACTCTTTGTTCACATTGGAGATGCAGAACTAGCAGAGGGTAGGCAGGGGTCGTGGGGTTATACAAACTACTGATCTACGAGGAGAAAGAGAGAAATAAAGAGACGGAGTACAGAGAGAGAATACACATGGAGGGTGCAATGGACCAAGTGGAGAGCAGAAAGGGAAAGAGCAGGTGTGTCTCCATCATTCAACAGGTGGAACAACACACATACGCAGAGGTTAAGCAACACACCACACACACGTTCACACCATGCACACAAACACACCACGCACACAAACACACCACGCAGACACAAAAATTTAGGGAAAAAGTTACAGTTGTGCTCATAAGTTTGCATACCCTGGCAGAAATTGTGACAAATTATGCAAAACAAACCTGTCTTTAATTTCAGGATATTGACCCATTTATTATTACATAGTTGTTTGGATCCTTTTTAAATCATAATGATTACAGTTATCACCCAAATGGCCCTGAGCAAAAGTTTACATACCCTTGAATGTTTGGCCTTGTTGCCGACAGACAAGGTGACACACACAGGTGAAAATGGCAATTAACGGTGAATTTCCCACTCCTGTGGCTTTTCAAATTGCAGTTAGTGTCTGTGCATGAATTGTCAATGAGTTTGTTAGCTCTCACTTGGATGCACTGAGCAGGCTAGATACTGAGCCATGGGGAGCAGAAAAGAAACTGTCAAAAGACCTGCCTAACAAGGTAATGAAACTTTATATTTATGGAAAAGGATATTAAAGCATATCCAAAGCCTTGCAAATGCCAGTCAATTTTGTTCAATCACTTTTTAAGAAGTGGAACATTTGGGGATCTCCAAGGTCAGGTAGACCAAGAAAGATTTCAGCCAAAACTGCCAGAAGAATTGTTTGGGATACAAAGAAAACACACAGGTAACCTCGTGAGAAATACAGGCTGCTCTGGAAAAAGATGGTGTGGTTGTTTCAAGGAGCACAATACGACGATTCTTGAACAAAAATGAGCTGCATGGTCAAGTTGACAGAAAGAAGCCTTTACTGCGCCAATGCCACAAAACAGCTTGGTTACAATATACCCGACAACACCTTGACACTCCTCACAGCTTCTGGCACACTGTAATTTGGAGTGACGAGACCAAAATAGAGCTTTATGGTCACAACAGTTTTTGAAAAGGGGTTAACAAGGCCTATAGTGAACAGAATACCATCCCCACTGTGAAGCATGGTGGTGGCTCACTGATGTTTTGGGGGTGTGTGAGCTCTAAAGGCATGGGGAATCTTGTGAAAATTGATGGCAAGATGAATGCAACGTGTTATCAGAAAATACTGGCAGACAATTTGCATTGTTCTGCACGAAAGCTGCAGGACTTTCCAGCACTACAATGACCCTAAGCACAAGGCCAAGTTCACCCTCCAGTGGTTACAGCAGAAAAAGGTGAAGGTTCTGGAGTGGCCATCAGTCTCCTGACCTTAATATCATTAAGCCACCCTGGGGAGATCTCAGACATGTGGTTCATGCAAGACAACCAAAGACTTTGCATGACCTGGAAACATTTTGCCAGGACGAATGGGCAGCTATACTACCTGCAAGAATTCAGGGCCTCATAGACAACTATTACAAAAGACTGCACGCTGTCATTGATGCTAAAAGGGTCAATACACAGTATTAAGAACTAAGGGTATGCAGACTTTCGAACAGGGGTCAGTTCATTTTTATTTATTTTTTGCCATGTTTTGTTTAATGATTGTACCATTCTGTTATGACTAACAGTTGAATGTGAATCCCATAATAAATAAAAGACGTGCTTTGCCGGCTCACTCTTGTTTTCTTTACAAATGGTACATATATTACCAATTCTTTAAGGGTATGCAAACTTTTGAGCACAACTATCAGTGGAGGGAGATGAATGGTGGTATGGAAAGGAATGATGAGATATACAGTAAATTCAATACTTGAAACAAATGTACTCTACTATCGTCATAGTTCATGTCGATATAATGTTTTACATGGTAAACTCATACTGGATTTATTAACATTAAGTAAATACATTGTTACATTAAACTAGTTTCTCGGTCCTTGGAATCCAGTGACCTTGAAATATATCTGCTATTCGGGTCCTTCTCTTCCTCTCTTTTATATACACTCCTCTCATCTCCAGGTGCCGACCCCAGAGATCCGAGCCCACAATCTGTTCTTTGACCTGTCTGCATATGGAGTGGAGGCTCTCAGGGAGCAGAGAAGCTCTGCTGTCAAGCCAGCGTTCCACCTCAAGATATACGGAACCTTTCGGAACCGTTACATGGCTCTGGTCTGCCCTGCTTCAGACGCCAAGATGGTCAGATTCCTTCGACACACTGCCAACTCCTCTGTAAGGACCGTTTGAATTTGTCCTTAGTGGTAGCAACCATATATCTACAGGAGTTTCCTCACTTTTTTTAGCAAATCACATGACTGAAAGGCATGGTTCCAGTGTAAATTTGGTCCCAAGCAGGAATGTATGGTGCCCTGGCATGCGAGGGAGAGTTAGGGGGGATGTGTTAAATGTTTGGGGGATTATGCCAATGCCTTTGCACTGGGAGTTTTTCCAAAACCCCAGTTTGATGCCTTGGTCCACCAGACTCACATTTGGGCAGACTTTTTTTGATGAGCCTGCCCAAACATTCATTCAGCTCGTTCCCGTTCTCAGTCGTACGTCCAAGTACAGAAAGTAGGGAATCGCCTTCATCTGTCAATATGGGCAGTAAGAGCTATTACCACCAAGTGTTTTTGTTTTGCTTGTTACGGCCTTGTGGATTAGCATGGCCGATGGACTCCAAACAAGCGTTCTGGCTCTAAGGCATGCAGGTCAACTCCATTGCCAGGCTCTTGTTTTTTGTTTTAAGACCTTACTTTTGTCGGGTTGTTGCATGGTGATACATTATTTCTCAGTTTGACTGACAGTGATGAGGTAACTAGGTTACACTCTTTTATGGTTGAACTAACATTGCCTCAACTTATGTGCTAAAATGGCGTTCATTACCACTTCACACATAGACCTTTCTATTACCACTTTACCCATAGTCACTGGAGTAACATCAAATCTAGAAGGGTAACTATGATAGCCTGTTATTCATTCATTCCCATTTCCCTGTACAGTCCCTAGAAGCTGGGTTCAGATAAGCCAACAAACCTAGACACAATTTTTAGGCTTGCCAACATAAATTTACTAGGTTAAAAACATTTTGAAGAAAAGGAATGAATAAATCTTCTAGTAATCAACATTATGATCACAAGAAATGTTTCCTGTCTCCATTAATGTGTGTTTGAGCCTTGGCTACCAGCTTGGCAAGGCTGTGTTTCCTTTTCAATACAAAGAGCTAATAATAAACCTGGTCGCAGCAAAAAGCTGCCTTTCACACCTACTTAGTTTGCACCTTCCACTGTGTGTGTGTGTGTGTGTGTGCGTGCGTGCGTGTGTGTATGCATGTGTGTGTAGAATCTGGAGAGGCCATCTGTACCTTGATGTTACACAATGAGGTGAAAGTGGAGGCCGAACCATCCTAACAAGGGCTAGTAGCTGCTGCCAGGTGATAGAAGGGGGAGATATACTGTTGTGTGTTGTCTTTAAAATTCAACGCTTAACCTTATTCAAACAGATGGTGGGTACAATGAAATAGGAAATTATTCATAGATGGGTCTTGAATGTCTCATCGTTACATGAGCGTCAAAGTTAACAATTAAATCCCAGAATCTCTCTCACACACACACACACACACACACACGCACACACATACACTGTTACCAGGCTACATGTGACTTTCCTGGTGTGAGGCAAAGGAGAGGTGAGTGGACAGCACAACAGTATCAGAAAGAGAGAGGAAGAGAGAAGATGGGAAATAAACAAGAGCATGAGAGTGAGAGACAGAGTAAGAGAGACCGAGTAGGAGAGACAGAGTAGGAGAGACCGAGTAGGAGAGACCGAGTAGGAGAGACCGAGTAGGAGAGACAGAGTAGGAGAGACAGAGTAGGAGAGACAGAGTAGGAGAGCGAGGAAGATATACTGTGGAAGTGGGAGAGTTGGAGTGAGAAAGAAAGAAGATTGGTCATTGATTTCATGTCTGTAATCGTTTTACAATTTCAGAGGATGGTCAGAGATGTTTTCCACTGGTCTTTTTCAGGTTTCACAGTCTCCCAAAACATCCATGGAAAAATAAAATGTCCTGCAAAATTGACATACATTTGTAAAGAAGTAGCCTGCTAGAATATCCTCTTGATATGAGCAACCTATCTGAACTAATGTGCTAAACGGGTCTTGCAGTGACAACCTGAGCTGTCAGTTACAATCACTCAGGTCCCCTTTGTTTCTCAGAGGATCTTCGCTTGCCTTGTCTTTGGGCCTCATCAGATGTCTCTATCCGGGCCAGGCTTGGTTGGGTTTTGGGGTGTTTCTCTTCAATGATGTCACCCCATTCGGTTTAAGCTCTGGCCTCCTCTCCTTCCAGGTCATGAGGAACATCTTCCACCAGTCTTTTAATGCGTATAAGACGGACATCGAGCCCCGTCTCAGTGAGCTGACCCTGCACCACATGCAGTGCAGCAGACGTCTGTTTGAGGTCCAGCTGTCTCACCGGAGAGTCAGCGCTGCCTACATCGAGGGAGACAATGTGTCTGTCACTGTGGAAGGGGAGGCCGTACGTGTGCTCAACTTCGACACAGGTACGGACGCCCTGACAACTTTCAAATCAGTAGACCAACATTTCCTGACTTTGTACTGATTGCAATACCTCTCTAGGATGAGGGGGTTTGGTGAAAAGCGGACGTCATGTTTCAGCTGGATCTTGTCTTCAGTTGATCACAATGGCTTCTTTAATTGATCCCACGGCTTGATTATCAGCATCTTCATAATTCAGCATAGCTGTCTGTTTACCCACTGGCAAGATTAATCAAAACTTTGTTTTCACAGAACCCTATTTTTAGAATGTGAAGATGTAATGACAAGTAGAGATGGTTGGATGGGGGACACTCATTATTGTACTGAATGCAGTCTAAAAATCTATTTCTCCATCTGTCTCCTTTTTCATATTGAGATGTTTCTGCATCTTTTAGAGGAGTTTTCTGCAACATGTCAGTGTTTCTCCTCCATGACAGGTTTATGAAATCAATGTATCCTTTTATATTTGTTTTCCAAATGTTGCAGTATCTGTGACAATAGTACACTGTATAGGCCATGGCTACAGATCTGGATTTTCACAGACAATTTAAAACCAAATAAACACTCTCCCCACATCTTCTCCTCTCCCACTGCACACCGTCCTCACACGCTCTCCTCTCCACCCCGCTCTCTCCCCACATCCTCTCCTCTTGCCTCTCCCTCTGTTCAGGTTGTGGGGTGAACCTGGGGATGAGGGGTCTTGAGTCCCTGGGGACGTTTATCTACCGCACGGCCACAGCTGTCGACCAGAACGATGTGTTGGAGGCCCTGTCCGCCAAGATACAGCACTCCAGGCAGGTGGCTGAGACCTTCAGACATGGTGGTCTGGGAGACACCATGTTCCAGTGACTGCAGGGAGAGCACAGGGACACTGTCTCCAGAGGCCTGGCCTGACTGTTAGCTGACAGAGTAATACGGCTTTTACACAAATTGTAAGGGTTCTCCACCAGCGAAGTGAGCAACAGAACACTCGCAGTGCTGATGTGATCTGTATCTTGACTGCTGATGTCTATGGATAGGACTGATTACCATCGAAGTGCTTTCATCAGGTCTGGCTGGTCAAATCTGTGGTGATGGAGACAGTGAAATCGAATGAGATAAGGAGAACATTTTTCTGTTGGACTGCTGTGTGGCTTAGCTTTTGTGTGTGGTTTGCCGAAGACCATGTCTCTTAATGGCTTCCTTTTCTCATCTAACACATCATGTAGATTGAAATTCAGGAATAATGGGAATCAATTGCTATCAATGTTCTGTGAGTTCAACTGAAATTTGAATATTGTTGTGATTCTGGGTTTTTTCTTTCCAGTGAAGTTCTCTATCTTGTGAGATGTTCCTTACATTATGTCCTGATTGAGCTTTCTGACACCTTTGGAAGATGTTACAGTATGTGCCTGGTGCAACTCATTAACCTTGGATATCAACGAGAATGAAACAAATAGTTTCCGTTGTAACGACCCCTTTTGGTTGTAGAAATGTTTACTGATAATGAGCAGCTTTTTAAGAAAAGGAACTGCATCTGATCAGGTCTGGTGGTATTGTAAAAGGAAGCTGAGTTTCTGGCAGATTGATACAGTATTTTCCTGTCCAGTTCCCTATATTGTATCCACTAATGTAAAAACATTATAGGTTAAAACATTATTAGCAGATGATAATGAGGTGGGGAGGAAACTATTTTGTGATAATGCACCCAAAGGAACACAGGAAAATGTTAAGGGAGCTTTTTGTGGTATTATGTCCCAATGACCATGAAGAGGATTGAGTGAGTAATTAACATGGAATCCCTGGCACTGATTAGTCCTTATTTTTTTATTATTTATCATTAGTTACTAGCATTTATTGAAATTGTTTCTTGTAATTATTTCACTTTACAGTAATAATATAACTAATCCAATTTGTACTAGTAACTATTTCCGTTTATTTTTGATAATATGTTCTCATTAAACTGATTCTTGTAACTTTTCTTTTTTTCACAAATGTCTATTAAATTTTTCTAGTAAAACATTTCAATATATAAAAGTTTCAATTCCACACTACTGGTGACTATTCTCATTGTTAACAGTTGCATTTCCATTCTCATAAGTAAAAATGTAATTACAAGTAGAATAAATGTGTGGACAAAATGGCATAAATGTGTGGACAAAATGGCATAAATGTGTGGACAAAATGGCCTTAATGTGTGGACAAATTCAATTCAGAAGAGGCTCTGAGATGCAAATCCACCTCTACAACCAGTGACCAGTGTAGAAAGCACTAGTTGCTTTAAAAGGATGACTGGTCAGCTCTGGGGAGTACATGTTAAAACAGCTTGCCATAGAAAAATGTACTCATTGTAATGATATTGTTGTTCTAATTATATTGTTTAATAACATATATATACACCTTGAAATCACCTTTTCATGATTGATTGATATTTCTAAAGAATAATACATAGCCTACAATAAAGTTTGGGAAGTATGTACAATGGGTTAATCAGTCAACCAATGAGTTTGTTTC
Source organism: Esox lucius (assembly GCF_011004845.1). NCBI lineage: Eukaryota > Metazoa > Chordata > Actinopteri > Esociformes > Esocidae > Esox > Esox lucius. The sequence goes on from NC_047587.1 coordinate 20,232,786, forward strand.
CTCCTCTTCAGCAGTCTGCTGTGTCGTCTGAGGTCTGGGTGAGGTAGTTGTGGCCATCAAGTGTTTGTCTGATGCTGGATTTGAGGATTCTTATCAGAGCTGCATAGTTCTCCATATCCTCGTGAGGGCGCTGTTGAATGCAGAACAGCAGACGTCAGTAAGCAGTACAACCACCACACACAGACATACACACACACACACACACACACACACACACTGTGTCTTACTCTGGTGATTGCTCGTATCAAGCGTCGTAGCACAGCTTCCTCTCTCTGGGGACACAGGCTGGTCACCTGACCAACACAGCCCAGCAGACAGGACATGGTATGGCGCTGGGCCTGTTGAGACAACATATACATTTTATTTTACTATTTTCCTCAATATAGAATAATAGCGACATAAAAGACTTCAAAACTATGAAATCATGTTGTAACCAAAAAAGGTTTAAACATATCAAAAGCTCTCACCTGCGTAAGCACACTGAGATGGTTCCTGTGTTGAGGTCCCGAGGTCAGCATCTCCACGTCCTCAACACTCAGAACAGGCTCCTGGAGAGAGGACAGAGAGAACTGGGGCAAATTAATGACGCAGTTATTGACATGTCATATTTTATATCTGTACTGTAGATTTTGTTTTTCTATTTGACCTTCAGGTTTTCCAGCCAGGTCCACAGAAGAGAGCTGAGTACATGTGGATCGGACTCTGTGACCAGTAGGGCCCAGGCACACTCACTGCTGTTCAGCTCCTCCTGTCAGTCAAAACAGGGAGACGGAGATGTGACTGAATATAGAGCAGAGAGGATTTCTGGGACAGGCCATAACAGAGTCAAGTATTCATTTCCACAAGTTGAAATCATAGTTTGGGTAAATTCCCTTACATTTTTGTCAATTCAGGAGAGCCAAAAGTTGGAGATCTGGGCAACGGGCTTAACTGGCTTAATAACATACAGACATAGTCTAGACTACACCTTAACTTGTTTTAACTGACGGTCACCATGGGTTACCTGCAACAGTAATGACCTCTGTAGCACAGTCTCCCCGGGTGGGTTTAGTTCTGCCATCGCCTTGGCAACTGCTCGAGCAACTGAGGCATGTTGGGATTTTTGCTGGTTTCTGCGTACCTGCAGAGCACAGGAGAACGTGCACTAAGAAATGTGCTTCAAATAGAAACCTTTGAAACCTTTCCTACTATGCCCCACATGCTCATTAACACACTCAGATGGTTACCTCAATGTTAGAGTTGAATTTGTAAAATGCTGGTGTCTTTTTGGTGGTGCACTTCGACCTCTTGGAACAGTCACTGCTGGGTATCCAACTGCCTGCTGGGAATTTGAGGTGTTTTTTGTCCTCTGAACTTGAAAATAGGCCAGATGTAGGGATGGTAAGGACTGGACTCACAGGTCTCAGGTCATGTCTTATCTGCTCAGCTAATGCAGTGCAGTATGAGCCCAACTCCAGATCCTGGAAGAAATTAAACCTGTGGTTAATATCAAGGCTATGAATGTTTCCTGTGCAGGTTAATGCTTCATCTACTCCGCTGTGTGGTGGTTAATATCAAGGCTATGAATGTTTCCTGTGCAGGTTAATGCTTCATCTACTCTGCTGTGTCGTGGTTAATATCAAGGCTATGAATGTTTCCTGTGCAGGTAAATGCTTCATCTACTCCGCTGTGTCAAAGCAAATGCTGCTAATGCGTGACATAAACCCTTCCATACCTGTGTTACAGTCATCTTGCAGAGGTCTGAGTCACTGTAGCTGCGTTTATCCTGCAGTACCTGCCTCTTCCTCTCCAGAAAGCCCTCTGGTTCATCCCAGGAGGACACAGACATTGACCCTGGGCCTCCCCAGGACCCCCGGTGACCCTCCTGAAGCAGGGGCAGGTACTGTTTGGCCACCAGAGTCTCCCTCACAGCCCTGCCCAGGATTCGCAGTTCTGCCCTCCTCTCCAGCTCGGCGTGCACCTCCGGAGAGGCAGGCAGGCCCAGTGCCAGGGCCGTGAAACGGCCACACAGCAGGTAGACCACCTAGACGGAGATCATCATGAGAGCAGAAAGCTTTTAGAGACAGACTCCGGGCACCTGTGAGGGACTGGGGAGTGGGGTGTGACTAAGACGGAACCGGCTGACCGAGGAGCGGCCTGCCCGTTGGACACGAGCCGCACTCCGGACAACCGGGCGGGAAGCACATGACCATTTACATCCGCGGCAAAAGACGTGGCGCCGCTAAAACAACGATCCAAGACACGGACACCTTGGGAGTGTGTCTGAGGGTGCGGGCCTCCTGACCATGGAGGAGGAGGGCCTGGCGATGCAGGTACTGCGTCAGGGTGAACTGCCCCCCGCGTGGCAGGCTGAGGTCAGGGTACTGGGCCAGCTGAGTGCCCAGCAGACGGGCGAAGTCAAACACCAGGCTGATCTGGTCCCTAGTCTGGATGGACCGGGGACGTTTGATACGCACATAGTGGACCGCTTCACTGGGGCTCACACGCAGGCTGTAGACCAGGTAGCAGGCTATCAGGACACCTGTGGAAGACGGTGCAACCATATACACCAGGTCAGGCATATCTCTCTTTCTCTCTCTCTCTCTCTCTCGTGCTGACAGGGAAGCTGTCCTTTATAGTATAGACTGAAAGGTCAGTATAGATCAGATTAAGCTTGTGGACATACAGTTATTCTCAGAATTTACATTTCGGCGAAGCAAGGCAGTACAGCATATGGCCACGTTTTCCCCTGAGCTCACACAGTAACCACAACATTCATAAGAAATGGGTTCACAGAGAGGTTCAGTGCACAGCCTCGTCTGCTTTCGAAGTTCACAAACTCCCTTTCCTTTTCACACTTGTGTAACGCAGAACTTAAGCAATGTATAGGTCATGAAGCATACAGGATTCAATCATAGTAACAGTATTAAAACAACAACAAATCCAGCACAGTGTGTCAGAAAACGCACACACACCGACCTGTCCTCCCCAAGCCGGCATGACAGTGCACTGCCACCCTCCCTTCTTTCACGGCGAAGGCTAACACCTTCACTCCATCCATTATCCCCAGAAGAGATGACACGCCGAAGTCTGGCATGCCAAAGTTGAAGAAAAAGACTGCGCCACAGGATGCACACCGAGAAGGAAAGACACAAACACATATCTCACTTCCACAAGGTCACAGAGACTTACAGCTGCAGACATAGACAGTAGGTGGTCTTAGTTAAGCATGTTAGTTACTGTCGTTGTCCATGAAGGTTTGTGGTGAATAGGTGAACCCAGTGCTTGGCTCCAGAGGGGGGCCACAGTGAGCATGCTCCCCAGGCAACTGCATGTTGATTATAGACTTGATGTTCAGCCTAGTAAGAGAACAAGAACAGTTAGAGAAATGGTACATACTAATATACTGGCACACTCACACAGGCATACACACAAATTACTATTTACCTTTTGAACTGATCTATGATGCTGTATTTCTTTATGAGGTGAGAGGAAGGTCGTGCCGTGGCCACAATGTCATCAGTCACCCTGAGAGCAGAACACAGGGAACATAAAACATCAAATCCTGCCTCACTTCCTGTGCAGATGTCACCCCACCTCTTTCCCTATTCCTGTCTCTTTCCTAACTAAATTAGACGATGTGACATGACAGCCTATGATTCATACCATCTACATACATATGATGGCGTTCTGAGTTGTTTTCTACCTGGGGCAAAGCAATTGAAGCTACAAACACTCTTTGGAATAAAAGAATGTTTCTGGATTGGCTGAATGACACCCACAAGCTTTTCTGTTAATCTAAAGCTGATAACTGTTGCTGTAAAAATTGGTGTGGAAATTCATTACTTCCACGAATATAAACTGTAAAACAAACTTTCTAAAACAGTTTGGACTAGCTGTTTGGTAAAATTACATTGCTATTTTTATTTAGAAGTATGGGCAAACTTCTCAGTACGTTTCTTTTTATATGCTTGGAATATGTCATAAAACGTCATATGAAATGAAATAATGCTGAAACAATTCTATATGTTCAGTATACATTGCAAATTAATGGAAAAAATAGCTAAAATGTCAGTTTTAATAATTAATTATTATAGTTAATAATTAATTGGATGTATAGAACAATTTTTTAATACCCAAAGCACTTTACATAGTAAAGGGAGAAGCTCACCCCATCTACCATCAATGTGTAGCACTGGGGCTGCCATGGATGTTTTAATGATTGCAGAGGTTCAGGACACCTGTTTAACATCCTGTCTATAATGTATACCATGTGCAAGGCAATGTCTGGGGCACTGGAATTGAATCTTTAGACCAGAGGGAACAGTGTCCCCTGCTTGCCCTCCAACATCACTTCCAGTAGCATCTGGTCTCCCACCCAGCTCCTGACCAGGACCAACCCTGCTTATCTTCAAAGGCAAGCCAGCTCACCCCCCATCCTCACCAGTGTGAAAAAAGTCCCTGTACAGCTTGTTGGCTGGGCCTCCAGCAGGCTGGTCCTTCATAACGGCAGTCTCGTCCTCCGCAGGCCAGGAGGCAGATGATCTTGGGTGGGATGGCCTTCACCAGGTTCTCCCTGGCCTGGGAGTAGGCAGGCTGTGGCATGGGCATCACAGGCATCGTGGAGGTGTGTACTGTAGCGCAACAAGCCTAGCTTACGCGCACAGCCACTTAAAGCCTCAGTGTGAAGACAGTCCCTGCACCTATCTCCTTGGTCCAGTAAAGGATATGCTATGATGAAGTGAAGCAGTATAATGTGTAGTAAACTCTAGTGGCTAGCCTGATGCAGACACATCATTTGTTGACATGCAGACGGACAAGTCAAGTCAATTTGCTTTCAGGAACAAGTTGCTTTGAAGAAACTGACAAAGCTTATGTAGGATTACAGTCCTGAATAGCCACGTGGCAAACTACACCTACAACACCTGAGACGGTTGTAGTAGCTGGTACAAATATAAAAGTGAACAAAATAGAGTAAATAGCACAGTATTATAAAGGCTCTTCAGCATTCAACCATTTATCAGAGCAATTATTTGAATGATTACATTAAATGATAACAACAAGTATTTTGGTCTGCCACTTTATTTGCATGTAAGCACCATCGACAAAATCAACTATTTATAATAAACTGTATTGCATTGCTGACAAATGATCAACGAATATTGTGCCTTACCTTTGTGATGAAGTCTTTGAGAAAGGTGAGCTCCATTTCACACATGTATGCCAGCCCCGGGTCTCTAAGCCTCATTAGCTGTCATAATAACATTAGAACATTCACAAATCATAATAAGCTCTGTTATATAAGATCTATATTGTACTGCCAATGCCTTGCCTACGTGATATATATCCTTCTTAGCCATCTGGAAATATTTTGATTGTCTTAAAGTGGAACTGACAGCATTTTAGATACTTTGCAAATACAATCATAATGTATGCCAAGAAAAGGCAAGATCAATTAATTATGCATTCAACTGACCAATATATTGTTTGGTAGTCAAATAGGTATCGGATTTTGCAGCTTCTAGTTGTGAACTGTTTTTTTAAGCTGGAAAGCAATTTAGTCAAATAAAAATCCAGAGACTTTAGACAACAAGGAGGACGTTATTTGAAATCGGCTCTGTTTTTCTGTGGCTACATTTACAAATGCAGTAGCCTTTATGATTCTCTCAGAGTGTAAAATCTATAGATCAGCAAGTGCTATATTGTTAAGGACAAATTTGTAGAAGTTATTATATTTTAGAAATCACATTTCTCATTTGACCACTTTTTTCCAGCTATCTGTCTGCACATTATCCCACTAACACAGACACACACAAGCCATGCATACAACTCAGACTTCTAATGAAAAGCTACAGAGCCGTATTACAACCTACACACACACACACACACACACACACACACACACACACACACACACACACATACACATTGATGTGACACTAGAATGAGGATCAGAGGTTACAGTTTATTTGGAAAATGTGTTTCCACTGTGAAATGGCATACATGTTTAAGTTAATGACATTTTACAGACCTAAATATACTGTAAAACAGACTACAACACACATATGAAATTGGTCAATAATAAAAACTTTACAAAATTTGTGACTTCAAGGCTTTTTTCAAAATGGGTGGAAAGAGGTGGAGATAATGAGATTAGTTGAGATAAAACGAGAGGGGAGAAAGCTGGTGCTGGGGTGAGATTCAATAGAGGAGGGGGGAGATGGCGTGAGATAGAACAGATGGGTTATGCATTAGAGAAGCCACAAGGTTGCTCCTCTATTTGAGAAAACAAGAGAACCATGCTCAACACAGATAATACAGATTATAGCCAGCAATCTGTGATAAGAGTGGTTCTCCTGTTTTTTCTTAATGTTGGCTACTTATCAATATCAACTGATTTAATTGGATCTCGCAAATAAAGTGTACAGCTTAATTAGCTTTGCCACAAATAGTTGTCTTGAGACCAGCCATGGGCTATCAGATGTTGGATTTTTTGGTTGGAATGTGATCACAGTACAATATAATTACTATAATTATTAGACTATATCTTGCTAATATTATCATGCCGGTATTTGATAAACAGGTTCATTTCAAATTGAGAGTGAGAAACTGTGTTCATATTACATTTGTTACACCTAACTATTCACGTATCTCATCATTTACATGGTACATCACAAATGTATTATGCTTATTTCAATTTCTGAACCAGTCTCTCTGGGTCCATTAGTGAGCAGTGACATCATCATGAGGGTTCAGGAGGATGGGCCTGATATGAGTAGTGTTCCAGAGGATCACCTTAAAAGAAATGCTGCACAGATGTGCTTCTTCCATAGAGACAGATAGAGGGCACATTCTAATATTTCCCATTATGGCAGCATTTGCTATTTTCTAGACATATAATTTTACATATAATTAATTGGCCAATGCCTCCATTGACCTAGTTGGACTCAGCCAATGACACTGGAAGCTGCTTCAGTTGCCAGTGTTAAAATGAAGGCTTTAACAGCAATGTATTTTGTAAAACATCTTCTTTGCCACTCTATCATTCTCTATTGCCAGTTTAGCACCTTGGTCAGGCCGATCCCCTGGATAACTAGTTTTAGCAGATTGTTTTTACAGAGGTTGCGGGGTCTGACTTGCTGGCAGTTGGTTGTAAAGACCTGCAAGAGGTCCCCTACAGTTCACTGACACTTCATCTATTTCATCAGGACCAGAGCTCTCCTAACGCTATGGAGGGTACTGGAATGAAAACATCCCTTCAACCCATTGGTCGGTTTGCAGTTCAAACCAAATATGGTGCAGGCCGAAACCTATCGTATCTTTGCATATTTAAGGCATGCACATTCTCGTCCTCCTTTCTCTGCTGCAGTCCTGGAATGCAACCGCAGATCTCTATGTTGATGATATTCTCATGTCCCTACCTTAATCCTTACCATAGTTGACCTGGCAGACGGCAAGCTTAGAGCTGCTTAAGCCCAGCACATTGGGCTTAATCTGCACATATTTCAGCTAGACTCCACTGATCACGCATCAGCATCATAGTTGATTTCAGTGTTGTATTTCTGACATTTTCACCAAATATCCACACGCACAAGTGATTTCTTTTGGTAGATCATTTCAGCAAAGACTGACAATTTAAGATTTTTACCAAAAATTTGACTAGGCTATTCTGTAATTTGGCTAATTAGGCTACAGATAATGTTGCAGTGAAAGACAGCACATTTTAAAGGAAAAGCTTGTGTTAAGATAAAATATAGACAGTTTGATAAATGGATAAAGGTTAAAAAACAATCATAACATTTGTACTACCACCATTATGTAAAGTATAACTATTACCTGAAAATAATGTTGGAATGTAGACAAAATGAATTGCATGCAGGCGAGGGAAAATGCCAACTGTTTGGACTGGATTCATAAACATATTTGCTAAATGCATACATGTTGATGGCAGGTAATGGGTCAATTCTATATTGGTTGGGTCAGTAGTGGAAAGAAATCAGTCCTGATGTCCATGGGTTGGGTATGTTTCGCAATTTATATGGCCAGCTTGCTTGAGTGTTGTACCAAAAAACAGACCCGTGCTGGACACTAGTGGGTTGGCTTGTAGCCAGGAACAGCTGTTAGCTCTCAGGCCTATCCTTCTCAACACATAGGTTCTCTATAAGCTGACAAATGTCAAGTGACTAGGAATTATATCATGCAACATCAACAGGCATCGTCATGGTAACAGTGACATCATCAGACGATCTCCCGCGACTTTCTGATGGCACAGCATAGCAGCATGCTGAAGATCATCCCAAACACCTGGGGAAATAGATGGAAAAGTAAGTTAGCAGGTGAGTTGTCTGTGTCAGCCTGTGTGTTCACTACATATAGGGCTTATTTACATAATGAAACATTTTCCAAAAGATACCAAAGAATATTATTTCGCTGTGTAAACTTGCAGATATGGATAGCTCGGGACGCCACCTTCTGAGGTAGCGTGCATCAAATTATCAGTCAAGCCCCTCTAGAGACTTGCCAGTGTAAAGACTTTCTTTTCTGTGCACATGCATATTGCTTGATTTTCACACGATAGACAGCCACAACGCTGTGTGTAACGTTTCCAACATGCCAGCGTAAATTCAAACAATGTGGACGTTATTCTGCAAACTAAGATAAGGAAGCAAGCAAGTTTATTTATATTGCCCAATTCATACATAGAAGCAATTCAATGTGCTTTATAAAGAATAAGAAAATAGAATAAAAACTAAATAAAAACATAACTGGTAGATTCCGTAGTAGATTCCGTGAGAAAGCAGTGTGGTTAAGTTTAAGTGCTCAGTCATAGGCGCGTGAAAAAAAGAAGTGTTTTTAACCTTGGTTTAAAAATGTATACGTCTCTGTTAGTTTATTCCAGTTGTATGCAGCATAATTGCTAAATGCAGCTTCGCCATGTTTAGTTTGGACTCCGGGTTCTACTAGGTGCCCACTTTAAAATCTACTCTGTAACTGACTGGAAGCCGGTGCAAAGATTTAAGAACTGTAGTGATGTACTCTGTTCTATTGGTCCTGGTTAACATTCTAGCAGCAGCATTCTGAATGAGCTGCTGCTGTTTTACAGTCTTTTGGGGAGTCCAGTTAAGAGCCCATTACAGTACTCAACCCTAATAGAGATAAATGCATGGATGAGCTTCTCTTGGTTTTTTTGGGACACCAAGCCCTTGATTCTGATTATATTTTTAAGATGATAGAATGCTGTTTTGGTGACCGCTTTGATATGACTGGTGAATGTGAGATCTGAGTCTATTAACAAGATTACACACTTGGTTCCTAGTTTTTAGAGCCCGAGAATCCAGCTCTTTACTAATAGTAGTTCTCTTATTTTTGTTGCCAAACACAATAATCTCTGTTTCATCTTGGTTTAATTGTAGACAATTTTGGTTCAACCCGATATTGATATGCCCTATGAAGTTGTTGTTCTATAGAATTTGGCCAAGAGGTAACATATAGAGATTGAACAGAAGCGGTCCAAGAATTGATCCCTGGGGAACTCTGCATGTCATAGCCACCCTATCAGACTCATGATTGCCAATGGTGATAAATCTATCTAGCATTTTATTCTCTCTCGTAATGTAAATAAGCCCTTAGACTGCAATTGGACTATTGTCCAGGTTCCCATGCATAAAGGTTTATTCCAATCGGCCATTCTCAACAACGCTACAAAAACATACTACTAACCTACTTAATAATAGTATTATTTAAAGTTGAATTTGTATTTCTTTGTGTAGTGAGGCTGCCATTTCCTCTTTTTATTAAAAAAATGTAACCGTAATGGAATGACAAGAAGACAGGAAAGGATGAGTCAAAGTGGAGTAGGCCCAAACCATGCTTACTCTTACATTTAGACAACAAATACCTTTCCCAGACCTTAGTCCTAACCATAACCACTCAGAATAAATACATAAACTTAACCATCAAGCTACTTCTGTTTGAACCCAATCCCAAACCGTAGTCTAAACAACAACTAATAAAACTTTATGTAATTTAAATAATTAATTTAGGTTAATTAATTGATTGTCCATAACACATTGAATATTGATGTGAGACAGGCTGTGTTGCTTTTGTTGTGTGTGTATATACATGTGTGTCTGTGTATATATGTGTGTGTGTATGTGTGTGTGTTCCAGTCTTACCATGATTACTCCAATAGCAATTCCCACTCCTCCTATGATGTGCAACTTGGAGTCAAACACTTCATCTATAGCATCAGGACAGCTCTGCAAAACACACACAAATGAAGATGGGCATAGAGATACAGAAGGATGAAAACATGTATAAAACCAAAATGCAAGAACAGAGTGTCACCTTGGTGATGAGGCTATCCAGCCCAACTCTTGGGGGACAGGTATCTTGGGCAAAGTCGATAACGGAACCTGTCGGCCCACAGCAGTCCAACTGGCACAAATGGGGGAGAACAGAATGGTATTAAATTTGTCGTTTTATCTGAAATCATATTTTTCTCTGGTCTCAAACCCCAAGACAAGACACACGAAACTCCATGAATGAGATGATTACCCCGGTCTGTATGAGGAGGAGTGTCTTCTTCAATGTGTCCTGTGGATTCTCCTTGTAATTCTTATAAGTCTGCATGTAGAACTGTGTGATGTCCTCAACCACCTGAGCGGCAGGGTTACAACGAGGCACAAAGCAGAGGAAGGGTATTAATGCAACACACTGAAGAAACGGGAAGTTCATGGAAAACCATAAAGGGAATGTAACTGGTTTTAAAACCTTGCTTTGGTTGGAGAAACCCCAGAATCCAGCAGCGACTTCAATGGCGAATATGATGATGAGGAAGAAGAAGAACTGCAAGAGATGGTTACGCACGTCAACTTCTGTTTGTGTGTTTGCGCGTATGACACCCCAGGACATAAACCCCAGTCAGTGAATAGACTCACATGTGCGCAGACCATTCTATTGTTAAGCCTCACACAACATTCTGTGTTCATATTCACTGGTTGTGTTGTGTCACACTACATGGTACTAAATGACATAAGTTGCATGACAAATCTTTTCTGGGACCACTCAGACCCCAAGGACATCACATCAAATCAATTAGGACCCTGAGACAACTTCCAAATTCAACCAATAAAAAAGCATGCGTGTACTGGTCAGTCCGCTACAGTTTAGAAAAGGTATCTTTTAAATTAATCCGATATCATAAGGACAGCGTTTTGAAATGTTTCCTTGGAAATATATATATATATATGTACAGCTCCTGAAAAAAATAAGAGACCACTGCAGCTTTTTCTTTCCAAAAAAGTTGAAAAAGGAAGTTTTGAGTGAGGAATAGAAGCGTTCTTCATTTTAACCCTTCTGTTCCTCACTTAGAACTTTCCTTTTTGACTTTTTTGGATGGGAAAGAAAAAAGGTGCAGTGGTCTCTTAATTTTTTAAGCCCTGAACTACAGGAAACGTATGATCTCTGTAATTGCAAACAAAGGTTTCTGTACCAAATATTAAGTTCGGTTTTTCTGATGTATCAAATACTTATGTCATGCAATAAAAGCCAAATTAGTTTTTTAAAAATCATACAACGTGATTTTCTGGATTTAATTTTTTTATTCCGCCCCTCACAGTTGAAGTGTACCTATGATAAAAATTACAGACCTCTACATGCTTTGTAAGTAGGAAAACCTGCAAAATCGGCAGTACCAGCAAACAGTACCAGTAAAAATTCGGGACACATGGTAATTCAAGGGGATTTCTTAAGTCTGACTATTTTTGTATTGAAGACATCAAAACTATGAAATAATATGGAATCATTCAACAAGGAAAGGAACCAATACTAATCACACAATACTGAACTGGCATGCTCACACTGGGATGACCTGTAAACTAACAAGGGACTGTACACAAACCCATTAAAGAATTTCCTGCCCGCCAACAGTACATTCCCACCCCAGCCAGTCCGTGAATACATGTTTCTGTCAAATACTGGTAATACTGTAAATGGGAACTTGTTTGTCTGACCGCAGCCACTATTTGTTCTAAGAACAGAAAAAGCTATCTTTGGATAACAACTTTAATATATAGCGCAGCTAGATTACCAGCAGACATCAAAAAACGATATGAGAAGGGCAAGCTTGCCAGGTCTTTAGATACCTAGTCCTGTCATTACTGAACAATTACATTAATAGTCTTGTATATGGTTAGGCTAGGTCATTCTTAAGGACATTTATCTCACAGTACAGTAAGTGAAAAAATATATGTTGGTCATCAGCTGCTTTTAGAACATGTCTCAATGTTTATTTCTACATATAGGATATGTTGGGAAAGAGGGTCCATTTCAGAATACTTTGTTTGGAAGACCTTCAACAAAATCCAACGATGACTCTAGTGGCGTCGTTGGAACTGGGTGGCCGGGGCTATAGCCCCAGATCTCAAATTGACCCCAAAAAATAATAATAAAGAAAATAGCCCCTGATCTATTCATCTATAATTCCGATCATGCATTATGACAATGTAGACGTGTAGGCCGCTAGTATGTACATGCAAATGTTCTGCATGTACATTCAAAACCCTGTACTTTCCCTCCCGGGCAGGGCGGGGGGTTGGGCTAAGCCCTGAATGTATTGTGATCCTAGCGACGCCTCTGGATGACTCAAAGGGATTAATGAATCAGACATATTTTGAATATTTGTCATTTATCCCCTTTTTTTAATTATTTGCCGAATCAACTGCTCCCTGTAAATTTGCTTGTATTATGAAATTCAAAATTAATTCATCCTTTCACAATGTTTTTATAACGTTTACTTATAATTTCAGATTTGTTTATTTTATTTTTGTTTTGATCCTTGTTATTTGATATAGCTTTCTTATTTTCCACTTGCTTTGGCAGTGTTAGTTGAACTTAAACTGAATGAGAAACACTGAGAAAGAAAGAGACTGAGAAACTGAGAGAGTGAGAGAGGCTGAGTTCTGGCCTTGAATCAGTTATACAAAGAAGCAAAAAACAGACTAACAGTCTCAATGAAACCCAACGGAATATCAAGGTGATGAGGAGAGGAGAGAGGTAAACTCACCAGACCCAGCATACATGGAGACTCCTGAATCGCGCCACAGCATCCCAGAAATCCCACAACCATCATCAACGACCCTGCTACGATCAGGATGTATACACCTACACGCATAAACACATACACACACTACTTAAAATTTGACCGGGTTTGATTACCTACACTGACTCTGTTCAACTTGATTCACTCACTCACACACTCACCCATACAAACAGACACACAAGTGAGCAAATAAAGTTAAAATATATAAAGAGTCTTAGTTTTTTAGTAATGATGCGTCACTCCTGTCAAAATTATTAATAATATATATTTTAAAAAACATGGTCTTGTACTTGTGATTTTTGTAGTGCAGGAACCTAGAAGTAACACTTTAATATTATTATTTTGCATACAACAGACAGAAATGTAAAACTTGAAAACACATGAACGTACATTCACTATAACCCCCACATAATCAGAGAGATTGCAGTGATGCTGGATTATTTGCTGTTGTGAAACAATATATTAGAAACACAATATTTTTATTGTATTGGTTATTCAATGAGAAGCCTTGCTAAGATGTGGGGGGTGTTTGTGTTGAGAGATAAAAATGCTTCAGCATTTTAAAATGTACATGTTTTAATAACATTTGTACCACCATTATTAGTGTTTCAACAACGTAACTGCTGGAACCCTGGTGTATTTGACCATGCAGATTTTTCTTATTCTTCACTTTCCGCTGTTAAGTTACGTTCAGATGGTAAGACGTAGAAAGGTTAGTCTTGGCAGTGTAGTGAATGGCACTGATATATTCAAGTTAAATGCTGGGACTTTTTCAAAACCTCAGATCAACCACACGGTGGCAGTATGAAAGTCCTATTTTGATATCTCCTAAGCTGTTTGACATAGAAGATATAATGTATATTGGCCATATACCACTTTTACCAACCATAATCCTGACTATATATTTCCTATCTAGGCTTTACCTAATCACATAACATTACCAGATCATCTAAGGGACTTATATTCAGAGGCTGGTACCAAATGACTTAACCAAGCATCAATTTATCGAGTGAAATCTTACATTGGTCACGCCCTGATTCCTTCCTCCTGTGCTGTCTTTGTGGTCTGCCCCCGGCAGGTGTCTCTCATCATCCCATTATTCCCTGTGTATTTCATTTGTGCCCTTCCCTTGCTCCTGTGTCTTTTGCCAAGAGTCCTCGTGTTTTCCTGTTTTTGCTCCCAGTGTTTTTGCTCCCGTTTACTGACCCCCTGCCTATCCCCCATCTTGAGCCTGTTTTCCCCTACCTGTCCTTCAAGCCTCCTCGATCATGTGCCGAACCCTGCCCATCCCTGACCAAGTTCCTGCCTGCCACCTGTCTGTCCTTCAAGCCTCACCGACTGTGTACCGAACCTCTGCCTGTCCCTCACCTCCCCTCAAATAAACAGCGTCGGATCTTCATAGCTGTATCTGCGTTTGGGTCTATCCCTCGAGCCCTGTAAACATTAATGATTCCCAGTTGGGAACACAAGCCTAAACTGTGTGTGTGTGTGTGTGTATGTATGTGTGTGTAAACACATTAACCAATTAAGATTCAAATATAAAATATGAAATACACAAACTTTACAAACTACAGTAGAACAATTATTATAGCCATTCCATTCACAGAATAAAATATATTTACAAACCCATTTCCAAAAAAGTTGGGACGCTGCATAAAATGCAAATAAAAACAAAATGCAATGATGTGCAAATCATTGATCCCTATATTTAATTTAAGAAATAGTACAAAGACAACATATCAAATGTTGAAACTGAGAAATGTTATTGTTTTTGGATTTGAAGCCAGTAACACATTTCAAAATATGGGACTGGGGCATATTTACCATTGTGTTGCATCACCTCTTTTTATAGTACTCTGTAAGAGTTTGGGAACAGTGTTTCTGGATCTTGTTGGTATCTGGTTTCTTCTTTGCGTGGTAGTGTTTTCACTTACATTTGTGGATGCAGCGACGTACTGTGTCCACAGACAATGGTTTCTCGGACGTGTTCCTGAGCTCATGCACTGATTTCCACTACAGAATCATGTCTGTTTTTAATGTAGTGCTGCCTGAGGGCCCGAAGGTCACGGCCATCCAATATTGGCCTTGTCCCTTGCATGCAGAGATTTGTCTGGATTCTCTGAATCTTTTAATGTTATTATGTACAGTAGATGATGAGATTGCCCCTGTCCCAGCTGTTTTGAAACATGTTTCTGGCAACAAAGTCAAAGTGGGCATATATTTTTCACAAATTATGTTGTCTTTGAACTATTTTCTATTGAATATTTGGTTAAAATAATTTCCACATCATTGCATTCTGTTTTCTTTTCATTTTACACAGCATCCCAACTTTTTTGGAGACAGGGTTATATTTCAAAAGTACCAAATCACCAAATGAGGCCATTCTTGTTGTAACTAGGCCATTATTTTCCTCATGTTCTAGGCTTGAAATTGTATTATTTAACTGATAATTCCGGATCTTATTTCACAGGAATATGCATTACGATCTCATTATTCTTAAACGATCCATGTAGCCTGATTGCTGTCTAACCTGTTACTGCAGTGGCCAGAGTATTTTTCTATACCAATGCTCTTTGAGTCATTAGTCCCTGCTTGTGATTGTCCAACATCTTGTCAAAATGTTGCCAAATTTTATTTTACACAGTGTCCCAACATTTGGAAACGAGGTTGTAGTTGAATTAAAGTTACCCTATTAGTCCCAATGCCTCAGCAAAAATTTTAATTTATCTGATTTTCAATTATATTATTACTTTCCAGTATTTTTGTAAGGAGGCTATTTATCTGTCAACAGAAATATTCCACATTCACAATTAATATTTTTCCTTTCAAAATATGTGCACATATTTGTTGACAACCCTGTTAATAAGAATCTATCTTTTGCCAAGTTCATCCATCCACATGAAGCTGATTAAACTCTATGATCATTGTATAAATGTACATAGTTTTAGGGACAATAAAAGACCACAATGCCACAGATGTCCACATTTTTTGTGGGAATGTGCCACTGGCATGCTGACCGCAGGAATGTCCTCCATTTTAGAGAATGTTTAGTTCTTAACCATCAACAGCCTCCAGCGTTATTTTGGAGAAATTGGCAGTATGTCCAACCAACCTCACAACCACAGGCTATGTGTAATCTCACCAGCCCAGGACCCTGGGCTGATGTTGTTTTTATCGGCATGTAATTTTGTAGATCATCGGCAAAGCAATGAAAGGAGATATTGTGTTTCTTAAAAATGGACCCCAAAGGCAACATATATAGTGAAAAAAGGATGGGGCCTAAAATGAAGAATTGGGGGACCCCAAAAGTAAGAGGTGCCATGGTTGATGAAAAGATTCGGCTAGGTGGACCAAAAACTCCTCTATCAGTCAGGTATGACTCAAACCATTTCAGGACAGTTCCTTTGATGCCAATGGACTGTTCAAGGCGTTTCAAGAGAATCCTATGATCCACCTTGTCAAAGGCTGCAGACAGGTCCAGAAGCACCAGAATAGCAGGGTTCCCTGAGCCAACAATTTCAAGATCATTAAAAACTCTTAAGTTAAGTTTCAGTACTATGACGTGGCTTGAAGCCAGACTGAAACTTTTCCTGGATATCATGATTTTCTAAAAACATTGTCAATTGGTTAAGAACTACTCTCTCTAGTACTTTAGAGAGACAGTGTAGCTTAGAAATTGGCCTAAAATGCGAAAGAACATTAGGATCCAGGTTTATTTTTTTAATAAGAGGTTGTACTACAGCATGTTTAAAAGCAGCTGGAACACACCCAGAAATAAGGCAAGTATTAATCAGAATAAGAATACTGGGCCAAATGTATCAAAAACAAAGACAAGAGGGAATGGAATCCAGGAAACAGTTTGTGGGGCGCATGGTACGAACTACCTTTGTTAATAATGAAAGTGATATAGCCTCAAACTGATCGAAGACAGCTGAAAAAGTACAGGGAGCAGAAGGGTCTAAGGAGGAAGTCGGTTATCTTTTTAAAGCAGCAATCTGGGGTTTATCAGAGAGTTAAAAGAATTTCTGCACAAACTGTCAGGGAAGCTCGTCTGCATCCTTGTCGTCCTCTCTAGCATCTTAACCTGACTGCAGGTTGGTGTCATAACGGTCTCATGTGGGCAAACACTCAAATTCAATGACCACTTGCATGCTGGGGAACTGAGGTGAAAGGGTTACGTGTGTCCATACTTTGTGTGTGTGTGTGTTTGCAAAGACTGTCATGCATTACCTGTGAAGAAGACATATGGAGATTCTGTTCCTTCTGTTCCTTCAAATAGTCCTTTGGTTTTTGAGTCAAACCTCAGCCACAGCCCTATAGCCAGCACTCCTGTACCTGCAAGCTGACATACCCAAAAACACAGATCCAAAATGTCAGTAATCCCACACACACAGTCATACTCATTGCTCATCTTGCAAGGCTCATGTCTGTCATCGTGACTTCATTGAGGGCTAGCAGTAATAACATATGACATTGCTTACAGTATATGTCACCTAGTTAGCAGCAGAGACAAAACACTTCTGGTGCATCTCAAAAAAAGTTAGACTATGACCCCAGCTATTACTCTCAGCAACACTTAATTTCCTGCTGAAATTAAGTGTTGCACCTGAATAATGTGCACCATATTATTCAGGTGCCATTGTAACTGTGGGAAGAAAAAAAAAATGTATCCACAAACAATCATGACCAACAAAAGACTATTCGATTTTCATACCTGATGTTTTCATGGACTTTGTGCCTCACTAATGCATTTCAATGACCTCAACTAATAGTGCCTTGTTCAGAGTGAAATGCACCATTGCCTGACCGCTCACGTGATTTGTCTTAAATGTAGCTGGTCAGGTGACATAGAACACATGATCTGGGAGCATGAAATGAGAGACAATTCAAATTCCTAGAAATTAAACATACTTGACTTTGTTCATTCATACTATACACTCCCTCAGTCAGGCAGGCACATGCAGACTTCCTCACAAAAGTATGTCTGGCTTTAAAGGGACTATAAGACTGTCTCTATGTGCACGCAATTGCCTGAGATACTGCAAGTGTCCCGAAATAACTGCCTAAAAGGAATCTGAAGAATACTCAAAGATACATCTAGTGTATTTCCTTGTATTGTATCTAAGCAGTATCAAAATACTAAATACATACATTTGACAAGAGAAAATGAGTTTAGATATATTGGATTAATCCATACTGGAGTTGCTATATTACTATTTTACTATCATCACGACATCTGGTCAGGAGTCTTTAACAAATGAAACGTCTTGCTAGCTAATCATTATTTCCTTGCTCTTGAAAATGCCATTCTTGTTTTCTATCAATATATCAGGGGGAGGAATATGACCCCTTAAATAATTGTACAAAATAATTGCCAAATATTTCCGTGATTAAAAATGGATGTCAACAGTGCTGAGGCAGCAGTGCATAGACAATACATGAGTCATGTAGCACATAACACAACATAGAGACAGAGCCACCCCAGTACAGTAAGGTCTGCGTAGTGACACACAGACCGTAGACACTACAATATTTCTAATGTGTATTTTGTTTAGTGTGTTTGCTATGTTGTATTCTTTATATGTTTTTTATTATTCAGTTGTGCTCAAAATCCATATCCTTGGAGAATTGGTAATATATGTACCATTTGAAAACGTGAGTGAGCAGGCAAAACACGTGTCTTTTATTTCTTATGGGATTCACATTCAACTGTAGGTCATAACAAGGCAACAAAGAAAAAAATCAACTGACCCCCGTTCAAAAGTCTGCATACCCTTAGTTCTTAATACTGTGTATTACCCCCTTTAGCATCAATGACAGAGTACAGTCTTTTGTAATAGATCCAAATTCTTGCAGGTGGTATAGCTGCCCATTCGTCTTGGCAAAACGTCTCCAGGTCAAGCAAAGTCTTAGGTCGTCTTGGATGAACCGCACGTTTGAGATCTCCCCAGAGTGGCTCGATGATATTAAGGTCAGGAGACTGTGATGGCCACTCCAGAACCTTCACCTTTTTCTGCTGTAACCACTAGGGGGTCAACTTTGCATGGTGCTCAGGGTCATTGTCGTGCTGGGAAGTCCAAGACCGTCCCATGCGTAGCTTTCATGCAGAAGAATGCAAATTGTCTGCCAGTATTTTCTGAAGACACGCTGCATTCATCTTGCCTTTAATTTTCACAAAATTCCCAATGCCTTTTGAGCTCACACACCCCCAAAACATCAGTGAGCCACCACCATGCTTTACAGGGGGGATGGTATTCTGTACACTATAGGCCTTGTTGACCCCTCTCCAAACATAGCGCTTATGGTTGGCGACCATAAAGCTCTATTTTGGTCTCGTCACTCCAAATTACAGTGTGCCAGAAGCTGTGAGGCATGTCAATGTGTTGTCAGGCATATTGTAACCAGGCTTTTTTGTGTTATTGGCGCAGTAAAGGCTTCTTTCTAGCAACTCGACCATGTAGCTCATTTTTGACTGACTGGCATTTGCAAGGCTTTGGATATGTTTTTATATCCTTTTCCATCTTTATAAAGTTCCATTACCTTGTTACGCAGGTCTTTTGACAGTTCTTTTCTGCTCCCCATGGCTCAGTATCTAGCCTGCTCAGTGCATCCACGTGAGAGCAAACAAACTTATTGACTATTTATACACAGACACTAATTGCAATAAAAAAATCCACAGGTGTGGGAAATTCCCCTTTAATTGCCATTTTCACCTGTGTGGGTCACCTTGTGTGTCTGTAACAAGACCAAACATTCAAGGGAATGTTTAACTTTTGATCAGGGCAATTTGGGTGATTTCTGTTATCATGATGATTTAAAAAGAAGCCAAACAACTATGTAATAATAAATGGCTTCATATGATCACTATCCTTAAATAAAATACTTCTTTTTTTTTGCATGATCAGTCTAAATGAAACTGTCATTCATATTATGTTGACCCCTCCCCCAGCCTCAAATCCACTAGACTTACTCAACAGCCTCAGCACATGCAGACAGGCACTCCCATCCGTACACACTCACACCCCCTCACACATATTCCTCAGACGCCATCTTCATTCTAATTAGCCATTAACTTTAGCCTCCTGGGAGTTGGTGTTCTGCTCCAGGGTGTCTGCATACAACTGTATAAGTGTGTGTGTGTTTGCCTGGGACCGTGTTGTTCCACAGTGGGGATAACATGTCTGGTCAGACCAAACGCAACTTGGCCAGATAAGCTATGTGAGAAATGACTCATGCTTTGTTCTCTGTTTGAAGAGAACGGCCTAGTTAAAGAGGAAGTTAACATTCACCACACACACACACTCAAACAAAATCCCATTATCCCTAACCATTAACAGCAATTGTAACTTAAGTTTGAAAATATACTGTTTTTACCTTGTGTAGACCAGCATATGTCCCCAAAGGATTTGATTATTTTAAAATCCTTGTAGGGATTAGTTTGATTCCTTCCAGGTTAGTAAAAACCTGAATACACACGTACATGCATACCAAACACTCATAAACAAATGCTAAGTAGACTTACCCAGAAGAAGAAGTTGAAAATAAACATGATGTACTTCACACACTTGATCCCTCCGAACACTGCCATGATTTTAATAGAATTGTGTGTAACAATGTGTAACACAGAAGTCACTATTTTAAACTTTTTGAAGAGAGAAACTGAGCAAGACCCAAAACAACAAGAGGAATAGAGTGAAGTAGGAAGCAACGTAACTGTCACGCCCTGGAGTCACCTGATCAGACAGGTAAAGTCTGTTCACCTCTGTTTGTTCCTCAGTGTGGATAACAAGTCTTGTCAGACCAAAACTACCACGGCCAAATAAGCTCTGTGAGAAATGACTCATGCTTTGTAATGTAGACCAAGCCAGAAGAACATAAACAATGATGCAACTTGATCCCTCTAAACACTTCCATGATGCAATCTCTATGTAAAAGTGCAGTAAATAATTTATAGTTTTCTGTATTTTCCCAAATTGAATAATTACACTATATGAATGATTTAATATTTATACTCTGTGAATGATTGAATTGGTCTGAAATTGACTATATCCACTTCTTTTTCAAAACACGGATACTCAAAATCAGGTGAAATTGGTTTAATGTTGGGAAATAAAAACTGAAATATGTTGCTTGCATAAGTATTTCACTCCCACACATTAATATTGGTTGAGCTAAATTTGTCTGAAATAACAGCTTTGTCTCCTTTAGTAAGTATACCAGCTTTTCACACACAGCTTGTTGAGTAATTTTGGCTCATTCTTTATGGCAGATTTGCAGATTTGCAAAAACCAAAAAAGTTTTTCAGGTTGGTTGGATGTTGCATGTGGACTACAATTGGCAAATAAGGTTACAGATTCTAAATGGGTTTGAGAATAGGACTTCGATTGTGCCAATTTAGGACATTCACCTACACGTTATTGAGCCACTTCAATGTTGCTTTGCCCTTGTGCTTAGCATAACTGTCCTGCTGAAAGGTGAATGTCCCACCAAGCCTCAGTTTTCTTCCCGGACTGAAGCAGGTCCACCTGCAGTTTTTCCCAGATTTTACCCCATACAGTCTTCCCAATTTTAACAAAGATGCCTAGCCTCAGCTCTTCATAAGCATCCCCATAATATGATACTGCCACCCAGTGGCATCGTTAGCCCTGGGCGTCCAAGGCTATAACCCCGGATATTTTATGAAGAGCCCGGGATCTCAAGTTGACAAAAAATAAATAATAATAAATAGCCCCTGATCTATTCATCTATAATTTCAATCGTGCATTATGACAATGTAGACATGTAGGATGTTGGTGTGTACATTGGATACACCGCATGTACATTCAAAACCCTGTACTTTCTGTCCCGGGCGGGGCGGGAGGGTGGGCTAAGCCCCGAATGCATTATGATCCTAGCAACGCCTCTGCTGCCACCACTCTAATTCACAGGAAGTATGAAATAGAGTGTAATGGAATCCAAAAAATTAAGGGAACATTCAAATCACACATCAGGTCTTGATGAATGAAATACATTAAAGATCAAAATCTTTACATTGTACATTGTGAAACCACAGGCTTTTCCAGCTTGTGTGAATTTCATCACGGCAATTCATAATGTGACTCAGTCGTGTGTATGGCCCCCACCACAGTTGGGGAGTAATGGATTACAAGTAATTTACATTTTCATGTAATGGATTATAATTAATCAGGATTACAAGTAATCCACTAGTAATCCGTTACATGTAAAAACAGGAAAACAGGCAAGCCTAGTTAATCCTACCCACAATAAAAGTTGAAGAAAATGATCGCCTTCCCATGGATTCAAACCCAGTTCTCCCATGTAAACGTCTGAGTCTTTAACCACTACTCCACAGAGTTACACAGCTGCTAAGAGTTCGTATAAATTTTGTCACACATTTACATCACGCCAAGTTTGAATATG
Organism: Esox lucius; assembly: GCF_011004845.1. Lineage (NCBI taxonomy): Eukaryota > Metazoa > Chordata > Actinopteri > Esociformes > Esocidae > Esox > Esox lucius. The sequence goes on from NC_047587.1 coordinate 20,255,287, forward strand.
TCGCTAGACACCATTAGGCATTGTGTTAAACTGACTGACGTTTCTTATTGAGTTTACCTCCACCACAAATAGCATCTGTGATGTATGGCTTTTGGCACTGGCCATTTTAACAGCTTATTAGCCATTCGTGAACGACATTGATAAACAAACTATCAATATAGTGGACGATAACTGACTTTTCCATCAAAAGACGAGAGAATCGTGTAGCCAGCGAAGTTTGTCTATCCTGTTAGGCATCCTATAACGTAGCTACTGAAGGTTGTAGCCAGCGAAGTTTTGTCTGTCCTGAACAAATCCTAAGGCATTATGTCTTTTGACTGTGACGGATGCGGGACCGGTTCCTCCGTAGTCTGCATCTCTAAACTCTACCCTATTTAAAAAGGGCTAGTCGGTCACTCAGTCAGTCAGGCACTCACTCAGTTAGTAAGAGACATTCGCTAATTAAAGCCGGCTCTGCTTACACGGTCCTGCAAAAAATAATCTGTACAAAAAAAACAGGCAAGCCTAGTTTAGCCAGCCCATAATACAAAAGCAATGATCTCAATACCCTTTTTCAAAAAATTGCCATTTATTTTTCAACAATGTTTTGAAGCATTTAAAAACATGAAAAAAACACAAATGAATAGGCTAACTCTGGAAGATCAAGGGTTATTGGATAAATTGGAATTACTGAATATCTGACAGACATTAAGCATGTAATATAGAGATTTTGCCCAATCATATTGTAATAAAAAGGCAGGCAGGTTGCCACTTCCCAAAAAAAGGTGCAATAACTCAGGAACTTGTGAATCCAATTACACTTTAATGATGTCATAAAGCTGTGTTGGTCTGCAGAGCAACCAACCAATTTTGGTCTGAAGAACAACTGGCTTCCAAACTTTAGACACACATTTTATACAGTATGGTTATACAATGATATTAGGCCTTCACATTATGCTAATTTCTGGGTGGATCCTTCGTGAATTTTCAACCATTGTTTCTCAATCCTCTGGGATCCGCCCTGCAAGCTACCTTTATTAAACATTGGTAGCGCAAGTTCTAGAAACTTCATAAAATTAAGTGAGCAATGAAAACGATTCTTTGATCTCTGAGCTCAGGGAAACCTCAGTCAGCGACTCCCTGTTTTCTGAGCTCAGGGAAAGAATCAATCTTGCTATTACTCTTATCCTCCCAAGGGCTTCAAAGACAAGCCACAGGTCATTGTTGCTGTATAATATTCCACTTGTGACAGCTATTTTTCAACTAGTGTCTTGCATTTCTCGTACAGCTCTGGGATGGCAACTTGAGAAAAATAGTTGCGTGATGGCATTACTAAAATGTTTTTAAAACCCTCTTTGGAAACCGTGTTAATTGGTACCATGTCTTTGGCGACGTGAAATGTTATTGAATCTGTACTTTCTCTCTGCCGTTTGGATCTTGTATGGTGTAATACTGGCAAATGCATCCGAAATAGATTTTTGCTTTGGACGGCATTGAGATGCTTTGCGTTCATCATATGAAGATTTGTGGTGCCGCCTTAAATGATCGAAAATATTGGTTGTGATGTGGCAACAATTGCAAGGCACTCTCGACAAAGTACCTATTTTTGGTCAACATCATCTTGTCCGTAGCCGAAATATTTCCAGGTAATTGACGATGCATTTCTTTTTGAAACCCAATGTACGTACTGTTCAGATAAATAAAGTTTAAATAATGCTGATTTAATAACCATGTATTTCTATGTTTCTGTTTTATTAAAATGTATGCTGCAGCCAGGTTAGGAAAATATGATTGAATACAATAACTGTTAAGGTTCAAAACTCCATCATACTGTTGTAATTCTCACACCTTGTCTCTGGGAAGAATAGGTCAAGACCGCCTTTTGTCTCACACTCGCACTCACTCTGACTCTTCACCTGTCTTATTGAGAGAGATAGGATTAAAACCCAACAATTAACATGCAAAAGAAACTGCCTCCTATACAGCAGGAAGAAACCTTCTGTCTCCAACCCCCTGTTGTCCTAGACTAAGTTAGGACAATAGAATGTTAATTACTGTAACCTTGTAAAGATTTCAAATCTGTATGCAAGAATCTGTTGATCTGTAACCGAAAATTACCCCAAGGGGGGCAGAGTTTAGAGCATGTTCTTCCTCATTGGACAGCGACGAAACCAACGAGATTCGTCCAACATGTCACCATGCCAACAAAGAGCCAATAAGGATGGTTTTTACTCACGAGAATGAAAAGTAACCGCCCCTGGGGCTAGAGGAATAAAACCGATAGAGAAACGTAGATCTGGGCGAATAGATGTGGAGACTTAAGGGTTAAAACAACTATTTACAGGCCCTCTGCAGCGTAATTCAAGTAATTTGACTTATCATTTTTTATTAATAAATCTTTGTGTTAAATCTTCATCCGGACCATAGCCTCTCCTTCTTCAGAGATTCTGATACACGTAAATTCTCTAGAGTACCGAACTGTGGGCCCTCTGTACTGTTGCATCCAACAAGTCCACTGTGTTTCCACAGGCAACCCAATGCTGGAGGCTCATCATGAATAGAATGTAAAAACAGTTCTAAATTCATAACTATAAACAGAATTTAGAATGTCTATATGTATAAGTAGTTCCACTTTTTATTGCAACCCTCAGATCGAGGACGTATACTTCTGGGACACCAGGTGAGTGCAATTAACGATGTGGTAGAACATTAAAAACCAGCAGGCTGCGGACCTCGTAGGGTAAGAGTTGAGTACCCCTGTAAATCTAGGCAGTTCGGTTTTTTGTTAGAGAGGGATTTGGAATAGTTGGAAAGATTTAAAACATATTTTTACACTTGCTACATTCCAGCTAGTTTGATTTCCAACTAATGATTTTGAAACTCTCTAGATTAGCAGTAGGTGCTTTTGTTTTGGGTGTATGCTTTTATTATATTAGAAAATAAATGGTTAACTAAGTAGCTAACTATTTATACTAACTGTTGATTAATTAGTTAATTAACACATTAATTGTTGTGGCTAGTTTATAACCTTCAATGTAATTTCATTATTAGATAGTAGATGATTAGAATGTAAGGATGGTGGGCTGCTATTTTGAAGGGACATTTTGCTCCACCCACATGTGAATATCAATACTTTTTTGCAAACAAGAATAACCCAAGTAACAAGCAGTCAATGTCTCGCTCCTACTTAAATTAATTGAATATGGAATTATCTAACAGCACCAGTACCCATGACCAATGATATCATTATTTGAACTTGCACAGTACACTTGAGGTGCATACTTTTGTCTGGAGCACCATTCAGTGAGTAACTGGCCATAATAGTGTAACGCTGTGCACTCACACTTTAACATGCATCATACACACTACCACATACTATGGAAGAATATATCAATTGCAATGCAGTGGAACTGGGTCACTCGGCCACCAGGGACCATTCGGCCGGTGTGTGTGTGTGTGTGTGTTTACGTTTGTGTGTGCGAGCGATTATTCCACCGGTAACCGACAAGAGGCCACTTCTCAACCTTTATTCATGGGCATCTAAATCACTGCTCCACTTCCCACCAGCGGTTGAAGTAGATGAGTTTGAAAACGAAACACACGCACAAACACACACACACGAACAATCCCTGTAATAGTAGTGACTCACCCAGAAGATGAGGTTGAAAGCGAACATCAAGTATTTGACGCACATCTCTCCTCCTGATAGAGCGGCCATAGCTACAAAATTACAGCAGCACACTTCTCTTCTGCTCCTTTTCTCTAATGGTTATTTACAAAGAAACCGTAAAACGAAAATGTTGATACTAATTATTGTTATGGTGCAGACTACACATAGAGTAATCCGTTGTCCGCTCAGTCCGTTGCGCGTCTCGTGCGCGATTAGCGGTCCACCCCTAGCGAGCGAGACCAAGCGGTTGTCAGTCTGTCCTGTCCTGCTTTGCCCCCCCCCTCCCCCCTCAGAATATATCTCTCACTCTATGGCTTCTTCATTCATCGTAACACCAGAAACTAAAACAGCCTACTGATTTAACATAATCTCGTCTGTGCTATTTTTAGAAGTTACAAACACTGTTTGAATGTATCAATATTATGTAGCCCATTTAATAAGAGAATTGGGATTCCCCAGCAGCAGTCGGTGCATTACGTAATCTGGCTTTATATGCAGTGAAATAGGCTAACGTCATCTTTAGACAACGGCAAAGCACGTTATAGGAATACAATAGTTTGATAAATGAGAAGGTTAAGCGAATGAACGGATGAATGAAAAACACGCACGAGTTTGACTGGTATGCTATAACTGCGCAGAGGTGCTTTAACATCGTAGTAATTCACATGCAAACACACGATAGCTTGACTTCTCAGAGGTTGTTACCAGCGGATTATTTATTTATTTCCTGAAATGTACAACAGCAGTTAAACGCTCACTGTGTCGAATCAGATCATTAAACAAACCTAACAAAACTGCACTCATAAAACAGCAAACAGGTACAATTTTAATATATGCAACCTGGAGATGTATGCTTTGCTTGATTATATATTACTCAAGCCACATATATATTACTACAAGAAACGTCAATAGGCCACCGTTAACTAATTTGTACAGTAGCCTATATATTTACTATAGCCTGTATCATGTCTGATTCATTTAAATTGTTTATAATGTTGTTTGATTTGTATTGCCATGCTGTACTTTTGTATTTCATGTTGTTCCATTGGAACGTAAATAAATAAGTACAACTTTTTAAATGAATATTTCGAATGTAAGCTTTTTCTGTCTGCCTCTCACATATCAAAGTTTATTAGCCGCCCCCAATAGGAAAAAGGTTATTTCCGCCGTTGGGTTTAGATTGTAAGTAGTCTCGCGAGAGTATACTTCCCGATCTCTTAACTTCTTCAATGTAAAAAATAATTGGGTAAAGTTAATTTGACCCAAAAGCAAAACACAACTAACATACCTAAAAAAAAGAATAGTCATGCACGCCGTTTCAATTATTTTTTAATATAATTTTACTAAAAAAGTTCAAAACAAATCAAACGTAAACACGTTTTCTGAGTATATAACAAAGAAAGATAATATTTGTTGTTTATTCTAGGGGGCGGTATTTAAAATTTTCCCAGCAACATGTGGTCCTGGTTTTATAGGATTGTGGGTAATTCAGCATTAGTCCATTTTATGATAATTTACACATTCTGGAAACATGTTTGAAAAAAGTATATGACATTTGAATATTTTTATTAAGCAAAACCATCAGAAAACTGACATTCAATGACAAGACCACAGATATCCATCTGAGTTGATAACACTAGTGTAATGCCTGCAGTTCACAAAAAGTTAATATCGGACAGTTGAGAACATTGTTTAACCATATCTGATAAAGCATGTAATGCACATAAAATATTCAACATCAAATCAAGATTCATGAAATCATTTTTGAGACATGTTCTTAATTTGTGTAATTTTGAGGAACTAATTCAATATATATTAACTTGAAAATAAAGGTAATATCTACTGAATTAAATTGTATGTAATTTTGTCAATGAAACTACATTTTAGCTCAGCTGGAGTCCAGAGAGTATGATGTTACATAACCATATCCCTCCTAGCCATGACCCTAATGTAGTGAGGGTCTTTTATAGCTCCACCCAACAAGCCATTTGATTAGATCGATGAGTTTTGAGGAGTTACTGATTTAAGTTGGCTTCCATCCCTTATAAAAAAAATAAATATATATATATATATATAATTTTGCCGGGCCTAGAATATCATGGCCTGATCTAAGAGCTTAGGTTCAGAATAAAATGTACAACTGGTCTTAATGGGTTTAAGTTTAGGGTTAGGCGTTATAGGCCTGGTTTAGCATTATGGCTAGGTTACATTTAGGCATAGAAGTTAGTGTTGAGGTGAAGGTGAAATTTATGGTAGGGGTTTGAGCTTAGGGAACGTGTGTGTGTATATGTGTGTGTGTGTAAGAACCATAACTCCCATCACCAGTCCTTTGGTCGTATAATTACTTTACTGATACAAAGAGACAGACTGAAAAAGTTGTTGAAGCATATTAATTCTGGTCATCTTCTTGAGCATCAACTTCACAGAAATGCTGTGGAAAAACAATGCAAACGACAAAACATCACTGGGGTGTTTTATGTTACTATACTAAATAAGAATAATTAAAGGGGTTGACAATGAGCAGATTTGTGATGTGTACAGTATTTATTTGTCTGTAGTTGTACAGTGTGCCCCTTATTAAACCATTTTAGTAGACAAGAACATTAGCAACACAGTAACACAACCAAGACAAGTCATAAGCCTATGTTCCAAGAGGAGTGCAGCTTAGATCTCAAAAGTGCACTCCTGTGTTTGTGTTTTAGGGTGTCCCTATATCTTTAGCCTTAGCAGCCCAACAGGGAGAATCTGATTTAAATAGTGACGTAACAGAGTATGTCTGGGCTATTAGCTATCACTCCTTTCTTTAGCCCACAGATTCCCCCTGTTCTGGGTCACAGGGTCGAGATGATTGACTCCCCCTTCTCAAACTGTCTGCTTCCATCTCAACACCCCCCCCACGCCTTTCTTTACACAATATCCCTGTCTCTCTCTACCACTCCCTTGTCTCCCTCCGTTCGTTCCCTGTCTGCCTCCACTCTTTCAGTGTCTCCAGTCTCCTCCACGCCACTGCTGGTGTGGATCTGAATAGGGACGTCACTGTCATAGTCTGTTATCAGGAACGTGGGCTGTAGTCGAGAATGGAGTCTCACCAGCTCTTCGTCCTCATCACTGGTCCTGATGGCCTCTTCGTCCCCCAGGAAGCAGTCATCATCTCCGATGGAGGCTGTCTCTGGGCTGTTTGTGGAGGGTCTACGCTCCCCCGCGGACCCTGGTGGTCCTACCAACTCTGGGGAGGGTGTGGTTCGTACAAGTGTGTGTGCCTTGCCTGCCGTGGCTTTAGGTGGGGGTGTCCCTGCCTTGTCCAGCTCTGGACTGGGTAGAGTAGGTAATGGTGTGTGGGTATCTCCTGCACACCCAGGGGTGTGTATGGGGCCTAGAGTATTTGAGAGAGGGTGAGATGTGGTAGGTGAGGTAGGAGGAGGTGTGGGGTGAGGGGGTGAGTCAATGGGCATTGGAGGAGGTGAAGGGGTGTCTATCTTTGGTTGAGTGAGTGAGGTATGACGGGCTGTCCCTTCTACCCAATCCAAAATAGGGGAGCGGCGTGTAGGTATAGTTGTGTCCATCTGATCCAGGATTGGTGAGTTGTGTTTCAGGGTGCTAGAGTTGGAACTGCCCAAAGGTTGAATGGATGTTGTGGCTGCTTCAGAGGTGGCTGTTTTAGCAGGTGTCTGGGTTGAGTTGGGTGAAACAGGGCCGTGACTGGGGTCTGTGGGAGTGGTGATGGGTAGTCTATTCTGGATGCAGGTTGTCGGGGGTGCAGCTATAGGTACAGCATTGAGTGGAGAAGGGTCAGAGTCTGAAGGGGTGTAGATGCTCTGGCTGCCCAGTAGCTTGGACGTGGATGTACTCAGACTATCCTTTTTAAATTTCACCTCATCCAGTACAGGAACGGGAGTGCTGTGACTCACCTAGGGAGAAAACACAAAAGCATTAGCTCTGTACATTTCTCTGACAGACAAACACACACACAGACATGCAACCCAGACACACACACAAACACACCCACACACACACGCACACACACACACACAGGCTAAGAAAAGGAGAGACTCACCAGCTGGAACCACTGTAACCTCTAGAGCAGCAGTGGAGAGGAGATAGAGAGAGAAGGCATGAGAGCTCGGGGCCAGAATGTTGAAGGGTAGTCAATGACACAAGGTTAGGGGTCAGGTTGAGGTAGAGGGTGAGGCGTCTGCGTTTCTCACCACGTTGGGATGTTTCCCCTGGGCTATGCAGCCCCTGTCCTCTGGGTCCTTCAGTCCTTTGTACGTCCGAAGGGCATGCTGCAGCGCATACAGGGCGCAGCCTAACAGAGTCATCCCCACGATGACCACACCCATAGCCTTGCCGACTGCACAGCTACCACGTGGACGCTCATCCCCTAATGGGCCCTGAGGGACTGCACACACACACACACAAAGATATTGATGTTATGCAAGTATCACAACACCCATTCTGTTTGTTATTTGATGTTTCTAGGAAATACAGTAGATAAACGTTTGATATGGCTGTGTGCATTTTGGGAGCTCAGTGATTCTAACTGGATGCAAGTCGGACCCAACCCTCTAGAAGGATGGGACTCCCCTGACCAACAACCAGAATTGAGCTGGCAGGCACTTGACCTGCCACAAGTGGTAACTAGAGTGCAACGTGGCATAGAAACCAAACACTCAAACATGCTGACCTTCACAAATTAGGCAATGTAAGGCTGCTCAACTCGGGAACCCCTCTTCCCTTCCATCCATAGTCCATGCACACCTGTCACTTCTACATTGCACAAATATACCTTTGAACTAGGCTATAACAAAAGATAGCTACTGATTATGGCATAGGTCAAAACCTTTTCATCACATTTCTAGGATCTATCCTTTTGATAAATCGTTTCACACACAAATAGTATGAACATGACAAAAAGGGGGCTTACAGAGGTAGCTATCACTGAAGTGGCCATTAGTTATCCATTAGATTATTTAAGTACAGTCGAATGGGGGCAAAGGGACATGTAGGTGTGTGATTGGAGCCTTACATAAGAGTGTGTGTATTTGTGTGTTCGTGTGTATCACCTGTTTGTCCTTCATAAAGCACCTCCACCTTTACCAGAGCAGTGGCCATGTCACCTGACTCCAAATCCACCGCTACTACCTATAGGAAGTCATTGTCAGCTTCACCATGGCAACATCGCCATACTCAACAGAGAGTCATTTGACATGTAACACACAAAGTATTAGCCATTCTGTTGATCTCTGGTACTATTTTATAGTTGCTGTCAAATCAAAGCTCACCATCAGAGAATGTTTCTGTGATGGCCGTAGCTGATTGGTCTTTGCAATCAGAAGGCCCTCCTGTGTGATGTGGAAGAACTGTGTGTGATTGGATGTGAATCTGAGGGAGTAGTGCATCTTGGGATTGATCCCCTGCCAAATGACAAAAGAAAGAGTTCAAGTTAGAGAATATTACAGTGAAGAGTCTAGCTGTGTGTGTGTATGTGCATGTGTCACTGTGGGTGTGTGTATGTGTGTGGTGTGTGCGTGGGTGCACGTGTGTGGGTGTGTGTATGCACTTCTTGTGCATACATCAGAGAAGTCCCGGTCCTGGGTCTTCAGTAGAAGCACAGTGTTTCCATATGTGTTGACCAGTGAGGCAGGGCTATTGCCTTCGGTGACAAAGCCCCGGTATTCAGCACGATTGAACTGGGGAGGAAAGGAGTTGACAGCCACCACACGGACCACAACTGTAGCAACCGAATACTTCCTGGGGTCATTCCTCTGGTACGCCTAAGGAGGGGGAGGTGTATTTTCAGGTATTAAATGTTTGGTTTAGTCTTCGTAGTCATGTTATTTAAATGTCTGCATAAACGTATACTTGTGTGTGTGTGTCACATTATGAATGGTAAAACAAGGAAGAACATAGCTTGTACAGGGGCATTTCGCAGGTCCACATGGAGAAAACTGCTATTTTAGGGGTTGGTTTTAGGGTAGGTTCCTTTTTTGGAGTTAAAGGTAAGGTTTGGTTAAGGTTAGGGTTAGGATTAGGTTTAGGATATTGGTTAGGGAAAATAGGATTTAGGCTACAATGTTTACATTATGGTAAAGTATTAAATGTTGTGTGTCTCACCATGACCCGTAGAAGAAGTGTGGGTGTCTGTAATCTGTTCTCTACTCCTCTTATCAGGCGCATTTCCCCTGTCAGCTCATCCATCACAAAACGGCCATTATCAGCCCCTAACGGTAAATAATCATCTCTTAATAATATTTTACTTCACTGTTGCAAGCTAAGCAGAGTCTGTGTGTGTGTGCATGTGTGTGCGTGCGTGTGTGCGTGTGTGTGCGTGTGTGTGCGTGTGTGTGTGTTTGTGTGTGTGTGTGTGTTATTGCACATGGTACCTGAAAGAATGCTGTAGCTGACAGGTGAGCTGAGGCCTCTGTCTCCATCCACAGCATTGATTGGTCCAGGAGAGAAGTCCAGAAGAATGTCCTGCAACAAAAACAACATTAACTATAAAGTCCCCAAACCACACATATTTGACCTTAAGGCAGGTCATTAACCTGTTGGTCTTCTGTGATGTTAACCGTGTAGACAGGGTTGGTGCAGACACCATTTGACTGGTTGTTGGAGAGCGGCGTGCACGGAAGGAATTGTGGGTACTGGTCGTCTCCGTCCAAGATATTCACAGTCAGGTTTGCACTAGTGTTGAACTTTTCAGCCGTGTTCATCTCCTACACACACACACACATACATATACACAAATGCACAAACACACAAAAAGAGACTGGATATCACACTTACACAGACAGAATATCACACTGACACAGACAGAATATCACACTGACACAGACAGAATATCACACTGACACAGACAGAATATCACACTGACACAGACTGGATATCACACTGACACAGACTGGATATCACACTGACACAGACAGAATATCACACTGACACAGACAGAATATCACACTGACACAGACTGGATATCACACTGACACAGACAGAATATCACACTGACACAGACAGAATATCACACTGACACTGATAGAATATCACACTGACACAGACAGAATATTACACTGACACAGACTGGATATCACACTGACACAGACTGGATATCACACTGACACAGACAGAATATCACACGGACACAGACAGAATATCACACTGACACATACAGAATATCACACTGACACAGACAGAATATCACACTGACACAGACTGGATATCACAATGACACAGACTGGATATCACACTGACACAGACTGGATATCACACTGACACAGACAGAATATCACACGGACACAGACAGAATATCACACTGACACATACAGAATATCACACTGACACAGACAGAATATCACACTGACACAGACTGGATATCACAATGACACAGACTGGATATCACACTGACACAGACTGGATATCACACTGACACAGACAGAATATCACATTGACACAGACAGAATATCACATTGACACAGACAGAACATCACACTGACACACTGGTTTGTGAATAGGAATGGTTGGTTCCAGTCATGCAATCCAATTGATCAAATGTGTGCATAATTCACTATTCATTATAAACTATTTCACACAGATGATAGGCACAGTTTGGATGTACCAAAGCATATATAGTTATCTCCACTTGTGTTTTGGTCTCATAGTCCAGAGGCTTGGCTAGAATCACCTCTCCACTATTAGGGAGATCCACTCTGAAATAAGCAGCATCAGGCTGGAACAGAGACCACAAACAATTACTTTATACATTCATTATTTAAATTCAGAACTTTATAGATACAATCATGAGATCTGCTATACAACTTTATTAAAGGAGAAGTCTTCTTCGTTATAAACATACATTTTTCTGTATTTGATCAAAACTGCATGTTGTGAGGTTCTGATGAAACTTAGCAGAGCTTCTCCATAAACTTTGTGGTCACCGTGCCAAGAATATACATTGCAAAAACAACAATATAATAAGATAATCATACAGGTATCCTGAATGTAGTCAAGGCTGATGATTTCATCTGTGATAATCATGGATGTACAATGAAAGCTTTTCCGTTGTGGAAGTACATGTTGAGGCTGATCCAGGTAAAATTGCTAGCATGAACTAAATGCTTGTGTGACCCTTTCAACTTTAGCAAGCAATGGTGTTTACCAACATTTTGGTTGGATCGAATGGATTGGTTGGGTCGAATGGAGGTTGATTATGACTAAGAAATTACTTCTCAATACAGATAGGGGATATAAACACTGTGCCAATAGAGTAGACAACTGGACTATATTGGTATGGTGTTATTTTGGAATAGCTAAAGCAATTGTAGATAAACAAAACACACCTTGATATTATTAACTTTTACCAGAAAGGACATTGGAGAGTAGAACTAAATGTAAAATTCATAGTGAGTAGTATAGTTTTGTAACTAATAATATGTGCGTTTCTTTCTCAGAAGGGTCTGTTTGGTGACAATTCTCCTTTTTTTAACGTTGGATTCATTTAATGAATAACTCTCCCCCTCTGCAGAAGCAAAGGTATGTAGGGACATTTGACTTGGTCTTGTTAATAAAATGCTATCTACATCAGATATGTGGAGATGTGGTTGTAAAAAATAGAAATTCTCTGTTAATACAGTACCGAGGTCTGGTCGATGTAGTACATGATGGTGTCGTCATCTGCGTCTGTAGCCTGGACTGTCAGCACCACTGTATTCACCTCAGCTAGCTGGACATAGATATCACACAACAGTCAGTGTCAATGGAACATTGGGTGTGTATTGGAGTGTGGTTGTGTGTTACTTGCCTCACTGATGCTCCGAGGCTGAATTGTGCTCTCCACAAATTCAGGAGTGTTATCATTCTCATTTAGTATCTCCACCATGATCCTGTACTCACTCTGAAACACACTCATGTAAGTCAGACATTTTGGATCCATGGTACAGAGAAACACTACATAGTTACAGAAACTAACAGTCTATACTGTACCTGCACAGTGTCCTCCTCAAAGCAGGTCAACGCTGCTGTTAGGACTGGGCCCTGCACCTGACACACACACACACACACCTGCATGATTATTATCTGCAGCTACCCTATGGTGTTGTTGTTTCAGTAACATACCAAACCAAGACCGAACCCTGGCGTCTTTGCGAAGCTGCTGTAACATTTTGCGTACCTCTCGGTCCAGAACTTTGTCCAATGAGGCATTGAGTCTGATTTTCCGTCCTTCCAGGAAGAACCAATCAGCATCCTCCCCAGTGAGGGTCCAGACGACATCATTGCCTGTAAGGTCTGTGTTGTACTCAGCGATGAATTCTCCCATCATGCTGTTCTCTTTGACAGTGGAAAACACATCTTGGCCTACCAGACATGGGTTCCCTGCCAATCAGGTAAGCCTATGATTAGCAAGCCAATCAGACAAACTGTTGACCCTTTTGGAACGTTTCATAGACACAGATTAAGCCTAGTCCTGCAATAAAAGCCTAGTCCTGCTCTCAGGCTCAGTGGAGACTATCTTGAGATATATTCTTTTGTCCAGGACTAAGCATAATCTGTGTCAGCAAAACTGGCCCTTGAAGTATAAGCCACATTATTTCTGCAGTACATAAACACTTAATTGCCAGCTTTCATAAGTGAATAGATACAGTAGATTCTGGCAAACCAGTATCAACACACCATCAACGTGTGCCTAGAGGCTAAGGGGAACAAAGAGGGAATTTGCAATGAACATGATTTACCATTTCCTCCTCTGATAGTTTGGTCTAAACCAGGGTTCCCAGACCCATCCTCCATAGACACGTCACCTTCTAGAAAGATGAATGGATTCCCTGAACGAACCAAAGAGACACTTTTTAGACACGGCCTCATTCAAAACTCTGACCTTAACTTATGTCGTGATGTGAAACATTCGCTGCTGACATGTCAACGTCGCATTCTGCAGTGCAACTTGTTGTGTACAGACACACATAAATGAACGCACACACATGCACACACAACCCCTTTTTTTGACTGTAAGCTGTTCTCCCTTCTTCTTCAGTGAAGATCAGACTGACAGGGGTAGATTGTAATGAGGCTGTGTATATCGGTCGTACCTGTGGCTCTATGGGGACTGAGGAGTAACGTTGCCCAGAGCAGAACCATCCACCTCCACAAACAAGGCATCTGCAACTGCATCACTACAACCTCAACCAGACACCAGGACTCAGTCCCAGTCTCTAGGGACCTTCTTTTGTACAGCTCCAAGTTTCCTTCACAGTACCAGCCTCTAAGGACCTTCTTTTGTACAGCTCTGAGTTTTCTTCACAGTCCCAGCCTCTCAGAACACCACCCCTGGCCTGGAACAAAAAAAAAGAACATAGGAGCCTTTTGTTGTTAAACAGCCAAATACTTGTGTCTCCTGGTCCGGCTTCGCTACGAGTTAAGGTCTTATTGAAGCTGTAAATAATGTTTAGTTGGAGTTTTACAGCACTATACGGTCTCATCTGACAAGACTTTATTGAGATTAGGAAGTCAGGAATGTACCACACATGCAAAAGTTCCTAATCAAGCACAAACACATTCTCTCCTTTATGTTTTGGGCATTTAATGTGTAGATGAATTAAAACAAAGAACACTATAGATTGTTCTATATAGTTGATGTTGCTAGTATCAGTCCTTCCGTTTTATGTTTTAGAGTTACCACCTTGAAAACATACTCTATAGACTCACCATGAGCATATTTGTTGCAGTGGAAAACTGTTTTCACAGGTTGGGGTATTTAAAAAGATTATTAGCTATTCATGAGCATTTTATATCATACATGAAAATATTTCATTCATAATATCATGTGTCTGAATCTCAAGTATCAGTTGGTTTTAATCGATTTAAATTAAGAGAAATACTGCAACATTGTGAGGAAATTATGAATCATATCACTTCAGTAAATCATTTTTGCGTGTGGCCTCCATTTCAGGATTTTCTCATTTACTTAAACAGGATTATTGGTTTGAACACCATTGATGTTACTACTCCTTCTTTTGGCACAATGTTATCACACTGTTACAAAATATTCAAGGTTTGTTAAGCTACCACATTCGTTGATTTAGAATAGGGGCACTAACAGTTTTTTATATTATGGTGACCTAAATACTATGTAACTGATACTTAAGTTATTACTATGTTGTTACAAAAGTTACTACAATATTAGTTACATAGTATTTACTGTACATAGTTTTGGTGGAAGTTATCACACAAAAAGTAGTGTATTTACACGTTCACTTCCTGAACGTCATTCCTCATGTAATATTACTGCTTCTGTTAAATAAATGCTGTTGTTCGACTACCTAAGTAATGTTATATTGTACATGTGCCATTTCAGCATAGGTTGAAATTTAGCCCACTGTTCTTTCAAAAAAACTAATTTCCGTGTTACGTTACCTGGCTCTGAAGGAATGTCCAATAAAGTGAAATGTAAAAACATTGTAGTTAGAAAATATGTACTTGTATTAGCAGGTCCATAACCTGTTTATTTTGTTAGATCAAAATGGTTTCCATCCTGGTGGTTCTTTCAAATACCACATGACCCCATATGAGTCTTTACATTGTTTTCAACATGTGACTTTCACACAGGTTATTACAAAATGTTAGTTAAAAATTTCGTTTTTTAGTTAAAAAAGTCTAGCAGCAGTAGTTACATAGATGCCATTTTCTGGTTTGAACTGTGTAATAACCAATTGTCCAACTCTCCATGTTGTTACAAACTGTAGCAATACTTATTTAACAACTATGTACTTACTACAGTTACTGCTGTGTTAGAATCCAAAATGCCACCATCATTTATGACCCACCGGTAATGCTACTCACTACACAACTACACGTACACACACATGCACATACTCACACACACACGCACATACTCACACACATACGCACATACTCACACACACATGCACATACTCACACACACACGCACACCATCTGTACCTGTAGGTGTTAGATCCCTGGTGGATTCCGTTCTCAGTGCCTAGAGAGCACAACATGCACTCACATAAACACATACAGTCTGTATGTCCTCTCAGACAAAAATACACACTAAGAAACATAAGCACAGATACAAAAGCTGATACCTATGAAGATAAAAGAAAAAAGAAATATGGACAAAAACAGTCTCACACACACACACAGCAATCTATCACACTCTCATGCACACATGCACACGCACGCACACACACACACACACACCAGACAGCAGCTTAAGCAACGTTTCCTGAGGAGAACTGTCGGCTTACAAGCTCAACTTTGGGGGCGGGATTTACCTGGTGACCGGTAGCAGCCAATCGAGGTGCCTTGAATGAATGTGCCAGAGCAGCAAAAAGGTTAGATAAAGGAGTCAAAACTCACCGGACTATAATCTTTTGAATGACAGCGTGCTCCTCTTGGATCCCTGGTGGTTGACTGTGGATTCTAGCTGGCATCACAGATGAAGATGGGGCTGATTAAGCCTGTTGGTGATCCGGTCAGAATGGCAGCAGGGGGCACATCTTCTAAAGGCTGTGGTTGAACTAGTGTCTGTGTGTACGTATCTGAGTGAGGCTGATTATCAGGCTTTAGAGGGAACATGCTCTGTGTTGGCTAATCAGGCCTGACAGAGGATTACCAATCAACCTGACAGACCTCCCCCGTGAGCTGCTCTCTAGTCACAAGGGAAGAACCAAATTAAACTAAGGTTTTTTTGAAAATACAAATATATAGGTCGTACTTTAAAGTACTTTAACTTGGGTCTTGTGGGTACAGCACTCCTTGATTGGACTCCACTGTCAGCTGTGATTTTTGTGCTGTCTGTTATGACTTGATGTCAACCCTAGAGGTCAGCATGTAGCTGTTTTCAATATGCCTCTCTCTCTCTCTCTCTCTCTCTTTAATGACCTCTTCACCTGCTGGAGTTAACTTTAGAGTTTCTTTATCCTCATTAAGGGGACATTCAAATTGGTGATCTGCCTGTCTGAATCACATAACAGCTGTGTCTGTTTAAAGTCAGTTGTCAACAGTTGACAGCACATTTGTTGTATTGAGACAGATACGGTTAGCTTCCATGAAACACATTGATCCGTGTGTGATCACGGTCCATCTGTCACACTAAGTGTGTGTGTGTTTGTGTGTGTGTGTGTTTCAGTCATCTGTCACTCCACCCATAATGTTCTATTTGAACAGGACCCAAACAAACAATCACAACACACCCGATTGGTCCAATTGTTCCATCCTAAAAAAATTATTTCCTCTTGCCCTCCTTTTGTACATTCATGCACCCCTTCACCAACTGTCCCAAAGCTAAAGAAGTGAAACTGATCAAAGGTGGCCAGGTTCATCAGAACCTCCCATGGCCTCCTTCCAGCAACTGTGCAACAACAGACCCTACATTAGGGAAGGCAACATGTTGTTTTTGAGCTGGTTTAGAAAAACAAGAAAAGGTAGACGTTTTTGTGTATGTCTATTTTTGATAACTGAGAAATGTAAAACATGAGATTCTGCTCAAATGAAATGTCATTGTTGAAAATGACAGGAGGGATCTGAACTGAATGCCTGTTTTATTATTTGTATGTGAAACATAAATAGCATCATTGAAGTAAAAAGTGTATCCCAAAGGATTCATTAATCTCCTCACGTTTTTCTTTGGAACCTCTATGGGTTTTGTCAGGAATACATGACAATGGAGGGCTAGTTAGAAGAAACAAGGCAGGGGTTTTGGATTCGTGGAAAGAGACACATAACAGATCAAGACCAGAGCTGGAGAGCTGCAAAAAGCTAGCTAGCCCAGTCATTGCTTGAGGAGGCCTGGTTTAAGACAATGGTTCTTAACTGGTGGATTGGGGAAAGTTATAAAAGCTTTGCGAGTGTCTCAGTAAATATTTTTAGAAATTGCACGTGTGTTGTTGCATGCTTTTTGGGGTTTCACACTGGGTGTCTGTAAAAGCACTTTATGACAACTGCTGATGTAGAAAGGGCTTTATAAAATACATTTGATTTGAGTGAGTATGAAATAAATTATTAAATAAATAGAAATAGTCCACAAAACAGAATTGAACAACTAACAGGTATAACGTGTGAAGAAATTATAAAGAACACAAACCTTTACATAATTTAAGCAACTGAAACCCATTTGTCTTCAATCCCAGCATTTTCAATATAGAGCTACATGCATTAACAGCACTATTGAAGAGATTTTATGGTCTCAAACAAGTGAGCTGTTCACAACACCAGGATGACCACCGTAGTCTAGATTTGGGCTTTGTGCGGCTAGTTTATAGGTAACCGTGAAACACCATGGCAGATGCAAATTCGCCAGCATCACCTGAGGAATGGGGAAGCACATTGAGCAGGGATTTCCAGGGATTTCCTGGAGCTCAGGTAATCGGGTGTGAGTGTCCCCTCAGGCGTGTTAACCCATGTGAATTCTTGTACAAATACATAAAAGGAAAGCTTGCTGTGATCTTCAACTCTCCAGAGTCTGTTGAACTGTATTATTATTATAAAAGTTAACTTTCCAATAATAATATGTATGAATTACTCACCATAACAAGAAGAGAATGTTGTTCCCTTAGCTGATACGGTAATATTTTCTGTCAAAATGGCATTTTTCCCAGATTCCATTTCAGCAAAATTAATTGCAATGCTCATTGTGTCCAGACTGAGACAAGTCTTTCAACTTGGGACCTGAGCCCAAACCCATGAGTACCTGGGATGTATGGCTGTGGCTGCCTTAGCCACTCAGGGAGACCCTCAGCTTTATGCTGGTTCATAGAGGGGCAACAACAGGCCCTTTGTGTCTGTCTGATCACACACCATCACTGGATGGTGTGATCTCCAAATACATCTAAAACCCCCATCTAACTGTGTGTGTATGTGTGTGTGTGAGCACTGTCTTTAATAGTGCCTGGGAGCAGCTTGTGTTCCTAAAGTGGGTTAATTTTCTCTGGAGTGTTGTCTTTACTGAAGAGAGTGAGTGGGAGGGAGATAGATAAAGGAGAGAAGAGACAAAGACAGGAATATAGCAGAAGAATAGTTTGAGGATCGGTCTGCTCAGAATGTTAGATGTGGAATTGAGTGCACTGTTTCAGTACTTCAGAGATGAAGCATGATGACATGAATCACTACATCCGCTTACCCCCCCCCCCATACCCCGCTATGACACAAACACACACACACACACTCACACACACACACACACACACACACACACTATGTTCCGTTCTTGGCTCCAGTCCAGATATCCGAGCCAGATTTTAGTTAAACCAGGGCAGGGTCTGCAGGAATCCACAACACTCGCTGGAGCAGAACGTTTTTTCATTAAAAAAAAGACTTGTCTGAGGTCAGCGGAAGTGGGTCTTTGACACTATACAGAATAGAATTTGGTAAGAGGGATAGAAACAGGAGTAAGCTACGTAGAGGCAGTAAAATAAAGAGGAGCCCCTTAGATGCAGAGATGTTCCACTCCAGTTACTCCCAAACTAGGTTATGTGCTGTCTGTGTAGTTTTAGCCTGCTTCCCCCATTAAGGTTCCGACCAGTTACCCTCAAAACAGCCCAAACAAATGTGTACAGCCAAGCCCTAGTCAATTATGAAATACTTCTCTCATTGAAACGTTTATATTGGAGGGCGGGGCGAGGGGGCGCTACTAATTATTCTGCTCCGTTGAATCAATTAACTAACACAGTGCTCAGTGTTACAACTTTCTGTTTAAAGCTTATAGTATGGCTACAGTGTTAAGAGAGTTTAACTTCAGGCGCGTGCGTGCGAGAGCGAAAAACCCTGCCGGCATGCAGATGTTTTGTATTTCTGTGACGTGCAACTCTCGGGTCGCTGGTTGACATCAAGGGAAAGCTGCAGCTCCAGTCGCAGATCCAGTCTATAGACAGTCCTGCGGATCATATCTTATTAGCGCTGATTTGTTTGGGAAATTGACGTGTCTAATGAATGTATTTTGAAGTTCGCTTTTACCAAAAACGACCGCTTTTACCAAAATATTACAATACCTGAACACGACTGGATCAAGTAACTTTGAAGCACGCCAACTCGAACCGGGGAACTTTCTTTTTATCGGAGGTGTTAACACACAAACACACATACAGCTTAGAGGGAATGGGGGTCCGCTGGCTGAAGACCCTGCTGTGTGTGTGGTTGAGCGTGTGTTCAACCCTTCGAGCTCATCCTACACATCAGAACCATCCACAAGGTATAGTAACCTATGCGTTTTTAACCACAGTAATACTGGCTCTCACAACAATGGTTAGACTACACTACCAGTGTGTTGCTTACTAAGATTTTAAGTAAGGCTGCTAGCATCTGTTTTTCGTTGAAATCATACATTAGTGATGGCGTCTATGTATTTATTTGACTAATTTAGATTGTTACCTAATGTATATGGTGTGTGTTTCCATGTGTATTGTTCTGACCAAGTGAGGTGATCATGTGTGAGGAACTTTTAAGCCTGGCTGTTATCACCCCCCCCCCAGTTTTTCTTCTCTCTTTCTTTCTTTAAATTTCTCTCTCAGTTCTAGGAATCAGATTTATCATGGAAGATCAGACATTGTCTTGAGCGTGAGTCTGTGTGGGAGCCTACATGAATGCGTGTCTTCTGATTGTCTCTAAAATAATATTGGCTGTCTTGTCTGTCCCTTAGTGTTCAACCTGCTGGAGGCTCTCAACATGTCCCGAGCCATTAAGGGTGTGTCCGAAGTCCAAGGGGAGTGGCCTGGAACCCATGCCTATAAACTGCGCCCCCGCTCCCCTCACCTGACCCTTGCAAAACAGGACTCTCATTACCTAATTTCCTCTCTGCAAGGCAGTTTAGGATTTCACCTGGTGGGTCGGCAGGGCGCAGACTCTAGTGGCACTCTGCTCTCTTTCTCCTCTTCGTCTTCCACTCCCCTCCTCCAACTCTCCTCCTCCACCCGCTCCAAATATCTGCGTCTGGACCACCGGGTCGGCCCAGGGGGCCAGGGGCTGGCCAGCGTGCTGTTTCCAGGGGGCAACCCTTTTTCTGAAGGAGGCTGGGTGCGGTTGGCCCTGGGCCTGGAGGCCCAACGTATTTCTCTGTTTGTGGACTGCAGAGAGGTGGTGGTGATGCAGAGAGACGAAGAGGAGGGAGTCCGACTACAGCTGCCCCCGGACGTGATCATCACACTAGCCAGCACACGTGGTGACATACACAGCAAATTCACTGTGAGTAAAGACCTGAGCCTTTTCATACTGTATACACATGCATACATCCATGCAGTTATATACGTTTCTGTATGCCTTCCCTGTCTGCCCCCATTCTCTCTCTGTCACTGGCTATGTAGGGTTACGTGCAGACGGCTGAAATCTCTACCAGAGCCTACCAAAGGCGTCCGTGGCACTGTGAAAACTTTACAGGTACTGGCTTATTGACAGTTTTAAATAAGGTCTCATAACAGCTTATAGCACAAACCATTAAAATCCCTAGTGGAATGGAAAGCACTCCATGTGCAGCAATTGCTAAATAGTGGATATTGCAGTTTATACACATGTAACTCCTGTACTAGGAAAAAAGCCAATTAAATCAACATGTCTTTTTCATTCGAGATATGCCACAGACCGTTGGGCATTCATCCACGACCAGTGTTTGAGACACACTGGGCTTTCTGACTGGAGACAAATATTGGTTGCATTCCCGTCTGGTGCACTAATTGCGCTTCTGGCGGTGGCAAGATTAGGAATGAACTCACCCATTAGCAGCTAGGGTTATTTAATTCCTATTAGTTTGAAAGTAGCCTGAAGTGAATGTAGCCTTAAGTGAATACTCTACTGCTCTGACAGAGCAAACCTGAGTTGGAGGGATCAAGAAAAAATATAATTTCATTGTGTTTAGTTAAATATAATCTTTTGCTCCATCGTTGTCTCTAACACAGACATTTTTGCCTCAGAGCATATGCACACACCTAGCAGTTAGCCGTGAGCATGGCATAATTAATAGCTGTGAAGGAGTGAACATGTTAAATTTTTAGGAGACAACTCATCTGTTAAGGGAGCAAAATGGTAACTAAGCAAATTTTTTGTCCTAAAGGCCCTCTGACTAATATTAACTTCTGGGTGTCTACTGTGGTTTTTGGGCATTTGCTTCGTAGGCAAACTATTTTCTAACTATACACATTTGCTCTGTCAACAAGTGCGGGTTGTTGAGGTGCTGCACTTACGATGATGACGGTCTTTTTTCTGTCCTATGGATGAAATGCTTTTGACATCTGCAATGGTACAATCAACACTACCGAAAGTGTGAAAAATGGACATCAGAACCATTTTCTAAATGTTGGAATCAGTCTCCTGACCACCGATGCAGGACCAGGATGTGTTTATGAACATTTAATCCTACTCAACTTCTGAAAAACTGTGCCCAAGCTACTTCCTGTTGATTGTTTATATACGTGTTTAGAGTCTGACTTTTTATTCACATCTTCAGATCACATCTTTAGATCCTCTGATTACTTGCTTCCTTTTCCTGAGTCTTTCTGTTTTTTCATCCCTTTTTTTGTTGTTGTCCCTTTCTCACTTTCTTTCGGTCCTCCTCTCCTCACCTTTCCCCTTTTTCAGATGCACTTCCTGGCCTTCCCCGTGCCCAGCTCGACAGCTTTGCTCCATTAGACAGGGTTGATGGTGGACCTGGACAGGAACCTCAGCAGGATAAACCCACCGACCTGCCACAAAACCCCTCTCCAGACCCACATTATACCCAGGAGACACAGGGTGACCAGCCCCAGAGAGGTGCAGTGCTATTGGGTCCTCCAGCACCCCAGGGGGTGAAACATGGCTCTCAGGCCCAGGGAGAGGACAGGCTGCGAGTGTTGGAGGAGAGGCTAGAGGGCCTGGAGCGTATGCTGGACATGGTCAAGGCCCAGGTAACCTTAGCAAATGCATGTTTTTAATTTAGGCAATCCAATACCCAAATTACCCAGGTAGCAATAAGAGACCTTTAGGAATTGTAGTGTATGGCCTACATACACCAACAAAAGGATGTATCCAAGCACTCTGCGTTGCTTCATGCGTAAGTACAACTCTTAGCCAGTTCGCCATGAACAGACAACTCCAAATATTGTCACCATTAATGAAATCGAGCAAAAACGAATGCAAAAAATAAACAACACAAACAATGAGTCATATTTGGGGGCCAAACAAAAGGGGGAGCCATATAATTTTATTTAAACACAATTTCTCAAATACACAACATTTTATTGAATAGATTATTTTCTTAAACATTGGTTTGACATGTGTTGGCACTCCTGAAGAATACGGTGCATTTGGGAAAGTATTCAGATCTCTTTCCACATGTTTAATGTAATACCCCATAATTCAAGCAAAGGCAGGTTGTTCATAATGTTCGCAAACCAAAGAATATCATGTTTATATAAGTATTCAGAACCCTTTACTCAGTATGTTTGTTAAGCACCGTTGGCAGCGATTACAGCCACGTGTCCTCTTGGGTATGATGCTACAAGCTTGGCATACTTGTATTTGGGGAGTTCCTCCCATTTTTCTCTGCTGATCCCTTCAAGTTCTGTCAGGCTGGATAGGGAACGTCACTGCACAGCCTTTTTCAAGTCTCTCCAGAGATTTTCAATCAGTTTCAAGTCTAGGTTCTGGCTGGTCCACTAAAGGACATTCCTTGACTTGTCCACTCTTACAATGCCTTGGCTGTGTGCTTAGGGTTATTTTGTTTCTGGAGGGTAGCCTATTGCCCCAGTCTGAGGTTCCAGAGTGCACTGGAGCAGGTTTAATCAGTGATCTGTCTGTACTATTTGCTCAGTTAATATTTCCGTCTCTTACTAGTTGCCCAGTCCCTGCCATTCCAAAACATCCCCACAGCATTATGCTGCCACCACCTTGCTTCACTCTAAGGTATTTGCTTGGTGATGAGCGGTGCCTGGTTTCCTCCAGATGTCACACATGGCATTCAGGCTACAGATTTATATATTGGTTTCATCAGGCCAGACAATGTTGTTTCTCATAGTCTGCAAGTTCTTTATGTGCCTTTTGGCAAACTTGAAATGGGCATTCACATGTCTTTTACTGAGGAGTGGCCACTACTATCAAGAAGGACAACCATCTCCACACAGGAACTCTGGTGCTCTGTCAGAGGGACTATCATGTTCTGATCGTGATGTCTCTGAGCTCTACAGGCAGTTCCATCAACCTCATGGGTTGGTTTTTATTCTGGCATGTACTGTCAGTTATGGAGCCTTATAGACAGGTGTGTGCCTTTCCAAATCCTGTCCAATTAATTGAATTTATCACAGGTGGATGTCATTGAATTTGTCAGTAAATGTATTTTTTTTTATTATAAATGAATAATATATCTGAACTGTTTTTGCTTTGGTCATTATGGGGTATTGTGTAGAGATTGATGAGGAAAATCTATTTAATCAGTTTTAGAGAGGTTGTTACACAGCAAAATGTGGAAATAAATGCGGTGGCATAAATACTTTACGAATCCTGTATTTCCGGATGCACTGTATAATAAAACCTAAACAAAGTGGCTTCTGTTATGAAATTCATTGATGCCTTTCCCTGAGGTAGAAATATTAGATTGCAAGCATATAAAATTCTTCTGTCATCCATCATTGGTACACCCAAGAAGCTTTTAGCTGAATGGAGACAGATGGTTGTTGACCCATGCAGACCAGGTAAAGGATACAAGAAATACGTAGATAAACAGTTAAAATACCACTAACCATCACCACGACACTCAGAGCAATAGTAAAAAAGTTTCAGAATACCATTGTAACAGGCAGGGAATGGGCACAGGGTGTGTTCAGGGCCCTGGAGGGTGTTTTATTAACAAAAAGAAGAGTGAGGAGAGGACATAAGGGAGGAATCAAAACCAAATGACAAGGTAGCGTCTACTCTAGGGCAGCCTTAGAGTGAGGGTTTGCGAAGAATGGGTGCTGGCTGTAGTTAGTCTGGCGGCCCCTGCACCCGTCTTCTCCTGGCTGTAGTTAGTCTGGCGGCCCCTGCACCCGTCTTCTCCTGGCTGTAGTTAGTCTGGCGGCCCCTGCACCCGTCTTCTCCTGGCTTTAGTTAGTCTGGCGGCCCCTGCCCCCGTCTTCTCCTGGCTGTAGTTAGTCTGGCGGCCCCTGCACCCGTCTTCTCCTGGCTGTAGTTAGTCTGGCGGCCCCTGCACCCGTCTTCTCCTGGCTGTAGTTAGTCTGGCGGCCCCTGCATCCGTCTTCTCCTGGCTGTAGTTAGTCTGGCGGCCCCTGCACCCTTCTTCTCCTGGCTGTAGTTAGTCTGGCGGCCCCTGCACCCGTCCTCTCCTTGCTGTAGTTAGTCTGGTGGCCCCTGCACCCGTCTTCTCCTGGCTGTCTTCCTCCACCTGCGTTGGGGAGCCTTCTGTGGTGCGTTTTCTCTGCTGACCTCGGTCCCGAATTCCTCTCTGCGTGTCCTCAAATACCGCCCTGGATGAGGTCCCAGTAGGAGGCAGGTGTGCAGCGGAATCTTTTGGAAGCTACCAGCTGTTTCTGTTTGAGGGGGTTGGTGCGACTGTGATTTGTGGGTTGTGAGCTCATTCCCAACACACCACAAAATTGCAGCGTCTGAACTATGCCTAGCGTTATTGAAACTGAAATCGTATTTTGCACTTAGCTTGCACGTTAGCTTGTTTGGCAATGAAACTGGACTGCATACAAGAAAAAGCACATGATACCCACAGAAAATGTTTAAGATGGATGGCATAATGAATTCCACTAATTACAGGATATTTTAGCCCAAAAGATTGAGACATGGCTGTGGATTGAAATTTCAACAAGACAACGACCCCAAACATACCTTTAAATGAACAACAAAATAGTTGCGGGACCACTATGGATTTTTTATAATGACCATCTCAGTCTCCAGACCTCAATCCACCTGTATTTTGAATTGAAGAGGGCAGTCGACGCAAGCAAACCTAAAACTATCAGGGATCTTAAACTGTGCTGCATGTGGTCCAAGATCCCTCAGTGTGCACCAACCTTTTCAGACTTCACAGGAAGAGGCTCAGTGCTACATTCTGTTCCAGGTGGAGACAAATACTGATTGTAGGGAAAATTATGTTTTTCATAAAAATATCATACTACTCAATTAAATGTTTTCTGATAGAAAGATTTTGTTTTGTTTTAGCCCAACATATGACTGATTTGTGTTTTATTTTTGCATTCTCTTTTGCTTAATTTCTTTAGAAGGTGCTAATACGTCTTGAGCTGACTGTACAGCCCCCCACCCAGTGCTTTATTGCTTATTTATTCATGCGACACTGATGGCCTGTTTATTTGTGTGTGTGTGTGTGTGTAGAACGTGGACATGCAGGTGCGTTTGCGTTACCTGGAGGGGTGTGAGTGTGTAAGGCCTGGATGTAAGTGGGAGGGTAGGCAGGTGGAGGAGGGACATCGCTGGGAGACGCACCAGAACACCTTCTGTACCTGCACCTCTGGAAAGGTCATCTGTTCTAGTACTACTGACGGTAGGTACTGCACTGGGCGCACAAACACACACACACACACACACACACAGACAAGCATCAAAGTTGAAACGGAGACGTACATTGCTGCCCCCCCAGAATCGTGCGCGTCCCGCCCCTGTCGTAATGGGGGCGTGTGTGTCCCTTTGACCTCTGATCTTGCTGGGTTCCGCTGCCTCTGCCCCCCCTTCACCACCGGGACACAGTGTGACACACAGCTGACCCAGGTACTACCCAACGACATAGAAAACCTGGACTGGGGATGATTTGATTTGGCCACTGAGGGGCTTTGAAGCCTCCAGTTGGTCATATTGGCACTCCCCTGCAGGAGCAGTCCTTCAGAGGAACTGAATTGGATTTCATTATTGTCAACGTCATAAGGAGATCCCACTGAGCTCAGCACTGAAACTCTATACAGCTTAGCATGTTGTTGGTAGGGCAGATGTGGACACACCGATGGGATTCCCATGGGTGTTGTGCTTCCCGCAGCGATTTAGGCCTATTTGATTATTTTCATTTGATGATTTGATTATGTGCCAACTTTTATTTCATTTTAAAACCAAGCCTACTGATTATGATTTTAGCCTACAGACATGCAAAAAAGTAGGTATACCACATTAAAGGTATTTTTTATATATATTTGGATAAATTCCAATGGCGTTCTTTGATATAGGTTACACATTATGCCAACATCTAAAAACTTGCCCTCAGAAGAATATGTCCAGAGAATGTATATCTATAAGTTAATAATACATTTATTGGAGCATTTAAAACAGCACAATGCTGAATGCTACCTAACTCACAAATCTGTTTTGGAAGATATTTGCTCTGTGAATTTGTGTTGTAGAGACTAGGCGGGCTGGCTGGGTTCTCTTTATTACATCACAGCCCCCATATAAATACAATTCTGATTGGTTTAGTTAATTTTTTTTATTTAATGTCTAACTTAGCATTCAAACTTGGTGTATACTACTGCAAATCCATAAGTTATGGCTGCACGATTAATCAAATTATGATAAAAATGGCAATATTGACCATGAGATGCAAAATATAAATCGCCAAACTTCTGTTAACACAACCAAAACAACTATGGTACCTCCTCCAGTGAAACGTATTATACTTTGTTCATTTATTTATGCTCTACACTCTCCCTCTATGCATGGCATGAATACGATGCCTTCATCATGGGACAAAGTTCCCCAGCGTCACTGCAATCGATGCCTCTGTCTGGCTTTAAAGGGGAATAGCGGCGAATATCTACGTAATATCTACATTTCGTCGAAGTTCATAAATTGCTTGAAGTAATTGTTGAATTCCATCAATTGACAATTGAATTCCAACAATTGTCTCTATGTGCACATAACTCTCACTCAGGGAGAGCAGGGATGAGTTATGTGAGTGCAGTGTCAGAGGGTAACATTGCTCTTTCCCTACTGAAATGATTTGATAGAATTTTGTGAAATAACCATTAGAATCAGGGAGTTTTATTGCCAAGTAAATTAGGAATTTGTTCTGGTCCGTTAGTGCAGCAATTTTGTACAAAATAAATAGAAATAAATAAGAATAGTGGACTGAGCATAAAAATAGTAGACTGAGCATTAATAACTTACAAAAAAATATACAAACAAATATTTAAGATGCAAGAATTGTTCAGTTGACAGTTGTGTGTGCATGTATGTGGGGAGGGTTTGTAAAAAGCGAAAGGATTCCACAGTTGACTGGGGAGCCATCCAGGGCGATGGGGGGAGGGCAGCTGGGCGTTGAGCACCAGGTTTTAGGGCGTTGAGCTCCAGGTTGTTGCAACAGGGACACCAGATGGACATTCTTCCACCTGTAGGCGGACTCGCCAAATTGGCAGTGGTGCCTACAGCCTTGGCTTGTTTTGTTCATGGAGTCTAAGTGATGCGTGTATTGTGGACAGACGATTTCGGAATCACTTCGGGTTGCAGATGTTGTGTGACCATCTGCTCGGTGGTCAGAGTAACACAGGGCTTGTTTTGATAAATTGCAAATAAATATTTTGGTTGTTCAGTTTAGAGACTATGTCTTTGTTTCTTGACTAGACACATTATGTTCAAATGCTTGATGTTTTGTAGTGTTGGATGTGGCATTGATATTGTCTGTCCCACATACACAATAGCATTGTTATTAATTAAGTTTCTGCTTCAAGGTCAGTGCCTGAAAACTTTTCATGTGGGAGAAGGGTAGAGAAAGTTTTCATAACTAGGCCTTCAAGCAACGTAGCAAAACCCATAGCATTGAATGAGTTGATACGACCACAGTGTTTTAGACACAGGCAGCCCCATGACATCTGTAATGCGTCTTTGTTGTTTCAAAAGTGCTTTAATGTTTAACAGATTATTTTGTAAATTAAGTTATCACATTATGTTGGCTATGATTTGAATTATCTAATTTTAGAAGTGAGTTCACCCAAGTGTTTGTAATTGCAATATTTGAAAAAAAATCATGATGCCATATTTGATGGAAATCGTGCAGCCCTAATGCATGGGTTACAAGTGGTTATATTGAAATGCTACCTAACCCGCAAAAAACACTTTCAATTGATATTTTTCTGAATGTTTTTTTTGTTTAGTGCACATTATATGAGTATCAAAATGAATGCACTGTGGCTTCAATCCAGTGCCCCAAATTAGTAATCTACAGTATGTGCCGTGAAAGCGTATTTGTCTCCTTTCGGATTTTCTTAAGATGTATTTAAGAACATTTATGTATCTTTTAAGACATATTTTTGTCTTTGGTACCTGAGTGAACAAAAAAACTCAACATTGTTAAACTAGTTGAAATTGTTTGGTTCTTGGCATTGCAGCTAATTTGGCAACCAGTTATTTAATGTAAAGAGGCAATCACTTTGTACAGGGTTTTTCATTGGGTGTTGCATAACTTTAATTCAATACATCATCACATCACTCAGTTCCTTTTGAAGATCTTAGAACATTTAGCGTAAAAATTTAGATAATCAGAAAATGATTCACTGCACTATACTGTTTATAAGTCATTGGTAGTATAACATGTACTAATCTAGAATATATAACATCACAGTAAAATTAACATAAAGCGACTAGGCAAGTGTGTATCTAGATTTGTGTATTTCACTTGACTAACGTTGACCTTACTTATTGACCATACCAGGAGAGTGTTTGTGTGAATCGTGTGATCCTTTTGGCTGGTTTATCTAACAGGTCAGCAGAACATTGGACAGGCTTGAGGTGGGTCACAGCTCTGACAGGTTGGGACACCACTTCATAGAGTTGTTTACTAGACCTTTTATGTTGTAGAGTTTTGTCTACAATACACACACACTCAGTTATAAAACAAAACAGCTCTGCTTGGCATTTAGAGTTGTGCGTCAGTATGTGTTATAT
Organism: Esox lucius; assembly: GCF_011004845.1. Classification (NCBI taxonomy): domain Eukaryota; kingdom Metazoa; phylum Chordata; class Actinopteri; order Esociformes; family Esocidae; genus Esox; species Esox lucius. The sequence goes on from NC_047587.1 coordinate 20,284,787, forward strand.
CAAACAATGACTACCAACCTGTTTTGTTTAAAGCAAATTGAGGAATATAATATGTCTTTATAAGAAATTCTGTCCAGAACACGACTCCACAACTCTGTGTATATGATGTAGATATTGTAACGGGGCAAGACACCAGGAACAGACGCAGTGCCAGTGTTCTACATACATACATACATACATACACGCATACATACATACATAGTGTTCTAGACAGAATTGCATGCTACCAAGCTGTGTTCTAAAGATGTGTTCTAGACCGTAATTCATACTGTACAGCTAGGGTTGTGTTTTCTAGATAGTTGTACTGTAGAGTTGTGTGCTAGGTTTGTGTGTTCTAGATAGTTGTACTGTAGAGCTGTGTACTAGGGTTGTGCTTTCTAGATAGTTGTACTGTACCGCTGTGTTTTAGATTTTTGTGTTTTTTACACTTTTGCAATTCTGTAGAATAACATTCTGAGTAGTTGGTGTTGTAGCTTTACACTAGTGCACATTGTGATCTGCAATCTGGGTTGGGTTTCCCAAAACCATCACTTAATTGATAGATTTATCTCAAAAACGGAGACCTGACAATTCTTTTAAAACATAATTGCTCAGAGTTTTTTTTTTGCTGCTTATGTCATATTTACTAAACTAAAGGTGAAGAAATGTGTATGTGGTTTAATAAACAACTTGCAAGTAGAAATATGAATCTGTTAGTTATACCCTCATTAATAGCCTGGCCCTAAGGAGCCCTAATAAAATGTAACTTGATGATTTCTGCAACTGAAAAAACTTCTGATTTTATGCATATTCATATTTGCAGTCTCTTGCCCAAACTTGATAGGACCAGTGCTGTCAGCTTATCTTCTAAATTTTATGTATTGGCCATATCAGAATCTTGGCTTTGGTAATATACTACTAACTCAGAGGTTTCCATCCCTGGCTATAATATATTATGTCAGGACAGATCCACCAAGTGTAGTGGGGTGGCCATCTTTTGTAAAGAGCATCTACCATGCTCTTTCATCCTATAAAGATATTTTTCTAAACAGCTGGAGCATTAACTCAGTCACCTTGGAAAGCTAAGGCAGGTTTCAACGAACAAAAGGTTGCCTGTGGCTCTAACCCCAAAAAGTCAATTGAGAAGAAAAACAACACCTCAACTCCCAGCTACCTGTAGCACAAAAAGTTCTAAACAATGTTGAATCGGACAAAAAAAGAATTGTTAAAAGCTTTTAGAAACCATGGTGTGCACTCAAACCTGCAATGCCTATTCCCACTTCAGGCACTGCTTCTTGTTCAATCATTTGGGGTTGTTGATCTGGGCCCCATTTTTCTGAAGCTTTATCCATTATCACCACATATGATACCAGTAGCTAATGATGGACCTGTTGGAGACCTCTGTAAAAAAAAAAAAAAAACTGTTTGTGTTTGGTTGTTTTATTTAAGTTTTTTGTATGCTTTGGCCACACATATTTTGTGGGAGAATGATATATGCATACATAATTGCTATTTATAACCAGGTTAATTGGCATGAATTTCACTTGGAAAAAACTCTCTTATGCAGTTGTAAATAATTTCCTTGGAAAACTCAGCCCTGTATTGTAGCTCTTCATGCCTAACTGTAGATCAGCTTTGGCTTAATTTTTAATGGAGAATTCTGCACTTCTGTAGATTGGGGGGGGGGGGGTAATAGGTGCTGTGTGTGTGTTTGTGTGTAGGCATGTTGGCAACCACATCCAGCGGGGAGCTGTAGAGGTCAGAGTTCACCTCAACAGCGCTGGTTCTTCAGCCCTGCCCACGGTCGATGTGACCACTTCCTGTTCTGTACAGGAAAGAGCAGCAACAACTTCCTCTCCCTCAAGTCCTGCCAGGAGCAATGCATGATGGGAGCCTGCTGCTTCCGCCTGCCCAAACCAAATCCTCTCTTTGGCTACAAAAGTCAGGGCAATGGTAGCCATGAATACAACACATCCTCTGACCAGGAGCAGAGTGGGAGGGGTCAAAATGAGGAAAAAGCATGGTTTGGAGAAATTAGTGACAGAAGGAAAATTGTGGAGGACAGTTCTGATATATTTGTTCAGGTGTTCAACCTGACCATGCCAAACCAATGGAGCAACAGAAAGGATGAGAGACAAAGGAGAGAGAGAAATGATGGTGGGTTTGACTGTAGGGAGAATGATGCTGGTTTTGCCTATAGCTGTGAGTACCTGTCTGTGTCAGCCTGTCAGGCCAGGGTCAAGAACCTCCAAGGGGAAGGAGAGGCTGTGAGTTTCACCCCTGGACAGCACTGCTCAGAGGCGGGCTGTGGCCAGGCATGTGGTTGCCTCTACCATGGCCCCCCACGGAGCTTTGGGGAGAGGTTCAGGCATGGTTGTGAAGAGTGCATGTGTGATCACAGTGGAGTGGTGCAGTGTGGGTGTAGTCAGTTAACACAGCGTAAGGAGATTCGAGACATGACCCTGAGAGAGCGACGGCAGTACCAACGAGCCATCCGGAGACTTTACGCACAGCCAGGTACGTCATCTGACTTCCAACTAGGAACTCCTGTACAGCTATATCTGTACTAGACAGTTACCCCTGTACACCTAACTCCCCATAACCTTGGTATACCTGTACACCTAACTCTCAACTAGCTACTATAGTTAGACCTGTACAGTTAATTATGCACAATCTACGTAGACCTGTATAGCTAACTCTCAAAAAGCTACTGTAGTGAGGACTGAACAGCTAATTCTCAAATTGCTAGGTAGACATGTACAGCTAACTCTCAACTAACTACAGTATTTAGGCCTATATAGCATTTTTTTAAATAGCTAGGTATGCCTGTACAGCTAACTCCCAACTAATTAAGTGCCCCTGTAGAGCTAATGCTAAACTAGCCAGGCAGACTGAAATGCCAAACTCCCTACTAGGCAGCTTTCACTTGCTTTTACTCTCTGATATTCGGAACAGATTTGGTTTTTTTTGTATTTAGGTGTGTGGGAAAATTTTACCAAGCTCAGGGCCGAGTTCTCACCTCAGGCCGGTGGCCATGCTTACTTCCTGCCCTGGCAGCGCTACTTCCTGAGGCTTGTGGAGCAGGAGCTCAAAGCCGTATCATCATGCCAACTGGGCATTCCTTACTTTGAGTGGACGGTTGACTCTGGTAACCTTTGGACCTCAGCTGCCTGGCAGGCCGGGATGTTTGGAGGGGATGGAGAAAAGGGGAGAGATGAAGAGCAGGACTCGGATGAAGAGAGAAGTTGGGATAGGGTGAGCGAGGTGGCTAGCGAGCAGGAGAGCAGCTCTGTCTCGGGCTGTGTCCCCCAGCACCCCTTCCAGGGCTCGTCTCCACGCTTCCACTGGACCCCCTGTCTACGTCGGAGCTTCAACACTTCGGTCCGCCTCCTGGTTTTACAATTTTAAAACTGTTCCTTTTGACTGGAGAGCTTTGCTTCCTTTGACGTTGTTTTGTTCCTTGGTCCCAGTAGGTGTCTGTGCCTGACGCGGTGACCATCCAGAGGTTGCTGTCCCTGGAGGACTTCCTGCTTTTCTCCCAGGCTGTGCAGGGGCTGTCTGGGCTTTTCAGGCTCTGGGTTGGGGGCCACATGGCCTCTCCTCTGGCTGCCTATGACCCCATCTACTTCTCACAAGCCGCCTTCATCGACAAGCTCTGGACACACTGGCAGGAAAGGCACAGAGACTTGGGAACCCAGTACCCGGCGAGGCAGCGCCATGTGAAGATGAAGCCGTTTGGCATTGCCCCTGATGATGTGATGTCATCCCGGGATCAATTGTGTGTGGTGTACGTACCCATAACCCTTGGGTCTCCCTGCAATGTGACATCAATGCCTCGTGCCGAAAGGGGGAATGGCCAACACAAAGGAGCAAAAGACACTGTCAGCCATCACAAAAAGAGACAAGGTACTGATTACAACACGCAAGGTTATGATGGCTTTGACCCCAGTGGTTACAGTCATAATGGATATGACAGACAAGGTTTGGACCGCATGGGGTGGGACCAGCTCGGCTATGGTAGGGATGGTTTGGACCGTGACCACATAGACAAGGACGGCTATGACGTTGCTGGCTACAACCGCTATGGGTTTAACCGTTCCAATGTCACATGGTTTGGGATGCGCTGGGATGGAGTGTTCATGAGAGAAAAGGAACGAAAAGAAGGAAGAAAGGGTGAGAAAGAGGAGAGTGGCGAGGAAGAGGAGAGAGAAAGAGAGAAGGTGATGTCGGAGCTCTTTAACAACAGTGGCTACAGCGTTTATGGTTTTGATCCCTTTGGTTTGGACAGAGGTGGTTTTGATGTGTTTGGCTTTCGACCAGATGGTTATGATAAGGATCGTTGTAACTGGTTCTACAACGGACCGCACTACCTACGGTTCTACTACCACACCCAACAGCATCTCAGCTCTGCTAGTCAACACTCCCTGGACCACATCACACGGATCTGTCCTCCAATCACAGCCCTGCCTCTTCACTGGCCCATGCAGGAATGGATGGCTATGCATCCAGAGGGGAGCAAAGCCCTGATTGAGCAGCTGGAGCGCCAGTTCGGGGAACAGAAGCTTATGAAGTCTGATGAAATCTACACTCCCTGGCTGAGTTCACAGAGGGGGAAAGACATTTGGTTGCCAATCACCCCAGACAGCAGGTAACCACTGGTCAATTATTCAATAAGAACAGAGTGGATCTCTGCAAAGTATGATCTCTTATCTACTCATAGATTTGTGTGTGTTGTAGGTTTTGTTTTGAACTGCACTGGTTCTCCGGCTGTCCTCTTGGCTCTGCCCCCATAACCTGCCCTGACCTCTGCCAGGAAGCCCGTTGCCATGGTAACCCAATGGCTGAGTGTCATTTGCGGAACTGTGGCTCCTGCTTCACCGAGTGGCTTGACCAAACAACTGGAGCATATGTCATTTGCCAGGACTGGTAACCAATGAAGAGCGGTGCCCATGTCGTTTAACATGCTTGAAAATAAGTAAAACATTCTATTTGCCGGACCGCATAAATGGAGCCGGCCAAGAAGAGCGAATGTCTCTTACTGAGTTAGTGCCTGACTGACTGAGTACAGCATAGTGCTTAAACAGTATAGTGGTTAGAGATGCAGATGGTCATGCAGTGGACCAGGGTTCAATCCTCGCCACTGACCAATCAAAGTAGTCTTTAGGCTTTTGTCCTGGATAGACTAAAACTTTGCTTGCTACAAGTTTCAGCCGCTACATTATAGTATACCTAAATTAAACTGTTTACGGTTATATTGTGGATTTTCAAAGAACGCATCCGTCCATGCTTTTTGGGATAATATAGACCACAACCCCTTCCACGGTAAAAAAGTAGGGGTTTCCACTATTCTCTTGTCTTTTCACTTGATGATAAAGTCAGTTATTCACACATATATTGATAGTTATTGTATCAATGTCATTCACAAATGAAAGAAAAACAAACGTTGTGCCATGAAATGAAATGACACTATAAAGTTTGTCTTCAGTCTCGCTAGAAATTGCTCAATTCATATGACTACTTTCATTGAATTGCCTGTGGCAAAAGCCATACAGTTCATAGATGCTATTTGTGGTGGAAGTAAACTAAATAAGAACCGTTAGTCAGTTTAACACAATGCTTAATGGTGTCTAGTGAAATAGTCAAGCTTGGTGTGAGGACTTGGCATGTTATTGAAGTCATTATTTTCATTACTATATAGCTAGCCATCTACAGTAATCTTTCTAATTTAACGCGTTTTACGTAGTGTAGGAACCCTGTTATACCTGTTGATGGTTTGGATGTTAGCTAATGTAGGGAACTAGTTTCGGGAGAACCATGGAGTTTCGATTAATTGGCTTAACAACACAGAAGTATACCAACACTCTGCACACTTATAGCTTAGTGGCGTAGTGGTTATAGACACATAGGAGACCCCAGTTCGAATGCAGTGAGTGCAACAACAATATTCCCTTCTGAATGTGAGCTGGCCGAACTAGGCTTGCCTTGTTCCCTTTCTTGTTATCATAAAAACCTAATGTACCTACTCAAGAGGTTGTAATGTTAATTATGGGAAGTGACCAAGTCTTGAAATACAATACATTTTCATAACATGTTACTTTAAGGGGATGTTATTACAATGTTACATGTGTTGTTACACTGTAACACGTAGGTAAATATTAAAACATGTATTTAGTGGTATTTGCAGTTTGTATATACAGGGTGTAACAGCGAATGCTTGTTACAATGCTGCTACAAAGTTGCCCTCAATTGGTGCAGTGGTCTATCACTGCCTTGCTGTTCAGCTGTGTCGTAGCCAGGCTTTTGAATCCTGCTGGAAGTATACTGACAGTACCTGGGGTTCCCATAGGCGGTTGCACAAATTGGTTCCCAGCCAGAGGTAGACAGGTGGATGTCAGACAGGGTTGCGTTGTCTAAAATAATGACGGGATAGTTGACGGGATAGATTATGGGATTTTGATTCTACAAATACTGTCAGGAAGGAAAGATTTGCTGCTCTCAAAAAACGTATTATTGGAAAGGATTACAGATCATGTGCATTTGCCTTGTGTAATTTGCTTTGAGCAGTGTGTGAATGCGTAATGGTACAGTGACGGAGATGGTGTCTGAGGTGCTCTGTGCGATTGCGCAGTCATGCAACTTTTCCCTGCAATAAAAGTGCACTTCTGGAATAACCAGTATAGGAAAATGTGGACCAGGAAAATGGAGGGGAAATGGAAATGGAGGAGAAGGTATCAAATAATTTTCTGGGGTATGAGGAAGGGGCTTAACATTTTGAGTGATAGAAAGTGGTTAAGCAGCGGATGGAGGAGAAGGTTGTGAGGAGGAAGAGATGATTGGTCATCTGGATGTTCCATTTTAATAGGAGAGTTGTTTCAATGAGGTTGTTGGTTTCAGTAAACTGAAAGTTTTAATTTAAATGCTGGATTTGGAAATAAGCACAGCATGCATTTGTTGTTACACCTCTAATTACATTTAGTTGTTTCTGCAGTATAGCTGAGTAATTACAAATAGTTATAATACTTGTTATACACATGTAATTGAACTGTCTTAAATGGAAGTCTTAAAATGTAGTATTACCGAGTTCCCTCTCGCTGGATTTCTCTTTGTGCTGAGACTGATCTTTCATTTAACTGAGACAAGAAATGTGTATGTACCACACTTAAATAAAGGGTGCAACTGGTTCCATTGTCATTTGATGCTTTACACTGTTCATCTTTTAATCTGTTTATACCCCTCACAATATTCACCACAACTGTCATGCCTGGATGCATCATTGGTGGTTGCAGGACTTTGGGGCATTTTACATTGTCTACATTTATGTAGTCTCTAAATTATGGAAATGTTTTAGAACGTGTGTATTCATATCAAAGGGAATTGCTTATGTACACAGAATACCAGTTGTTACAGGAAGTACCGCAAAATGGTTTTGTTTCAAGCTCCAGCAATGCAGTAGAAAACAAAAAAATCACAAAATTAAGATGTTGTGTGCAGGCAGAACATAAATAAATAATTTGTATGAAAAGCAGTAGATTTATATGTATATCAGACATAACAATGTTGATAAATACAAACTCAGTGAGAAGGTGAATATAAACCAAGAAAACGCCTCAAAGAGGACTGATTACAGACAGAAACGTCTGTCACCTGTTTTGTTGACTGAGCTACAACTTCAGTATACTTCCCTTTGTTTACTAAGGCAGAAAGTCCCACCTGAACTCTAGTAAATACACTGTTAATTATCTCTGCAACCGTCTCTCACTTTACTCTGTCTCCATTCTGTTGCTCTCCTTGTCATCTGTATTTCTCAGCCCATCCCCCATCTCCCTGTTGATTGTTTCTGCATGTGTTTTGTTACATGACTCCAAAGGGACCCAGTTGACTGACACACACACACACACACACACACACACACAAATGCATAAACACGCATACGTTCTTTGATGCCTTTGCATTGGGTTGCATACTGTGATGATTGGCAGAAATAGGTCCTGGTACAGATGGTGGGCTCTACCGTCAGACACTGTCATTACCAAACGCACCAACTGTTGCTCTGACGAGGGAACGGTGAGTGAATGCACTCAAGCCGCTGTCTCTCTCTCTGTGAGAGGAAACCCGCAGGCAGCTCTGTTTATGTTGACAGCCTGTAAAACGTCCTGGTCTCCAGTGTGTCTGTGTTTCTGTCATTACTGAAGAGGAAAGCCAGATGCAGAGGAGAAAGATCACACATGGACAAAGAGCATGTGCATACATACTGTACATATACATAATAAACATAACTGTTCATACATGCATATTGTCTGTAGATTGTAATCTGGACGATCATCTTTCTCTCTTGTCTTTAGGTTGTAGACTGGATGGTCAACCCTATAATGCATCTATCAACACTGTTGGCAGCTGCCAGACCTGCGTCTGCAGGGTAAATACATTCTCCACACACAATGCCCCTCCAATAACACCTCACTGTCTCACGCCAATATTGAACATTATTCAACACAGACACACTTCAACACATACATGACTGTATGGTGATTGTGTGGTCTGTCTCTGTGGGTTGTGTTAGGAGGGTAGTATGACATGACTGTATGGTGATTGTGTGGTCTGTCTCTGTGGGTTGTGTTAGGAGGGTAGTATGACATGACTGTATGGTGATTGTGTGGTCTGTCTCTGTGGGTTGTGTTAGGAGGGTAGTATGACATGACTGTATGGTGATTGTGTGGTCTGTCTCTGTGGGTTGTGTTAGGAGGGTAGTATGACATGACTGTATGGTGATTGTGTGGTCTGTCTCTGTGGGTTGTATTAGGAGGGTAGTATGACATGACTGTATGGTGATTGTGTGGTCGGTCTCCGTGGGTTGTATTAGGAGGGTAGTATGACATGACTGTATGGTGATTGTGTGGTCTGTCTCTGTGGGTTGTGTTAGGACGGTAGTATGACATGACTGTATGGTGATTGTGTGGTCTGTCTCTGTGGGTTGTTAGGAGGGTAGTATGACATGACTGTATGGTGATTGTGTGGTCTGTCTCTGTGGGTTGTGTTAGGAGGGTAGTATGACATGACTGTATGGTGATTGTGTGGTCTGTCTCTGTGGGTTGTGTTAGGAGGGTAGTGTGACATGACTGTATGGTGATTGTGTGGTCTGTCTCTGTGGGTTGTATTAGGAGGGTAGTATGACATGACTGTATGGTGATTGTGTGGTCTGTCTCTGTGGGTTGTTAGGAGGGTAGTATGACATGACTGTATGGTGATTGTGTGGTCTGTCTCTGTGGGTTGTATTAGGAGGGTAGTATGACATGACTGTATGGTGATTGTGTGGTCTGTCTCTGTGGGTTGTGTTAGGAGGGTAGTGTGACATGACTGTATGGTGATTGTGTGGTCTGTCTCTGTGGGTTGTTAGGAGGGTAGTATGCTGTGTGCCCCTCCTCCCTGCCCCCCCCTCGACTGCTCTGAGCAGCAGAAACTCCAGGGAGACTGCTGCCCGCGCTGTAGAGGTTCTTATAATCTGAACATTCTGACATCAAATTCTGAAAGTCATGTGCATATATTTTCATAACTGACATGAATGTATTTATGGTGTCTGTAGGTTGTGTCCATACAGGTATCCATTATGAACACAGAGCTAAATGGAGGCCAGACGAAAACCCATGTAGTGTTTGTTACTGTCTGGTGAGTCTCTCTTATCCTCTTTCTTGCTTCCTTTTCCACCATCTCTCTCTGTTCCTCATAATCCACTTGAGATTTGTTCATGTTCTGACTGGAATGGATGGTTTTTTGGAGATTCTAAACCCTCTAAAAATGTACCTTTTGCCAGGAGGGTGTTGTTAAATGTGAGCCTGAGAGGTGTCGCCCTCCATGTCAGAACCCTGCCTCCCCCCCACCCAATACCTGTTGCCCAGTCTGCAATGGTGAGACCCTCCCTGGCTGAGTATGTTCATTCACGCATGTTCTACCATCAGAACACTGTGTAAGCGGAAGTGGGATTGATGTTGAGGTGTTTTCCTGTAACAAGTACCCAGATGTTGTTGTAGGGTAAACCAGGGATGTGTTGGAGGTGGGTTTCTCATTTCAAGCAGGTGGAGCAGTCCTTTGACAACAAGCTTTTTAAATAACCGCCCCTTGTAGCATGGTGACACAGCCTCCGATAAACTTTGCAGCTTCGACCATGTATTGGCTTACAGCATGTGGCCTTCGTATTGTGGGCCTGCCGGAGATGGCAACACAGTTGGCTGTGTACTGCTCTGTTTCACCTGTTGTGGTCAGCATAGCTGTTGTAACAAGGAGTTTTCTGTGTTATTGAGTGTCCATACATACAGGGACCTTAAGAATGTTTTGAACCTTCTTGAATGTCTATTTCATTTGTGGATCCAAATTAAGTGTTTACAATATAGAGTTCTTTATAGGCTGCCTGAGCACGACCCGTGTGTTTCAGGTTGTGGAGTGAACGGCCAGGACTTTCTGAATGGAGCCCAGGTTCCTAGTGAAGACCGCTGTCAGGAGTGTGTATGTGTGGTAAGATATCTTCTATAAGAGCTCTTTATCTCTATATTTAATACATTGTGGTAATTTGTGTGTGTGTGTGTGTGTGTGTGTGTGTGTGTGTGTGTGTGCGTGCGTGCGCACGTTGTGAATGTCTCTTTCTGTCTTCAGAATGGAGATGTCCGGTGCTCACCTCGATCCTGCCCGGCAGTTTCCTGTCCAAACCCTGTCCGCCACCCAGGAGATTGTTGTCCATGGTAAGGCATACCGCATAGGAAACCTGCAGGGTTCAAGCCGTGACATTAGAATGACCTCACATGTACCTGCATAGAGACCGAAGACACAAAACCTACACAAGTTCACATAAAAGTATATACAATGAGTGATGAGCAAATTAAATAATTTGGTCTTAGTAGTATGTACAGTATATGACACATGGATATACATGTTGATGTACACCAACTTCAGTACAGTCAGAATATTACAGTTTCAGTATTGTATACCTGTAATCAGTATATTAGTTTTAATATTTTATCTGTAGTTAGTATATTTCAGTTTCAGTATTGTATATCTGTAGTCAATATATTACAAGGAGATGAACAACGTTTTTAAGTAGAATGCAGCAATTTAATCTAGTGTGTTGGTGACTTAATGTGTTGAGTCTTATTCTCATACGGCCGGTTGCAAAAGTCTACAGCAGTAGGATATTCAAGTGGTAGGATTTGATGTTCATGAACTGCCCTTTAACTTTGGAACTGTGAGTGAACATGGTGGGGGTATAAGCCATGATCTTGCCTGCATGCTGCGTTGTGGTTGGCGTCTGTGGTGGTGGGCCCGGGTGTAGTGGGTGTCTGTGGTGGTGGTGGGCCCGGGTGTAGTGGGTGTCTGTGGTGGTGGTGGGCGTCTGTGGTGGTGGGCGTCTGTGATGGTGGGCGTCTGTGGTGGTGGGCGTCTGCGGTGGTGGGCGTCTGCGGTGGTGGGCGTCTGCGGTGGTGGGCGTCTGCGGTGGTGGGCGTCTGCGGTGGTGGGCGTCTGCGGTGGTGGGCGTCTGCGGTGGTGGGCGTCTGTGGTGGTGGGCTGGGGTGTGGCAGTGTGGTGGCCGGCACTATGGCTCATTAACTGTGCAGTAAACACAGCCCAGGATATGATCATGTTTGTATCTGGGAAGATCCTGACTTGTAGATATTGTGTTTGGGTAGATTAACTGTCAGTGGTCTGGTCAGCCAGAGGCTGTTACACTGTCATCACACTGGAACACAAAGTGATGTCAACTTTAGATAAAATGACCAAATTTTTCAGGGTGAATGGGAAAGGTTCCTGATACATTATAGTGACCTGGAAGGGCTGCGTAAAGAACTTGCATTCTGATACAAACTTGAGCTCCTCTTTCTAGCCACACAGTCACAATGTGAAATCTGTATGATGATACAATGTTGGGACAGGAACCTGCTGGTGTTGTCCCTTAATATTCACTGTTTCCGGCTGAAAGACAACAACATTTCTTGTTGTGTTCCAAAATGTAAGATTGTTGTTGCCTCACCTGTCACCAACAAGCTGAATAGTTGAATGTAGTAATATGTAATCAAATGTACAATGAATCACCTTTTCTCCTGTGTGTGTGTTCTAGGTGTAAGCAGTGTGAGTATGAGTCCCTGGTGTTTCAGGATGGACAGACATTCCCCTCCAGGACAGATCCCTGTCTTCGTTGCCACTGCTCTGTAAGTACTATTGGAGGTGTGTGTGTGTGTGTGTGTGTGTGTGTGTGTGTGTGTGTCCGTAAACCATCTTAACTTTGTGAACAGGCTGCTTGAAATGTTCTTTGGTGTGTTTCTCTCAGACTGGGATATAGTGAATTGAAAAGGTAGGGCTTTTTGCTCACATAATGTAGCTATTCTATAAAATGACTTTGATCTGACAATAGTTCATAAGCAAACTTGCATTTCACAATGTTTTGGATACTTTCACCAATGTCTGTTGTCCTATAAATAAATGATTAATTAATGACGTGGTGATATTTAAGTATAAGCCAATTCATGATTGAAAAATTCCTGTCTCATGCTTTTGTCGTGTTTTTTCTCGTTGGGACGCTGCATAAAATGTAAATAAAAACAGAAATCAATTATGTGCAAATCATTTAAACCCTATATTCAATAGAAAATAGTACAAAGACAACATATCAAATGTTAAAACTGAGACATTTTATTGTTTCTTTAAAAATATATCCCAGATTTGAATTTGATGCCAGAAACTCAAAAAAGTTGGGACAGAGGCAACAAAAGACTGGAAAAGTTGTGTAATGTTTAAAAAACTAAACCTGGTGGAACATCTCACAACTAATTAGGTCAATTGGCAACAGGTCAGTAACATGATTGGGTATTAAAAGATCATTCCAGAGAGGATGTGTCTGTCAGATGTGAGGATGGGGAGGGGTTCACCACTCTGTGAAAGACTGCATGGGCAAGTAGTGCAGCAATTTAAGAATAGTAAAATTGCAACGAGTTTGGGGATCATATACGGTACACAATATCATTAAAAGTTTCAGAGAATCCAGAAAAATCTCTGTACGCAAGGGACAAGGAAGAAAACAAATAATGGATGGCCATGATTTTTGGGCTCTCAGACGGCACTGCATTAAAAACAGACATTATTGTGTAGTGGAAATCAATGCATGGGCTCAGGAACACTTCCAAAAACCTGTCTGTGAACACAGTATGTCACTGCATCCACAACTGCAAGTTAATGCAAGTTAGATCCAGAACCACTGCCACCTTCTCTGGGCCTGAGCACATTTAAGATGGACTGAGGCAAAATGGAAAACTGTCATGTGATCTGACAAATCATCATTTGAAATTATTTTTGGAAATCATGGACACCATGTCCTCCAGACTAAAGTAGAGAGGAACCATCCGGTTTGTTATCAGCACACAGTTTAAAAGCCAGCATCTGTGATAGTATGGGGGTACATTACTGCACATGGCATGGATGACTTGTGTGTCTGTGAAGGCACCATTAATGATGAACAGTATATACAGGTTTTGGAGCAACATATACTGCCATCCAGTTGTCTTTTTCAGGGAAGGCCTCGATTATTTGAGAACGACAATACCAAACCACATTCAGCATGTACTACAACAGCATGGCTCCCTTGTAAAAGAGTCTGGTTTCTAAACTGGCCTGCCTGCAGTCCAGACCTGTCACCCATTGAAAACATTTGGCACATTATGAAACAAGAAATACAACAAAGGAAACACCGAAAATCCTATATCAGTCAAGAATGGGAATACCTTTCAATTTCAAAACTACAACAATTGGTCTCCTCAATTCCCAAACGCTTACAGAGTATTGTTAAAAGAAGAGGTGATGCAACACCGTAATAAACATGCCCCTGACCCAACTTTTTTGAAACAGGGTTGTACAATGTTTGTACGTTTGTCAATTTATTTGAACAGTGAGAAGTATGTTGATGGTTTCTGTTGTTTTGAAATGACACACGGACTGAGGTTTAGCTTGCAGACTGTCAGCTTTATGTTTGGGGTATTGTCATCCAACTTTTACATACAGTTTTAGTAAGATATTTCCTACATTTGTACAATTTCACAGTACAAAGTAGTCAAACACAAAAAAATTGAAATACCTCCTTTACGTAAGAATTCAGACTCTTTGCTATGACACACAAAATGGAGCTCAAGTGCACCCTGTTTCCATTGATCATCCTTGAGGTGCATCTACAACTTGACTGGAGTCCACCTGTGATAAATTCTACGGATTGGACAAACACACCCTCTTATAAAAGGTTGCACAGTTGACAGTGCATGTCAGAGCAAAAACCAAAGCATGAGGTTGGAGGAGATCGGATTGTGTCGTGGCACAGATCTGGGGAAGTGTACCAAACATATCTGCAGCATTAAAGGTCCCCAAGAACACTGGCATTCATCCTTCTTATATGGAAGACGTTTGGAAACATCAGCACTCTTCCTAGAGCTGACCGCCTGGTCAAACTGGGCAACTTGGCGACTGGATGACCAAGTGGGTGAATCAGGAAGGTGACCAATAACCCCATGGTCACTTTAACAAAGCTCTAGAGTTCCTGCATGTAGATGGGAGGATGTTTGTCAGGGGCAGGGACTGGGAGACTAGTGAGGATTGAGGGGCGGAAGAATGGAGCAGACAGTACAGACAAATTCTCGGTGAAAACCTGCTCCAGGGTAACCAGGACCTCAGAGTTTCACCTTCCAGTGGGACAATGACTCCAAGCACACAGCCTGGACAACCCAGGAATGGATTCAGTACGAATCTGGGAGTGTCCTTGAGTGGCCCAGCGAGAGCCTGAACATGATTGAACATCTCTGGAGGGACCTGAACATGGCTGTGCAGTAACATTCCCCATCCAACGTGACAGAGCTTGTGTGGATTTGAAGTGGAGAATATGAGAAACTCCCTAAATACAGGTGTGCCAAGTTTGTAGCGTCATACCCAAGAATCTCTGACAAAGGCGCTTCAACAAAGTATTCTGAATACTTTTCAAATGTGCTTGTACAATACACTAAGGTATTCAGTATTCAGCTACATTCTATTGTTATTTACATTATAAGTGGCTCAAATTAATCATTTCTACTGCCCACAGAATCACATGAAAAACAATCTGCATCCAATGGTTGTGTAGTCACAAACTTGACAGTCTCTGGTTCACCCGTTTATAAATGACAATTATTCATATCAGAAGTGATATGAATCCTGTCCACTCTCCAAATATTTCGGCAACTCATTGTGTGTCTCTCCTCCCCATAGGCTGGAACGGTGTCATGTGATAATATGGAAGCATCGTGTCCTCCTCTGCGCTGTCATCACCCTGCCAAGCCTAGAGGACAGTGCTGTCCCACCTGTGACCGTGAGTTCATCCTCCCAGAGTCTTCACTCTCTGACCTCTGAGCCTCCGCCACCATCTCTTCTGTGTGTGTGTGTGTTTACGTAGAGTGCGAGTACGGCGACAGGGTCTACGCAGACGGTGATGTATTTAGCCCAACTGGAAGTGGACCCTGTGTTAAGTGCAGCTGCAAGGTTGGTCTGAACCTTTAACCTGGACAATTAGACAGACATACTCGCACGCAGGCTGACGAACAAGGCAGAGGTTCTGACTGTGTCTGTCTGTGTCAGGGTGGAAATGTGAGGTGCCATGAGGAGCGGTGTCCCCCGGTCCAGTGTTCCAACCCCATCATTGACCCCCACATCTGTTGCCCCATATGCAAAGGTACCATTCCCTCACTGTATAGAGAACTGAAGGGGATGTAGCGTCATTGCTAACATTGTATGTGTAGAGATCCATTCAGACAGATCTCCTCGTCAGTCCTCCAGCCTGTCCTTGTCTCTCTAGTGTGTGTGTTAGAGAGAGTGGAGTATGAGGAGGGTTCTCAGTGGCGTCAGGCTGAGGACTGTTCCAGCTGTGCCTGTCTGAACGGAGAAGTGGTGTGTACACACACACAGTGTCCCCCCACCACCTGCACACACCCCACCAAGACTACTGGTAAGAATGTGTGTGTGTGCGTGTGCGTGCGTGCGTGCGTGCGTGCATGTGTGTGTGCGCATTCTGTTGTTTGGTACTCCGCTGTGTTTGTCCTTGCTCTTCAGGTCTGTGCTGTGCAGAGTGTGAGCGCTGTACCTTTTACCAGCGTATCTATAGCAACAGACAGACGTTCACACACCCTGACCAGCCCTGTCATAACTGCACCTGTCTGGTGAGATGACACGTTTAGATTATCTGGCTGTAGACATGATCCATGAGAAATGTTTCAATTTATATAACTTGGCTATAGAAATAACATTTATATTACTTAGCTATAAGAAATTATGCATTGACTTAACCTGATTATAAACATTTAACATTTACATAATTTATAGTAATTTGGACCTATTACTGCCCTTACTAATCAGATTTTAATCAATTCTAACCCTACATTTAACCCTGAAAACCTAACCTTAACTGTAAATCCTAACCCTAAACCAAACCCTTAATTACTAACCCTAATTCTGCCCTTAATCTCAATTCTAATATTTAACCATAACTCAACATTCAAGGCAACATCTTTTTAGTAAAACACACACACACACACACACACAATATAAAGTTGCGTAACATTGTCCTGTTTACCACTACCCAGGATGGCACTGTTCAGTGTGAGAAGAGAGCCTGTCCCCCCCTGAACTGTTCCAAGACACACACACCAGACGGAGAGTGTTGCCCTAAATGCCTAGGTGATTTTGGCTGGACTACTCTTACACAATACGTGTTGACCTAGTACATACAAATCAAGTGTTGTTTCAAACTATGTTTTTGCTTGTGTGTGTGTCCCAGGCTGCTCCTTTGAGAACCATGTGTTTCTGGATGGTGAGGAGTTCCCCAGCCCGGTTGGTGTGTGTGAGACTTGTGTCTGTGTGTCAGGGAGGGTCGACTGTCATGCGCCTGAATGTCCCCGGCCTCACTGCATCAGCCCGCTACCAGGAACCTGCTGTCAGAACAACTGTAACGGTACACACACACACACACACACACACACACACTCCTATACCATTATAAACAAGAACACACACACGTGCATGACACACGCAGACACACACACAAATAGACACGCAAACACACATGGACGGACACACACATTAGCATGCACACGTATAGTGCCAAACAATTTCTAAGAAAATAAAACCCTATTTGCAGGTTGTAGCTACGCTGGAAAAGAGTACCCAAATGGACAGGAGTTCCCCCATCCCACAGACAAGTGCAAGACCTGCCACTGTATAGTAAGAACAGACACGAATGATTGATTGAGTGCCATCCAGATTTCACTGACCGTTTTAAAACTGCCCTCCTCCCGGAGGTGTTGGTATCGGTGACCGTCCCATAGGTACCGCTGAACTACTAGGCCCGAACCGTGTGTTTTGTTGTAGAATGGAAACGTCCAGTGCCTAATGACGAGATGTCCCCTTCTGGGGTGCTCCAACCCCAACCTGCTGCCTGGAGAATGCTGCCCCCAGTGTCCCGGTATGCAACTGCACGTTGTCTGACTGCAATCGGAAGTCAATGTGGAGTTGTGTTGTGTAGATGATTTGTGTGTGTGTGTGTGCGTGTGCAGCCGCCCCTGCCAACTGTGTGTACGAAGATCGGCCCTACAGACACACGGAGCGTTTCTACCACCCTGCTGACTCCTGCCTGTGGTGCGTCTGCACCAATGGGACGGTTCGATGCCACCGGAAGCCCTGCGCCCTGGCTCCTTGTTCACACCCCATTCAGCAGGACTGCTGCAGGACTTGTGATGGTAGGACACTTCGCACACTGTAGGAATTAGAATTCATACCGCCTACGTAGCATGACACTACAATTCATACAGCCTACGTAGCATGACATCACAATTGTTGATGCTTGTTATGTTTAGATAACAAAAGACCATCGGTTTATCTGTACACAGGAAGTCACGTTCATTCAAAGCACGACAGTAAGTAGCCAATGGGCTTACGGTAATTCTGTCCTGCGATGTCTGTAAAGTAGAGGGAGGTTTCTTTGAGATTGAGTGAGATGAACTCAAGTCTGAACTCAGTCTTATTTCAACCACTATACGAACGGCTGATTTCTAACACAGTTCATATGGCCAACATGACATGACATGACATGACCCTTTACACAGTTTACATGACATGACATGACCCTTTAAACAGTTTACATGACATGACGCTGTGTTTCAGGCTGTCTGTATGACGGGCGGGAGCGGGCCAATGGGGAGTCCTGGGGAGACGTGTCAGACCCATGTGCAGTGTGTCTGTGCCGCGAGGGTTCTGTCCGCTGTGAGAGGAAGCGCTGCCCTGCCCTCAGCTGTCCATACCCTGTACAGAGGGAGTGTTGCAGAGCTTGTGACGGTGAGATGTCTTGCTGAGACGCAGTGTGGGTGTGTTTCTGAAACTATGCTAAATAAAATGGGAAGAATGAAAACCATTCTCTCTTATGACCCCCCCACCCCGTTCTCTCCTCTGACTCCTCTCTTTAACTGTTCTCCCTTCTCTCCCCTATCTCCTCCCTCTCTTTTCCTGCCTCCTTTATCTCCCTTCTCTCTCTACTGTCTGCCTCCTCTCTCTCTCTCCTTTCTCTAAACTTCTCAAACTCCCTCTCTCTCTTCTCCATCTCTGCCCCCCCCCCATCTGTCTGTCTCTCTGCAGGTTGTTTCTACGGGGGGAAGGAGTATCCTGATGGTTATGAGTTTGTCAGTGGAGACGACCCGTGTCGAGTGTGTACGTGTTATGCAGGGGATGTGGTTTGTACCCAGTTACCCTGCTACCAGGACTGCACGCACCCCTACAAACCAACCAGCCAGTGCTGTGGAGAGTGTGACCGTACGTACACACACACACACACACAGACCACATCTCCTGCTTGATTTAACTGTGCCTTTAACAGGGGATCAATGTTTCTCATTCTGACATGGTTCCTATGGAAATGTTTCCCTGTGACAGGTTGCTCCCATAGCAACACTGTCCTCATAAGCGGCCAATCAATACCTGACCCCACTGACCCGTGCTCGGAGTGTACCTGCCAGGTAACACCGACACACACATGAAAAATGAGGGTCACTGTCTCTCACAAGGTACATCCATAACACACTATTCCCTGTGTCTATAGGGTGGATCAATAAGGTGTGAGAAGAAGTGGTGTCCCCCAGTGTCTTGCTCTCATCCAAGCATCAGCCCTTGTGGCTGTCCTGTTTGTGAAGGTATTTCGACACACTATCATGTGTCCGTCTCTGTGTCCGTCCGTCTCTGTGTCCGTCCGTCTCTGTGTCCGTCCGTCCGTCTCTGTGTCCGTCCGTCCGTCTCTGTGTCCGTCCGTCCGTCTCTGTGTCCGTCCGTCCGTCTCTGTGTCCGTCCGTCCGTCTCTGTGTCCGTCCGTCCGTCTCTGTGTCCGTCCGTCTCTGTGTCCGTCTCTGTGTCCGTCCGTCCGTCTCTGTGTCCGTCCGTCCGTCTCTGTGTCCGTCCGTCCGTCTCTGTGTCCGTCTCTGTGTCCGTCCGTCTCTGTGTCTCTGTCCGTCTGACTGTATGTTTGTGACTCTGACATGTTTTATTTGGGGCTTGGGTGCGTGTGTGTTTAGGTTGTGTGTTCCAGGGCGGGTCTTACATTGATGGACAGGTTTTTGCTGGAACCAGAGGAAGCTGCGATGACTGCACATGTTTAGTGAGTGGTCACGTGTCAGTTCAGGGTGGGGTCAAAGTTTCAAGTAAAATGTCTTCCTGAAGGTCAGATTCTGAAGTTAAAAATTAAATGAGTGTGCGTGCATGCGTGTGTGCGTGCGTGCAGAGAGGAGAGGTGGTGTGTGTGAAGCGGAGGTGTCCTGCCGTGTCGTGTCCACACCCTGCACTGGATGGCTGTGAGTGTGCCGTGTGTGACGGCTGTCATTTCAACGGACGCGACTGTTTCAGCGGGGAACGTTTCACACACCCCTTAGACCACTGTCAACGCTGCACATGCCTGGTACAGACACACACACACACAGACACACACACACACACAGACACACACGGAAACGTCTCAATGTCGCCTGTATGGATACTTGACCTTTAAGAACTAAGACCGAACTGGGGCTGTTAGTCCAGTCTCTGGCCTGACACTTCCTCTGAATGAGCTCCTGTTGGGATCATTTGCTCCATGTGACTGTGCTCAGAACGGCGGTGTGGTGTGCGTGTCAGCCTCATGCCCACCCGTGGTGTGTGCGCATCCCGTGGTCCCTGCAGGGCACTGCTGCCCCATCTGCTCAGGGGTGTGTCTTCACCAGGGGGAGGAGTTTCAGTCCGGGACATCCTTCATCCCAGCCTCTGACCCTTGCTCCACCTGCAGCTGCATGGTGAGGCAGAAACACACTTTGTCCTCTGTCTGTCTGTCTGTCTCTCACTCCTCTACCTCGTTTCTATATTACTGATTAGTAATTAGTTCTGTCATTTTGTTCTTGTTCTTAGCTTCTTTCCCACTCTCATTTCATCCTTGTTTCTCTCTAGAACGAAGTAGTGACGTGTCATATAAGGCAGTGTTCTGTCCAGTGTTCCCACCCGCTCCCCTCCGAATCGGCCAATGGCTGCTGTCCACTCTGTGAATCCTGTCTCTACGGGGGTGTGGTCTACTCTGACAGGTAGGTCTACTTCTGTACCCTCTGCCCACACACACACACACACACACACACACACACACACACACACACACACAGATTTAGACACACACTGTCTAAATCTGTGTTAGTGAGCACTTCTCCTTTGCCGAGATATGCCACCCACCTCACAGGTGTGGCATATCAAGATGCTGATTAGACAGCAGGATTATTGCACAGGTGTGCCTTAGGCTGGCCAAAATAAAAGGCCACTCTAAAATGTGCAGTTTCACTGTATTGGGGGGTCCGAAAACCAGTCAGTATCTGGTGTGACCACCATTTGCCTCACACAATGCAACATATCTCCTTCGCATAGAGTTGATCAGGTTGTTGATTGTGGCCTGTGGAATGTTGGTCCACTCCTCTTCAATGGCTGTGCGAAGTTGCTGGATATTGGCAGGACCTGGAACATGCTATCGTATACGCCGATCCAGAGCATCCCAAACATGCTCAATGGGTGACATGTCCGGTGAGTATGCTGGCCAGGCAAGAACTGAGATGTTTTCAGCTTCCAGGAATTGTGTACAGATCCTTGCAACATGGGGCCGTGCATTATCATGCTGCAACATGAGGTGATGGTCATGGTTGAATGACACAACAATGGGCCTCAGGATCTCGTCACGGTATATCTGTGCATTCAAAATGACATCAATAAAATGCACTTGTGTTCATTGTCCATAACGCACGCCTGCCCATACCATAACCCCACCGCCACCATGGGCCACTCAATCCACAACGTTGACATCAGCAAACCCCTCACCCACACAACGCCATACACGCTGTCTGCCATCTGCCCTGTACAGTGAAAACCGGGATTCATCGGTGAATAGAACACCTCTCCAAAGTGCCAGACGCCATCGAATGTGAGCATTTGCCCACTCAATGAGCTTCCTTGAGACGGTTTCTGATAGTTTGTGCAGAAATTCTTTGGTTATGCAAACCGATTGTTGCATCAGCTGTCCAGGTGGCTGGTCTCAGACGATATTGGAGGTGAGGATGCTGGATATGGAGGTCCTAGGCTGGTGTGGTTACACGTGGTCTGTGGTTGTGAGGCCGGTTGGATGTACTGCCAAATTCTCTGAAACACCTTTGGAGACGGCTTATGGTAGAGAAATGAACATTCAATTCACAGACAACAGCTCTGGTGGACATTCCTGCAGTCAGCATGCCAATTGCACACTCCCTCAAAACCTTTGACATCTGTGGCATTGTGCTGTGTGATGGAACTGCACATTTTAGAGTGGCCTTTTATTGTGGCCATTCTAAGGCACACCTGTGCAATAATCATGCTGTCTAATCAGCATCTTGATATGCCACACCTGTGAGGTGGATGGATTATCTCAGCAAAGGAGAAGTGCTCACTAACACAGATTTAGACAGATTTGTGAACAATATTTGAGAGATCTAGGCCTTTTAGGTACATAGAGAGTCTTAGATCTTTGAGTTCAACTCATGATAAATGGGGGCAAAAAAGGTGTTGCGTTTATAATTTTGCTCAGTGTATTTCACATTATATATATAAGCTGTGTCCTCCTTTGACAAGCTTTGTGTCCTCCCTCCCCTGACAGACAGACCTTCACCCCCACGCCAGAGTTCCCCAAACCCTGCCAGCGGTGTACGTGTGTGAGAGGGAGTGTTACCTGTGTGCCCCTCCTCTGCCCCCCCAACTCATGCACTCATCCAATCACTCTACCAGGAGACTGCTGCCCCCGCTGCGCAGGTGAACACACACACACACCGAATGACAACATGGGACTTGCGATCATGTTCTTCAACAAACTATATTGCGGATCAGTGTGCATTAGAGGTTTTCTACCGTGTTTCTTCCAGGTTGTGTGTATAATGCTGAGGAGTACAGTGAAGGAAAGCAGTGGACTCCCAGCTCCAACCCCTGTACTACATGTACCTGTCAGGTCAGGACACCCCCTCTCGCTGTCTCTTCCTTCTGCGTGGTTGTGTGTGTGTGAAGTGTATAAAGTGTGTGCGTGTTTCAGGCTGGACAGGTGCAGTGTGTGGGTCCGGTGTGTCCTAAGCTGAACTGTATGCACCAGCTGACAGAACCAGGAACCTGCTGTCCTCGCTGCAGAGGTGACCCACCGTTTGGGCCTTAGCCTGGGTCCAGTCATATTCAGGATTTAACAGGGTTCTTGGTCAGATGGTCAGATGTTCTGTGTGTGTCTCCCAGGGTGTGTGTATGACGGCGAGGAGCATTCTGAGGGCAGCAGCTGGTTCGCCGACTCCACTCCCTGTATGAGCTGTATGTGTGTGGACGGAGTGACCACCTGCTCCGAGGTCCGCTGTCTGTCTCCCTGCCTCCACACCCTCACTGTTCCTGGGGACTGCTGCCCCGTCTGTGCAGGTTGCTATTAACACACAGTCTGCATATGGACCATGTTGGGTTCGTCTGTTTACATCTGTGTGTCTGTGTTTTTGGTCAGACTGTGTGTTTGAGGGCAGAGTGTATGGACCCGGAGACAGCCTCCACCCTGCAGATGACCCCTGTCACATTTGCACATGCGAGGTAGTTTTCTTCCTCTTTCACACAGTACAGTATTATAGCGGGTAACGTACTGTCGTTGCGTCTAGGGTAACGTACTGTCGTTGCGTCTAGTGTACTGTACTGTTGTTGCGTCTAGGGTAACGTACTGTCGCTGCGTCTAGGGTAACGTACTGTCGTTGCGTCTAGTGTACTGTACTGTTGTTGCGTCTAGGGTAACGTACTGTCGCTGCGTCTAGGGTAACGTACTGTCGTTGCGTCTAGGGTAACGTACTGTCGTTGCGTCTAGGGTAACGTACTGTCGTTGCGTCTAGGGTAACGTACTGTCGTTGCGTCTAGGGTAACGTACTGTCGTTGCGTCTAGGGTAACGTACTGTCGCTGCGTCTAGGGTAACGTACTGTCGTTGCGTCTAGGGTAACGTACTGTCGTTGCGTCTAGGGTAACGTACTGTCGTTGCGTCTAGGGTAACGTACTGTCGTTGCGTCTAGGGTAACGTACTGTCGCTGCGTCTAGGGTAACGTACTGTCGCTGCGTCTAGGGTAACGTACTGTCGCTGCGTCTAGGGTAACGTACTGTCGCTGCGTCTAGGGTAACGTACTGTCGCTGCGTCTAGGGTAACGTACTGTCGCTGCGTCTAGGGTAACGTACTGTCGTTGCGTCTAGGGTAACGTACTGTCGTTGCGTCTAGGGTAACGTACTGTCGTTGCGTCTAGGGTAACGTACTGTCGTTGCGTCTAGGGTAACGTACTGTCGTTGCGTCTAGGGTAACGTACTGTCGTTGCGTCTAGGGTAACGTACTGTCGTTGCGTCTAGGGTAACGTACTGTCGTTGCGTCTAGGGTAACGTACTGTCGCTGCGTCTAGGGTAACGTACTGTCGCTGCGTCTAGGGTAACGTACTGTCGCTGCGTCTAGGGTAACGTACTGTCGCTGCGTCTAGGGTAACGTACTGTCGCTGCGTCTAGGGTAACGTACTGTCGCTGCGTCTAGGGTAACGTACTGTCGCTGCGTCTAGGGTAACGTACTGTCGCTGCGTCTAGGGTAACGTACTGTCGCTGCGTCTAGGGTAACGTACTGTCGCTGCGTCTAGGGTAACGTACTGTCGCTGCGTCTAGGGTAACGTACTGTCGCTGCGTCTAGGGTAACGTACTGTCGCTGCGTCTAGGGTAACGTACTGTCGCTGCGTCTAGGGTAACGTACTGTCGTTGCGTCTAGGGTAACGTACTGTCGTTGCGTCTAGGGTAACGTAATGTCGTTGCGTCTAGGGTAACGTACTGTCGTTGCGTCTAGGGTAACGTACTGTCGTTGCGTCTAGGTTATGCCTGATGGAGAGCAGCACCTGAGGTGTTTCCGTAAGCAGTGTCCCAGCCTAGTGGACTGTCCAAAAAACAACATTTTGTTTTCTGGACCAGACGCCTGCTGCCCTTTCTGTGCACGTTAGTACACATTTACCTTATTTAGAAAACACTCATCAAGAGATGGAATCAAACCAACAAACCTGGAGTTGCTAGTGCCATGCTCTACCAACTGAGCTGTACTGGACTTACACACACACACTTTAAATTATTTTTTTAATGTGTGTGTGTGTGTGTGTGTGTGTGTGTGTGTGTGTGTGTGTAGAGCCCCTCAGTAACTGCACAGAGACTCTGATTGGCAATGAGGTCTTGGCTACAGATGACCCCTGCTTCACCTGCCAGTGCAAGGTACCATGAAAACCACCCCTGACCTGTGTTTTATTGTGCCTGTTTCAAAGTGTAGATGTGTGTTGGAGATCAGTATTGTAAAGCTGTGTGTAGTGAGCTGCACTAGTGGTATAGCCTTCATCCCTGTGTGCTGTTGTGTTGGTCAGGACCTGACATGGACATGTCTACACCAGAGCTGCCCCCCTCTCAGCTGTCCCCCTGAAGACCAGCAAACCCCCCTGGACTCCTGCTGCCCCGTCTGTGATGGTACACGCTGAACCACACAAGGTTTCTGTGCACCCCGAGTCCCAGCCCTTAACATATAAAGAGGTGTGTGTTTCTTTCAGAGTGTGTTATTGAGGGGGAGAAGAGACGTGTGTCTAATGGTGGGAGCTGGACAGACCGCGAGGATGACTGCATCACATGTACCTGTAATGTAAGTTTTACACACACACACACACACACCTAAATCATACAAATGACACATTTACTCTATACTGTGGTGTGCGTCTTCCAGCTGGGTCACATTGAGTGCAGTATAGAGGAGTGTGTTCCTGTGGAGTGTGACCAAGGCCTAGTCAGAGTGAAGACTCCTGGGAAATGCTGTTATGAGTGTCAAGGTACTGCCGCCACACAACTCCCCGACCACTAATTTAGAACTTTGAATCACCACTCCAGTAATATACCGTTAATATACCACTACAGGACATGATGTGTGTGTCTCTGTGTGTGTGTTGCAGACTCGGGTGTGCAGTGTGTTTACCAGGGCTCTCTGTACCAGTCTAATGAGCAGTGGGAGGTGGATGAGTGTACCAGCTGTACCTGTGTGTCTGGAGACGTACACTGTTACAGCCAACGCTGTCCTCCACTAGGCTGTGCAGCGGTCAGTACATCACACACGGTTTTCTGTTTTCTGTGGTGCCTGTGTCCTGTCTGACTGTATTCTGTGCTGCCTGTGTCCTGTCTGACTGTTCTCTGGTGTGACAGGACGAGTCCCCAGCTGTGATCCCAGGTGTGTGTTGTCCTCACTGCATTCCGCGGCCAGCCACCTGCGTTGCGTTCGGGGACCCCCATTACAGGACATTTGATGGCCGGATGCTCCACTTTCAGGGGGCCTGCACCTACATACTGGCCCAGGACTGTGAAGGCGGAGATTTCAGGTAAAAATCAAGGTTTCACGTTAAGCCGGCTCTAGTATTTGGTTGATTTTAAGGTGATTTGTGTGATCCTCTGCCTGTCTAGTATTCATGTGACCAATGATGACCGTGGTCGAAAGGGAGTTTCCTGGACCAAAGAGGTGACTGTTTTCATAAAAGACGTTGTGGTGCAACTACTCCAGAACTGGGTCGTTAAGGTGAGTGGCTTTCTGGTTGTGGACGTTCTAGCAAAGAGCCAAACAGGGTGTATGCATCAGAGGTGAGAGACTATCCTGAGGTGTTTTTTATTTTTTTATTTCTAGGTTGACTACAAGGTCGTTACCCTGCCTTTCCTCAAGGAACCATACATATACCTGGAGCGCCGGACAAATACTATTCTACTCAACACCAATATAGGACTTAAGGTACTAGAAATCCAGTATCTATTACAATTATCCTAACTCTGTGAAGCCTTACCCGTCTGACCCCCCCCCCCCAGGTGTTATGGAGTGGGCGGTCCCATCTGGAGGTGAGTGTCCCAGGGACTTTTAAAGGTCACACCTGTGGTCTCTGTGGCAACTTCAACAATTACCCCCAGGATGACTTACGGACCCCTGCAGGAAAAGTAAGCCCATCAGAGGCCGCCTTCGGAAATAGCTGGAAGGTGAGTGTCTCTGCCTATCTTTGTAGGTACAGAGGGATAACCACAGCTCCTGTCAGGTCAGCCATACAGACTGGCCCTAATGTCCCCATCTGCCCTTGTAGGTGGGCAGCAGTAACAGCAGCCTGTTGTCCTGTCAGCCTGGGAAGGATGTTGACCCTTGTAAGGGAGCAGGCTACCAGGCTAAGAAGTCAGCTAACGCGCGGTGCAGGTAACATACGCACATCAGCACACACTCTGGACTTTGGTTAAAAAAAGTATCGTTTCTTGGAAATCCATTCGCTCCACTTGAGCTTGCCAGGCTGACTGATTGTTTGGCTGATCTTGTGTTACTCAGAGTGCTGAAGTCTCCGGCGTTCCAAGCCTGCCACCACTTGGTGTCTCCAGAGCCCTGGTATGCAGCGTGTGTCTACGACCAGTGTGCCTGCGGGGCCAATGCCGACGAGTGCCTGTGTGACGCCCTGGAGGCCTACGCAGCACAGTGCAGAGACGCCGGGGCACGGCTGTCTTGGAGGACCTCCTCTCTGTGTGGTAAATTAGCATAGTAATTAGCACAGATTTAACTCGTATTTGCTACAACTAACAGCCCCAGTGCTGATGTGATCTGTCCATTTCCTCCGGTTTCTCTTTCTAGCGGTGGGCTGTCCCGCGGAGCGTGGTTTCCTGTTTGATGAGTGTGGTCCTCCATGTCCAGTGACATGTGTTAACCGGGACGTGCCACTAGGGGTGATAGAGAGCCACTGTTTTAAACCCTGTGTTCCCGGATGCCAGTGTCCTGCTGGACTGGTACTACATAACAACCACTGTATACCACCAGAAACATGCCCCAAGATCATACATGGCAAGTCCTAACACACCAACACACACATTCCACAGGACTGCATGGACCTCTCTCTGCTTTGTGAAAAGGAGACTTTTGAAATGCTCTGTATTTTATGAGGTCTGTTAGGTATGTTTGTGATACAGTCATGTGAAAAAGTAATTACACCCACTGGAAATTTGTATTTTTTTTTACGTATTGTATAATTCAATGATATTGGAAGATTAAGGTAAACTTTTTTGTAACAATCTGACACTGAAAGATTTAAACTTTGCAATGTTTTTTTTTTAATGAAAAAAATCTACAGAAATGCAATTTCATGGTGCAGAAAAAAATAATCACACCCCTAGTGGAATTGTTTACTTTGAATTGCTTGGTAATAGCTTTGTAACCACTCCCAGGCTCATGGGCATTAATAACCTTTCTTCTGAGGGCCTCGGATAGGGCTTTTGATCTTGGCATGATGTGTTGCCACACACCTATATGGTTAAGACCAAACCTGACCAAAACCAAGTTTCTAATCATTACGGAAGGCTGGACCCTCCCATGTTACTCTCTAATCATTTACACCTGTTTTGGTGCACTTGATTGTAATTTTAACTATTTTATGTGATGTAGGGGGGAAACATTTTTTCTGCATGAGGAAATAGCATTTCTGTTCATTTGTATTGCATCAATGGTTTCAAAGTTTTTCTATGTGCTTTGGTAAATTGCCTTACCTTATCAATGTGGTTGGAATTTAGAAAAAAGACCACATTCCAGAGGGTGAAACGATGTTTGAGAAGAGCCCATTAGTCAGCGGTGTTAACCTGTTGTAACAGGCCATGACATCCCAGGTGCTTTACTACAGACATCTGGACATTCTTTGTTGTATCCACAGGGAGTTCATTCATTGTTGAAATATATTTTTGCTAATAATGTCACTGTCACTATATATATATATATTGTGTTATGCCACAATTTTATACAGACTGACAATATTGGACACATTCCCTTTCAATAAAGATAACTGTCCAACTGTGTTTTTATGGTTTTTGGGTTGTATTTTGTGTGGGATAAGGGAAATAATTGCTCTGAGGTGAGGCCAGCCACATAGTCAGGTGTCACATGTCTGAGTGAGGCTCTGACCAACAACTTTCTCTATTGTCACCCGGTAACTTGATCCAGCTGTTGTCAGGGCAACTAATCTAACCATGGCGATAGTTTGTATAATTAATTACTCTGCTGTGTAAACATGGAGCAGGTAAGATGCTGTGGCTGGCATGATTCTTTTCCTTATTATCGTCTTTTGAGTAGCATTGTTTATCCAGGCGTGATGTGTACTGTGTGTCTTTCCAGGGTGTGATGTTGGATCAGTGTGTAGGTGCGTTGTGCCAGTCTTTAGGTCGTTCCCTGGGAGGGCCACTGTCTCTTCAGGATGTGTGCGTACTGTTCTATAAAGTGTTCCATCTACATACAGGCTTGGAGGATGCACACACAGCTATAAAGAAGGTGACATAACCACAGACATTCAGTTTAAAGTTTGTAGAACACACATCCACACACCACTATATTAAAGTCAGTAATACACACAACCTCACACACAGGGCTGGGTAGGTTACTTTTTAAATGTAATCTGTAACAGTTACAAATTACTTGTCCACATTTGTAATCCGTAACGTAACTTTTTGATTACTCAAACTCAGTAATGTAATCTGATTACTTTGGGGGAAAAATAGGAATAGCCTATAAACAATTGCACACGTTTTGTGGGATCAATCAATGTCAGAGTTTACATAGCTGGCCAAAAACGGAATTTGCATTTTACCTTATGGGTTATGTAGTGTCTTTGGAAATGGGTTTCTAAACCATTGCTTTCTACTTCAATATGATTGGGCTACATCTATACATTAGACTCTAAAGGTCTTTCAGATATTCAGTCATTATAAATTAATCCATTAATAGATTAGGCAACTATTTGTTAGATAGCTGTAACATGGCGCTGCCTTCAAGATAAAACGTTATATGGAATTTAACAAGACATTTGAGGAGAAAAGGTGGGTTGGGAAGCCCTCTGACAAAAGGATGATTATTTGCATTTGACGCAGACACATCAACTCCGTTCATTCAGGTAGGCCATATGATTCTGCTTGTTTTGCATCTCTGAAAATTGTGTTAATTGGTTATCATTGGCTGCTGACCTCATTTACTTTAAGCTAAGAGTGCAGGTTTATAATCATAATATATTTATTTCGTTTGCGTTTTGAAAATCGATCACTGGTGGCCCTAATAATCGCAGTTTACGTTCGCGCGGGTAGATCTTGTCAACAATGTCAATACCCTTTTTATATTATCTTGGATAATTCTGTTTTTACCAGCCATCCAACCAACCAAAACTGGAGAAAATTAAACGAGCGCTTCTTTCTTCACTAATCTGGTTATGCGAG
Source organism: Esox lucius (assembly GCF_011004845.1). NCBI lineage: Eukaryota > Metazoa > Chordata > Actinopteri > Esociformes > Esocidae > Esox > Esox lucius. Next base: position 20,314,632 of record NC_047587.1, read on the forward strand.
CCCACCTTTGCGCACATGATGATCACACCCAACTGAGGCGCGCAATTCATATTTTGGTTCAAATAATGTTTTTAAAACATAAAATAACGTGTCATAATTATTTCGACCAAATATTATTTTTAAATTGAAGTAATCCAAAAGTAACCGTAATTTTTTTCAAAAGTATCTAATCCGATGACAATATTTTTGTTGGTAACGGAAACATAACGGAATACAGTTAGTTTTTTTGTAATCTTACTTGTAATCCGTTACTCTCCAACTCTGCTCACACATCTATAGTAAGACGACACATACCACCACACATATCTGTAATATAGATTGAACTACACACATTTATTTTTGCTACACTGCATTGTTCAAATCTCTCCCTTGTAGGTTGCAGGGAATGGTGAGGGTTTGTCCTGCGCTGAAGGAAAGGTTTTAGACGTTCTTCTAGAGATGGAGAGAGAGCGAGAAAGGAGAGAGGAGGTAGAGTAGCTGTTACCTGTGTGTGTGTGTGTGTGTGTGTGTGTGTGTGTGTGTGTGTGTGTGTGTGTGTGTGTGTGTGTGTGTGTGTGTGTGTTAGACCTAGGTTCAAAAATATTCTAAACACAAAGTTTGAGCTTTAAAGAAACTTTGTCTGAGGTGTGTTTCTGAATCCTGACTCTATAGATCTTCTGGGACCTTCAGTTTCTCAAAACAGGAAATCTCAGAGACCTGTACCACACAGACAGAACAGACACACATACAAGAGACAGACACAACACGCATCTCTACCGAGACTTGTACCACACCACTGATTACAGGGATGACGACCGAGAAACCAACAACCTGCCCACAGAGAAAAGAAAGAGGGACGGGGGGAAAGGAAAGGAAAGAGGTGTTTTTGAGTGGAGACTGAGGAAAGCTGCTAGACAGTGCTGGGCCAGGTAAGGTGTTTGTCTTTCTCATGCCTTGTCCCCCAATCTGGCTCTCCATATTTCTCTCTCCACTTCTACTATAAGTACACTGTGTTTGTGTGTCCCCAGACTGGTGCAGGAGGGTGTGTATGGGGTCTTGCCTTCTCTGAGATGTGGTCAGAGGTCAGGGGTGAGAGGTCAGGCGTTGGGATGTGTCTCAATGTCAGACCTCCTCCTTTTGGTGGGAGTGAAGTATGACGCCGTCATGCACACACTCTACACAGAGATGCTGCAGGAGCACTATGGTGAGATACACACACACTACACAAAGATGCTGCAGGAACACTATGGTGAGATACACACACACACACACTCTACACAGAGATGCTGCAGCAACACTATGGTGAGATACACACACACACTCTACACAGAGATGCTGCAGGAACACATTGGTGAGATACACACACACACTCTACACAGAGATGCTGCAAGAACACTATGGTGAGATACACATACACTACACAGAGATGCTGCAGGAACACTATGGTGAGATACACACACACACACACACTACACAGAGATGCTGCAGGAACACTATGGTGAGATATATATACACACACACACACAACCTGGACATCCCATCATGTCTCTATCACAGGGCTGGCTGTTTGGGAGACTCTGTTGCCGTGGGAGCGTGGACAAAGAGAGGCGGAGCTAGGTTTGCTATGGGAGGAGGCTTGGGAGTCAGGTGACATGCTGAGACTTTGTGACCTACCTGGAGCCTTCAGGGTGAACAGGTAACACACCGGATGGTTTGTGGTTGTGACACAAAGATACATCACACAAACGGTTGATATAGAGAAGTAGTTAAAGGTTGGGGGAAACAAACTGATGAGCAGGTGTGTGAGCCGCAAGCAGATGCCTATGCCTCCGTGACTAGGTGATGACGTGATTGACAGGTGCAGTGAGGGCGTGTCTCTAAGGGGCTGTCCTGATCGGGTGAAACCAAGTGAACAGTCTTGGTCAGCTATCTCTCTACTCACTGAAATACACACCAGCCTTGATCATGAGAAAAAAACACTTACAGCCCTGGCAAAGAGGTACACACACCAAATCCACAATTTGAGTCTGACCAAGAGGCAAATAAAATAATATTTTCCAGGTCCTGAAATATCCCAATCATAAGTTCCCAACCATGAGTGTCTGAATACATCCCTCTGACCCTGCAGGCTGGACAGGGAGACCCTGCAGCTGATGGGACTGTACGCCAGCCTGGCCACCATCAGAGCTCAGAGGGAGACAGTGTCCCATAGTGCACTGCTAGCAGCCCGACAGGACTGGGGGAAATGGTGAGGCCTTCATGACAAGCAGAAAGAAAATAAGTATCTGTCTGTGGCACTGATTTCATGTCTTTTTAGGCCCAGTATGAAGAGATCCCACAGTATAAGTCAGGCTCAGCTCTGGCTGGAGAAAGATGTGGAGGAGGAAGAAGTCAAGGACGAGGCCCCTATCTCTCCACAACAGGTTGTCTTGTATCTGTCAGTTACTCTGTTGCAGTCTCCCCTGCCTCTCCCCACTGGAGTTTGAAGCCTTCTCTGGCTCCTCCCCAGGTGGTGCTGAGGTGTCTGGTACTGAGTCAGGAGTGGGAAAGAAAGTGCCTGCTGAGGATGCTCCACAGGGTCTCCCAAGATGAATTGCAAGGGCCAGGAGAGAAGAAGTCACCTACAGAGGGTGAGGCTTTTAGTCAGATCTGTCAAATATTCCTTAAAAACTGTTACAATGTATCTATATCTGTGCTGCCTATTATTATCTTGAATATGTTTTTTATAAATAAATTAGCATTTATTTAATCTGGTAGGAAAAAAATCCACTGGTGCTAAACACTTGCGTTTTACCCTAAAGTCCAGATTGTTTTCTGTTTCCACTGACACGGGCCAGGGCCAGTCGACCACTAGGCCATGGCCGAGTAGCCCGGCTCTCACTGGGTGCCAAGGCCCGGACTGTAGGACTTAGGGTGTGGTTTGCAGATTGACGCGTGACGTGTTGTGAAAATGCAGCATTTTGTTCCATTCAAATGGCGATGTGTATCGTTTGCTTTAGGCATCTCGTAATGGTTTTCATCCGATTTAACATAAATCCCTGAATTCTTTTTGAAAATGAAGCAACAGTACAGAGAAGCAAAGGCTCAACGGAAAGAGTTGGATCTACCGAATGTGATACCATTGACTCAATAGAAAAACGGAGCGCTGAGACAGAGACGTAGCCGGCAAAATTACCTCAGAATTCTCCCAAATCCTTCTATTTAATGTATATAGTTTTGACAAAATACTTGTCAAACTAAATAATGAACACATTGGCTAACGGTTGCAGTGTTACGAGTGTATGTGGTCACTGGAGTTTGAGGAATAAATTAGTTTTAGTACTCAAGTTCAAACACGGTATTTTAAACAAACAGCATGGCCTTATTATTTTATTTTACTACCAGAAAAATATTTCATTTAATTTTTTGTAACCGGAAAACTAAATCTTGTTGATTACTCCTCCCTCCCCACCTGAGCCCCTCCTTAAGTCCTTGGTACCAAATGTGTAGTGGAAACAGAAAAGTCTGGAGCCAACAGATTTAATGTCCCTGGTGCCTGGGTAAACCACCAGTGGAAACGCGGCATGAGAGACTTTTTTTTTCAAGGGTGAATGGGCAGCAATCAAATTCAACATACAATTGACACAAGCACTCCTGAATAGAGTCTTGTATCAGAGTTTTAACTTCATTGAGGGGTGCTATTTCATGCCTGAGGGGCACAAGAGGAGAAGGCAGTCTTGCTAACTCAGTAATGGCCTTTAAGTAACAGTCACATAGCAGACAGTGTCTGGTAAACGCTACTGGTGAAAGAGCAGGCTATATGCTGTTCCCTCTAAAATTATTGGCAGGCAAATAGGTAAATATGAACAAAAAAAGGTTTTGAAGAAAAAGCATTGTTATTTATCAGCTTTTTTCAGAAAAATTTATCTAACCTTTAATTGAGGTGTATCTAACCTTTAATTGAGGGAAAATTATCAAAGAAAATATTTGTCATCAACAAATAATAATTTCATTTAAAAACATATCCTACATTGGAGGGCACTCCAGATAGGGGAGGGAGTTACAAGGGTCTTGTAAATGATTGTAATATATACTGTAACCTTTATTTTATCTGTATTCATGACCAATCTGAGGCCATGTAGATAGGCATGCATACACATTGTGTTCTGTTAGCTAGATCATTTCTAAACCAATTGACAGCAACTAAACTGATACCAGTGTTTCTGAGTCTGGCTGGCAATATTTTGTGGTCTTTGATGAATCTACTAACACTACAGACAACAATCAAATTTATTATATATTTTTTTTTAATCTAGTCTATTTATGATGCCATCTGCCATAGCTGCTGTTATATGCTGACTTGAAAACAGACAGAACCCAGCTCAGGATGTTTTTTTTTAAGCTGGGAGCTCACAATGAACTCAAACACTTAGGACTAGACAGAGAGGTTGGAGATCTGGCGATAGCTATTCACATTTGAAAAGTCTCCGCCCTTTAGTACTGGGAGGACGTGCTGATTTCAAGATTTGAGTTATAGAATTGGTTAAAGTTAAAAATGTGAGTTTACAGGTTTATCTATAATACCAGCTGGTCTCTTTAAGAGGTAGTGATCTAGGTTGTCAGTGCCTGCTGACTTTATTGTCTTGGTTTTATAGTTGTTGTATAGGCCTCAGTATAAGAAATACAGTAGGATCAGAGTTGAAATGATTGACATGAGGGCCTGCGTCAGAGCTCACTATAACTGAGTTAGAGGCCATTATTGTCAAAAACACAACCAGCAGATGTTTGTTCTTTTTTTAAACCCACAATGTCAGCTTTAGCCCAAGAGCCATTTATTTATTTTAGCCAAGTTATCTAAAAATCAGTGATCCATTGACTGATTCTGAATGTCTTTACAGGGGTGTTTACTACAGATGAACACAAAGTTCACCTATTAAGAGTTCCAGGAAGAGTAATCATCTGAAATCTGTCTGCTCTGTCAATAGTATGGAACAAGCTTTGTCATCAAGTTTCTTTTAAAATTCTACAGGTTTAGCTGGGAGTTGTTCTTCTTTTTCAGACTAGCAATTGCAACCACTAGCATTTATAGAATATCCCAGTTGATATGTATTTGTAAGGGTTATGCATTTATTGAGCAATATTCATAGTTACCTGTTTTCAAAATTTACAGGTCCAGATACAAGCCAGTCCCAGTTCAGATCTCTAAACATCTGAATTCAGTCATTTAGGTTATGCAGGACATCAGAAAGATACCCAGAGGCGTCTGTAGCAGCCCACTGCCATGATGCAAGAGCCTCCAGGGTAGTGTCTGAGAACATCCTCCAGGGTAGTGTCTGAGAACATCCTCCAGGGTAGTGTCTGAGAACATCCTCCAGGGTAGTGTCTGAGAACATCCTCCAGGGTAGTGTCTGAGAACATCCTCCAGGGTAGTGTCTGAGAACATCCTCCAGGGTAGTGTCTGAGAACATCCTCCAGGGTAGTGTCTGAGAACATCCTCCAGGGTAGTGTCTGAGAACATCCTCCAGGGTAGTGTCTGAGAACATCCTCCAGGGTAGTGTGTGAGAACATCCTCCAGGGTTGTGTCTGAGAACATCCTCCAGGGTAGTGTCTGAGAACATCCTCCAGGGTAGTGTCTGAGAACATCCTCCAGGGTAGTGTGTGAGAACATCCTCCAGGGTAGTGTCTGAGAACATCCTCCAGGGTAGTGTCTGAGAACATCCTCCAGGGTAGTGTCTGAGAACATCCTCCAGGGTAGTGTCTGAGAACATCCTCCAGGGTTGTGTCTGAGAACATCCTCCAGGGTAGTGTCTGAGAACATCCTCCAGGGTAGTGTCTGAGAACATCCTCCAGGGTAGTGTGTGAGAACATCCTCCAGGGTAGTGTCTGAGAACATCCTCCAGGGTAGTGTCTGAGAACATCCTCCAGGGTAGTGTCTGAGAACATCCTCCAGGGTAGTGTCTGAGAACATCCTCCAGGGTAGTGTCTGAGAACATCCTCCAGGGTAGTGTCTGAGAACATCCTCCAGGGTAGTGTCTGAGAACATCCTCCAGGGTTGTGTCTGAGAACATCCTCCAGGGTAGTGTCTGAGAACATCCTCCAGGGTAGTGTCTGAGAACATCCTCCAGGGTAGTGTCTGAGAACTTTCTTCAGGATAGTGTTTGAGAACATCCTCCAGGGTAGTGTCTGAGAACATCCTCCAGGGTAGTGTCTGAGAACATCTTCCAGGGTAGTGTCTGAGAACATCCTCCAGGGTAGTGTCTGAGAACATCCTCCAGGGTAGTGTCTGAGAACTTTCTTCAGGGTAGTGTCTGAGAACATCCTCCAGGGTAGTGTCAGAACATCATTGTTTCGACATTAGTCCATATTCAAATCATGTAAATTTTTTTAGGATCAGACTTTTAATATCAGTGATGCAGTAACCGATAGTGTGTCTGTAATCTGTAAGGTGTGTTACCAGAGCAGGGCCAGCGGAGAGAGGCATCTCTGAGAGAGGGGTTTATAAAGAGGCTAAGACACACACACACCATCCTCCAGCTCCAGTCCTGTCATCAGCCCCCGCCAGTTCAGGGCTCTACCCCGCCCCAGTCCCAATGGGGAAACTGTGCTTTGGTCCTGTTGGTTGAGCTGATGGATCTCCATGAGGCCCAGGTCGCTGCAGTGCTGTCCGCTCTGCAGGAAAGGGTCTGTCACAATACATTCTGGTTACACTGGTAGTTCCATTTGAATGGTTGTGGTTTAGGTTAAGGGTTGGATTTTCAAAGGGAATATTGTCTTTGGTCCCCACATTGTTGGTAAAATGATGAATGTGTGTGTGCAGAGTGAGCAGCGCCTGTTGGCTCTGAGAACGGAATATGAATCTGAACTCCGAGAGCCTCATCTGCCCTGCTTGGTCACACTCCTCACCCGTGACCCATGCCTGAACTCTGACCACTGCCTGGGGCCCTCTAAACTAATTCCAGTCCAGAAGAGGTACTCAGCTGTCCTACCCCCAGACCTGAGCAGTGGTAAACCAGACGATCAACACACTAAGGACCTTTGTACAGGTAACATGTTTTTGTATCCTGGATGTGATCAGAAAATCACCTTAGCCTAAAACCAACTCTAATCCTAACACTAACCCTACCCTAAACTTTATGCCTAAACCTATCCTAACCTTAACACATAACCCTAAGCCCTAATGCCCAAACCTGAAACTAGCCCCAGTTTAACATTTTACCCTATACCTAGCCTCTTAGCTGGAAATAGCCCTTTTTCTTGCAGGGACCAATCATCAGGTTTTAATATCTTTGTGGTCACTACACCAGGATCAAACTGCACTTATTTCATACTTTTTTATATGTTCCTCTCCAGACTGTGGGACCACCATGATCCCAGAAGACCTGCCCTACCTGGAGATCCTGTGTGTTTCACACAGCCTTGACTCGCCCAACAAAAACAATGACTTCAACACACACACTGCATCTGAAGAACTCTCTGCAGAGCAAGAGGTGTGTAATATGCCAGGGGCGAGGGAAAGCAGCCCCAGAAAGACTCCTCAGAGCTATGAGAAGCAGGATTCTCTCATCGCTCTGGCCTGGAGCAAGCCACCCGAGGGAGACACGGAGCAGAACACAGGAACCGTGGTAAATCAGCTCACCTTCATCTAGGTTCAGAAAACTGAAGGCACACACATTTGAAATGGGTTTTCTTTGTGTGTGTTTTGTGGTTCTGTAGGACATGTCTCCGGCAGAACAAGAAGTCGGTGTACGAGAAAAGATTGGGCACTGTGGCACGGACAGCAGCCCCATATGCACACAGTACGACACACCCGGACGCATCCATTGCAACGGCACAGCTGGAAACAGACAGTGTGAGGACACAGCCACAAACCAGGTGGAAGTGTTGGACCGGTCTCTGTTCCAGTCCGACACTGTGGTTCAGCAGCTCTCCCTGCCTACAGACCAGCACCTGACCACAGGCCAGGTAGTCAGTCTGGCTGCCTAACATTGTGTCTGGCTACCTAACATTTTGTCAGACCATGATGATAACTGACAACTCTTTGTTGTTGTTGTTGCTGCAGGAGCCAGAGCTAGGGCCCTCAGAGGAGACAAAAAGTGCTCCAGCTGATGACACCTCTGTCACTGAGGTGATTCCAACGTGGGACAGGTGCCGTCGGGGGTCAGGAGCGGACCGGGGGTCAGGAGCGGACCGGGGGCCTGAGGGACACAGTGAAGGCAGCACTGCGGTGGGAGCCAATGGGAGTGCTCACCCGGGCTCTGTGGGCGGAGAGACGGAGCACTGGGCCCTGAGTGGACTTGTCCCCCCTACATCAGACCAGGAGACCCACAGCACCCCACACACTACTCTGGAGGGAGACGAAGCAATTGGGAGTGTAATGGAGAGAGAGAGGACATCGGAGTCTATCTCTGTGATGGAGAGAGAGAGGACAATTCGCTGCCTGGTTGATCTGCAGAAGAAGATGGAACAGAAACAGAACAGAGACAGAGAGAGACAACTGCTGAGGGTGAGACAGCGAGGGTGATCAGAAGACAGAATGGGTGGGGAAAAGGATGGAACAAACATTGACAACTACTGTGGGGAGAGGAAGCCAAGGCAGGGATGTGGAGGGAGCAGGGTGATGGGGGGGGGGGGGGGGGGGCGCTTAGGGTGGGTGTTAGAGATAGAGAAGACCAGCACGGGGGGCGGGGGTGTAAAGCAGCCAAGTTCTAAAGGAGGCATGTGACTACTTCCTGTGACAGGTCCAGGAGCGACTGTCAATCATCCAGAACAGGAAATCCCAGGAAGACCTGATGGGCCTCAGGCAGACTGACAGACTCCAACACCTCACACACAACCTGCCCCTGGTAAGGCATGCACAAATCACCCTCATTATCAGGTAGTCACATGAACACTGTCAGCCATGATGCCTTGTGTCTGTGTATGATTACGTGCGTCTGTAAGGAGGACAAGAGCCAGAAGACGGTGGTCAGAGAGAGACTGGAGCAGATGAAGAGGGAACGCTCCTATGTCATGCAGTCCAAACGAAACAGGTAACAGACACACGTAGGAGATACAGGTGTAAAACCAGGTGTAAAACCAGGTGTAAACCCAGAATGACGTCAATTTCCCTATTTCGTTCTCCCTTCTAGGAACACAGCAGGTTTTAAGGAGCTGCTGGGCCCAGTGGGACTCCACGGTGTAGAGACTCATGATCCTTCTGACCGTACACCTAATGATTTACAGGCAGTCTAATATAGATATTTTGTTCAAAATCAAATGGATGGTGGTGTTATTCACATACCAGGAACTTCAACTGGTAACCAGAGGCAACAGTAAACACCATGTTAGCAGCAAATGATAGAGCTCCCAGGATTTATGCTGTGTAAACTACAAAAAAAAAAATCTTTGCGTTTTATCCTTCAATCCATCAACACACTACTACTGCCACTAAACCAGCCGTACTTGGATTCAGTTCAGTCAGTTTTTGTGTGTGACTCGGGTTTCCTTACTTAAATACAGTGGACTTGTTTCCTTAATGGTTGCCTATCTAAGTGGATAAACACAGACACAGAAAGCTGATCAGTTTATTATACAGTTTATTTATCATCCTGACAAACATGAGCATCATCAACAATAATAACAATATTTACTAAATAAAGCCCCTGTCTGTTTAGCTTGTTGGTAGTGTGTCCCTTCCGTTACCTATATACAGTGACCTGACTACATCTCCATAGTCTAAAGTAGCCTCCACCCCATCACCTGCATTGACCCATAGTCTAAAGTAGCCTAATCTCATCCACCAGATGCTTCTCGACGGTCAAACCATCCAGCTTCACAGCACTTCAGAATGGAACTTGAATCAACACCTATGGCAGCTTACAAATCAACCGCCGGTTTTAATTGGCTGATCTGGGTCAGTCACCACAACCCTTACAACCTCACCTTCAAGCCATCAGCAAAGTGATTTCAGCAAGGAAGTGTTTGGGAGAAATCGGACATTTATTATTCACAAATTTTACACCCTCAAAAGAAATTGGGCTTCCAAAAAAAAAGAAAAGAATGTCTTACGTGATAAAACAATTTTCATCCCATCTAAAACATATTTCCCAGGCTCCCTCTGACCTTCATTTTAACCCCACTCTTTCAAGTTCCACTCTGATACACTGTTACCAGGCTCTGTATGCAGTAGCACCAAGTTGCGTTGCCGAGGAACATAATTATATCATCTGAATCATGTTCAATAGGGCACAGTAGCAAAATGTTTTGAAACTGGAAGTTACAGTTACATTTTATTAGACAAGTACATTTAAAAAAAAAAGTGGGTGCCAAATTAGCATGGCCCCAATGGTCTTATCCTATCAGTGCAGATGAAAAACATGAATTTCGATAGAAAGGGGTGAGGCGACTGTACAGTATCGAGATGTGACAGGGGCAGGTATTTACAGAGCTATAGGAATGGATGTGGAATTCTACTGGCATGGAGAGTATATATTACAAGGGTCAGAGATCAGGGGTCAATAGTTAAAAGGTGACATGGTCAAGGTGGGAATTCTACAAATCACATTCAGACGTTATCTTTAATTGAGCATGAACATGAGGTCACTCACACTGCCGCAACAAACAGAACACACATCGCTTTGAGCGGAGAAGCCAGAATATTCTACAGCAGCACACACACATACTGTACACAGAGCTGTGCCTCTGTTTAGAAAGAGGAATAGAGTATGCTATAATGCTACTCAGACACAAGCTGAGGTCACACACATGCACACAAACGAGCAACAGCACACAATCCTCACGCAGTAGATAAAGGTTTTCTGACTGAAAGGTAAATAACCCTAAAGATTTAAGTGATGTGCTTGGTGGAGACAACCCCAGGAATGTATTCATTCCACAACATAATTTTTTTTTCTGTTTTGCAAAATCAGGTAGGGTCCCTTTGTGTTTCAGAACGAAACGGGGGGACATATCTGAATTTCATCAAAATTAAATAGTTTGAAAAACACAAAACTTTTGTTTGTTGTAATGAATGCACCCCTGCTGACTTAGAGATGGGAGGAATTTGAGCTTCCAGGAAGGAATGCGGTAGCTTCCTGTGTAGCTCAGCAGAGTGGAATTGAGCAGTGTAGACCAAGTTTTGGGAGGTCTGTGGTAAAGTTGAGACTAAATCTATAATGACATTGAAGCCTGTTAGATAAATTAATGCATTTTTCCAGTCAATATTATTTTATACAGGTTTCTAAAGACAGCTGTAGCGCCTACAACCCTTGAATGTCAAATGACACCACACACCCAGCACAGCCTGCTGACCACACCCACACACTGATTGGCTGACGGAGGAATTAATCCTGATGGACCGGAGGGGGGGCAGGGTGCAGTATGTGGTGCCCTTCCCCTAGAGACAGAGATGGGCATACACAATGGAGAGGTGTGTGTGTGTGTGTAGTCACTACAGGTGGGCACATTAAACCCCCAGACAGTGTGTGTATGGTGTGTGTGTATTCAGTCTACTGGTGGGCACACTGTACGCCTGGGCCGTGTGGTCCCCCCTCCTCATCAGAGCTGTCATTGTAGGCCTCTCTCCTGGCCCCCGCTGAACCCTGACCTCTGACCTCACAGTCCTGAAGGTCAACCTCCTCCGCCTCCGACGAGATAACTGGAACCTCGGCGCGCACAGGCAGCAGGTCCTCCAGCTCCTGCACACGCACAGGGACAGCATTTATGTAGACACTACACATATCACATAGACAACGTCCAGGCTGAGACAGCCTGCAATGTCCTGCACAGGCAACTCAGGGTGCCAACACAGACCGGTTCTCTGAGGTACTCACTGTGAGTTTCTCAGGGCTGATCCAGTTGTTGTCAGGGAACTGAACGTCAAACTTAATGAACAGATCCCCCTTCTCAAAGGGGTTCCTGTACTGAGGCATCCCCTCTCCCTTCACCACACGGACACAACCTGTAAAACACGCACTCGTCAACGCAACCCGTAAAACACGCACTCGTCAACACAACTGGTCACAAACACACACTCGTCAACACAACTGGTCACAAACACACAGTGTGATAATGGTTGGATCCAATCGGCAAGAGTTACACTTGAGTAGGAGTGTGTTTGTCTGTGAGTGAACGATTCAGGTCTGCGTGTGGATAGTAAAACCTGACAAATAATTCCCCACAATAATTTTTTTGTTGGTCCCCAAAAGCCAAAAGGCTATTTATTGCTTAGGGGTTAGATTCATTGTGGATTTACTTTAAAAGTTAGTCGTTAGAGTTATGTTAAGTTCAGTCATAAATGTAAGGTTGTTGAGCTAAGGGGACAGGGAATGTTGATTTCTGGTCCCCACAAGGACATAAAAAAAACAACATTGTGTTCGTACCTGGCTCTATAACCTTGCCAGGAGGATATTTCACGGCGAGCTGACGACCATCAAGGTGTGTGACTGCTAGTTGAAAGCCACACAGAGCTTCCACCAGGCCGATACGCTGCGTCATGTGAAGATCATGGCCGTCACGACGAAACTCCTGCATAACAAACACACACTTAACTTTAAACCATGCTTTTTAGCTTATCGCCAATAAAACCCCACCACACTATTGCCTTTCATGATCTAAAGCACTTTTCTAGTATCGACTTATAGCTGACAGCTATAGTGAGTATTCCTACTCCACCTGGGTTGTGTGGTTTCCCCACCTAGCTATCTTACCATGAAAACACTAACGGGATTTGCTCTGGATATGAGCAGGGAGGAAAAGAGCTTGGCCATGAGCACATGAAACGGCTGCGAAAGAGCCCCCAGCAATGATTGTAAATATTAAGTGTATCCCTCAAAAGGTTCCCAGGGAAGTGAACAACGATAGTGTTCAAGGGGTTAAAAAAAGTGTCTATGCTTAAATACACGCGAGAGACGTTATCATCCTGCGCAAAAGAGGGTTTGGGTGTACTGAATGTTTAGTAGATTTACGCTGCTACCAGACAGTTCCAACAGCTGCTGATACAGTGGTTAAGTTCAGAGCTTCCCTCCTCCTGGATGTACAGATGGGAGAGGTCCCACTGGAAAATGACACTAGGGACAACTTCCTGGGATGAAAACTTGAAGTCTGCCTTTGGTGTTCTCACTCCTCTGGACCTGACCTGACCACTCTCTGCTATTCCGTTCATCTGAATGCTGCTGATGAAGGACATTGTGACGAGTAACATTAAGGCAACGTTACAGGTTCTACGAACTGAATTCAACAAACACACTGACTTTCCGGAAGCCTGGGCCATGTATAGAAGCTGACTGGACGTGGCCTCCAGACCTACATAAGACAAAAGCGTTGTCTGTGATCACAGGGACCCTTCTTGTGGAGAAGGGGCTACTTGTATCCTTGATTGACACGCATAATGACCAGTCATTTTTTTTAAACCATCTTCTATTTGTGCCTCCAAATAACTGTGTGGGTGTTTACCTCATGCTCCTTCTCCTGTAGGACCAGTACTATGTCTCCGGGCTCTGTACCCGGGGCCTGGTCCGCCTCTCCAGTGAAGGTGATCTTCTGTCCGTGCCTCATGCCTTTATCAACATGGACCTCCAATAGTTTGGTCTCCTTGTTCACCTTACGACCCTCACATTTCTTACAGCGGTCTTTCTCATTGATCACCTCCCCTACACACAAAAATATCAAACAGGGTTTGTTTTCGGGAAAACGATAACAGCGGCAGACTGTGTGCGTGCGTGCCTGCGTGCGTGCGTCCTACCCTCTCCGTTGCAGTCCGTGCAGACTGACTGCATCTGTTGGACCATGCCAGGAGCCAGCTGTCTGATCATGATCCTCATGCCTCTGCCTCTGCAGGCCACACACTTCTGCACTGCTCCGGCCTTGCCCCCCGCACTGGGGAGATAGTCACGCCTCGCATTAAAGCAGTAGGGTGCAATGTGGTGTGGTTTATGGCCAATATACAACACCTAAGAGCTGTTCGTAGGCAGCGTGCGTCTTTGAGATGCCTTATCGCTGTTATGAACTGTTCACCGACAACATTTTAAAATGGTGACATCATATCCGTTGTATACAGTCTCCTCTAAACCGGGGAGGGGGTTGAAACCTGAATGCTAACCGCTGTGTACACAAGACGGGTATGATATCCCGTCAATGTTTCATGCTCAAACTAAGTTGGAAACCGGCAACTTTTTGCTGTTATAAACCTGTTACCAATTCAATTAGAGCAGTATAAAGTGATGGGATGTCCTTGTATACAGTCTCCTATACCACAGCTATAAGCCAAACAGCATTCTGGATTGAAACCACCCGGTTTTGTAAGAGACCTTATACCATTGCCTAAGTGCTGTGTCCGGACACCCTGTGATGTGTCCGGACACCCTGTGATGTGTCCGGACACCCTGTGATGTGTCCGGACACCCTGTGATGTGTCATACCTAAGAACAGCTCTTAGCCATGGTATACTGGCCATACTGTACCTCCTCATGCCTTATTGCTTACATATAAAACAGCATACAGCCAATCAACAATTGGAACCACTTGGCTCATAATAAATAAATATTAAATGTTAATGATGTATTTAAACGTGTAGTAGCTCAGTAACTGTTAACATTGATTTCCAAAACAAAGTACCGTTATTTCAGGGATATTCAGGGGATTTCTTACATGTTCTACCCAATGTTCCACTTTTATTGTTGTAGAGTCATATATAAATACAATTAAGTTTCCATTTCTAAGCATCTGTGGAGGGCTTATTTGCTTGCATGAGCCAACCAGTCTGTGAAACACCAAAATACTATGCAGAAAATATGGTCTAACGTGCAATAATGTAATATCCCTGTAAAACAAATGTGTATACTCACCCATTACAGGAAGCACACAGGACATTCTTGCTGAGCTGTAGTTTTGTTGTTTTACCATTGTAGAGGTCTTCCAGTGAAACTCTGTTAAACATGTAGGGTTATTAGTCATAACGAATATTTCTGGATACTGGACTACAGAAGTGAAAGGAGACTAACGCTTACTTGAGGGGATGAACCATGTCCTCTCCTCTCCTGCGTCCTCCATTGCGTCCTCCCCCTCCACGTCCCTGTCCCCCCATGAAGCCAAACAGGCCCCCTCCAAAAATATGGGAGAAGATATCATCCATGCCTGCCCCTCCACCACCTCCCTCCCGCAGCCCCTGCTCTCCATAGCGGTCGTAGAGCTCTTTCTTCTCTGGATTGGTCAGCACCTCATATGCAAAACTGATCTCCTTAAACTGCGAGAAGGGAGGGGGGGGGTCATTCTCCATCATAATCTACCTTCCATAGACATTCTACAACCATAGGTGACATTTTCTTGCAGTTTACTCTAAGTGTACATATACAATCTCACAAACCCTCTCCTTCCCATCTCATTAGTCTAGCATGGTTTCCTCCACTGCCACTCATCTTCACTGATGTTGAACATGACAGCTGATAGAGATCATGCAGAAACAGATGCTGTTTGGGAATTGGCTTTCAACAAGCCAGTGCAGCTGATAAAGTAGAGAAAACTCGAAAACGGAGGAAGCCTCTAAATCCTATTTGATACCAAAGTCAGGTGAATAATACCTCTCGGTTAATACTTCTTACATATAGCGGTTGTTAGGTGTTGTGATTCGTTTTCAGCGTGTGCTGTGTCATGTTGTGACTGTGGTGTTGCTGTCTGTCTCTTACCTTGTCCCCTGCATCTGGATTTTTATCAGGGTGATACTCTTTGGCCAACTTACGGTACGCCTGCACATAAGAGACATAGTCATAGTAACATCAATCACTGTCTGAATCTGGACTGTTGTTGGGCCAACATTTTTCTAACTGCGTAGCTAGTTTCCCGTGCTGCTGCGGCAAGAGCAACAGTTTTTGCTGAACCTGAAAATCGTTCAGCTAACATGCTAAGATCATATTTTTTGTGATCATCCCTTGCAGGCTGAATATATATCTGTAGTATTATTTTTCACCTACATGACGCGAGAGTAACTAATGTTGGCCCTAAAAGATTGAATGTAAGTATAATAAATTAGATATCGCCTGATCTAATGTTCTGGCTGTACTGTTTGGCTATAGCTAACTGGTTGGCTAACAAATACCATATAGCTAGCTGGCTAACGTTTTAGTAAACGACTAACGTTATCGTTCTATTCTTCTGCCAGCTTTGTTTTCCTCATGTCAGTCAGGTAGCGCAGCAGTCAGCTACCTACAGCTGCAGCAGCAGCTAACTTCGCGTACAACACTGTCTACGCTACTGTACACGATCTGCGGCCGCCTGTGCTACTTTTCTTGTCAAATAATAATAATCGAATTCCGTAAATCTAACTAGATTCCTCAGCTACATCAGATCGATTTGTCAATCACAGCAATAACATATTTCATTAGAAATGTGTCAGGCAGAACAATCGGTGGGCAATTCACAAATTAGCTAGCCAGTTATGCTTTAGCTACTGTACAGTAAATGAACTAGTTAGCCATATCTAGAAAGCCAGTGTAGCTTAGCATCAGAAGAGTCAATGTTTGCAAGGCCAAATAAACTCGGCTTTGCATTCTTACTAAGAATATTATCTATATGTATTTAGTTAATACTCTAACTTTAGTGTAGGCACCGGGCAGGACCGTTTCTATCATAACAGACGTACCTTCTTTAGTTCGTTTTCGGAGGCGGAGGGTGAAACTCCGAGAATATCATATAGCTTGGTATCCACAACGTTGGCCATAATGCTACCTAGTTGGCTACACACAGAAAGACCTTAGTTCTGCTTAAAGGAAACCAGAGAAGAGAGAAAAGCCGGGTGGAAACGTCATACGCAATGCGTCAACTTGGGTCATCGTTGCTGAGAGTCAGCTGGTACGCTTTCGATAGCAGGGGTGTATTCATTTAGCCAAACTGGTTCTATTGGATACATTTAGGTAGTCCATTCCCCTAATAACAAACAGAAGTAAACGGGGAGGGACCTACATACATTTGACCAATAGCAACACTATTTGCCGAAACGTATTATTTTGGTGTAATGAATACACCCTAACGAGATGTTACGGTTTCGAGAGGATCAAAAGGACTATAGGGAACTGTGGATTGAATGAAACAAATCACATTGCATCATAAATCATTAATTTGTTGTACATCAGTCAGACAGTAACAATTTACCCATGATACATTGCGATGTTGATCTTCTCGAACACAGCCGTTAGTGCTGCTGGAGAGTCGTATAAGAACAGCATATTTACTCGTATGTAGTGTCTTGGCTAACAGTAAAGCTTCTGTGGATGACTTCGACTTCGCTGTGTGATTTTAGCAGTGTGATTTTATGAATATTCTGTTTACATTTATGCTTAGTTTATTTCCATATATGAGCTATGCTTTTTCCTAACCGCTACTAAACACATTTGGGGGACTTGTAGTAATTAGCCCACTGCTTCAACGATAACACACATGCCCGTAGCTACCTTTAAACTTTGATTGCGCGTTCCCGCAACAATGTCCGCCATTTTGATTTAAAAAATATGACAGAATCATTGTCTGTCCTGCACTTCCAATCTTGAGGTGGATAAAACTAAAAGCGACAACTATTTTACTGGCGCTGTGAGTTATTGTACTATACACGAGTGTACGGGTCAGCCAGCCTCTGGTGAGCTGTCATGGAAACGCTCGGCAAATTACTGACATAATTTGGTTGATGGGCAAACCTGGACGTGCAGCTCTTACTGACTGGCTTGATAAACAAACTGCTCAGTTAGCTAGCAGGCTAACACTGACGTCTTGGAGCTAAAGTCAAGGTAGGTATCCCGTGGCTCACAGGGCAAGATTGCAATTATCGGCCTATACCTAGTCCATTTAGTTAGCTAGCATCATCCTCTTTGCAGACATTTGAGTCATCTATTTAGCTAGCAAGCCAGTCACCTTGCTACGCAGCAGTTCTTTCTAATCTTTAATATTTTCTTATGGGGAGTCCGAGTTGTGTGCTTGTCGGAACACACTGATTTGTTCCCTTTCTGTATCACTTTTTCAGATTGCAGTCTATCGACGTTAGAGTGTGAACGTTTGTGCCAATGCCGTTAGTGTGTAGTTTTGCGTGGTATGCTTGAGGAGTGAATGTAGAAAGTGTTTTCGTCCATGCAGATTCATGAGAATTCCTTCCTGCATCTTTGAGACAAATGACAAGAGGTCTAACCGAGGACACCCAGTAATCAGGTAAAAGGATACGTACACAAGGTGGATTTACAGTGCCTCCCATGTAAACTGCCACCCAGATCCCTAATGTATCCCCTTTCCACTATCTCTCTTTCCACTAGACAATGGGAAACGTAATGTAGCAAAACGTATCCAGAGTAAAGCTGGTGAGGATGTTTTTTGTAATTCATTGTAACTCTTCTCACAGCAGCCATGTTCTGGAAGTTTGACCTGCACACATCATCCCAGCTAGAGGCCCTGCTAGAGAAGGATGATGTCACGCTTACTGAACTTATGGATGAGGAGGATGTACTGCAGGAGTGCAAGGCCCAGAACCGCAGGTCAGTCTTTAGCATTAGCACCTACCATAAAAGTCACTGTTAATTAGCGTTAACTTCAGCATTTCCAATAACAAGTGTATGTTGGCCCCTTTCTTTTTGGATCCAGGCTGCTGGTCTTTCTGTCCCAGGACACCTGCATGCAGGAGCTGCTGCACCTCATCACAACAGAGCCCCCTGCTGGGCTGGAAGAGACAAAACGCTTCAAGTGAGTGGCCGTGAATTTTAAACCCACCGTTTCCTCTCCACACTTGCCCTCATGCCACAGTTGGAGTGCACTCAATGCATGTTTTTTTTTTTTTAGCTAGGAGTTTAATGAATGCACACTCTTGACTTGAATTATTCAATTCATGGTTCACTGTTACTTAATGAAACCAGCATGAAATTCTAATTTACAAGTCCTGTTGTTGAAGAACGAAAAACATAATCTATAATTGAACATTTAATTCAGGACATGTAAAAAAAATTTGTGTCACGTCTCAAAATTAGAAGTAAACAAATTAACATGTCACATCATTAGACGCGCTTATCCATTGTTTTGTGTGATTTTGTGTGATGTTTTATGGGATTCCACTTTGCTAACCTGAGGGTCTAATTAGCCCCTCCACCCATGCTAATTTTTGCTCTTGCAGCTTTGGGGCCCTTGAGTAAATCACCAGTGGAGGACAAGAGGGTTCATTTAGGACTTAACATAGATGTGCCCACACAACCTGGACCCTCATACATTCACGCTCTCTCTCGGACACTCATAAACACACAGTGGGATACCTTCGTGTGTTTGTCTTCCAGGTATCCTAACGTAGCATGTGAGCTTCTAACAAGTGATGTGGGGGTGATCAATGATAAGCTGGGTGGAGAGAAGCCCCTGCTGGAGATCCTGTACTCGTTCCTGGAGCAGCCCCCTCCGCTCAACCCCCTCCTTGCATCTTTCTTCAGCAAGACCATCGGAAACCTCATCACACGGAAGACCGAACAGGTACAGTTTCTGACACAGTCAGTGGTTTTATTCTGGTGGCATCAATTACAGGTACTTTATAAAACCTTTAACATCGGCATTTGTCACAAAGTGCTTATATAGAGACCCATATGAAGCCAAATTGAGCTCAAATGTATTGACTGTGAGAAAAGGAAAAACATAACTGAAATATTTAATCGTATGAAAAAACGAAATTCAATCATATGAAAAAAATTGATTCATAGTGGAAAAAGTATATGATCTTAAAATGTCTTTGTTCAAACACGTTTTTTCCACGTTCGCTTCTTCATATGATTACAATTTCTTCCCACCTTCGTTCAAGTCATGTTTTATCAAAACCAAGTTTTTATTTTCCCAGTCTAGTTGTCTCTCAAATATGTTATAACGTAGCCTCTGGGTCAAACACATGATTCAATATCACCTGAGAGATCACTTCCATAAATTATTTCAATCATAATAACAAGCTAACTTGTTGCTTAATGTAAAGTTCATTAGTTAGCTAGCTAGCAGTACCCGGTTTACATGGATGTTTTAAAAACCCACCGAGGAGAGGGGAAGGAACTGGGCTAGAGCAGGATGTGCCGCACCACCAGGGTGGTAGTCTTTTAGGAAGAGTAAAGATTTTGACATCTTGTCAACCCTCTATGTGATGCATCAGCCTTTTGACCAGCACTTTGCTGTGGAATATTGAACTATGCGTTGTTGCTTAAGTATACCACCTAATCTGTGAAACACGGTTGATGTACTATTATGGCTTGGGCATATACGACTGCAACTGGAACTGGCTCACATGCTTTCATTGATTATATGACTGCTGACGGCAGCAACAATATTTGTTTTAAATAGTGCCGAAAAATATTGCTTCTTATATGCAAACAGAGGTTTGTGAATTCTTTGGATTCTGTAAACCCTTGGGACCGCTTTGGAATGATCTTTACCAGCCAAGTCAGTCACCTGATCTGAATCCTGTTGAGCATGACTTCTACATGCTGAAGACAATACTTAAGGCAAAAATGGTACTGAAAGAAGCAGGAACTGAAGAGGGCTTCTGTACCAAACTGTCAGAGTATCACCAGGGAAGACACTGTGTCTAATAATGTCAATGGGTCACAGTCATGCAAGTAGGGGATGTGCAACTACATACTAAACATGAGTACTTTATATGTACTTGACTTTTATCCTGTTACTTTATTTTAGTGTGGTGCCCTTGTGGCTTGGCGATTAAGTAACAGGTTCTCACTGGCATCTACCTACAACAGAAGCAGTGCTTCACCATCAGCCTGGGGATCTCCTCATAAATATGTCATGAAACTGTCTACAGTGAGGAAGAAACCAGTTATTAAGTCAAAAGGTGGGAAATGGGAATTGATTGTGTTGACAAAGTTTGGTGATAGTTGTGCAAAATGTGCACCATGCCATGTGCCGATATTATCTTTTTGGGCAGCATGGCTATGTTATTGGCTTATATTGATATAGTTTTAGTTACTTTCATGAACTGAAGTTTGATAGAACAGGTGACTTTAGTCATGTTTTACTAAATCATTCCTTAGAATACCAAAAATGTCTGCGGTTTCTGGTCATTGTTTTCAGGCTGGTTGCTTTGACCAAAGTGTCCCCAATTCAACACGCACAGCATTCTAAAATCAAGTTTGATTATTTGTCACATTCAATTAAAAGCTTAGCCCATAGATCTTTAACCCTCTCATGGGGACCCCCCAGCCATCTCTGTTTAATTTTAGCCCTGAAATAGCTCACCTGATTCAACAGGTAAGGGCTTATTAATTAGTTAATTAGTTGATTCAGGTGTGCTAGCCCTGGAATACATCTAATAGATGGAATGGCTGGGGGGTCCCCAGGAAATGTTTTGAAGATCCCTGCCTTAACCTATTTGGCATGCTAATTTTGTCACTAAAAGACCTAAACTGTTTTCCATAGCTGTTTTATTTTAAATAATGCCAATGGTCTCCGTTTCTTAAAGCTGGCAGTCTGTGACTTTTTTGTGTTTAACTAAATAATGTTTTAAACCTCCCATTTTGGCCTGGATGTGTAATATGTTGTTTATGTGCATTATCAATAAGCATAATACCTCATCCCTCAGTTTGAAAGTGAGTGATTTTTGATTGTCATTTTCGGGGACATTGTCAGTTTTCCTACCATTGGCCAAAAATTGCTGAATGCATCTTTGGGGTTTGACAGTAATTACAGGGAGCATGCTAGCTAATGATGTAGCTGAGCCAGTCAAACTTAATAATAAATAGAAGGGAATTGTTTTAAGGATGCTGCTCACCAGTGAAGCACACCTGACTATGAATGTGCTTCACACAAAGCTCCCTAAATAGCTACCGTTGCTGAGTTAGTAAACAGCTAGCTAGCATGAGTTTTCACATTTCTGCAGCTGCCTTCTCCCACTAGTTGCTGCAATGTGCTTATGTCAATAACAGGAAGCTTCTTCTGACCTCCTACTTCACTGCTCAAATGTTAAAAGTAATCCATTCTGGCTGCCTGTAGCGAGTGTCCCATCTTACCTTGGGAGGTGACATTAGACAATTTAGATTTTCACTTGTTTGCATTAGAAAAACTTTAGAGTTGATGCAAATGTGGCAACAAGTTTTGTTTTTAAATTGATCTAAATTAAAGTCTCATAGTGTGATTCTCTCTGAATGAGAACATGAGTCTCCCTAGCAATGGGAATAGACCCGGGGGAGCCAGTCCCTGAGATATGGTCGGTCCTCTTCTGGCTGAACCGGGGTGACATTACATAGGATTCCATGACTACAGAGCCCGCAGCAGGTGACAATCAGCACAGAGGCATTAGATTTTCCAAACGGGGTGCTAGATTTTCCAATTATGCGTTATAGGCTTACAAATGAGCAAACGGTAACTTCAGCATAAGATTCCAGACTACGTAGGCACATTTCAGACGGACTAGGGTAAGAACCGTTTTCTTTAAGTTAAGGAAATCCTGTATGGTTGTTTGTGACACCTGGTGGTCACTGGTGTAGGTTACCACACCAGTGAAAAGGGTATTAAAGGTTTAAGTCAAGATGGCGTCAGTGGAACAGGGCATAAGTGCCTGTATGGAAAATTCATTTATACACCGTTTTGTAACATTTCTTTAGTGAATTACCATTTACATGTTTTGATATTATCGGCCTGGCTTGGTATGATGGCCCATATTACTGTCTATGACTTGTGAATAATAAAAATATTATAATTTAATTGCAGCAACAACTAGAGAAATGAATCCACTCTAACACAGTCTGTGGAATAACTTTGTCTTTAGCTGATCTTTTGTGATGGTTGTCGTTGTCTTGTAGGTGATTTCATTCCTCCGGGGAAAGGAGGGCTTTCTTGGTCTGGTCCTGAAGCACATCAATACATCCGCCATGATGGATCTCCTTCTGCGCCTCATCAGCTGTGTAGAGCCTGCTCCTCTCAGACAAGACACACTCAATGTATGTCACACACACACAAAGGTTATGTTTGAAACATTCCTGTTCAAAATCCTATTTTCCGTAATACTTAAAAGGGCCTTTTACCTCATTGTTTTAGCATTCTTGCAGGGCTGTTTTGGTCCTCAACAGTAGATTAAAACCTGTACACACCTTGTGTGGTACAATGGGTAATAGGGTGTTTGTGCTCCCTGTGTAGTGGTTGAATGAAGAGCGTTTGGCCCAGAGGCTCGTAGAGCTCATCCACCCTGGGAGCGATGAGGAGGTAAGAGGCACACACATACACCCTCTCTCTACTGCGGACTAGGTCACTGTTAAAGGTGTCATACTGTTTGTGTGTTTGTGTTTCAGAGACAGTCCAATGCTGCTCAGACATTGTGTGACATCATCCGCCTGAGCAGAGACCAAGCCAATCAGCAACAAGACAATTGTGAGGCCGACCCGCTGCTCGCTGTGCTGGAGTCGTAAGTAATGAGACGCACACACCCGCACGCGCCCTCACGCACACACCCCTACCTTCCTGTAATAGGTTCTGTCTGGTGTGTTCCTGCAGACAGGAGTGTGTGAGTCAGCTGCTGAGCAACATGTTTGCGGGAGAAAGAACGGAGAGCTGCATCGTCAGTGGAACTCAAGTCCTCCTCACCTTACTGGAGATCAGGAGGCCTGGGTGTGTGTTCCGCTTTCACATGCCTAAAACATCCCAATCCGTCTGAACCCAACACACCAGTCATCCCTCAGTACCTGCAGCACTCCAGATGGACTCGTGCAAAAAAAAGGTGACACTGATCAGGGCGCTTGTCTGACGGGTGCCTGTCTGAACTGTGTGTTTCTAGGGCGGAGAGTGTGTTGGATGTGTGTGTTCAGGGATATGAGCGGTGTGTCAACAGCAGTGTCCTGCAGGCCATCCGACCCCACCTCACACACTACCACCAACTGTTGCTGGAGCCGCCCAAGGTAAGCAGCATATACACCCTGTCAACATGCAGACGTCTGGTGTTCCCTGCCTCTCCGCCGACCTCTCGGTCAGGGGAATGTCTGGCGCTGTCTGGCCTGTCACAAACCCATCTCCTCCCTGTTTCGGGAAATTAGAAAGCAGCTATTTTTCATTTATTTTTCTCCACGGACATTTTCACAACATGGCTGGTCACTGTGTATGTCTCTGGTGAACCATCCGTGCAGAAGATTAGAAAACGCATGTTGTGTGTGTTTGCGTGCGTGTGTAGCAGACCCCCATGCTCACCAGTCTAGGCGTGTTGGAGGTGCCCCTGGGTAACTGTCGTCTCCATGTGGCCAGACTGATGGCCTCGCTGCTACAGGCCACTAATGGCAGCTACTACACGTGTTGTAATAACAGTTCTTCAAACAGCCTCGTCACACTGGAGCTCTGCACACTGGACACCGTCAACCTACTTCTGGTGAGTCCACGCCATTCCCTGGCTCCTAAAATATCTAAAGCCGTTTATCTGTTAACGCATTCGTTTTGTGCCTCGCAGGACTTGTTCTTTAAGTACACCTGGAATAACTTCCTGCATTTCCAAGTGGAGCTGTGTGTAGCAGCCATACTCAGCCACTCTACCCAGGAGGAGAGGGCCCAGGTCCAACTTATCACCCAGGAAAGGCCTACACTTCCCCTGGAGGACACACTCCAGGCCAGCCTTGCAACCCAGGAAAATGCCCCGTTTGCCCAGGAGGAATGGCCTCAGGCCAGGCTCCCCGCCCAGGAGAAGCCCAGGCTTCAGGAGGATGCTGTGGAGAAGCAGGCCTCATCTGTCCTCAAATCCTCACTGCCCTCTGTTCCTCCTGACATCTCCACTCACAACCCACTGGTGACCCATGTAGGTGACTGTCTGTAGCTGAATCCCAAATGACCCCTCCCTCCTCCACTCCACTCTCGGTCCTTGGCATGTGTTCACGTGAGCCTCTGCCGTTTGCACAACTGTCTCAATTGCAGAAGGAGAAAAATGACCACGGGTGTAGGCCTTCGGAAAAAATAGGAGGAATTTGTGTATTTAAATTTCATTATGCTTAAAAGAGGAAACACGATTGCATTATTCATGTCACATATGTGTCCCAAATTTGTTGCATTTATTAATGCTCTGAGTTTCATCAGCAAAACGTGTTTGTGGAGGACACTGTGAGCAAGTGTGTAGGGCAGAGGGGCTGGTTTGAGATTCACAGTGGCTCTGACTACCTGTGTCCAACATGTTCTCCTTTAGTTTTTTTCTTTTGTTTTTCTTCTTTCATTCTGTCACAATGTCTCTTTCTCTTTATCTCTAGTTGTTTCAGGACTGCCATCTGGTTGAGAGGATATTGGAGGCCTGGGAGGAGAACAATAAGATGCAGTAAGAAACTCCCTGCTGACAGACTCTGAACAGTTAACGGATGTTCCTTCTGTAACTGGTGTGTCAGTGTGCATGCTAGATTCTGTCCAAAATGTGTTTCCACAGGGCAGGGGGGGGCATGAGAAGAGGCTACATGGGTCACCTGACCAGGATTGCCAATACCATTGTGTGTAACACGGAGAAAGGCCCGGTACATACCCAGATCAAAAGCCTTATTGCAGGTAGGTTTGTGTATGTTAATTAGCCCTACATTTATAGCAAAGCCTATTGTAGAGTGTGTGTCTGTGTGTGTGTGTGTGTGTGTTTGTGTGTGTGTGTGTGTGTGTGTGTGTGTGTGTGTTTGTAAGCTGTTTGGTGTAACCGTCAGTCTGTGTTACAGAACTGCCTGGAGAATACAAGGGCCGATGGGAAAGCTTCGTAGACCAGGCCCTGACAGAAACTAACAGGAGGAACACTGTAGACCTGGTACACGCACTCAAACACACGCGTAATCAAATTTACACACACGATCAAATAAACACACATCCAACCACTGTCCTCTGTGTGTTCCAGGTGTCTCACAACCTTCGCTCGTCCAGTGAAGACGATGACAGACAGAGTCCCTTCCCCAAAGAGCTGTCACTGCAACAGGTACAGGCATTCGTTTCTGGCACTGTTCCTGCTGTGTCCTGGTAGGTACCATCACCTGTCTAACATGGCTGATGACCCCCAGACATTCTCAGACTACCAGATCCAGCAGATGACTGCTAACTTTGTGGATCAGTTTGGCTTCAATGATGACGAGTTCTCAGAACACGGCGACAACATTAAGTAAGACACACACACACAAGATTAGTTAGGTCCTCTTAAGTGATTCTGAATTGAATGGCTGATTGTGGGTATGTTCTGTGATTCTGAATTGAATATCTGAGTGTGGGTATGTTCTGTGATTCTGAATTGAATATCTGAGTGTGGTGGGTATGTTCTGTGATTCTGAATTGAATATCTGAGTGTGGTGGGTATGTTCTGTGATTCTGAATTGAATGGCTGAGTGTGGTGGGTATGTTCTGTGATTCTGAATTGAATGGCTGAGTGTGGTGGGTATGTTCTGTGATTCTGAATTGAATGGCTGAGTGTGGTGGGTATGTTCTGTGATTCTGAATTGAATGGCTGAGTGTGGTGGGTATGTTCTGTGATTCTGAATTGAATGGCTGAGTGTGGTGGGTATGTTCTGTGATTCTGAATTGAATGGCTGAGTGTGGTGGGTATGTTCTGTGATTCTGAATTGAATGGCTGAGTGTGGTGGGTATGTTCTGTGATTCTGAATTGAATGGCTGAGTGTGGTGGGTATGTTCTGTGATTCTGAATTGAATGGCTGAGTGTGGTGGGTATGTTCTGTGATTCTGAAGTAAATGGCTGAGTGTGGGTATGTTCTGTGCTGCAGTGCCACCTTTGACCGGATTGCAGAGATCAAGTTCAACGTGGAATCAGAGGACACTGTGAGTGACAGGGCATACCCTCTACTAGTAATGGCCATTTGAGGCTTCATTTACCGTTCTTCTAGCAGCAGGATAATATGCTAGCAGTGCTAACTCCAAATAAAAGCCATAATTGAAATATATACGGTAATATAGTTAACAATCTAGTCTGTACATTTTGTTTAATGTCTGTTCCAATATTATTCTTGTCTCTTCTTTTTCACAGACTAGATTGTTAACTATATTGCCATATACATTTCAATGATGGCTTTTATTGTGATAAAGAAAATCTGAGTGCTGCCAGCATAATATCCTGCTGCTAAAAGAACGCTAATGAAGCCTCGAATGGCCATCACTACCCTCTATTTCCTCTACCTTCCATTTGACATCCGCTGAATAATTCCCTGGTCTGTCCGAGTGCAGCCATACAGGGCATATGTGTAGGCATGAGTCTGTATTGTTTGTCTGTACGGTGTGTGTGTGTGTTCAGGCCAGGACCGCAGCATTGGAGGCGTGTTCTAAGGAGAAGATCCAGTCATTTGATGACACAGAGGAGGAAGACATCTGGGAGGACAGAGAGATCAGCTATACTACACACACCAAGTCCAGGACCAGGTATTTATAAACTCACGCGCACACACACACACACACGCACACACACGGTAGACCTATACTACCCTCTCTCTCTGTGTCTCAGGTTTGGGGGGTCGCGGACATCCGTTGGATCGGCTCAGAGTGATGGGGTGAGCAATACTCCTGATAGGTCAACAGGTTCTGACACAGAGGAGGGGGAGGTGCCTAATGATGTCACGGGTCATACAGAACACAGCAGTAAAACCAGCCAGATGGAGACTGCACAGAGTAAGTACCACTATTTAAACCCAGGTCTGCTTGTGAGCAGGTGTTTAATGAGTTTGCTATGGATTGTATTTGTCTGTATGTGGTCTGTTACTGTGGTACTAGAAGTGTTTTTTTCTGCTTGTTTTGTTTGTGTGTCTGGTGCTCAGCCCTTAGTTGTCTTTCTTCTCAGACCCTGGCTGGGCAGCTAGTTTTGGGGAGGCGAACTCTAATGCCCCCTCTCCTGGACTGGGCGTGGACCCATGGGCTAGCCAATCCCCCAAGCCTGGAGTGGGTGTGGATCCATGGGCTAACCCCACCCCCAAGACTGGAGTGGGTGTAGACCCATGGGGTAGCCCTGCCCCTAAGTCCGTCTCAGGAGTGGATCCATGGACTAGCCCTGCCCCAATGCATGGAGTGGGCGTGGACCCATGGGGTATCCCCGCTTCTACGTCCGGAGTGGGTGTGGACCCATGGACTAGCCATGCCCCCCAGCCCGGAATGGGTGTGGACGCATGGGGAAGTCCCGGCCCCCAGCCCGTAACCACAGAGACCGAGAAGGGCTGGGCTAAGTTTACAGACTTTCAACCTTTCTGCTGGTGAGTGTAGCCACACTTCAGGCCCTGTATGAACCTTCCGCTGCTCATTAATCCCTTTTTTAATTTCATGTGTGTCTTTGTATTCAGTTCAGAGACAGGCCCAAGGTGTACTTCTCCAGTGGACTCGGAGGTCTGTGGGTCAGACAAGACCAAACCTAGCCGGGACAGTAACCGTAAGTCCCAGTGTGTTCTTTGACCTGCATTCTGTGTGTGTTCATTTTGCGGAGGTTGTGTGACTGTTGGTTTTCTCTGCAGCGTGTGTGTGGAGTGTGTGTGTGTCCAGGAAGGCTCCCCTGGTAGCATCCGACAGCTCTTCTTCAGGAGGTTCAGACAGTGAGGAAGAAGAGGACAAGACAGAATCTGTTACCATAGAGACTATATCAAAGGAAACGGTCACTACGGAGACTGTGGTCACAGCTGAGGGACGGGAGACCATCAGTCTCACCATGGACACCAAGAACAAGAGGGCCGTCTTTACCAGGTACACACACACTCGCCCTCTTTGTTTCACTGCTCACTAGTGCAGTATATTCCACACCACTCCTCTCTCACCTCTCCTTCTTTTCCTCCCCCCTTCCCCCATCTCCCTGCCACCTCCCAATTATACATTTCCCCCCAAATCTGTCCTAACACCTCTCCTACTCATCTTTTCCGCCTTTCCTCTTATGTCGTTTCCGTCTTCTCTCTTCCTGTTGTCCTCTACCATTTCCTACCATCTCCTTCCTGTTCTCCAGAGTGTGTCATCCTGCAGTAAGAGGGTATGTGAGGTCTCCAGTGTGTTGCCTTGGGATTGTGTAACAGAGTGTATAACATTTTGTAGACCAGAAACCAGTGGAAACATAACCCCAGGTGAATGAGAGAGCTCAACAGGTTTGGCTACAGTATGCTGCAATATGATTAGGAGTAAGTTACAAGGCTCATTGTTTGCAGTTGTTCAATCAAAATAAACTCGTTAATTTTAGTTAGTAAACGTCAGAGCATCCAGGATCCCCTCCCAGCAAGCAAAGTTATTTTCTTAACTTTTTGATCAGCATAGGGGGTTTATTGCTTTCATCTGTGACTGAGACTAGAATTAATAAAGACTAATTCTTCATACATTTACTTTGGGGCATTTATAAAGACATTCTTCAGACATTTCAACAAGGTCTTGTTGCTGCTGCAACTGGATTTGCTTTTGCTTTATCGCTGAGATGATGAGCACATATCATCTGCAAACTGCTTCAGAAACTTTTGGTTCTCAAATTGTTTTAACAGAGGCTCTGTGTGCTGTGTGATGTTTTGGTTTTATAAAGCTGTGTCTATCATAACATTCAATAATCAATTGCATTCATTCTTGCACCATCGTCTAATCATCAGTTTTAATCAAGTCTTTTTCTTCTGTTGCTACCGGCAGCTTGATCTGGTTTTCCTCGGCACATGTAAAACCAACAGTTACTAGTCAGAGCCCTGAGCTGGAGGGCCTGTTACAAGTCCGGCCAGGGATCTTACTGTGGGACTCATTGCCGCCTGCCGTTCCAACAACTTAATTAAACTCATTAGAGTCCTTCAAAACAAAATCACATCTCTGTCCAAGTCTGGTAACTATATCTGGGATATAAAACGTAGCCTTCAGTGCAATGATTTTTAGAATTTATGGACGAATGTCGGGGAGATGAAAGAAATCAAGATGGAATAATTTTTCTTTATTCATTGTTTGGCTAGACAGATGGCGCCTGGAAATGCGCCCATTTTTATAGTGATGATATCTGATCTGACATGAAATCGTGACTTTAACTGAGAGATTGCTGTTGGTAACGTGAAACCAAGGCCCTGATCAGATAATGGCTTCATTATCCTTGTAGGGAGACGTTGGTTGTGGAACTGTCCATATATTAAAAATGCAAAAAAAAATGCATAAAAACTGAAATATTGCATTACTACATAACATAAAATATACATTAAAGAGCCGTTATGGAGATTTTTTGCTATAGGTATTTCACAACATTCTCTCATTTGAAATAATTTTCAGTGCATATTAAATCGCATCCTAAAATGGAGAATTTCTGTTGGTCAACAGAAGGCACACTGCTGCTTTTCCATTTGACAACAGAAGACAATCTCCCTCTCTTCTATTAGTGTCACTAAGATGCCTGATCAGCTCATTCTCAAACACGCAATGGCAGGGAAGTGGGTCAAGTGAAATATCATGGTCCTTTCCTTTTCCTTTCCTGGTTGATAGAATTCTACACAGTTTCTGTGACAAAAAAACCCCACAAAATAATGTAGCATATAATTATGCCATCAAAATTGCTTTTTTAATTTTTTAAATATCAAATGTAATTTTTAACACTTTTAAACTGGTCTACCAAATGTAAAAGTTGAACTTGAGTGGAGAAGAGTTGTTTTGAATACTCTGTTGCTGTAATTCATCTAACTTCCAGAAGGTACAGTCGGAGCAAATTGTGGATATGCCCTTTAACAAACTACATAGAAAATTAGTCATTTGTTGAAAGAACAATGATTAATTTACAGGAAGTGGGGCATGTTTAACAGCAGCCAATATGTTCTTAGTTGCCCTTCTGCTTTCACAGTGAGACTGACCTGAAGGAGGAAGAGGGCCTGATGGGAGCAGCAGACCTCAATGCCACTGCTGCTCCCCTCACAGACCGGCCTGTCGCAGTCACAAAGTAAGAGTCTGTGTTTCTGCTCTGTGGGCCTCCTCTGTTTGTTTGTGTGTTCTTGCAACTGACATTACCTTCTCCACTGTCCACAGAGCGACATCATCCTCTGCAATCGGACCAGCCTAGAACGGCAGTACCAAGACGCGGGCACACACACACTCACACATGCATATTCCATTCCGTAGGAAAGGCACTCCACTTCCCAACAACATTTGTGTCTTGTGTTGATGAGCGGTGCTGCCCAAATATTAACACTGTCCCATGACCTCTATGACACCTGGCTGAAAGGGGCAAAAAGCTGAAGGAAAAAGGCAATTTCTGAATCCAGTCCACAACAATTAATCGACTGATTCATGTGATGTTTGTCCCTGCCCTTTTGTTGTCTCTCCTACACAGCTGTGTGCGTGTCGTCTCCTACACAGCTGTGTGTGTGCGTGATCTGGTTTAAAGAGTGTTTGTAGTTCTAGGCTCAGCTCTCTAGCTGGGTGTGTTTTTTTTTTTTTGCACTTAGCTCTTTGTTGAGAAGAGACTTGACTCCAGCTTTAATCAAATCTTCTGCCCCAAGCAAAGTCTGAGTCTTGAGGAGCAGGGGGTGAGTAGTCAGTGACTGACCGTAACATCCTCAAAGCCAAAATGTCTTCTCAAAACATGTTCCTAGTTTAATTTATTTGAGTCAACAATGATATAGGAAATCCAGACTGATTATGAAAATCCACCACTATCTTTTGCTATCTGTTTGTGTGGACTATTACAGCTAGTGAAAATATTGGTTCTGTCCTTTCTGTTTGCGTGTGCATTTGGGGTGGGTGGGATGGGGAGGGATTTGGGATGTATATTCTCAGGTTAAAAGACCAGTTCTGTGGATGTGATAGCACACCTGTGTGACGTCACAGGCAAACACACAGTACACACTCATACTCAAACTGGGAATAATCACATAAACCCCTGCGTGAGAACATGCACGTACACACACACGCACACACACACACACACACCCAGTGTTTGCATTATAGGCAGTAACGCAGTCAATCACATCCTTCCATATCACTGGCCCACAGAGCTGTGTAAAAGTAATATTGTGACATTTTAACCTGTATTAGGTTGTGGTATAATGTGAACGTATTATAATGTAAACAGTACATATAAACACCTATCTATTTTTGGTATCAATTCTGATGTATTGGAGAGCGACTGTTTTGTGTGCGTGCATGTGTGTGCGCGTATGTGCGTGCGTGTGTGTATAGATGAGGCAATAATGACATGTTTGTTGTTGTTTTACCCCAGCATCGACCCCTATAACCCAGCTACATACTTCTTTGTGAGTGTGAACATGTATGTTTAGTATGTTGGGAATGTATTCCATACACATACGCTCTTCCATGTTCTGTTATCAGTATTAAAATACCCTGCCTCTCTCTCCACCATCTTTCATTCTCTCAGAGCATGTCATTCATGCATGATTCACTGGAGTTAATGTACCTTTGTGCTTTAATGGTCTTCAAAGCATTTTGCAGAAACACCAAGGGTTTTTCCTAAACTGAAAAGCAAGTGTTTAACTTTATCAGTTATTTAAGAAAAAAACAAATTTGAAAAGTCAATATTACATTTGTGATATGATAGGGGTTTTATCTGCAGATCATGATGCCAAAGTATGTCTTCCATACAAGGCTGAGGGGAAGTGTAGACATTGCACGCTGAGGTTCTGGAGAAGTGTGACAGTTAAAACAATTGGCTAGATTTGGGACAGGGGAGACAGGGTCTGTAAATGCTAACCAGGGTTGTGAACAGGGTTAAATCATACCTTCCCCCTTACACCACACACTGCATTGTGTGCGTGCGTGCGTGCGTGTGTGTGTGTGTGTGTGCTCTATGTTGTCAGAAGCCTTTTGTAAAGTGTTCTGATGCTGGCGGTTCTTTTCTGTATAGATAATAGTGTGTGTTACTGTTGTCAAACCAAGCTTGTACATTCAGAAATCAAACTAATAAATATTTCAACCATGGATACTGTCCTCTGAATCTCATTGCTAAATGTGCAGACACGACTTAGAAACACAGCCGCATCTAGCACAATTAAATGTTTTACCTTTAGGCCAGGTGGTATAGGGGATAATACATTGTTTACCTTTAGGCCAGCTGGTAGATGGAATATATTCCAATACATTGTTTACCTTTTAGGTCAGCTGGTAGATGGAATATGTTCCAATACATTGTTTACCTTTAGGCCAGCTGGTAGATGGAATATATTCCAATACTTGGTTCACCTTTAGGCCAGCTGGTTAAAAGAAAATGTTCCAATACATTGTTTCCCCCTTTAGGCCTTCTGGTTGATGGAATATGTTCCAATACATTGTGTTTCCCTTTAGGCCAGCTGGTTTACGGAATATGTTCCTATACATTGTGTTTCCCTTTAGGCCAGCTGGTAGATGGAATATGTTCCAATACATTGTTTACCTTTAGGTCTGCTGGTAGATGGAATATGTTCCAATGCATTGTTTACCTTTAGGTCTGCTGGTAGATGGAATATGTTCCAATACATTGTTTACCTTTAGGTCTGCTGGTAGATGGAATATGTTCCAATACATTGTTTACCTTTAGGTCAGCTGGTAGATGGAATATGTTCCAATACATTGTTTACCTTTAGGCCAGCTGGTTGATGGAATATGTTCCAATACATTGTGTTTCCCTTTAGGCCAGCTGGTTGATGGAATATGTTCCAATACATTGTTTACCTTTAGGCCAGCTGGTAGATGGAATATGTTCCAATACTTGGTTCACCTTTAGGCCAGCTGGTTAAAAGAAAATGTTCCAATACATTGTTTACCTTTAGGTCAGCTGGTAGATGGAATATGTTCCAATAATTTGTTCACCTTTAGGCCAGCTGGTTTAAAGAAAATGTTCCAATACATTGTTTCCCCCTTTAGGCCAGCTGGTTGATGGAATATGTTCCAATACATTGTTTACCTTTAGGCCAGCTGGTTGATGGAATATGTTCCAATACATTGTGTTTCCCTTTAGGCCAGCTGGTTGACGGAATATGTTCCAATACATTGTGTTTCCCTTTAGGCCAGCTGGTAGATGGAATATGTTCCAATACATTGTGTTTCCCTTTAGGCCAGCTGGTAGATGCAATATGTTCCAATACATTGTTTCCTCCTTTAGGCCGGCTGGTTGATGGAATATGTTCCAATACATTGTGTTTCCCTTTAGGCCGGCTGGTTGATGGAATATGTTCCAATACATTGTGTTTACCTGTAGGCCTGTTGGTTGACGGAATATGTTCCAATACATTGTGTTTACCTTTAGGCCTGCTGGTTGATGGAATATGTTCCAATACTTGGTGTTAACCTTTAGGCCAGCTGGTTGATGGAATATGTTCCAATACATTGTTAACTTCAAATTACTTGGTTCAGGTGTCTTTCATATTTATACCCTTTAATTAAGTGTGTGAGGTGTATTCATTTGCTTCAACCTAAATTGGTTCAGTGTCTACTGTGTTGTTTAAATCACTGGATTAGAAATCTCAATTGCTTTAGGACAGAGGTGGCAATAGACACAAACATGTATGTTGTTCTTTGTAAGTATTGTATCACTACCTACTCTGCCCTAAAGCAACCTATATCTGATCTTTAAACATTATACCCAGACAGTCCTGAACATAATTATTTAACCAAGTCTCTGAAATTCTCATTCCCAAATTGGTTTGAGAGGCCCTAATGTAACTACACCAACACTAACATGAATTAGCCCAAGGCCACATCTGTGGTATATCATGTCAAATGGAGTCTTAGGAACAAACAATTCTGTTCAGTACTTAACCCTGCAGTGTTTTTAAACAGGGGTTTTCTTAAATTAGAATTCAATTACCCAGAAGTACCCTTCTAGGATTAAGGCAACACCATATATCAGAAACTCCTAAGAAATATTGTGGGATAGTTTAAATGGGCTGGGGTGACTAACCGAATCATCTCAACACAGAGATCACAAATTTGAGTCAATATTTGATGAAAGCCGCCTGGCTTCATTGACATTGGAATGATTCCCATTGATACTAAAAGGCTCTGGCCTTTTCCAGAATAAATAAAAAATGTCCACAAATGGATTGCCAGCTGTGATAACGCTGTGCAACACAATTTTCGTTCCTGGTAGTGGGTTTTATTTAGTAATTACCTATGCCTAAAACGTATAGTGAATGGCTATTATTCCTGACAAACTTTGCTTTTGTGACCAGGACAGTGATATTTTGATATGTAGCTATGTCCAATGAGAAAACGGGGGAATTGGTGTCTTTTCCTTCACATAAAGTCAGCAAAAACAACATATGAAGCCAAATTAACAGACTTACGATTATATTGTAAATCATTTTCACAAATCAGCCCTCAAATGTAGTCTCCCATCATGCTCTCATTATACTGTCCTTGGTAGCGGCGTTCAATGTCCAGTATATCCTGGTGAAAGCACTCACCTTGCTCCTTCGAGTACGCTCCCATGTTGTTCTTGAATTCATCAAGATGAGCATCAAATATATGGACTTTGAGGGACATCCTACAGCCCATTGTGCCATAGTTCTTCACCAGAGTCTCAACCAGCTCCACATAGTTTTCAGCCCTGCGACAAAGCTGTTCCAAGCCGCTTTCACCTTACTAATGAGCTTCTTGGGGAATTCATTTCAGGAATTCATTGCACTCCAGGTTCTTTATCTGTTGTCCGACGAAGACACCGGCTTTGACCTTTGCCTCAGAAAGCTTAGAGAAAAAGTCTTAAAGGTACTTGAAGGCTGCCAACTCCTTATCTAGAGTTCTGACATTGTTTCATACGGCCCAATCTGATGTGCAGTGGTGGCATTAGCACCTTCCGTGGGTCCATCTGTGGCTCCCACCTGACGTTGTTCCTCCCAACAGGGAACTCAGTCCGCTGTGGCCAGTCCCACCTGTGGTAGTGCGCCTTGGCGTCCCTGCTGTCCCAAAGGCAAAGATAGAAGGGAAACTTGGTAAAACCGCCTTGGAGAACCATCAGGAATGCCACCATTTTCTCAGCCATACTCATCATATGTGTCCAATTAGGCAGCTGGAACTAAATTGAATTGGTGGGCCCCTGTATTTATACTACTGTTTATATTTCTGGAAAGTTCTAGAAGGTTCTAGATGTTACTCAAAGTTTACTCAGCACTGAATCTATCTGGAATGTTCTGGAAAATAGGTACATTTCAAAATATCACTGTACTGGTCACAAAAGCAAGATTTGTGGGGCTTAACAGCCATTTTCTACACTTTTGAGGCATAGGCAATTAGGAAATATTAGGAAATAATATGTCCTTTTAGCCACAGGCTTTGGGGAACTAAGTCTCTTACAACCCAAAATTGTGATGCAGAGCAGATACCACTGTTTGTGTACCAGTCTCTCTGCCTCTCACACACTTGTGTGTATGGTCTCAAAGAGCATGCATGTAGCGTACTCGGACTAGTCGGTCTGCTAAAACAAAAATGTAAAAAATGGGTAGCCCTGAGTATGTAGGAAGAGTGAGAGGGAAGGGGTGGGCAGAAAAGAAGGGAGAGACGGGGGTACGGGAAGAGGAGGAGTAGAGAGATCTTGGCTCTGTAAATATGTTTGTGGAGAAACCTGCCTGTCCACATCACAGAGAGGAGGAGCCTAGGGGAGTTGGACACACTGACAGATACACACAGACTTACTTAGAAGAGAGAGCAGGGGACTTTTCTGTACACACCGTGGATCTCTTTCTCACTCTGAACTCTGCCAGAGGAGGCCTGCATGCTCGCATGTCAAGAGTTGTGCGGTCAATGTGTTGTTCCTACATTATTGTGTGTTTTGTGTGTCTGAGCGTCTCCGTAAGAGCCTGTGCAAGTGTGTCGTATTGAGTGCGTAGAAGCATGTGGGTTTAACAGCCTGGCCCCTGATGGAAAAGGGTGTCGCTGGCCCCCCAGACGTCTCAGCTCCCAGCGATGGGGGGCTGCCAGAGTTACCCATCTGCTGCGGAGACAGACAAAGGACAACATACCTTCGATACCAACAAACTGTAAGTCCCCGCCTATACACACACACACACAAAGGATATACAGTATGATTGTAGATTTATCAGTCTTTTCTCTGCTCTCCTCCCCTCCGTGTTATTGTTCTAGTCGAGGATAGAAGGAGTTTGTTAAACTCTCCGAACTCTGACATCTGAATTGAGGCGGAATGAGAAAGGGAAGAGTGGAAAAATGATAAGAAGTGATAAAGTACGAGAAAAAAAAATTATAGAGAAAAAATGGGGGAAAGAGAGAGAGGGCAGCAGCACATGGTGAACTGTGGAATGTTCTCTGTAGATAAGGACGTGTGTGGGGGGGGGGGGGGGCTCAGTGCACATATTTGTCTGATAACATCAACGTAAATGGTTTCTTATACAGAGACTGGGTGCAGGGACTATGGGATTTAATTTTTTTAACGTGTTCAAGAAGATATGGTGAAATATATGACGTGTCTGTTTGTTTGAACAGATAGCCGGTTTTGCTGGGCTCAATGTTTGCTTCGTCTACAGAGCTCAGTGAAACGTTAACACACACAGAGCAGGCTCACAGTGCCTGTTTACCTGTAAATACCCCACCTGCTTTGGGTTTATTTGCATGTGGGTAGTCAAAATGAGACAACAGAGGAGGTTTGGCTGACAGAGCAGTTCCTTTTAGCTTGCTCAGTCCTTGTATATTGCTTCCTGGTGATTTTTTTTTAGATCATTCAGTCTGTGACTTTCCCTGTCTCTAACTTTTATTGGTGGTCTTAAAAGGCAACTGTTAAGATTCGTTCAAGCTATCTATCCCTCTGACATAGAACCTCTGAGCTTTAACTC
The DNA here is from genome assembly GCF_011004845.1 of Esox lucius. Lineage (NCBI taxonomy): Eukaryota > Metazoa > Chordata > Actinopteri > Esociformes > Esocidae > Esox > Esox lucius. Next base: position 20,352,233 of record NC_047587.1, read on the forward strand.
TGTCAATGAGCCTCTGCAAGTTAATGAGCCTATGTCACTCATGTTCTTGCTTTGTTCCGAACTCTTTTTTTCACCTGCGGACAGAAGTTCACATTGTTTTTCCAGTAGGACACACAGTTCTGCTTCAAGGCAACCTCAGAAAGGACTTAAGCTTTCTAGGAAGAAGTCAATATTTCTGTTATCTGGGGTCGCACAATTTGTTCTTATAGAACAGTGGAAAAAGTTCAAGCGTGGACCTGCTTTGCATGAACTCAAATTTCTAGCTGGCATGTTCCTTCTTTACACTCTCTAGGACAGACATTAACATACTGACCCATATCACAATAATTATTGGTGTGGATCTAATAAATTCATTATTATAATGGATAATCCCTCTCACTGTACAAGCTTTTCAGCCTATTCCTTAACAGTCATTTGTTTGGCTGAATGGAGGTTTTGTACTGGACATAGTTCATTAATGTAATTACACAGACACATCATTAGCTTCATTACCCCCATGAGCACCAGAGATAAGTCACCACAGTAACAGCTCTGTGTTTACATGAAATATTTTATTATGCAAACAGGGACCTGTCACAAAATTGGGTTTTCCCGTTCTCCCTTTTGAAAGTCTGTGTCTGTGTGTGTATGCATTTGTTTGTATGTATGTGTTTCACATCTGTCTATAGGTTATATGACAAATGTCTCCACAGATATAGTAAGACCTTACAAATTGATCAAACAAGGTTTTTTGTCCACACAAGTAAAAATATTTAATATTTAGGCATTATGGGTTAGGTTTAGGCATTAGTGCTAGGTCACGTTTAAGCATATAGGTTTGGTTATTAAGGTTAAATTTAGACTTAGATAAAGGATTCGGTTTAAGGCAAGGGAAAAAAAAATATGTCTGTGTTAGAGAGATCCTTGTTTTACTACATGTAGGGACTAGAAGGGTCCACACACTCATTTCGGCTCTTTTAGCTGGTCCCCAGACAGCAGAAACAAAACCGGGAAATCTCAAATACTGGTGTAACAGTCAAATACTGACTTTGTTGTGTAGGGGAGATTAAAACAGACACAAACTGGCTGTCTGTTGTTCTGTTTAGGGAAGCTAACAACTGACACAAACTGACTGCTGTTCTGTTTAGGGAAGACAATAACAAACAAAAACTGACTGTTGTTCTGTTTAGGGGAGACAATAACACACAAATTGACAGTTGCTCTGTTTAGGTTAGATAATAACAGACACAAACGGACTGTCTTTTGTTCTGTTTAGGGGAGACAATAACACACAAATTGACTGTTGCTCTGTTTAGAGTAGATAACAACAGACACACACTGTCTGTTGTTCTGTTTAGAGGAGACAATAACATATACAAACTGACTGTCTGTTGTTCTGTTTAGGGTAGATAATAACATAAACAAACTGACTGTCTGTTGTTTTGTTTAGGGTAGATAATAACAGATACAAACTGACTGTCTGTTGTTCTGTTTAGGGGAGACAATAACACACAAATTGACTGTTGCTCTGTTTAGGGTAGATAACAACAAACACAAACTGACTGTCTGTTGCTCTGTTTAGGGTAGATAATAACAGAAACAAACTGATTGTCTGTTGTTCTGTTTAGGGGAGACAATAACAGACACAAACTGACTGTCTATTTTTCTGTTTAGGGGAGACAATAACAGAAACAAACTGACTGTCTGTTGTTCTGTTTAGGGTAGATAACAACAAACACAAACTGACTGTCTGTTGCTCTGTTTAGGGTAGATAATAACAGAAACAAACTGATTGTCTGTTGTTCTGTTTAGGGGAGACAATAACAGACACAAACTGACTGTCTATTTTTCTGTTTAGGGGAGACAATAACAGAAACAAACTGACTGTCTGTTGTTCTGTTTAGGGTAGATAATAACAGATACAAACTGACTGTCTGTTGTTCTGTTTAGGGGAGACAATAACAATGAGCTGCTGTTGGAGCAGCGTCCCTACCTGCGGCAACAGTATGTCTCTGAGAGGATCACACACATTGATATGACCGCCCTCACTGCCCTGCCACCTGGGCTGGACGAGGCTGAGTGGCTCGCCAGCAACAGTCAGTGCACCCACACCCATACACACACCCACATGCTCACCCAAACCCAGGGCACAAGTTACGTTTGGAATTTAGAGGAGGCTCAATGAGGCAAAATTCATATATTTAGTAACAATTTACTACTGAAATCCAAATATTCTACATAGCCGATAGTAACCGGGTGAGTGTATGGTTTCAGACAAATGCATGCCTTAAACGTATGACTAGTGGACATGACAATGTATTGATGTTGATGTGTAGAGTGGCCTGTTGCCCCCACATTGTATCTTCTCCAGTGTATCTAATGTGGCCTAGCAATCATTTGAACTTATGATTGCCGTAATAAACGTGAGTTCTCCCACCATCCACACCCCATTAACATTAAACAAGTACTTACTACCTCTGTGTGCCCCAAGTGGTCATAAATGTAACTGCACAAACTATAACATCCACGCAAATTGACCCGGACAATATGCAGGTCCATAAATGGACGTAGCGACTGTAAGGATCTGAGCTTTCTGATATGCTCTCCCTGTCTCTCACGACTCCCCAGCGGTAGTGTTCTTTAAGCATATTAACCTGCTGTCCAGTGCTCTGTCTGAGTACTGTACTCCTACCACCTGTCCTACAGCCAGTGGACCAGACAACATGTGAGTCACACACACACAGAAACACTTGTGCTCATACAGACAAACCCTTCCAGTCTCTCATTTTGTGTTTGTGTGTGAAGGGTATATACATGGACAAATGACCAGGGGAGAAAGTTGAAGTGTTCTGCTCCTCTCTACTTTGACTATGCCATGTCCTACATCCAGGGCCTACTGACTGATGAAGATGTCTTCCCTACGAGAGCAGGTACACACATACACACACACGCACGCTCTAGCAATGGTTTGTAATGATGACCAGTGCTGGTGACACTGCCCTACTCATCATCCACCAATATCTACAATAAAACTGACTAATGCATTAACACCAAGACAATACTCACTATTTACCAAATGTTTAAATATAGTCCTACTTGACACAGCACATTAATTATCAGTACTGGTTATCCTATTCTTTATTGCCTCTATCAAACCTTTACGAAGTCTACTACCTCTTCTATTACTTTTACATGTTATTATTGACATATTATTGACATGAATGGACTGCAATGTCGTGGAAGCTAGCAAAGAAGCAGTCCAGTGGTTGACACTTGACACATTCCTCAAGACCATGCTCCCCCACATAGGATCCTGTGCATTTCTGCCCCCGCTGCTTTCCTTCCTCCTTCTGCTCCATATATTCCATGAATACATATTCATATTAAACAACTTCTGTATTCCTTCCCTCTACCGCCTAATAAATCATCTCCTTTCTCTAGGGTCAGTGTTCCCAGCAGGCTTTGTGTTCCTGGTCCAGAAGGTGTTTCTCCTGTTGTTCCACGTTCTGGCTCATATCTACTGGAGTCATTACAGGGAGACCCTTGCTCTGGGTCTACACCCTCACCTCAACACGCTGTTCACACACCTCATACACTTCAGCCTGGAACACAACCTACTGGAGGCAGAACACATGCAACCTCTACAGGACCTGATCACCTCTCTGGGACTACACAGACTTACTTGATGATTGTACCTTCATGGATGTACACGAAAAGTAATTTGCGCGTGCGCGCACACACACACACACACACACACACAGACACCCACACACACACACACACACACACACACACAGACACCCACACACACACACACACACACACACACACAGCTTAATTGAAGTCTCTTTTGTATAAACTGTGAGATAAGTTAGAAGAGCATGTTGTGTATTAATATTTATGCTGTTGAATGTGATTTGTTTAATATATACAGTAAAATGAGGATGTTGTTGTGGTATGTTATTGAATAACTAAGGTAAAATGGATTCCCAAATGGCCTGTATACAATGTTATCTATTATGTTATTCTTCAAGACTTTTGGAAGCAGAGGGCATTTTGCATAGATTTTTTTTTTTTTATCAACTTAAATTCAAAAAAATTGGTCTGGAATTTGCTAATTATGCCATTTATTCTACTTCTCCAGAGTTAGATTAACTTGTGGATGAAATTTTTATGTCTCTGTTTTCAGTATGAAGATGTTAATTTATAGGTAGACTCAGCAGCTAATGCTAACTAGTATTACCGCAACAACTGTAAGTTTCACATGCATTTTTGTTAACTCTAACCTTTTGTAGACATCTAACAAATATTTTTAAACATATGTATAGTATCTCTTGTTGACAGATGAAAAGTATGATTCATGGTTTTGGATGATACGGAATTGGGCAATGGGATGGGGATTTTAAGCATGTGTGTAGTAGATAAAACAAAAATCATCTTTTTGGCCATGATATATATGGGGTAAATGAGCCAAAATGAGGGGTTTGTGACTTTGTTTCCTTTGTTTGCACAACGGTAAACACTATTGTTAAAATAATTTATTAGTGGAAAATTCTACCCAAATTCATTACCCAATGCGAAATTGAGTATTGGCTTAGTCAACCAATCAATCATCTCCCACAAAACCTTGCCCTTATGCCTTGTGCACCGAAGCACTCATTCCAGTGGTGTAATGCTTTAATGGGACAGCTGAGCTCTCTCGATAGGTACTACTCTCAGGATAGAACAAATCAATGTTTGCTTCAATAAAATGTGTTTTTAGTGATATATTTTTGTCATTGCAGTAGTAAGCAATCTAACTAATTGAAGCAACATTGCATTTGGTGTTGTAGGCTATTAGCTGGTTAGCTTATTTATTGTGTTATGAAGTGATTAGCTGAGGCTAGATTGGATGTCATTTTTTTTTTAATGATAACTTAATAAATACCACTCCATTTGGAGCCATGCCTCACTGTATTTTGATTTGCTATAAAAAACAACAACTGTCAGTATAGTCTCTCCCATAGAATGATACCATCACTCTCTAAAGGTCAACTTTGAATAGCTCAAGCTCATATTATTCATACTCATAGGCAGGAGTATGAATAATATGATACACTGTAACTTGACCTTAGGACTAGAATTAAAAAGATATGAAGTGTGCTTGAGATTGTACTGATAAATTGAAACACATTTGCCAAAGTTATGGAATTAGGCCTTCTGCTGTCTTATTAGAAAGATCACTGATGACTGAACTGCACGTTATCATTTTTGTCAGTGAAACTGGAAAGCTTTTTAAGCATCATACTGCATTCCTACTCATATTGTGGGCTATATGTATCTCTCCTCACAGCAAGACATAACCTACTGGGCTATATGTATCTCTCCTCACAGCTAGACAAAGCCTATTGGGCTATATGTATCTCCTCACACAGCTAGACATAGCCAATTGGGCTATATGTATCTCCTCATACAGCTAGACATAGCCAATTGGGCTATATGTATCTCCTCATACAGCTAGACATAGCCTATTGGGCTATATCTCCTCATACAGTTAGACATAGCCTATTGGGCTATATGTATCTCTCCTCACAGTTAGACATAGACTATTGGGCTATATGTATCTCTCCTCACAGTTAGACATAGACTATTGGGCTATATGTATCTCTCCTCACAGTTAGACATAGACTATTGGGCTATATCTCCCCAAGTCTATTGATGGATTCCAGATGTTGTATTTATTGATTTCAGATTCTCATAAATTTTTGAAAGTTCCTCTATTCTTTATGCAGCAATAGGAAGACTATGATATGCATTCTTTATTTATATTCCTGTTCTATTACACTGTTCAAACTCCCCCTTCGGTCACTTTGTGATTTACAAATTAATATTTTAAGTATAGTATATGTTTTCAGGGAGGGTCATAAAGAATATACAGCTTTGGAAAAAATTAAGAGACCACCTTTTTCTTTCCTTTCCAAAAAAGTTGAAAAGGAAAGTTTTGAGTGAGGAACAGAAGCGTTCAATTTGCAGTGGTCTCTTAATTTTAACCCTTCTGTTCCTCACTCAAAACCTTCCTTTTCGACTTTTTTGGAAAGGAAAGAAAGAAGTGCAGTGGTCTCTTAATTTATTCCAGAGCTGTATTTGACTTAAGGCAGGGCTATCTAATTTTAGTTCTAAGCCTTTCTTGGTATCTGCTATTATACATAACGGACACTTCCTAACTGTAGGTCACTCTGGATAAGATGACTGCTAAATTACTCATATGTTCTGACCAACTGTGTACAGACACAAAACAAATGTTATCCAACAGGTCCTCTGATTCTGGAGAGGTTGATAAAGGGCTTAATTGCTAAGATACTAAACTATTTCTTTAATATAGACCACAAAGTATTTACATTAATATTGTACCAAAAATCTTAACCTTTACACACAAATCTGATATTTAGGATTTTAAGATTTTAACCAAAATTACCCAAACAGTTCCCCAAGATTGTCAAGCTTTATTTTGTAGCATATAAAGGGCAGTAATTATATTGATAACAAAATTGCCACACTATAAGTTCAGAATAACACATCAAAATGTCAAGCCAGTTCAAATGGGATGGAAGTTTTGCACCAAATCATGACATCACATTATAATAGACTGATTATAGACTATTCATCTGGGTAATCAGGTTATATACAAATATTTTTATTTCCTAACACCCACTCATCCTAATATGATCCAATATGATCCAATTTAGCATTTCAAGGGCCAAAAGAAGGGCCTGAATTTGAATTCTTATTTTCATTAAATTAACTGAAAGTTTTTTTCTCTTTTGTATGTAAAGTGATGATTTTAAAAATGTAATTACTAGGACTGCACAGGGGCTTTTAATACCCAGTTCAGCAACAATTTGGTTTTTGCTATGTTCATGTAATATTTTGCTTATTAAACTTAAACGGTAGAAGTGTAAAAGCAAACATGATCTGTGTTATTTCTTAAGGAGGTTTGCATGGGTGGAGTTTCAGATTTCTATGGTGACATCTGTAAATTGAGCCATTCACCACTCAACTGCCATTACTGCAACTTAGACCTCAGAAATGTTTCTATTATACAATCAATTCTTATAACCACCCCTCCTTAGGAAGCTACATACCTGCAAGTTACAAAGAAAACTTGGAATAAAACCAATGCCAAACTCAAAATGTTACAGCAGACCACTATAAAAAATGTTCCTATGGAAATGGTCTGGAAAGCATTTTAAGTTCCTAGGGTGCTATTCCCTGGTAAACTTGATAATGCAGATATATTCAGATATGCAAGATGGAAATCCTTGCCAATGTCCTTTTTGAGAGTGAAGGTAATTCAAATTAATATTCCTGTGAAGGTCAACACACTTCACTGAACTCCAGGATCAGGCTAGCCAACCTCTGGTGCACAGTGATCAAACCATACCAAGCCCGCCCACTTGGTGGTGGCATTTACCAATTACACGAGCGACAACCCTTCTGAACCTGTCACACAAAGCCAGTGTAAATGTGTCTGGGAAGCAGTTAAAATAAAGGTTTTAATAGATGTGTTAGTTATTTTCTGTCAGTGGCTCTTTCTGGGTTTGCCTAATATTGATTAACTGCTGTAGCCTCTGCCAGCTACTGCCTGCTTATAAATGTCCAATGAACATTTTACTGTTTTTACTCAGTCCAGAAGTGTGTGTCTTTGGTTGTGTCCAACCGAGATGTTGTTGCTGTTTTTTCATTGTCAGATTTTTTTATCAACAGTTAAAGGCAGACTTTGGGCAAAAACACTCTTATCCATGACAATCATTCTAAATGTAAGTTGTTGGTGAATACAAATTCATACAAACTTAATTCGATTTTTTTTAACAGACTAAATTCCAAGACATGTACATAACTTTCTAAGCCAGCATAACAAGGAGAATCCTGATATGATTTCTGAACCAATTTAGGATTCCCTTAATGAAAGGGGTGAACATGTAATGACTGTTTTTGTTTTAATAACTTTGCAATATATTAATTAACAATTAAATAATAAAGAAAACATTTATATATTTATATAAAAAATATAATTTTCTTTGACTTGAATATTTAATGTACACCAATCATAAAAAAGCACAATTGTACTGCACAAAAAAATTTAAAATAAGTTCAAGGGAGGTGACTACATATGCAATTCATTGTTGAATAACACTAAAATAATTTTCCTTTTAAACTGAGAAAATGTAACATTGTCAGCCTCAAGCAGTGTTCATTAATTACTCAAAAGTGTGGACCCATATAACAATAGTCCAGTGATACATTTAACACTGTCTGTGCAGACTAACTGATATTCAAAGAACCTTGCCTCATGAATAACTAATTTGTGTTCTAGATCAGTCAGTGAAAATGTACCCATGAGACATTACAATTGGTATGCGTCGAACATGGCATTAATCTCAGTTAGTGTACATTTTAATACACTAACTCAAAACACTATGATCAAACTGAACAAAAAAACATTTTGAAGAGATCAGAGTATCAGAGATCAGACATATTTATTTCCATGCACACACACACAATTACATTTCCCAGCACACACACACACACACACACACATACACACACAAGAGAGTTTGTGCTAAAAGCAAAGGGCAGGTGTGCCGAAGCACATATTGGATGACAATAAGGCTCACTGAGTTAAGAGCAGAGCTAAGAAGGTATTACTGCAGACTGCTGAGTCACACACACATACACACACATACACACAGCATTCTTTTAATCAAGGCCAGACACTGATCCTCTAATCTCTTCACACCATATCACTCCATCTCTCCTTCGTTCCACTGTCTCCTATCTCCATGTCTCCTACCTTCCTTGGTTTATTTTTTTCTTTTGGATCTTAAGTTAAAGCAGCCAACCCTTAGTCTCTTAAATGTTCCCTGCTTCCCCCTTCCTAACTATAGCATGTTATGCCTTTAGGTGGGTTCACATCCTTCTGCACTCACAGGAAGATACAAATCCAGGGCTTCAAATCCAGGAAAAAGTTTGGAAACTACAATATTATGGTGACAAATCTCCTCTGAATAATTTTCAGGACTTTTCCAGAACGGTTGTCCAACTTTTGTTCTTAACAGACTGTCAAATAACAGGCCAACACAGCATATAGTCAAAGTGTGTGAATAGTATACGTTATCATTATGTGATATCATATTATAATGAATATATCACAGTATGCTCAGAGTTCTAATATTAACAATTGTGGTGTAACTGAGGTTTAACCTGGGTCAGTTAATTCAGGTACGGTTACTTATGTACATTACATTTCAGTAATTTGTGAGTATTGCACATACAACCAACTCCGATAGATAAACTCTTTTACTAAAGCTTTATATGGATGTGACGCTGAACAAGGTGCCACACTCTTTTTATAAACATATTTTCTTTTAAATGTCAGATATTGACACGTTTTACTGAATGTCACCAGGCAATTTCCTGATTTTAAAAGGCCAGTGAGGTTATTGGATAAACAGAACAATAGAGAAACCTCAGAAAAACTGACTGAGACAAGCTTGTAAAACAGTAACTTTTGTAGGGTTACCCTTTACATATCCAGTATATTTGTCACCTTTCCTGTACCAATTTCTATATCCTGTACATCAGTGGTACTAAATTGATGGGTTCTATGAGGTTTGAATGGGTGGGTTCCTTTGTAAAAATTATTTAAAAAAATACTTTCCTGTGTACAAAACTAATAACACTAAGGGTGTAGAAATTATAATGAATATACCTTTTCATAATATATTTCTGGAGATAAGGGTTTGTAATTGACAGTATTTTCGATATAGTGCTACGTTTCTGGCTAAATTAATTGGTCAAGAATGACCAACTTTTCTAATATTATTGCTAATAATAATATGATATGAACTTGATATAACTGTGATATAACTGCTATATAGCCTACATTGAGATTAACCAAACTCCCATTCATGTTAACGCATAACACTATAAAAGCCTGCATAACAAAAACTTTACATCAGACTGCCAGGTTCATACAGAGCTCATGTAGAGTCATATAAATACATTTGAAGATGAATCCGTCAAATCTGTATTCTGCAAAAAAGTCAAATACACAGCAGGTTTTCGAGGTTGGGATTGTGACAAACACACAAACACGCGCGCACCTCCCGGAGTTGTCTATAAAGCCGCGCCATGACAGCGCGAGATCATTTGCCAGAGCACTCTGAATCCCGCTAGGTTCGACTGAGACTAGGCTACATATAATAATTATTGACAACTAGGTGAGTAGTCGAAAGTAAATAGCATAATGACATGGTGATTTTCCGTCGGGACATTATAAACATTGAATCTGAACAGATTTGAAAAAGTTGTAAACTTTTTTTTTCTTAGGCCAATTCTTCTACAGCATCGTTTTCAGCAGGTGCTTTAAGTGGATCTACTCTGCCCTTATCTAACCTCTAGCCTACCCGAGGTTTGTGAATGTCGCTTGTCGCCATGACCTCACTGTTTCGCGTATGGCTTTGCTGCCTCAGCCTGCTTTCCCTGGAGACAAACACATTCGCCGTGCCGCGGCCCGCTCGGACTCAGCCTTACAGGTATTTTTCACTCGCTGTGATACGTTTTTGCTATAAACCTGTAGTTGGCTGTATTATTGGGAGTTATAGGCTATAGTATACTAGACATAGGATATGGGAGGTGAAGTGGCAAAGGCAAAATGTTTTATATTCTTTTGAGGGATGGAAATCAAGCAGTCCAAAAATCATTAAATAAACGTTTATTCATAACCCAAATGTCATTGTTTTAAGACGTCTATGTTAGGCGTTTAGATATGCCAAGTGGTATCATCATAAACACGTGGGGTTTAGAGTGCCCGATTAAACACGATTGCGAGCTTTTTCGAGTCAGTTCCCATGTAGATGAAAACTGTAGGCTATTGTGGCGTTCATGTGCTATAGTAAGCTCATAGTTCCCTGTTGGACATTTCACCTGACGTGTTGCTGGCGAAACTCCAAGGGTGACTTCCAGAGCGGCAGAGGGTTAAATAAACGCATCAACTTCGTGGCACACTCGTGTCTTCAGTGATGCATGTATGGTCTACTTTTAATTAATAATGAGCATGAAATTCAAGTGTACATATCCCCTCAATTGTTTTATAAGCAATAAACCTCACTAACAATTGAACATACATTTAGGGGTTGTTTAGATTTGAAGTCTTGAAATCAAATGTAAACAAATGCATTTTATGATAATTCATGACTATGCATCATTTTGAGTGAAATTTGAGCGAGTTCCAAAATATTGTTGCGCTTTATGGGATTACCCTATGCTCATGGAGGCTGTGTCATGCACATTCACTGGAAGGGGCTGCTGGAGAGTCTAATTAGCCCCCAGACCCTTGATCTTTTTCACTCTCTCAGCCTTGCAACACTTTGGCAAATGGCTCATGAACAACTGAAGTGCCAAGAGTGGAGGGAGGTGTATATTTGTGATTTAGCATCGGAAATAATTTAGTCCTCAATTTTTGATTTCTGATGTTTCGTTTCAGACCTTTTAACTTTTCAACCAAAAGATGTTAGCAATCCTTTAATCACAGTTATTTTCTCCATTTTATGTTGTATTACCAGGGCACACTTGTAAATGAGAATGTGTTTCCCCTCAAGGAAAAAAAATTATATATTAAGTGAACAATGTACATATGAGAACCTAATGCAGTGGGGAGAACTGCAGGTTTTCCTACGTACAAAGCATGTAGATGTCTGTAATTTTTATCATAGGTACACTTCAACTGTGAGAGACGGAATCTAAAACAAAAATCCAGAAAATCACATTGATTTAATTAGCATTTTATTGCATGACATACACTCACCTAAAGGATTATTAGGAACACCTGTTAAATTTCTCATTAATGCAATTATCTAATCAACCAATCACATGGCAGTTGCTTCAATGCATTTACGGGTGTTGTCCTGGTCAAGACAATCTCCTGAACTCCAAACTGAATGTCAGAATGGGAAAGAAAGGTGATTTAAGCAATTTTGAGCGTGGCATGGTTGTTGGTGCCAGACGGGCCGGTCTGAGTATTTCACAATCTGCTCAGTTACTGGGATTTTCACACACAACCATTAAGTAGGGTTTACAAAAAATTTTGTGAAAAGGGAAAAACATCCAGTATGCGGCAGTCCTATGGGCGAAAATGCCTTGTTGATGCTAGAGGTCAGAGGAGAATGGGCCGACTGATTCAAGCTGATAGAAGAGCAACTTTGACTGAAATAACCACTCGTTACAACCGAGGTATGCAGTAAAGCATTTGTGAAGCCACAACACGCACAACCTTGAGGTGGATGGGCTACAACAGCAGAAGACCCCACCGGGTACCACTCATCTCCACTACAAATAGGAAAAAGAGGCTACAATTTGCATGAGCTCACCAAAATTTTGAAAAGTTGAAGACTGGAAGAATGTTGCCTGGTCTGATGAGTCTCGATTTCTATTAAGACATTCAGATGGTAGAGTCAGAATTTGGCGTAAACAGAATGAGAACATGGATCCATCATGCCTTGTTACCACTGTGCAGGCTGGTGGTGGTGGTGTAATGGTGTGGGGGATGTTTTCTTGGCACACTTTAGGCCCCTTAGTGCCAATTGGGCATAATTTAAATGCCACGGCCTACCTGAGCATTGTTTCTGACCATGTCCATCCCTTTATGACCACCATGTACCCATCCTCGGATGGCTACTTCCAGCAGGATAATGGACCATGTCACAAAGCTTGAATAATTTCAAATTGGTTTCTTGAACATGACAATGAGTTCACTGTACTGAAATGGCCCCCAGAGTCACCAGATCTCAACCCAATAGAGCATCTTTGGGATGTAGTGGAACGGGAGCTTCGTGCCCTGGATGTGTATCCCACAAATCTCCATCAACTGCAAGATGCTATTCTATCAATATGGGCCAACATTTCTAAAGAATGCTTTCAGCACCATGTTGAATCAATGCCACGTAGAATTAAGGCAGGGGGTCAAACACAGTATTAGTATGGTGTTCCTAATAATCCTTTAGGTGAGTGTAAGTATTTGATCACCTACCAACCAGTAAGAATTCCGGCTCTCACAGACCTGTTAGTTTTTCTTTAAGAAGCCCTCCTGTTCTCCACTCATTACTTAACCTGTTTGAACTCATTATCTGTATAAAAGACACCTGTCCACACACTCAATCAAACAGACTCCAACCTCTCCACAATGGCCAAGACCAGAGAGCTGTGTAAGGACATCAGGGATAAAATAGACCTGCACAAGGCTGGGATGGGCTACAGGACAATAGGCAAGCAGCTTGGTGAGAAGGCAACAAATGTTGGCACAATTATTAGAAAATGGAAGAAGTTCAAGATGACAGTCAATCTCCCTCGGTCTGGGGCTCCATGCAAGATCTCACCTCGTGGGGCATCAATGATCATGAGGAAGGTGAGGGATCAGCCCAGAACTACACGGCAGTACCTGGTCAATGACCTGAAGAGAGCTGAGACCACAGTCTCAAAGAAAACCATTAGTAACACACTACGCCGTAATGGATTAAAATCCTGCAGCGCACGCAAGGTCCCCCTGCTCAAGCCAGCGCATGTCCAGGCCCGTCTGAAGTTTGCCAATGACCATCTGGATGATCCAGAGGAGGAATGGGAGAAGGTCATGTGGTCTGATGAGACAAAAATGTAGCTTTTTGGTCTAAACTCCACTCGCCGTGTTTGGAGGAAGAAGGAGGATGAGTACAACCCCAAGAACACCATCCCAACCGTGAAGCATGGAGGTGGAAACATCATTCTTTGGGGATGCTTTTCTGCAAAGGGGACAGGACGACTGCACCGTATTGAGGGGAGGATGGATGGGGCCATGTATCGTGAGATCTTGGCCAACAACCTCCTTCCCTCAGTAAGAGCATTGAAGATGAGTCGTGGCTGGGTCTTCCAGCACGACAACAACCCGAAACACACAGCCAGGGCAACTAAGGAGTAGCTCCGTAAGAAGCATCTCAAGGTCCTGGAGTGGCCTAGCCAGTCTCCAGACCTGAATCCAATAGAAAATCTTTGGAGGGAGCTGAAAGTCCGTGTTGCCCAGCGACAGCCCCAAAACCTGAAGGATCTGGAGAAGGTCTGTATGGAGGAGTGGGCCAAAATCCCTGATGCAGTGTGTGCTAACCTGGTCAAGAACTACAGGAAACGTATGATCTCATTAATTGCAAACAATGGTTTATGTACCAAATATTAAATTCTGCTTTACTGATGTATCAAATACTTATGTCATGCAATAAAATGCAAATGAATTACTTAAAAATCATACAATGTGATTGTTTTAGATTCCGTCACTCACAGTTGAAGAGTAACTATGATACAATTTACAGTGTTCTACATGCTTTGTAAGTGGGAAAACCTGCTAAATCGGCAGTGTATCAAATAGTTGTTCTCCCCACTGTACCCCAGGACTTCCATTTAATTTTATATTGTTTGTTATTTGTTGATTTTCTGCTATTCATATTGGTGGAAAACTCAAAAAAAACATATATTATATAGTATATCCGACAAGTACATAAAGCCCGCCTTTACCAAGTGGGCACAACCTGGTTGTCACAATGTAGGATGGAGACAGGACACAAGCGCAACTGAGGACATTTAATAAATTAAACAAAATGGACAGGAACAGAACAGAACACTTGATAAAAGAACTAAGACAGAAACACAATAAAACACAGAATCAAAACTGAACAACATGATGTTGGGATGTAACCAAGCAAAGACTGACAGGATACAGTGGGAAAGCAGGAACTTAAATAGTGTCTCTGATTTGGGAAAACTGGTGTCCGTGATGAAGTGAGGGAGAGGGCGTTGGATTCACTGCACAGCAAGCCAGGACGTGACACTGGTTGAAATTATGTGAAATTCTGATAGGAAATAGGCTGGATTTGTATTTGTACTGGTATTTTTTCTGGCCATTTGTTGTCATTCTAACCACTGAATTACATGCTATATAATCAAATGTCATTAAGTCACTTTGGATGAGAGCATCAGCTAAATGACTAAATTCTAAAAACTAAATGTACCTGGTAATGAACAACTGACTATAGCTTACTGCCTATGAAACAGATGTTGATGTTCGTGATTTGTGTATTAAACATACTTTACTTTCCAGGACTTTCTCTAGACTTTTCTGCAGCCAAGCAAAAACTATGGATTGGTAGAGAGGTAATGCGATCATCACAGCTTGAGCATGGTTACTCACTTGAAGCAATCAGATATACAGAAGCATATAATAAAGAGCCCCAAATATATGAAAGGTATTGTACCCACTTACATATACAAATAAGGACATGCACAGGGGCGACTGGTCATTAGGGGCAGCCCCACCTGTTGTCAACAGAAAGAACTGCAAATTGTTCTTTTTATTTCTCTAAGATTACTTCCTATAATTTATTATCTATGAATATAGCGTCTTCCTAAATTGCATATAATTTGTGTTAGGATTTTATTTCATGTTCATTGGTCCCTGCCTTGCTGCTTCAGACTGCGTTCTGCCGATTTGAGTTCGCAGTAGTAGGCCATAGGCTAAGTGTGAATGTGGGGCTAGCCCCTCTCTCAACACGCAATGTACATTGTACGTTTGAAAATATTAATATGCATGCTCAGAATGTTAGTGTGATCAATGTAGATCACACAAATTTTATGCCAAGTGGGGCTGACAGCCGGTAGCCCCACTACAGCTTCATTTCGTATTTCAGACCTGATTGGCTGTCTGCCTGTCTGGCGCCAACATTAGTCGAAAAGAAGAGCAGGGAGGGTAGATTGTCTTACCTAGCTTGTTAGCTTCACAAACACCAGATAACTTGAGAAAATGAATAAAGTGGATTTCATACTCGTGCACCGGTTTGAAACCCTAAATTTGGAGGAGAAACTTGAAGTTAAGTAACTTGGTGCCCATCAGCCACATGATATTGTCATCACTCAAACTGCTGGTAAAAGCAACCGTGGGTTTAATGTGGAGTTGTTTTTGAAGAAAAAGTGGCTAACGGTTAGCATACAAAAGGCACTCTTCTGTTTTCCATGTCTGCTATTTGGTGGAGATGGTACTTGGTCGGGACGGGTTACAAAGATTTGAAACATCTTTCTGAGAGGATTGCAAAACATGAAAACAGCGAGAGTCATCTGGACAATGCTGTGATATTGGGCTTACTTGGAAGGGTAAATGTCGCAATCCAAGTTGACAGTACATATTGGCGCTCATTGAGCAGCATAACAAACAGGTGGAGGAAAACATGTACTTTCTCAGTCGGATCATAACATGTATTTAACTGTGTGAAAAATTTGAAACCACACTGTGGGGGCACGATGAGTAGGTGGACTCCCTGAATCCTGGAATATTCAGATGCATTTTGTGTGAGGGCGATTCGAGACTTCTGAGGCACTATGACGCTCAGCCCATCTTCAAAGGGACATCTAGCACTTTACAAATGAACTGTTAGACTGTATGTATGAAGTGTACAGGGAGGAGATAGCCAAGCAAGTGGTTGAGACATTATTTGTTGCCATACAGGCAGATGAGACAACTCAAGTCTCTTGTAAATCACAAATGGTGGTTGTGTTGCGATACATGTTGCCTGACAATACAGTGACAGAGAGGTTTTTGGAAGTCAAAGATAAAACTGGACTCAGCCTGGAACCACTGAAGCTGGGAGAAAAGCTGATTGCTCAGACTTATGATGGTTCGGCTGTAATGAGTGGAAATGTCTGAGGGGTACAGACGTTAGTGAAAGAGACATACCCACATGCCCAGTTTGTTCACTGCTATGCTCAGCAACTTTGTTCAGCAAGGATGAGCGTCTTGAAGGTGTTTCTTGCAGATTTAACTGCTTTTGCCACCGTTTTCTCTGGCGCTCCAAAACATGTTGCAGCACTTTCTGAGGCAACACAGAGACTCATTCAAAGGCCACCCACTGTACGATGGAACTTTAAAAGTAGAACTTTCAATGCAGTTTGGGAAAACCGTGCTGCGCTACTCCTGTGTATGCACACAACCAGGATGGGATTAGCCAGAAGTTGATGTTTTATACAACACTGCAAAATGGAGCATCAATGCATCTGGGATTAGCAGGGCGCTCACCCGTTTCAAGGAGAATGTCCAGAAAATGCGGAAGCAAACTGATTAATGGGCTGCCACCGTTCACGATGGAACAGACGATCCAGGCCACTGAGTAAACAACACAGCGCCGGTGATGAAGGAGGAATGCGACAGTCATCTCCCAGGTGAAGCAGAGGTTTTGACAAAGTGACCACCTGATCACTGCCAAGCTGGTTGACAGCTCACTCTACCCACAATTTGTCCTGTCATTCCCTACATCTAGGCTTGACTGTGTGGCGAAACTATGGCCTCTAGAAAACGAGGAAAAGTTGAAGTCTGAGCTGACCACTCTGTACCGCTACACTGAGCATATCATTGGTAAGATGGCCCTGTCTCTGTTAAGATCCATCCATGAGAACAACCTAGAGGAGGCTTTTCCTGAGACCGTCACTCTGCTGAAAATTATCATAACACCTATGACGACATCTGAGTCAGAGAAGAACTTTTCCACCTTGAAGAGGGTAAAAACCTTCACTCGCAATACCCTGGGTCAGCCGCGACTCAACGCATTGGCCATGTTGTCCATCGAAAACCAGTTGATTCAGCAGCTACATGACTTAATTCCCAAAGTCATCGAAATGTTTGCCCAGAGGAAGAACCCCCGTTTCACCTTTCTCTTCAAGTGAGTCCTCAGCCTTGGTGAGTGAAAGCATATTTTATCATGCTGCCTTTGTGGTGCTGGTCTGTGCATTGATCATATTTTTGCACTGGATCGATTGATATAGATGGTGAGGAGTGTCAGTGTGTCCATGCTTATCTATTAAGGTTGTTGTCATAGAATGGATCTGTATCCCTAAAAAGTAGTCTTTCCGCTTCGTTGTGGCCTTCAGTGGTGTTGAGCTCATTGCTGTTCGCATAAGGCCCTGTAGTCACATTGGTTCTGAGCTTGGTTGCATTCCTAATTTAGGTTTGTAAATGTGATAGTGGTAATTTTACATGTGTGTGAGAGAGAAGCAGAGCAATTACACAAGAAGATCTCTCTCTCTCTCTCCAGTATGTGTACTACAACACCTGGTAGAAGCAAGCAGCTCTCGTTAAGTGTTTTGTGGAGACACGCTGTTTGGTGATGTGTTAAATTAACACGTCAGTAGCAAGAGGGAGTTTTGTAGCTTTACTGGTATGTATCCTATATTTTTTACATATAAAAACACCACTGGACATGCACATTGAGAAATTATTTTAAGGTAAAAGATTAATATTATTTTAGAATGTGATTTTGGTCACCTCCCCGACCAAGGCTGTTCTTGCCCTGTTACTTGGATAGCTTGAGGAAGAGTCTTGGTGGTTAGAAACTTCTTTTGTTTTTACTGTGATGGAGCCAGCTGTGCTCTTTGGAACTTTCAGTGCTATACCCATTTTCTTGATAACCTTCCCTAGATCTATACCTCAAATTCTTTCTGCACATCTGGACACAGCAATTTATGCCCATGTTCTTTGCAAAATTTGGATTGGGATCTTTGGTGAACAGCAACTATTTCGACATTTACACAATTGGATTGACATCCGTGCTTTGACTCGGCCTGTCCAGGGCATTGAGCTTTTTGTTTTTGACACATTTCATTGTGGTTTTTGCTTTATGTTTGGGGTCATTGTCCTCCTGAAATGTGTATCTTCTTCCAAGTCTCTTGCAGACTTCAGTAGACATTCTTACAGGATTGATCTGTACTTTGCTGCATCCATTTAGCAATTTTCACATGCTTTCCAGGCCCTGACCTGGAGAAACATCCCTACAGACTCTTGGTGAACCCCAGGCTAGTGCCCTTTTCGCACATACAGGTACTGGTCATATAATTAGAAAATCATTAAAAAGTTGATTTATTTCAGTAATTCCATTCAAAAAGTGAAACTTCTATATTATATTCATTCATTACACACAGACTGATATATTTCAAATGTTTATTTCTTTTAATTGTGATGATTATAACTGACAACTAATGAAAATTCAAAATTCAGTATCTCCGAGGTTTTTTAGAAATGTTGTCCAACTGAAAAGTATGAACATGAAAAGTATGAGCATGTACAGTACTCAATACTTAGTTGGGGCTCCTTTTGCCTGAATTACTGCAGCAATGCGGCGTGGCATGGAGTCGATCAGTCTGTGGCACTGCTCAGGTGTTATGAGAGCCCAGGTTGCCCTGATAGTGGCCTTCAGCTCTTCTGCATTGTTGGGTCTGGCGTATCGCATCTTCCTCTTCACAATAACCCATAGATGTTCTATAGGGTTAAGGTCAGGTGAGTTTGCTGGCCAATTAAGAACAGGGATACCATGGTCCTTAAACCAGGTACTGGTAGCTTTGGCACTGTGTGCAGGTGCCAAGTCCTGTTGGAAAAGGAAATCTACATCTCCATAAAGTTGGTCAGCAGCAGGAAGCATGAAGTGCTCTAAAACTTCCTGGTAGACGGCTGCATTGACCTTGGACCTCAGAAAACACAGTGGACCAACACCAGCAGATGACATGGCACCCCAAACCATCACTGACTGTGGAAACTTTACACTGGACCTCAAGCAACGTGGATTATGTGCCTCTCCTCTCTTCCTCCAGACTCTGGGACCTTGATTTCCAAAGGAAATGCAATATTTACTTTCATCAGAGAACATAACTTTGGACCACTCAGCAGCAGTCCAGTCTTTTTTGTCTTTAGCCCAGGCGAGACACTTCTGGCGCTGTGTCTTGTTCAAGAGTGGCTTGACACAAAGAATGAGATAGCTGAAACCCATGTCTTGCATACGTCTGTGCGTGGTGGTTCATGAAGCACTGACTCCAGCTGCAGTCCACTCTTTGTCAATCTCCCCCACATTTTTTAATGGGTTTTGTTTAACAATCCTTTTCAGGGTGCGGTTATCCCTATTGCTTGTACACTTTTCCATCCCTTCGCCTCTCTATTAATGTGCTTGGACATAGAGCTCTGTGAACAGCCAGCCTCTTTAGCAATGACCTTTTGTGTCTTGCCCTCCTTGTGCAAGATGTCAATGGTCAAGTCAACAGTCTTCTCCATGATTGTGTAGCCTACAGAACTAGACTGAGAGACCATTTAAAGGCCTTTGCAGGTGTTTTGAGTTAATTAGCTGATTAGAGTGTGGCACCAGGTGTCTTCAATATTGAACCTTTTCACAATATTCTAATTTTCTGAGATACTGAATTTGGGGTTTTCATTAGTTGTCAGTTATAATCATCAAAATTAAAAGAAATAAACACTGGAAATATATCAGTCTGTGTGAAATGAATGTATACATTATACAATTTTCACTTTTTGAATGGAATTACTGAAATAATTCAACTTTTTGATGATATTCTAATTATATGACCAGCACCTGTATACTCAGTTTTTGAGGATGGCCTGTAGTGCCTTATGTAGTGCCCAGATTCAAAGTAGTGCCTTATTCTCTCAATCTCTTAATAATGGATTTTACTGTGGTTCTGATTGGTACTTTATTCTGGATTTTTCTTTGAATGTTCGTTAATCTTCATTATTATGATTTTGTGAGGAATTGTACTAACCTCCCAGAGACAGGGGTATTTTGCCGTTTAAATGTGTGTACTCCGTTTAAATAATTACGTGACTTCTGAAGAGAATTTGCATCAATACTAATTCAGATGTTTCATAGCAAAAGTGGTGAATACTTATGCAATCAATTATTTTCTGTTTTATATTTGTAATTCATTTTGAACACTACTGATTTAATTTTTTATTTTAATGTTATGGAGATATTGAAGTTTATAGTTTTCAATAAATTTGCACTAATTAAAAAAAAAATACATAATTTAGTTTTGGGGTATTGTGTAGATTGATGGCAACAAATATATATTTAATAAATGCTGTTGTAACATTTACAGTGGCCAATTCAGCTAACACTGTATGTCAATACCTGCTAGCCGCTAAGCTAATAACAATCCGCCACCCGGGGTAAGAGGCTAGCGTGATCCCCACTAGCCATAAAACATCACACTTGTGTGGGGAGATGTTGAGCCTTAACATTATACCACATGCTAAGATGACCATCAGAACAGCAGACTGAGTGAGTGTCCTAGACCATATTAGATAAGGAAATCTTGAGACTCTGGTAGTAGCCTTCCTGACATCAGCTGATGTATCACTGAGCCAATACTCTCTTGGGTTTCCTGGCTGAACTTCCTGCGCCTTATGAGTAAAAAATAAATGACAATATTATCTTAGAAAACTCAGTTACTTCCAAAATGACTGGACCCTTGATAAAGATACAAAAAAAAATAAGCAACACTTAAGTAATGAGTGTATTATAATATACCACTTCGGAAATCATTAAGGACTTAAACATTTCTAATTATACATACATTTTCCCAAAAAAAGCAAGTGTCAATATGTTTGGCACCCTTGTTTTAAGTACTTTTTCGCATAATTGTTTAGGGGTTTGATGAACGTATTGAAATAGATCATCACTATTAACTTGCAATAAGATCCAGTTGCTTGGAAACACATGGATTTTACTCCAGTCATGGAAGGTCTCATGTTTGTTAGACAGGACTTGTTGAAAATTGAAAAGTGTTTAGTTATGTTCACAACTGGCATAGACTTTCATATTTCCATATCACTGTGGGTATCTACATTGGGCCTTGGCTCCAGCAGACCTGATCTAATTTGGGGCTAAAGCCAGGACTACTTCTCTACTGGCATTTAGGTACTTAACAATGGCTAACCTTTTCACAAAAAAAAACACTGTTACATGATGAAGAGGTTGATTTTGCCCGTCAGAAGTCTTAAGTGTCACGCTCAAGATGAAAACACAATAGAGTCTACATTAACACATTAAACACTGGCTGCTCACTGGAGTCGGGTTAAGTCTCTATGGAACAGCTCCAACATGATTCAGTGATACCTTTCCAGAGAGATCTGTGTTCACTGTTTGGGTCATAATGTTTGGACAATCTGTTGGAAATGTGTGTGTCTGCTTCAGTATTAGGTGGAAAAAGAAAATATAGAAAATAGAAAATATTAAAACAGAATTAGGTAATTCCTTGTAAAGAGGTAGGGGCAGTGTAGTATGCATGTCTAGACTGCATTCATTAGGCAAACAAAATAAATTTAAGGGTTGAGCTGCAGTTTTGGGGCTGTCACCTTACATACAGAGGTTTGTCATGGTTTATCCTAATTTAGCCTCTGAAATGCTGTGTTGTGTCTGTAGTTGTCTGTGTGTGTGTTTCACAATACTGAGAGTCTTTCATTTGTGACCAGTACCTGGATGCTCACTGCTGGAACAGAGTGATAGCTACCTAAGTATCTTATTGCAGTTTTCCCTGAACTCCAGTCCTCCACTCAACATTACACAATTGCCAAGTCTGTCACGTGCATGTGCGTTTGTGTGTATTCAGGAAAAAAGGATTCCAAAAGGTTCCTTTGCAGAGGGATACGGTTCTACAAAGAACTGCTTTCATATGAAAGAACCCTTTTTTGAAAGACCAAGATTTTACATACATCCTTCTTTTTTACCAACACTTATCCAACAAAGGGTTCTTAGATGACTCTTTGGAAGGCTTTTTTTTTTTAATTGAATACATTTATTAAATGTTTTTATGTTTTACTTTCATTTAAATATAGAGCATTGGTGTTTAAAAAAGAATTAAGTGGTGATGATGGTGAATTTGCTCCCAGGGTTTTTTCGTTCCCGGGGGTAAGGGAGAGCTTGAGCACCTTGGGGGTGAGGGGGACGTGGGCTAAGAAAAATGTAGTGACTTCAGAGTTATAAGCAAGTTTTCATTTTTAAAATGCTAAAATGCTTGAGGGGGCTGAACTGGGGCTATGCAGATTTGCAACATGGTTATTGCCCCCCTAGCCCTGGTGTAGCGCCATGCCTGTATGTATTGTAGCGGGTGGGACTTGGATGGGAGCAAACAATTGCAATCCCTGATTAGGGGTTTGCATTGGAAAAATGGAGTGGAACTGACTTTGAGGGTGAGATTTGAATACTGCTAGTCTAGACAGTGAATCATGATGGTGGACACAGCTTGATTAGAAAAGCTTTTTACAGGATGGCCATTTTACAGGGCACAATGCACCCTATGATGTTCCAATATTCTAGGATGATAATGCCCCCATACACATTGCTACAACAAATTCAAGAGTGGATTTATCAACACCAGGATGTCGTCAAACATACTTCCCTTGCCTCCCAAATAACCAGATGTGAACACCATTGAACCTTTATGGGAGGTTTTGAAGCATAGAGTGCAAAGTAGATTTTCAACTGATTCATCCTTAAAAGAACCGGAATGTTTTTCTTTCTTGAAAAATTGTGCAAAATCTCAATAAACACATTCCAAGAAGGATTGGAGCTGTTCTGAAGGTAAAGGGTGGCCCTAGACCTTATATACTTGATATTAATATATATTTTGGTGTTTCCATTATTTTGTCCACCCCCTATGCCTTCAGCATTCTCAAACACCCCCTTTACCTTACATGGCCTTTTCATTGCCAAAATTAATATAATTCTTACATTTGAAAAAAGTCTGATTTAATAATAATATAATTTTTTATTTTACATATTAGAGAGAGAGAGAGAGAGAGAAAAAAAATGTGTTTGAGTGAACGGTGGGGGTCTTACAATGATGAGATATGTCTTGGAGGTCGAACTCCTTCAGTTGAAAAGCTGAAAAGGACAGACAGAGAGACAGGGAGGAGGGAAGCAGTAGAGA
Organism: Esox lucius; assembly: GCF_011004845.1. Classification (NCBI taxonomy): domain Eukaryota; kingdom Metazoa; phylum Chordata; class Actinopteri; order Esociformes; family Esocidae; genus Esox; species Esox lucius. The sequence continues at coordinate 20,376,020 of NC_047587.1, forward strand.
GAGAGGGGTTCAGTGAGGGGAAGTTGGGTTTCTGCCGTCTTAAGGGGTTGTAAAAGGATGGTGGTGATGTGGTCGTCTCTTTGGTTCAGGCCTCAAGCTGGGCTTTAACCTGGGAGGAATGCAAGAGGAGCACTCATTCAAACACATACACTCACGCAGTCCCTCAGAGTTTTTCATTCATGTAAGTTCATAGACAGTGATGTGGTACCCTGGTCTATTAGTCTGACCATAGAATCAGTATCTTTATAAGTGTCAGAACAAGGGGTCAGAGGCTATTTCTCTTTCACACAAATACATCAGTAAGAGCTTTCTGACTAGTAGTTGTTCACACAAACACACAGATCAGAACTGTGTGACTGTAGTTCACATAGACTCATACAGACTTACGTCTCATCCTGCTCTGATGCCTCTGTCTGTGTAACACACACACACACACACACCATACATGGCACATACTTACACCAGCGGACGCACACACACACACACACACACACACACACATTTTCTTTCTGTCCTTATAGGGACATGATACCTGACCCCAAATCAATGCTCCCTAGAGCTATACCAAATCTAACCTTAACGTTGATACCTTTTATGCCTAAACTTAACCTAGCCCAAACGCCTTAAACTTAACCTAACCAGAAATATTTTAACCTGAAAGTAACCCCAATTCTAACTATCCCTAACCGTATGTTTTTTCTTAAATCATATCCTGAACCATAAGTTCCATTTTCCTTAGTGCGGACCTTCCAGAAAAGGTCCTTTCTGACAGCCTATTTTTAGGCTTTACTATCTTTGTGGTGATTCTAGGTCTCTGCATGTACACATGGACATGGACCACACACACAAAGTTGTGGGTGATGGGTGGTCAGTGACCTACATTTCAGTGCCAAACACCTTTCCCTCCAGAGACGACGTTGTTCTGAGCTAATCCCCAGGTGGTCCTGGGACTCGGAAACAGCTCAGAGGTGTGTGTGTGTCTAAATGCTGCGTAGAGCATGGGAACTTAGTTACTGCCAGGAAGTCAGATGTAGGGTGCACGTGTTTGTCCTACCAACGCACCGCTAACATCTGATATTAAACTGACATCCAGGGGGTCGGGAAACAGAGAAAGGCTGCATGCATGTTTTTCTGTGACTTTTGAACTGTGATATAATGTGGCAGCTATTTTCTAAAGGGTTTTGATGCTTCATAGCAGACTAAATACCACACTGGATTACTAAGTTGTAAATTGAATATTTTGCTGTTGCTGCAAAATTACCCCTAACACTATATTTTTTATACTACTAGGTGGATTGTGTTGAAATTTAGTTTGAGCTCACAACTAAAGCTTGTGTTTCTGGATTGGGACAGTTATACTAAACAATAACCAATAAATCCGCTTAGGTAACTCAAATTCTCCGAAATGTCTCAACTGATGCCATAACTGTTACCTAGTGAGCCATTGTAACTCATGTGCATGCAACATGGTACAATGGCGCCATCTGTACTAAAATAATAGATTGATGGGAGGTCTTTGAACTAGGCAGTATTGGATAGACCATGGCACTGGGCTATCCCTGAGAATTTGAAACCGTATTGAACTGAGATAATAGTGCTAAATTACATAAATACAAGTGTCGCACAAATACACAGACAATTAATATTTTAGCAGTACAGTATGTATGTTTTTTGTGGCTGTGTGCATGTCTTGTGTAATCACTCAGACAGCTCACCCAACTCATCAGACAGCCTCTTAATTCCACTCAGACTGGGTGGAGGGAGGAAATGACAAGAAACAATTGGTTGAACATGAGGGGAGAGGCCCTAGTAGAGTGAGAAACAGGAGGTGATGGATGGAGGAGAAAAGCCTCAAGATAAAAGATGAAGGACTGAAAGAGTAAAGAGTAGAAGCTCTTGACAGAGTAGGCCTCAGTAAGTCTCTCCCCCCATCTATTACTCTGTTGTGTTGTCTAGAAATCAGTTAGTATGAAATAAAAACCAAGGTACGTGTGGATTGACTGTGAAAACATTACTAATTATATGAGACTACAATCATTGACTGAATCTTAAGAAATGTGTTGTAATGCTTTAACTTATAAATGTGTCTGTATTTAAGTTTGACACATTTTAGGTTTTGGAATGCAAGCCCCCCCCCCTTCCCCTCCATGTTTTCCCCAGAGTGTCTGTAAAACATTCCTATTCCCAAATACTCTGTTGCTGTACCTGACTGTTGTATTGTAGGGGGGGGGGGGGGGGGGGGTGTAGTGTATGCTGAATGTTTTTGACCTTTTCTCTCTTTGTCTTCTAGGATTATATTACCCAGAACCCCCTGGACATCTGAGTCCTCCTCATCATTTACCATGGCAACAGCAGTCAGCCCGTCTGTGGCCCTGGACGACAGGGTCACCCTTAGAAACAGACAGCTTTATAAAGGAGCCCTAAGACAGACTTACCGGATGCTTGACCATGAAGGACCGCTGGTCAAGCTGTCCAGTTCACTGCCTTACCAGAACTACCCCATCTACAGAGAAGGGCCATCTCGGGGTCGCCGTCATGCCAAGGGTAGCAATGGGCGTGGCCAGGGTCAGCTGATGAGGGTAGGGTGCGTCCTGGGAACATGTCAGGTTCAGAACCTCAGTCATCGACTCTACCAGCTGATTGGACAGAGTGGGAGACAGGACTCCTCCCCCATCAACCCCAGTAGCCCACACAGCTATGGCTGACAAAATGTATGGACCACCAACAAACAGCACATACACTGTTGAATGAAATTATCAACAACCAATATACAGGCACAGCTACTGCTTCATAACTTTACCAACAATTAAAACACTGGCAGAGCCACAGCTGAATAAATAAACAAGACAACCTATATACAGGGGGCAACTAATGCTGGAATGTAGGTCAGTGTGGAAGGTGCTGGGTGAGACAGTCGTTAAGTCCTGGCTGTGATGGAAGGGCTGTAATGCCTTGTTCTGAATTAGAGTCAATACTCATGTCCCCACTGAGCTGAGCGGGGCTCATCTACATCGCACTCTCCGTGATCACCCTTATGTCCTTGAGCCTCTCCATTTCATTCAATCTGTATCTCCTCCAGTAGTTTAGAACATCTGTCTTTGTCCAAGACAGAAAAACAAATCATAGGCTTAATCGTAGGGATCCATTTCTTCAGGCTATAACCACTCCATCACAAGCTTCATAGCTGCATATCACCATATGAAGCTTTGTAGTTTTATGATGTTGCATGACATTGATATGTGCAAGTGCCTGTCCTCTATCAGTATCTCTCATTTATGTATAATTTGACACAATGTTTTCAGATCTTCAACCAAAACCTAATATCAGACAAAGGAACTTGAGTGAACAAACAAAACAACTTGTTGATAATTATTTATTTCATGAAAGTACGCCACATCTAATTCCCCAGTGTGAAAAAGCTATTGACTTAATACTCAATAACTGGTCATGCCACATTTAATCGCAACAACTTTAACCAATGGTTTCCTGCTGTTGTTGATCAATCCCTCAATTCTCTCTGGAATGTTGGTCTACTACTCCATAAAAAAGTTAAACTCAGCCACATATGGTTTTAATTCAATTACCTTTCCTCATAGTAACTCCCAGCAGGCAAGGGATGGGGGGGGTTGAAGGTTTGTGCATATCTCGTCCAGGTTTTCTGCAAGCATACATGCTTAGAGAAGGTACTTACCTGTCCACCACAAAGGGTTGCTAGAACCCGAGAAGTAATGTAACACTAGTTCAACACCAACCCTGTACAGTGTTGATCTATTTAGCAATTAACAACATTTTGAGTTTTTGAGCATGATTGCTAGTTTCAAGTCCTGCCAAATTGGTTTGGATCTGGATGTTGACTTCCAAAATATGAAATACTTTGTTGATTTTGAGTCATTCTGATGTACACTCAGATGTTAAATTGGGATTTTGGAGATGGGGATTTTGTCCATCAGATGCGATAAAATCCTTCAACAAACAACTTAAGAAAAATCACATAAACAGTTCCAAATACGTCGCAATTAATGTTGGATTAACTACTAGCTAGCTTAGCAAAATAGTACTGCTAGCTAGCAAAACTTGCTTTGGCTTAAGCCATTGTTTCTCAATATATCTGGGGATACAATTGTGGCAGCAATACTGATCGCTAGCTACATCTAAACTAGGTAAGAATAATTTGCGTTTTAACGGAAAAGTTAGCTAATTAATTTAGTCAAACAAAAAAACTACTGGTATATTGTCAGGGACGAAAATATGATAGCATGTTTGGAGAACATTCTCAAGCAATTTTTGAGGGGAAACCAAAAGTACTGCGGTAATACCGGATCAAACCACTGTGAGGCAAAGTGCGGGGGTGTCGCAAACTTTTGAAACTTAAACTCGCTATTCAGCAAAATGCTTTCATTGCATCTTATTACTATTACTGAAATTACACAGTTATATTTACCTTTTTATATTGGGGAGGACAAATCATAGTTTTCCCAGGATGGGGGGGTCATGTCCCCCTGATGATTTCCGCCTATAGGTACTGTCAAGGTGCGTTCCTATGGTGATCTCTCAAAATAAACCTCACTGGGACGGTGAACCTCCACTACTCCAGTGCGCCCGCTTCCTCGGACGAATACAATTAATTTTCTATGAATAGCGTCAAGGCTTTGTTGACGGTTGCGCAGGTACTCTCAGAAAGGCCGCGGGGCCGTGCGTTTGCCATCGACGCCATGGCATCAAATATAAACTCATGTCCCACCGTATAAAAAGCCTTAATTCCAAAAATAAAATATAGCCTAACTCTCATCACAAATAATATCTGAATAATCAAGGATGTCAGTTACTAACCGTATATTGTTAGAGATGTGTCTATTTCGCATAAACCCAGATTGCGTCTCATCTATAATCTTTTCTGATGTAGATTATAAGTGATTTGCAAAGATTATAGCCAGCGTCTTGTAATCATTATTCAAAAGACTAATTGGATGCCAATTGTCAATGAGCAATACATCTTTCTTGGGTTTGGGTTAGGATTTGGGTTTGTGTTAACCCCTGAGGTAAGGTAGGGGTAGAGCTTCACAGGAAATACTTTCCATGAAAACATAAAAATGGAGCCAACTGATCAATAAATGTTTTATACAGCTCCAGAAAAAACCACTGACTGTTGATGTATAGTATTAAGAGCATTCAAAGGGATAATGTCAAGACAATCCTCCTGCAAGCTGAAACTGAAGCACAGCTTTCCCAGCAAGATGGTGATTTACAACACAAGCAAGTCTAGAAACAGTACTCAAAATCTTTACCAGAGGAAAAAACATTCTCACAACCCTGTAGATTCTGTTTCCTATGTGGGATGTGTGTTTGGTGCATGACATTTTTAAAGCACCTTAAAGTTGTACTGGTTTGTTTGCTATGACTTGAAAGATCATTTATTTAATTGTTAATAATAAAATAATAATATTTTTGTAAATATTTCACTAACTAAACTAGTGATACGAGATGATTCCCCAAATGGTCCAAAATGTTCATCCTCTTCTTCAATTAAACTAATGTTTCAGTAGCTTTTGTGCAGTAACACTTTTTCACGTTTAAATAAATTCACATACTGGTATTAGGACTTAGGGGACCCATTTGACTAAGTGTGAATGTTAATTTATTCACCAAAATGTCTTTTTAATATGTAGTTCCATGTGTTTTTCCACGTCTAGAATCCACTTCTAGTTTGATTCTCTTTGTCCATGACTACGTTAGATATAGGCATGCTCTGGTTAAAAAGAAAAGGTGTTGGCATTTTTTTACCAATGAAGTGTGAATAGGACCAGTGCAATCGACACAGTTTCGCTCAGAAGCAGTCTGGTTGACAATACTGGGGGCGATAATTGTTTCCACTACTTGAAATACTAATTATGTCTGAAAAGGTTATAGCAAATAGATAGTTACCCCTAACAATGTTGTCTACTCAATATGCTTTCTGTACTGATGCCTTGCGGGTGTTGATAGGACTCAAGCGTTCAGTGTGAAAATACCAGTTTGACTTAAACAAAGTTGTGATTTCTGAACATGCAATAGTCTTGGTAAATTATACCTTGTGTGACTTCTTTGCATGGTGGGACTTTTCAGCTGGAAAGGCATCTCAGATAGATGATAATGTAACCAGAGCGAACTTTTAAAATGACTAATACTACAATGATGTTGGTAACATCTCACCATAGCTACTTACACTCCATTCTTGACTGGTGGTAGCTTGCAGACCCGATGTTGCAGACAGAGATTGTGCAGATCATTTTAGCAGGCATTCTTTATTTCAAATCTTTAACTATATATTTTTCACACAGCCATAGGAACTACAGTGTTATCTAGCTAGCAAGCTACTGTTACGTTTGTTGGATTAAACTTGAAAGTAAAGATAGCTAGCTAACTACGTCTTAACAATTCTTTTACCAGAAGAAAGCTTATATTTTATCACGTTCGTTCTATAGCTATGAAAATCTATTGACGTTATACACGTTGTACTTACTGTGAAAACAGAATTTATAGCTACAGTAATCCACTTAGCCAGCCTACACACACTGCTCATCATGAAAGAATTAATGAACATTTTGGATTCGTTCACGACGTAGACGTGACGTAGCGTATTTTTTAAATAAAAGTGTTACGCAAAACCACATTATTTGGGGGTACACTTTAACCCGTTTCTAATATTGGGGGGGGGGACATGTCCCCCCCGGCTCCTACGCCCTTGATTAGTTACCTTAGACTCTGTTGGATTTTGCTAAGTCAACCAATTAATGTTTTGGGCACATAAGGCAACAACCTCCTTTAAGTATGAGTTAGAATTAAAAAAAAAGTGAGACTTTACTGGGCAGTTTTTAAGGCAACTTCTGGTCACATTGGTACCAAAATACAAATTGCCAGCTTTTCTAAAACAAAAAAAGAGGTATGTTTAGTTTGAATGTTTGCTACAATGTTTAACAATGTTTATACTTTGAGCTTTGCATACTCTGGTGCAGTAAGGTGGCTTGAAGCACTGAGTAATTGCAGGTTTCAGTCAAACAACTCAAGCCTGCTCATTTTATAAACTGATATTCAGTACAGTATGCATTATATTGTTCGAAAAACATACTCTACTCGCTGAAAGTGATCAGCTGAGCATTTTAGCAAATTACTTTAGTCAAGACATTGACCAACACTGGTCACCATGTTTCATGTGTTGCATTATTTGGATAAAAAGTATGCTGAATTGGAATGGAGATAAAAAGAACGCCAAATTGGAATGGGGCGAGAGACAGTTACAGGAACAAAGTCAATGACATGCCCCTAATATTTTCGTGACACAAAATATGAAGGTAAATTTAACATTCAAGTATTCTGGATAGACTTTGAATTTTGTCTCAGCGATTTAAATCAAATATTGTGATGAGAGGGTTTAATGAATTTTAAAATGACCTTTTTTTTAATAATTGGCAATGATTTGATTGTCCAGTTCTCAATGTAGTATAAGCAAAAGAGACGAATAATAAGGCACATGTAACTACTTTATTAGTGAGCTGTTTGGTACAGCTGTGTTTATTACTTTAATAATGGGATACATGAAATGGACAGGCTCCTATTCCATCACATCCACAATGAGTGGAACAATGAACTCGGAATGACGAACTCCGAAAGAGAAACTGGGAGGTTTGATCCTTGTGAAGGTCACCTAACAGCAGAAGATTGGCAGTTAGTGCATTACCCTTGCAACGATGGATACAAAAACACAATATCTCATCCTTTTTTATTTTAAGCTAATAGATGAGTGATCTGGTTATAATGAGGTGACTTGCCTTTTCAGGATAATAAGCTCCAGGACCTGGTGTCTTGGTGGTGTCTCCAGGCATGCCGTTCCGTCCTGTCATGCTGTAGTGGGGTGGCTTGTTTTTATATATGCATGGGTCCACCACTCTGTATGTCCCTGGGCCAGGGGACTGGTGCGTGGATGAAGACGCATTGGGTAGCAGTGTTAGGGAAGAAACAACAAGCCACAGGCTTACGGACTCAATTTGTTCATTAAAAGACAACTGTTCAATTTTGAATAATTTTCTGTTTTAAATGTCATATACATTACCTTCTGCAGGTCTTCATTGAAGTTGCCAATTTTGCTGCGTCCTTGGAGAGAGAAGTTTGGAGCAGAGGTTTTGTTGACAGTTGCAGGCCCGAACAAGGATGGCAGCATGTAAGCAGCAGGGCCTGAGAGACGATACAAACAATCACATTCCCTAAATACAAACACCAACATTCTATTCCACAGTTTCTATAGGTTCTCATGGCCAGGTGATGTTTTAATGGCTGTGTGCATTGGTCGGGTAAGGATGTAAACCTTCCACATTGAAATCAGTGCAGCCAAGCCTAATTTCAAGCCCTAACTGAAGTAAAGCTTCCGTCCAGATTTTGTGAATGTTATATTAATGTCATACTCAACCCACCATCAACTCCATAATACTCAAATGTTATTTCTACTATTCTATGCTAACTGTTCTACCTTTCTGTCTTAATGAAAGTTAGCATTCTAATAACACACCAATTAAACAAAAAAATATAAAGTGGTATGATCAGTAACAATATCACCAAATAATTTTGTAACAGACATTTTTACATCTGTACCCAGGTAGTGGGGCACAGCCACTACAAAACACCACCCATTGAGGATTGATCAGATTCTGAGTCTTCAGTCTATTCCACATCTCTTAACCCATAGTGTTGAATAGTGTTGAACAATCATTATCATTAGAGAGACTGGTACCTGGGGTCTGGTCATTGCAGAAACCTTTGCTTCTGGCAGATATGGAGTAGGCAGGGGCAGAGTAATATGCAGACTTCCCTGATTTTTCCGGAGAGTAGTGGCCTGAAACACCAAACATACTGTTAGAACATGTTCTCGTTATGTGTCTTGTGTGTGTGTGGGTGGCTGTGCTTATTTTCTTAGAGATGCTATACACATTTTCAAAATGCGTGTGTCAATA